>NC_066326.1:4795600-5420600 GCF_022539315.1 Serinus canaria | reverse complement strand
GTGTCAGTGCAGAGGCAGCCCAGGCTCAGCTCCACTCCTGCATTCTGCACAACCCCAGCAGGCCCCAGGTGTGGAGGAGAGGGGTGTGCCATTCACATCTCTGGGAAAATCCCTTTGCCCAGGATATTTCTCCTGGGAAGCTGAGAAGCCTCAGAGAAAAGGAAAACAATTCTTATCTCATTTGCTTCTCTTGTGTTTTGCTCATGTGGAATGTGTTTGGACATTGTTTGATTGGATTCTGCTGTGAATTGTTTTGGCTCTTTGGCCAAACAGAGCCAAGCTGTGTCCAGACTCTGGAGAGAGTCACAAGTTTTCATTATTATCTTTTTAGCATTGAGTAAATATCATTTCTGTGTTCTTTAGTAGAGTTTGGTATTCTTTAATATAATATAGTATTAATAAAATAATAAATTAGCCTTCTGAGAGCATGGATTCAGATTCATCATTCCTCCCTTCCACGGGGGTCCCTGCAAATACAACAGAGGGGAGCTGGTGCAGATGCTGCTGGGGAATGGCAGGGGCTCTGTGAACTCTGGGACAGGCAGCCAGAGCTTTCATCAATACCTGTTATGAATGAGCTGAAGTGAAATGTTTCCATCAGGGATTTCTGCCTTCAGGATGCATAAACTGGCTCAATCAGAGTGCTGAAGGTAGAGAGAGACAACAAAGATAAAGACTTCAGGGGGGCTGCTGTTCTGTTTGTGCCAGATATTCCAGCCATGCCTCTGAGTGTCAGTGAGAACAGACAAACAATAGAAAGGTGGAAACTGAAAATCATGGCTGAAGTGTTTCTCCAGCAGGGATGTATTTCTCTGTACATCTGAATTCAGAACACTGGATGTTAAAAATAATATTATGGGGTTCTAACCTTTAGAGAAACAACTGCACAAGGAAATGTGTTCTTGTAAAAGATGCCAAAACACAAGTTCACTATAATGCAGCAGCCATAAAATTAACAAAAAGGAATGAGCAAAACCTGAGAAACACAGCACGTATAAATAGAACATAGAATAAAAATACATGAGTATTATGTATGAATTCACACACATACACATGTATTCATATATGCAATATGAATATGAGGACAGCACCTCCTGGTAGCTCAGCTATGCTGCACAGTCAACACTGCAATTTGTAATCTATGAACTTGGTGAGATCAAAATAACAGAAATTATTTAATACCTGTGTGCTTTCTGTCAGAGGATCTCCACTGTTTATTTTATCCTGCTAAGGAAAGACAGTTTAAAATTGCATTTTACATGAGCCCATTGAACAATTTTAGGCAGGATCAGAAGAGCAGACCACCCAGTTAATCAGTGATCCCACCTAAAATTTTTCAATGAGCTCATGTAAAATGCAATTTTACACTGTCCTTCCTTAGCAGGATAAAATAAACAGTGGAGATCCTCTGACAGAAAGCACACAGGTAATGCTTCAGACAGTTCATAGCATTTAGCACCTTTAAATGGAGTTGCAGATTGAAACTCGACACAAAACTCTAATAAACATCACAATTCAAGAGTATTTGTCTAACAAAAAAAATGGTTATTTCCTCATTTGCCTACTTAGATGGATTTAATAGAGATATTATTCACTGAAAAGAAAAGAATAATGTTGCAAACCCCCAAATCTGAAACTCCAGGGCTTAATGGCTAAACCACCATGGGGTCTTTATTCCACATCCTTACAGTAACCATTGCCTTCAGATAATATCCAACTCCCTCCACTGAGAATAAGAAAGATAAAGAAAAAAAAAAGACATTAGTAGGTAATGAATTATTGAGAACAAACTAAACCACCAAGTAAACACCACATCTTTTCAAAAGCAGCTTTTTGATGCCTTTTGGAGTCTTGAGAAATGAGCTAAGCTAAGTTGCCCACAGTCTATTACATGTCTGATTGCTTCTGACAGGGGGCAACACTTCACACAAAGAGCATAAAACGCCCTTAAACATCAGAGAAAAGCAAGAAAGAAATGCAGATGAGAGATTAAAAGGAACATCTTGGGCTGGATGTTTGCTTCCCTTTAGTCAAGTCACATCTGCCTACAGCATCATCTAGGAGTGGTGAGGTCAGTGTCTGTATTTCAGAGTAAAATCAGGCTCTTTTCCTCACCCAGGGATCAGTGTTATCATTCTCCAGCAGTCCCAGAGGAATGAGTGAGATTCCTGCAGAGCAAGGGAGCACTCAATGCCTGCAGCCTGCAGGTGCATTTATGTCCAGTTTCAGAGGTAACATATTCTCAAAATCATCAACAAATGAGTTGGAGTTTTCCTTTGTGTGACTCAACTGTAAGACATTACTTTTTAATGTTCTTGTAACACATTTGCAGTCCCACTCAGCCCCCAGAGAATGCTGCAGAGTGTATAACAGCAGTAAAATCTCTGATATAGAATCAAAATCTACAGCTTTCAAGGAAAAGTATCCTTTAAAATTTGCCATGCTGCCAGCCACACTGAGCCACACACTTTATACAATGAAGACCAGCATGTATATTTGAGAGCAGCTATAAGTAAATATAGAACCACATCCTACCTGTAGATATTTGCTATCTGATTGTTCCTCTTTTGCAGGCCCCTGTGTCCACAAATTACAGGCTAAGATGTGCTCCAAAACCAGGAGAGCACCTCAGAGCTTTGTTGCTTTCTTTGCTTTCCATCTCTTGAAGCACAGCAGTCGAGCTGTGAGCCCAACAAGATGTTTAAATTCCAGTTCTGTGAGGCTGACAGACCAAGAAAGAGGAGAAAAAACCACACAAGAATGAGAATTTCAGCATGTGCCAATGGATGAATGAAAAGGGGTCATGATCCCTTCTCTAGACCGTGATCTCTGTAACCCCCTGACTTTGCCAGCCTGAACTGAGGCTCCAGCATTCCATCTTTCCCAGCAGCATCTTTGCATGACACCCAGTGATCCTGCTGGAGGATTCTCATTAAATTCAGATGGTTTCAGCTGCTGCTTTTCATCTGTGGCACCAGGTTGCCAAGTGCACCAGAGTGGCTTTTATCAGCTCACAGTCTTGTTTGTCACGAGAGGAGACGCAGCTCAGATGTACTGAGGAAAAAATCTGACCAAAAATGTTTGTCAGGAAATATCTGTGCTTGGAACAAAAGTGTCTGAACCAAGATGGAGGGCCTAGGGCTCTCCCTGATTATGGATTTTGTGGATTTTTTAAGTTAAACTTACATTATGTGGCTATCCCAAATCAGCAGTTGTTGTTTTAGTTCCTGCTACATCCACACACATTTTACTGCTCATTTCAAGGAACTTTTTGCAGAATTTAACCAATGATTTCCATACTAGGTTTTTAATACCTTGTGATAGTATTATATGTTCCAGATCACCCATAGATTTCAACATTTTAACACCCAGCTATGAGATGGGGTCCTGCAAATTAGGATTTTTATGATGCCAAGTGCTTGGTTTGCACAGCTGCTGCTCCACAGACTGAACTTACCAGAAGAGCAACATCCTTCCCAGCAAAGTTTGCTATTATCCTAAACAATCAAGTCACCTCAATCAAATCATTGAAGCTATTCATGTCATCATGGTAATTAAAATACATTAATGTTTATGCACTGAACCTAGAAGCAGATAAAGAAGAATTGCATATATTAAATTCACTTAGAAAATGAAAATTTCTTTCAAAATTAATTTGAAAGGAAAGCACAGAGCTACTCACCAGTTTGGTTTGACACAGAGAAATATTTTCAATTAAACAAAGAAAAAAGAGGTTTCTGAAAATTTTTAATCTTTACTTCTAATGTTTTTTTTTTTTAATGGAATGCATTTCACTTTTTTCTTCTCACGTTTCATTTTGTCATTTCTAGCTGATGCTCTTTCAATTTTTATTTCAAGATTACATTTTTTTTTCCTGTAAAATTTAATGATTTGTTTTGATTAAGCAGCCTGAAGATAAAAATACACTGCTTTGGGCAAACTGGTTGTTTCAGATTAAGCCAAAATCACTTTCTTTTGGGTTTTTTTTTTTTCACAGAAAAAAAAAAAACCAACCAAAAAAAACCCCAATAAAAAACTAAACAGTGTTTTCCACCTCAGCCACCCTGTTCTTCAGCCTGGCTGGCACTTCCCAAGGGTCCAGGTGAGATGAGAACAAGCAGGAAACTGAGACTTGGAACCCTTGAACTTGGATCTTGCAGGACATTTATGAAATATGATGCAACAGTTCCACCTGTGAAATCTCCCAGTTCAGATTGTTGATATTAAAATTGCAATAGGTCCAGCTCAGACCAATATTTCTGTTTATTACATCTCCTGCTGCCTCTTTACTCCAGCTTCAAAGGTCTCAGAGCAAGAATGTCTGACCTGCAAGTGAAACACTTCACTCCAGAAACACCTCCCCAGAATTCTTCCTCAGGTATTCCCTGGTACCTGCCCCTGAATTTCCTGATTTTCAGCCCACTGCCCCTTGGGCACAGCCAGCTGTTTTCTGCCAATGCCAGAGCATGTATGACAGACATAACACAATATTAAACACATTTTACCCATGGACTCTTCTGGGCTATGTCTTCTGTGCCTGGGCTCCTTGCCAAACCTCTTGGCACATCCCTGCCTTTTGCAGCATCCAGGATGAGCTGATGGCTGAGACAACTTCTGTGATGGAGTAAAGCACCCTTACTGGAAGTGACAACTGTGCTCAGGTCTGCAAGCTGGTGAGTTAGTTAAAAATCAATTTTCCCTATTAGCCAGTCAATAAGCTAAAGGCAGCTTAGAGGGCGCTGGAGCAAAAATGTGTCCCCTGAGTGGTGAGCTGGGGTCACAAACAGCCCAGACACCAAAGCTCTCCACCCTCCCAGGGCTGAGGAGCTCACAGTGCAAACACCCCTTTTGTCTGTAAAAATGCAGCAACAGTGCCTTGGGATTCCAAGTGAACAATCCTGGAAAGAATTCCACTGAAAAGATTTTTATCCCTTTTTTTTTTTTGCTCTCCTGCATTGCTTTCCACTTGGCTTAAAATAATCTTTACCTGGTGCCTCCTTTTCATGATAATCCTGGTTTTAGCCATGTCAGGTATGACTGATGATAACATGATAGAAAAAAAGAAAAAACAGGGGACGTTCTGAGCAGAGCACTTTCAGTGGGTGGGGTCCATGTAAAACACCCAAATCTCTGCACAAAGTTGAACTGGAGGATTTTTAAAGCAGGTCTAGGCTTTAAAACCCTTGCAGACATGAGAAAGGTTCTGAACATCTGCACAGAAAAGCCACAAAGACACAATTTCCACTGAAATGCTGCGTTGCTGTACGTAGAAAATTCTCAACATGCACCACAGTGTAATTTATTTGCTTTTTTTCACATATTTTTACAATATGGAGACTAAATATCAAAGCATTTCATGAATGGGGAGCCAGCCTAAGCTTCTGACCCACATGGGGGCTTCTAGAGATTTTCTTGGTTGGATTTTCTCTGTTCCTTGAGTATCTCAGAATCCCAGAATTTACAGTTTCAGAATAGCAGTAAAATCATAAAAGATTCAGTTAAACTCATTTAGAGGAGCAAATCTTTATAAGGCACAGGAATAAAGAGTGATAACCCCTAAAAAAATTTACTCCTGTCACAGCTCCCTTCTCTGGCTATAGAATATTTTTTCCTCTTTTGTTTTGAACACCCACAGAACAACTGAGGGGAAAATGGTCCCATGGGAATTGGTCTTGAACACTGCTAAAAAATTACACCCACTGCACAGCAAGCACTCGAGCTGCATGAGGATGAATGGAGGGGCAAAAATCTCTAATATTCCCTGAAAGTTTTCTGAGGTTTTTATGGAGAAATTCAAGCCCATGTGTCTGCTAAAATATCCATTGTTGTGAGTAGTTTACCTCGCAGAGAAGTTCAAATGCTCTTTTTATTTTGTGACAGGGCAGAAGTATTCACACCCATCAGGTTTACACACAGACAAAATCAATTTCTGCTTTTCTGACAAAACTCCATCACTGTAAAAATGCTCCATTAAATGCCTGGTAATAACATTCTATAGATGTTTTATTGAAAAAACAAGTTTCTCTAAGCCAAACTGCACACAGCATACTGGTAAAAATGGGAAATAAAATGTTCATGCAATGGAAATATGTCCAAACCAGAAAACACTGGTTTAAAAAACACAGAGAAGAGCTCAGTAAATAAGTTTGCTCCAGACTATAAAATTCTAGTGGTAATCAAGAAAAAACCTGGTTCAGGTGTTTGGCTGGAATGATATCAGGGAGATTGGCACCAGGAAAATGACCTTTGGTGCTCTTTCTCCTTGAAAGCTGTGCTCCCTTCTCATATTTACTCTGTCAGTAGCTCAGCTCCCAGAGGATCTGTGTCAATATTTTTTGATAACATTTTTGGATGACTTTTCTTAACAAAAATTTATCTCAAACCCGCCAGATTTCTTCCACTGGAAGTACACTGGAAATATTTTGTCTCTTTTAATTGCAAGAATATTTTGGTTTGGGAGAAAAATCTCCATGTTTTCCTCAGGGGAAAGCAAAGCTATTTTCTAGGCATCTGTCCCCCATCAGCTGTCTCCTCACCAAGCCTCCCACCCTCCTGGGAACTGAGCTACAGGGAGCACATCAAAGCAGGCAGAGCCTTCTCTCTAGTTGTAGGAATTGCTTTGGGTATTTTCTCCTACTCTGCTGACAATTTTCTAGCTCCTATTTTGGTTTCTTTCTTTATCAGTCTTAAGTTTTTCCTATAAAGTGTCCCTGGTCTCCTGGTTTGTATTTCATTCACTTTTCCCCATGGTGGTTGTATTGTTTTCTCCCGTGTTGGTCACTGAACCTTGGCTCCTGCATTATTTCTTGCCTTCCTGCTGCAGTAAATTCCCACACAACCTTTGAATCCTTGAGACAGAAAAGCACAGTGTCTCTGAGGAGATTGTCCAGGCTGTCACCTTTTGGATTTAGGAATGTGTGCAGCCTGGTGATTGAATCCCTGCTCTTGTCTAAGCTCTTCAGCTTTGCCACACTTGCCTCTGGGACCCAATTTTAAGGGAATTCTTCACATTAAGTTACAAAACTCTGAATTATCTCACCACCTAGGGGTTTTCATTATCCCACTCCAAATCATGCATACATTTTTTCTTGTTGGGAAAGCCTTTCCTATTCAATTTATCCCAGGAAAAGAGGGCAGTTCTTGAGATAACCAGGCTGGGTGCACTGAGGAGCACTGAGAAGTTAAAGATTAAGTTCCAAGAGAGGTGCAGGGGACTGAGCTGGTGCTGGTGGCTCTTGAAATCCTGGACTTGGAGCAACAACTCAGAGCCTTTCCAAGGTTGTGGAGATTATTCCTCTGGATATTGCACAATGCAGCAGACTGGGCTGTGGAGTGTTCCAAGATCCTGTTTATTCAGTGTATAAAATTTACCTCTGGGGGCCCCAGCTGAAGAACAGACAAAACAATCTTCCCCATAAAGTTTTACAGCTGAGCAAAGGGTCCTCCACTAAAAGCCTCCTCACTAGGAGAAGAAAAGGAGGAGAAAAGGAGGAGAAAAGGAGGAGAAAAGGAGGAGAAAAGGAGGAGAAAAGGAGGAGAAAAGGAGGAGAAAAGGAGGAGAAAAGGAGGAGAAAAGGAGAAGAAAAGGAGAAGAAAAGGAGGAGAAAAGGAGGAGAAAAGGAGAATGCATATCAGTTCCCAGGTCTGAAGTGGGAATATTCACATTAATTTTCTTTCCTTTTATTCAAGACTGATGCTCTTCAGAATAGAGACCACGGTGCCAGGGAGGTTCCTCATGCTGTGCACAAGGGATTGCTAAGAAAATTTGGTTTAGAGCTGTGTGTAGGGTGAGAGAACCAACCCTTCAGTGCAACCTCCCCTGTGCACACCGTGGCATTTGCTCTGGCCATGGAGGAATTGGCTCTGCCCTGCTCAGGAGAATGGGATGGCCCAGGAAAGGGGCTGTGGAGCTGCATCAGGCTGCCTGGTCCTCACCAGCCTGAAGGATGATGGTATTAACCCCTGTGGAACCACACTGGCATGGCCACTCCCCTGCTGTGCCCAGCATTCAGCATCTCAGCACAGCTCCTAAACCCACACTCAGCTCAGGGGGGCTTGCAGGGGCTTTATTCAAGTGGCTGCTCCAGGAAATAAAAGCAGATCTGCAAAACCACAGTGTATAATATATTAGAAATGGAATACAATTCTCAGGGGGATCTTCACTGAGACCAGTGGGATGATTCAGGGGAATATGATGAATGGCTACTGCCCTTTTCTTCCTCCAAATAAACATTTTTGTCCCTCTCCACTGGAGCTGGGCAGCAGATGCAAAATTACAGCACAGAAAAAGAGCATAATTTGGCCATAAAAACGTTGCAATAAGTTGTTATAGAACTGAAATGCCACCACCTTTAGTGCATCCACCCACTCATTTTACAACCAGTTAATATTTTTCTGAACTTACATGTTGTATTCTGTCCTGACGCCTCTGCAATCTTTTTTGCCTATTTTTCTGCCAAAACCACAAGAATAAAGCTGTCAACATTGCAACTAAGCCATCTTTCTTGTCTGGCAAATTGTCTAGTGGAGACTATAACCTCCTGGCTGCTCCACTGCATAATGTAAGTATCCTGTCTTAACAAAACAGAATTTAAATATTCTTTAGATACAAGATATCTGCAGGCTTCTGTGCAGAATCAAGTTAAATATATTTCCCTGACATTTTTTACTTTTCTCCAGTGGGAATGGCACAGACATTCACATTAAGCTGAACACGTATTGACATGCTTAGAGAGATGTTATATGGCTTTTCAACTGAAATATCTCCAGGTATTTGAACTGCAATAATAAATATGGCCACTCCTGAGGGAAGGAAGAAGCAGCAAGAAAATTCCCCAGAAGAGTGTGATTAAGAACTGAAGTGAGCCTCTGGCATACAGTAGTTATGCTTTGAATGTGATTGGGATTTATGATTTCAATTAATGCTGGAGCACAATTTTAGAAAGTTATTAGCAAGCTCCTGGCTGAAGAGAACACAGTTCATTTGTGCATTCCTCCAGATTAGCTTCATCATTGTGCTGTTTACAAACACCAGGCTGGATCCTCTGAGATGTGTTTTGGGGAGGCACAGATGACAGCTGCAGAGGAGCACATGGACCAGAAATGTGGCCTCATCTGTGGGGTAGTTTTTAGTGGACTGGAGGAGCTGTAATTTTACATTTGAGAGATCAAAAGAGAGAAACTCATAAGAGAAGAGAGACCAACCTCCTTTTCTCTGCTTTTCCATGTTGTGTCCCAAGAAAGGCTCTGGGCTGTGTGTTCATCTGATGTGGATTCCCTGGATGTACATCCCCAAGGAGCTGGGCCCTCCTGAGGTTCACTTAAAATTCACAAACCAGCCAAGGCCTGATGTGACTGTCTGTGTGGGCTGGTGCTGCATCTATCTATATGCATTTACATCTTGGTATTCATATTGATAAATATAAACAGGTATCAGCTTGCCTTTTTTTTTTTTATTTTTAATTTTCTATAGACACAGCTCTCCCCATCTGCCTCCTGAATTCAGAATTTCAGTGTCATCTGTATTTGTTGAGGCCCTGTCACCTCAGGCAGGGTCTGCTCCAGGGGATCTCTGTGCTCTGTGCACCCAGAGAGCCCAGGAGCTGCAGCCTGGGTCCCAAACTTGTCGTGGCTCACTGAGCTGAATAAAGCTATCCATAAAGGCCAAGAAAATCAGGTGCAAGCAGCTGAAGGCTTGGAGATTAATGAAGCATTTGGGAGGGCAGGAGCAGAGTTTTCTCAAGGCAGTCCTGCCCCAGACAGCTGGGGAGGGGCACAAACGCCCCCAAGGTTGCTGCTGCCACTGGCAGCAAACACCAGAACCTTGTCCTGCTCTACCCTGGCCACTCACTGTCCCCTGTTTCAGTCAGGCCTTCTACAAAAAGCAGTAAAAGTCCCCTGTTCACTTCTGTCAGGTACTAACAAATATTTATTCATGCCTCATTACGTAGCTAGGTCAGTTTAAATGCTTTGGTTTCTGAGGATGGGAACAATCATTCTTTCTCAGGAGAAATACCAAAATCTCCATTTAGACTGGGTCTTACATAAATCCTCTCTCTCTGGGTTGAAGAACCAATGCAAGGGACAGCAGAATTACAACTCCTTGTTTTCCTGTTGCCAGCACTGCAGCATTCCAGACAGAGCAGTTTTCTGTGAGAAGCATTTTCCCTTTCATTTCAGAGAGCAGCATTTCAAAGCCTGGTGCCAGGCTTGAACCAGCACTGTGGCTGCCAGCACATCTCACAGCCACTTTGGCAAAACAATATCTGCCAGTGAGGAGAAAATCTCACTGATGCTCAGGCACAACTCTGTGACAACAATAGAGTAATTAACTTTTGAAACCAACCATTTCAATCCATGCATAACGAGAGCAGGAGGAACCTTGCACCTGCATTGTCTGCTGTGTCCCTGAACCAAGACATGCAAGTGGTTTAAACTTTGTTAATTAAGATTAAACTACAGAATGCACAGCTGATCTGTGTAAAAGAGATTCTGCTTTACAGTAATATGTTACTTGTGATTCCTGTCAAGGCTGTGGGAGGTAAAATCTCTGAAAAACAATCACTTCCTTAGAAATTTTGGCATTGTGAGAAGCACTGGGGCAGAGAACCTACCTTTTGAAGTTTTGCTTTCAGTGGGCTTTACATGTGTCTTTTAGTTCAGCAAGGCTCCTGGACACAGCCTTCACATTTTGGGATCTCCACCGAGGCTGTGAGCCTGGAGCAAGAGGGAAAGAGGCCAAAGGCAGCTCTGCTTCCTTCAGATCACAGGAGTCTCTGTGCCAGCTGCCTTCCACCCAGGGCAATGAGAGACCTAAGACAAAGGTTTTGGAGTAAGTTTGGAAATTTTCTGAAGTGTTTCAGGGGTGTCTTTGGTTTTACCCAACAGAGCCACTGGAAATAGAAAGGAAAATGAAAACCACAGCTTGTGGGTGCTCTAAAAGCTGATGTTAGTCCTCCATAGCCTCCAGCACATTCTTACTATTACTCTATATTATGTTTTACAGTTTCAGAAAATTGTGAGTAAAATGTTTTTTGGCTTGTTTGTTTTTCCATATGTCAAAGACAAAGCTTCCCCCTTTGCTTCCATTGAATCTAAACCCGACAAGGCTGCTCCTCTTTAACAAATCATAAAGCACCTTATTCTGCCAAGACATCTTTGTTTGTGCAGCAGCCACATCAAATGCAGTTACTGCAGGGCTGGGAATACTGTCTATTAGTTAACCACAGCTGCAGAACTAGCAGATGGAGCAGAGCACATTTTTTGTTGAAGATCACAAAAGTAATGACTTCTGTTCTTTTCTTTTCCATTTTTAATCTGTCATTGCTTCACCATGGAGTTGCAGATTTCGTTAGAGATTTCACAGGCTGGTACAGAAGCCACAGCATCCATTACATTTAATTATTCCCCCATTTGTTTAAACAGTGAGTGGTTTTATTAAATTGAATTATTTTCTTCTGCAGCTTACATGAGAAAGGGGCATTGTAATTACAATCAGGTTGGCATTTTAAAGTTATAACATTTTTAAGTTACAACAAATTTTTCCAAAGCCCTGTAGAAATTACATGCATGTTTAAATGCCAACAAAATTTGCTCACGTACCACCTTTAAAAATTCTTTCTCAGTTCTGTGAGCTGAAACTGAGATCCCAGCTGAGGGGTAACAAATCAAAATGACCAAGTGGGCAGCAAAACCTGCATCCTCTGAGAGCCCCAGAGCAGAGACAAGGATGCAGTGCCAAGGAGACAGCAGCAGCACTGGGGCTGCTCACTGTTACTTAGAACAATTCCCACTGGCTTAGCTAAAAGCAGCAAGCAAAGAAATAAACAAGAAGTAAGAATTTTTAGTCTTTTCATTTCTAGCAGCCTGTCCAACAAAGCAAGTGTGCTACCATTGGTCTCACCCACCAGGATTTCAGGTCACTCCACTTCTCTTACTCTGATGAAGTTCCTCCCCTTCTCTCTGCAGCCTTTGCACTGGACCTTCCACACCTCCAGCCTCCAGACCACACCTAAAGCTTCCCAGAATCCAGGCCTGAGGACCTGATCAGTCCACAGCTTCCAAGGATGGGGAAGTGGAGGGTCAGGGGCTGATCTGGTGACCAGGACAGGACCCAAGGGAACAGCATGAAGCTGTGTCAGGGCAGGTTTAGGCTGGACATTAGGAAAAGGTTTTTCACCCAGAGGGTGCTGGAGCACTGAACAGGCTCCCAGAGAAGTGGCCATGGCTAATCAAACCTATTGCCACTCCTCCAGTGCACATAAAGCACTGAGCACCAGGAACTCATGGGCTACATGAAGGAATGGGTTTTGCCAGGGCTCTTGCCACAAAACACATCAGCAAAAATCTTAATTCCATTAAGGATGGAAGATTGCCTCTTCTGCAAATGAAAGTGGGGATGAACAAAAGGAGTAACTGTGTGATGGGAGTTTTCACTAAGGCTAGCAGAAAAGTGGGGGAATAAGAAGCAGCTTTTCTCTGCTTGATATGTCAAAAGAACTTGGGGTGCAGGGACAGGAAATAAAGGCTGGGTTTGGCAGGACAGTGGGCAAGAAGAGGGATTTTATTGCAGCTCTGCTTGCATTTGATGAAGACTCCCAGGGCTCCTTGTGCCTATGCTCTGCTCTCCTGTTTGCTCATCCTTTGGGGCAGGAACCTGCAGGCTCTGAGCCTTTCCACGTGTCACTGCTCCTGGCAGAGGGTCCTAAAAACCACCAAAACCCCCCCAAAACCCCCACCCAATAATGAATGAGCTCTGATGATGGCATAAACACATTCCCAAGATGCACCTTTAGGAAATATAATCTGCAGAAATAGAAAATATAACCTGCAGAACTGCTCTGACAATGGCATGCACTGGGGATTTAGGGTGTGTGCCTTGATTTCATGACCAAGGCTGTCAATACTTCAAAGAACAAATCATTTTAGTGGTTTAAGTCCTCAACCAGATGAAGATGTTGAGAAATAAATGCCAAATGACATCAGCCATTGCAGCTACAGCCAGGGTTGAGTGTCTGTCTAGAGCAAAGATTTAAAAAACTTGAAGGAAATCAGCCATGGCAAGCAGAACCATGACAATGACTGTAAAATTCTTCATTGCAAGTTTGTCACTCAGCACTGGACAAGAGCCACCAAGATCAGTGGTGGGAGCCATCCCTGTGGGCAACTTTTATTGCACTGAGATCTATTGCACTGGTCAGGGGAGGTGAAGGTGCCCTAAGCCTCTCTTCCCCAGAATTACCCCAAAATGTCCCTTTCAGCTCACAGCAAGCCTGCAAATGTGTTTCTGCACCACCTAAATGTCCCTCCATGACAAGAGAAACCTTTGCTGTCCATTTGAAGAAGCTTTAGCCAGCCAGCACCAAATAAAGGCCTTTCTCCTCAATATGACAATGTATAGTGCAGGTTCCTTCCATGAGAAGCATTTTTCAACCTGAGTGTATTTCTCTGCCTGAAGGTACTGGAGTTTTGAAGGAAAATGGGAGAGGTTTCCCAGACTCAGAATTACTAGGAGCTGCTAGGATTGAGACTGTGAAAGCAAGGCTCTGAATGCTCAGAATCAGACTCTGCCAGCAAACTGCTGCTCTGGGCTGTCCTAGGGATGCTCAAACCCAGCCCAGACAGTCACTTAACCAGAGCCAAGGTTGCTTTGCTGGGAAAAATAACCTGCCTGCACCTCTGGCCTACAGTGCATGGCTTCTATCCAATATTAATGTGTTACTGATGTGAAGATTCACACCAATGATAGCCACAAAAAAAGGTGGATCTTTTATCACCTGATGGATTTGAGGGAAGAATGAATCCTCCAGTCTCTCTCTGCCAGCCTTTCCCCCTCACCTTGCCTCTGACATGCACTTTGCAGCTGAGCCAAGGGAGGCATGGAGCACCACAGCTGCCAAAACAATTCTTTTTAATTAATTCCACAAACCAACCAAGGCAGCCCCCTGTAAGAGTGGGGGAAATGCTGAAACCCTGCAACAGTGTTCCACATACAGGTTTAGAGGTTTAGCCAGGTAGTTTTTACATCACATAAACTTTCCTGAGTAGCAGCTGGATGATCTCTTTGCTCTGTAGAACCTGGGGATGAAAAACTCAGCAGAAGGTTGAATGCATTCATCTCTCCAAGATTATTTCTTAGAAAGAAAGATGAAGCTCTCTTCAGCATCAAAAAAGAAGAAAACAGCACTGAGGTCAAAACATTCTTTGAAGACCCATGGAATTCAGACAGAGTGAATTCCTTCTGTTTCTCCTCCTCATGATAACATTTGTCACAGACACACTCAGCCCACATCTCTCTGGATAATAATCTCTGTGGTGTGAATTTGGTTTGCATTCTAGCAGCATGTCCTCAGCAGACATGGCCAACCTTGACTAAACCAAAGGAATCCAACAAAATCAGTGGATCTACATCCAGCTGATAAAGAATTCTACATTTTTCTTCCCACAGACTGCTTGCAATTGCCACCCACTTTCTAACCTTTCCTGTTTTGGATCAAAAAGGGAACACAGCAGTCAGAGAATCGAATGACAAAATAGTGAAATAAGTCAGAAAGCTGCAAAGCATCAGTCAGAACAGAGCATTGCCTGTGACACAGGAGATTTCTGTGCCCCATTTTCATGACAAAAATGTGCAATCCTCGTGGCATCCAGTGTTCTCACAATGCACTGGTGCCTGCAGTAATGAGTGCTGGGCACTTCACCTGTCCTCAGATTGGACTTCACACCAGTAACACAGAAAGGGCCACAGCAATTCTGCCTGAAGGAAATTGTTCTCTCTGAAATGAGCACAAATGCAGCAGAGAAGGACAAATCCCTTCCTTGTAGAAATCTGTAAACAACGAACCCAAATCAGTCAGTTTAAAACTATTTGTGTTTTACTTGTGTGTCTAATAGGATCCCAAGTGTTTGTACAAGCTGGGCTTATCAGTTTAAAGCATCTTTAACTCAGGAATTCTAGAAATCAATCAAAAACTAACTCAGTCTCTAGGGCAGATAAATCTTAGAGGACGTTTATGGAACTCTGTGCTCTTGAAATAGAATCATCTCATATATTCCCATGCCAAAATGGGCCACCATGTATCCACATTTAATGAGGGCTTGGTAGACAAGCTGGCATAGGAATATTTTCCAATTAAGATATTTAGGTGTGTCTTTATCTGATATAGATAAACAGACATCAGATATTTATATCAGGTGTAGTTACAGAGAAACACACACTAGAATTTATTAAATGATCCCACTAAAAGTTTTATAACTGCTCAGTGTTATGTACATGCCATGCACAGCCTGAACATAAGACATCATCAACACATTCTCTAAAAGTGTCATTTTAAATTTGAAAATAATTACTGGTACTACACTGTATATGATTTTAAATAATTTAGGACGTCAGCTAAAGCTTCAGTGCTCTCTTAAAAGTTATAGCTCCAGTAATTTCCAATTCATAAAAAAACCAGCCGAAGGCTTTATTATGCTTTGGGCTCCCCAACACCAAGAATTTCTCCTTGCAGAAGAACTAAAAGGGTCTGGGATGATCTGGGGTCAGAGATATGTCTGATCTATTGACTTACAGAGATATTTGTAAAATAGAGTTGGCTGCACTGATTGCAGATATGTCAGATTATTATTGTCAGAGGCATCCCCAGGCCTGCAGGTTAAGAAGGGCAAATGCATTCCTAAATTTCCAAATGTATTTCTTAGCACTTCTGCATGCCTTTGGCTACTTGGAATTGCTGTCAGGGAAGGGAATCCTTGAAGGAGCAGCGTGGTCTTCCACAGAGCCCAAATCAATGGCTCTGGGAAGGGAACCTCTGATCCTCTCACAGGATCAGTTGCTGATGCTTGGCTAATTTGCTCCTGAAAACCTCCCACAACAGAGTTTCTCATCTCCTCTCAGCTGGTTTATTGTATGAGTTGGGAATGTCCCAACAAAGGCAGGAATGATGCACCTGACTCCATGCTCTCAGAAGGATAATTTATTACTTTATAATACTCTATATTATATAAAAGAATACTATACTAAACTAAAGAATACAGAAAGGATACTTAGAGAAGGTTAAAAAGATAACAATGAAAACTCCTGGCTCTTTCGAGACACAGCCTGGCCCTGATTGGCCAAAGAGTGAAAACAACTCACACAGAATGCAATGGAACAATCACCTGTGGGTGAACAATCTCCAAACACATTCCACACAAGCACAACACAGGAGCAGCAAATGAGATTAGAATTGTTTTCCTTTTCTCTGAGGCTTCTCAGCTTCCCAGGAGAAAAATCCTGGGCGAAGGGATTTTTTTCAGAGAGTGTGGATGCCACACTGGTTTTGCCTTGTTTTGCTTTCCCCAGATTCCTGGTTTGCAGGGGGTTCAGCAGAAGGAGGTGCAGCTCTGGAGAACAGCTCCCACTGCCCTGCTTGGGACCCTGCCTCCTCCCCTCTGCCTGCCAAGGTCACACTGAGCACAGCCTGGGAGAGGGGCATGGAGAACAGCACCCAAAACCTTCTCAAAAGACTCAATTGAAAGCCTCTCTCACAACAGGCATTTCCAGAAGGGCAGAACTCTTGCCAGTGACTCAGGCTGGGACCCCCAAAATGCAGCCCCTCAGAATGACACATAGCCCTGGAGAGTGTCAGCCAGGGAGTGCATCATGTGTGCTCAGGGAAGTCAATGCTCATTGAGGCAATTAAATATCATGCTTTATATTGCTGTCACTTGTAATTTAGTTATGCTGGAAATGAAGAATGGGTTGTCTATGCAATTGCTATCATCAACATCCCCCAGTCTGTGTGGAAGGATTCACAGCAGAACACTAAGTTGCCATTATCTCAGTGGCAGGTCTGTCCTCTCACAGAGCAGTAAGTAATAACTCATTCACATTTGCAAAAGAAAGCAATATTTGCACTGCAAGGATGTGTCCTGTTAGTTTGAAAATAATGTCAATAAGGTGCTCTCCTTAGAAGCATCTCCAGCATCCAATTGTTTCCCAATCACAATTCATTTACTCAAGGGCTGCACTCTGCTAGAGAGGAGGAGTGATCCTGCTCTCATAATTACTGCTCCTATGTGCAAACATTGACAGCACAGAGGCAATTCTGGCTGATTTAGCCAAGTGAAAGGTTAATGCTTGGGAGCTGCAGCCAGAATATTTCTTCCAGCAGGAAGACATTCAGTGTGCAATAAAACTTTCTCCCCAGCTCCTGTTGAGCCCTTGTGCCAGGGCTTTGCTAAACAAGGCTTCAGAGAGACAGCAAGAGCTGGCACACAGGGACAGGAGCCCCCCTGGGTCATCCTTGCCTCACCCTGCACAACAAAAAACCCCATGAACCTGTGAAAATCTTTAACAGTTCTGATTCCCCTTTTTGTGCTGAGATGTGCCTTCCTGGCACTGCACCAAGAGGGATTTAAGATAAAAATAATTACATTTTATCCACTCCAAGAGGAATTTCAGCCAGAGACAAGATATTTTATCAATTATAGGTTTGGGTTTTTTAAAATCTGTGGCCTCAAATACAGCACTCTCACAGTAACAAGGCAGTTACTGAACACTGGTTTACACTGCATTGAAGGAAAAGCACTCAAGGGAGTCAAGTTACAGATTTTTTTGTAGGACAGTTATTGATCTTTCTCAACTTTTAAGGTCATCATTGGAAAATACAGGGCATTTATCATGTCTGAAACATACCAGAGAAAAAGACTAAATTGAGTGATTTAAAAAAGAAATAAAGAAATCAGGTTCCTGTGCTGTCCCAGACTAGAAATAAATTGAATGAGCAGCTCTGGAGACAGTCAGGTGATATCTCACACACACACTGGCAGCCCTCCCATATCACCTGGTGCAGGTACAGAGTGAGTCACATTCACCCTGGAGCTGCATTCACACAAGACCCACACTGAATTTCAGATGCTGCCTTCTTAGCAATACCATCCTGTCCTTGGGGAGGTGAAGCAGCCTTTGGGATTTCATTCTGATCAACATTTCTCCAGGCAAGTGGAGATCTGTGGTGCCCCAGATGTGATGGTTTGGAGGGGACTGATCTTTAGAGAGCATTATCCAGTCCTCTAAAAACCCTTTGAGTCACCCTGAGAAGCCAAGAATGGATGGAGCTCAACACTCCTTATTCCCAGGCTGCATCTTGAAAGACAGAGGCTAAATCACATCCTGCCTTGGGAAGCTAATTCAGGCTGTTGTAAACCAAAATAAACAAGGGTAGTGGTCTAATATTTTGCTATATTTGTTGAAATTCTCAGCATCTTTCCAAGGAGGTGATGCTCTCCTTTGATAAAAGGCAGCTGTAATTGCAATAGGTGTTAGGTGGCTGTCTGGGGTATCAATTGCTCCATCCTTCTCCAGTGAGATAAAGTGAAGGGAGTTGCAGCTGCTAATGAACATGCACATGAATACATCAGGAAACAACTGAGTTAGTCCTCATGTGCATGTGCTGCAGCACAGCTGTGAGCAAAATGAGCTTTTTTTTCTTTAACAGTAACCCTATTTACTCTGCCATCAGGCCAGCATATTTTTTTTTATCATTCTTCCATAGCCACTGATAATTACCTAATATATTTTGTAAACTGCAAGTCTGTTTTCAGAGCAGAAAAGGCACTTAGGCACAGATTGACTCCAATTGGCTTCGCTGGCTGCTCCACAGAGGAGCAACCATCATCTGACTTTTAATCTCCTATGAAACAAAATGATTAAACTGTCAATATCAGCATGAGCCACCATGACGGCCACCCTGATGGAATGGGGCCTCCACACTGCTCCTAATCATCTGTATGCAAGGAAGAGATTTTTCTTTATAATGCATGTAATTAGAGTACAGGACAAAATGTTCTGTTCAAATTCATGACATGTACAACTAATAGAGAAGGAGAGAATGAGACCCTTGGCTATTTATTTGCATGAAAAGGCTCTAATATAGGATATACTTTAGAGAAATTAGTTTTTAATCTAGGTGACTAGATGAGATTTTAACCCTGAACTGGTTTTGAGCTGACCTGGGAGAATTTATGCAGCCATAAATGTGATGTCCTGGCAGCCAGATGGGTGTCACTTTTTCATTAATTTTTGAATATCCTGTGCAGTCAAGGGGAGCAGAAAATCAGTCTTTTTAGAGGCTCACCTGATGTGAATTTGCTCTGGTGAGACTGAATAAAAAAAAAAGCAGATAGAAATTTTAGAAGGGATGTATTCTTTGTAAATTTGGGCGTTGGAGGAGTTAGGTACATTGATTCAGCAGTGATTCCCCCTGCTTGACCTGTATGAAAGCAAAACCTCCAGCTGCAGCTTTCCATGAATACATTAAGTAGGGCAAGTTACTCTCCCAGCACAAGTCTATTACAGACACTATTGCTCTGCAATTTTAACATAACTGATCCAACAAGTCCTTGAAGGAGCATTTCAGAGCACAACTGCTGCTTAAGCAGCACTGCTCATTTAATGGCTGACACAGGAAATTTGTGGGTTTTCCTGTAGATTTTGGATCAGGTCAGGGCACACACCTCTCATCCCCTGGGAAAAAGAAATTTTGAGCACATCTGAAATGGACCTGCAGCTCCACCACCTCAAACCTTGATGGATCAGGGCTAACAGCATGAAGTAGGGATAACAATAATTTCTACTCTGTCAGACCATTAAACAATTGCTCATTCAGCATCTTATTAGCAGCTCTTAGCTTGAGTCAGATCCTGCAAATTATTTTTATACAAAAACAACCTTTTAAATAACCAGCAGGGACTTGGGAGGCACCCCAGTCATTGCTGGTGGTGTTTGAGGTGCTGGGCATGCATCAGAGCTGGGATTTTCCTTTTCCTTGGGAGTGCACAGCACAGCTCTGGCCACCACTGGAACCAGCAGCCAGACATTTCAGACAGGGAGGAGCAAACCTAACGAGCACAGAAACCTCTCAGTGGTGAAGGACATGGAGACATAAATTATTTCTGTAAAAGTCACCACGTTAATTAGGGAGAATGCATAATTTCCTTCTGCTTTTAGGCTTTGAGGAGGGCAGAGAAGAAAGAACCTTTGATGAGTGGGGAAAGGCAAGGGCACGGTGTCTGCTCGTGGCTTGATGAACGAGGAGGTCACAGCAGCAGGGGGAAGTCGGGGTTTCTGTGCTGGCTGATGAAAAGGGAGTTTCTGTGAGCAGCTGCAAGGTGGGAGCAGGCCAGAGCCACTCTGGACTTTGCCTGAGGCTTGGGCAGTTTCAAAGCCAATCCATCCACAAATTTCTGTGCTAATTGCTAAATCTACTCTTGTGGGGGAAGCCCAGCTTCCAGCCTGCCATTACTAAAAAGTAATAAAGTTTTTCCCAATATTTGTCTCTTACTGAAAACTCTTCCAAGTCAAGTTCTACTGGAAGCTCATGTAAATGAATGTTTTCACAAATGACTGTCCAGAAAACTGTGTTAGTTCTCATTCCCTTTCCCAGCTTTATCTTCCAGCACTGCCAAGAGCTTTTGCTAAAATACGTATTTTTTTTTTTTTTTTTATCTTGGAAAATAAAAGCTAATAAAGATAATAGGTAATTAGAGAGGATGATTGATTCCTCATAACATCAGACAAGGAAGGTGAGTCCTAAAAGCATTTTATCCTTCTTGGGGAATTGAGTCAAGTCTTAAATGAGAAAACAAACCTATATAAAGAACCTCAAAAATGATTATGAAAGAAAGATAAAGACTCTTCCCCTGAGCACATGTGAAGAGACAGAATAAAAACAAAGTGTGGAATATTGGAACTATGTGAATTCAGAGGAAAAAAAGGGAAAATTAAAAGAAAAAATGAAAATAAATGGGAAAATAAAAGGAAAAAAAGGGAAATACCTGTAATATATGTTTTTCAGGCATCATGAGACCTAGGGCTATCCAGGGCAAGGCTGATTTATCCCAGAGAGCCCCTTAAAGCAGCATCCAGCTCTTCCAGCAGCCTTTCTGGAGTTCAGCTTTTACAACAGGCAGCCCTTGAAAGCTCAGCACAGCTGAGTTCCATCACTTGGGGAACTCAGAGCTGACAGCAGAAAAAGGGGCCTCCTTACCACATCCTTTGCACCTCTGACAATATCTTTGAATCTGGTGCCTGTGGGTTCCCAGGTCAGTGCTCACCCTCTGCTGCTCTGGAGGACAAATGTAAAAAAAAAAAACCCAACAAAGTTACCTGTGAGCAAATCAAATTGTGCAGACACTGGTGGGCATTCCCCTCTGACCATGTGTGCTGCCCCAGCCTGGGAAAGGTGGAATCCTGGATAGGGAAAAATACCTCCTGATTGCTGTGAAAAAGCAACAGCTCTGTGAGCAGCTCCAGGGCTTTCCTGAGTGCTGAGCACATCTGCACAGCACCTGGCACATCTGGCAGTTTCCTGCAGTGATCATGCTTGGGCCACTTGACACAGCTGGATTTTTGTTTTGTGTTTCTGTTCTGTAATTCTATGGTCTTGGCTGCTGGAAATGGGAAATGCAGGCAGAAATGCTTTTAGGGAATGGTGATGAGGGGCCATCAACACAAGTTCATACATTCCTTGCATCCCCAGCTTCCTTCATGGGCTAATTTCTATTCAGGCTCATGGTTTGGTTTCTGAGCAGTTGGGAAACTTGTTGGAAGGTGTATGCTGAAGCTACACTGTCTCATTATGCTACTTGCTTCCTCAGTTGGAAAAATCATCTCTGACAAGCCACTTTCCTGGGTGCAGAGCTCAAAAGATGCCAAGAGACTTGGGGCTGGATGAAAGGTATTTGATGTCAATTGCATTTGACATATGCAGGTTTGATATGTTCCTGGCTTCTAAGTGATGCCAAAAATGCAGTTTATGAGAATAATATGAAGGCAGAGGACAGAGATCTAACCTCCTCCAGATAATTGCTCTGAGTTGTTGCAAGGTGACCTTCATCCCCACACAGACAGCTTGTTGGTGAGAGTGCAAAAACATTTATCTCTCCCAATTTTCCATGGGCACATCAAAACCAGCCTGTGCTGCTAAGAAAGCATCTCTGACCCTGTGTCTGTGGGCAGGTGGGTGAGGTGGTGGCCTTTATCCAGGCACAAAGGGAGCTGTCCTCTGGCTTCCCCAGCAGTTACTGTCTGGGTGGCTTCCTAGTCCCCTTGGTAAGACCAAAAATTTGGTTTGTAAGGAGAGAGACCTGCAGCATGAAACCTTCCAGAGGTGTAAATCCAGCTCTCCTGTCAGCAGCTGTCTGGGATCTGGGCACTGACAAACAGGAGCTGATGGCCAGCACAGCTCCCTTTTCCTCCAACAAGCAGGGAAGGAGGCTGTGAGAGCTGGGTGCTGCCCCTCACACCCTGCAGAGCCCCACTCCTGAGTGCATCCCCTCTCAGAGGTCTGATTCCCCAGCTGACTCCTGACTTGCACCATGAACTGGCTGTAATTAAACTCCAGGTGAGGCAGGGCATTGATAACATTTCATGTTGTCAGGGCTGAGCCTGTGCCCTGGCAGAGACAGACACACAGACACACAGCACCAGCAAGGGCTCCATTCCCTGTCCCTGCCTGTCCCCAGGGCTGAGGAAACACCCTGGAAAAGGCATGGAGGTGGAAACTGGATCTCCTAATTCCATAATGTTATTTATTTGCTCACACATCTTCCCTGTCTGCCCTGTGCCAGCACCACTCTGCCAAACACTCCAGGCAGAGCTGCCAGCCCACAGGATCCCAAAACCATCCCCAGGTCTCCAGGGGGGAGGGAAGGATCCCAGCTCTCTCCTGCCTGCAGGACTCCATCCTCCTGGGCAGCCAGCAGAGGATGGAGTCCTCTGTTGTCACTGCAGGGCTGGCTGCCACCTCAGCACCTCTCCCTGCTCCAGGAGAACCCTGCAGGGAGCTTGAGCAGCCATGGGGACAGCTCTGCAGCCGGGAGAGCAGCCTTGGGCATGTCCTGAGGAATGTGGCACTGGCTGTTTCCACATCACTCCCTGCTGAATCCTCAGCTGCCTCCTCTCACAGTCCCTGCTGGGGTCCCTGTGCCCAGGTCAGGCTCAGTCCCATGCTGGCAGCAGAGGACAGTGCCCAGCGATCATCCCTACTCCTTCTGGGGCAGGAAAATTGATCTCATCCCTTGGGATGAGCTGAGGAAGGCTCTGAGTTGGCACTGCCCACCCTGACCCAGCTGAAGGACACCTGTCACAGGCTGGGGCAGCACACAGAATCTTCCTGCCTGAACATTTGGATATTTCCACAGAATTTTGCTCCAAGGTAAAAAAGAGCTTTTCACACCATGCTCCCTAATAGAAATCAACAGGAAAAAATCAACAGGAAAAAATCAACAGGAAAAAAACAACAGGAAAAACAAGCTTCTCTTTCACTGATCCATTTCCCTTGGTGTCAAAGCAGCACAGAGCCACAAGTCAGGAATATTAATGATGTCCTGTCTGGGCTGGGCAGCACTGACAGCCCCAGAGCCCCTCATCAGCACCAGGAGGGCAGAGAGAGTGAGTCTGTGCCTGCCCCTGCTCTCTGAGCATTTCCAGAGGTGTTTTCCTGCTTCCAACACCCCAAGAGTGACCTCACCTCTCCCCAAACCTCATCAGCTGCAGTTTGCTCTCAGCAAATTGCTTTGCTGCTTAATGAGGGCAATTTCCATGCTTGCTTAGATTTTGCATCTCTTGCTGTTGGGGCCAAAATGAATCTGCCCTTCCTTTGGGAAGAATAGCTCCTGTACTTCCTCTGGGATTAACACTTTCTGTCCTCCAGCTGTCCCTGCTCTCTCAGAGCTGCTGCTGAAAGCCCATCTTGCCCTGGTGGGATGAAACTGCTCCCAGAAAACACACAGACAGTTTAGAGAAGTCTTTGAAGCCCAGTTCACTTCAGAACTTTGGAAAACTGCTGCCCTAAATCTCCCAGCTGGAGTCTGGATGTGGCTGGGATGGACCCACAGCTGCTTTTTAAAGCAAAGTGTAAACACCAGAGCACACTCCAGAATCAAGCCCTGTACATGCCAGAAGTGGTATCACATTCCAGGGATATTTTGCTAAAATCTCCAGAGCAGCAAATTGCTATTTTCTACAATAAAATTCAAAATTCTAGTCTGCAATTCCCAGCTATTCCAATTCATTTCTTTTAGCCATCATTGCAGTATTTTACTGAGAGTGTGTGTTCTTGTAAATGCTACACATCATCCAAGTGCTCAGATTTGGTTTGGGCTAGAATAATAAGACATAATCCTGGTTTGAGAGATGCAGACAGATCAATGGTAGGGTACAAAACTCCAGAGTGGAACTGCTGCATACCTTTTATTTATTTCACACAGGTCCTCCAGGAGCTCCCCAGCTGGAAATGCACAAGTCACCTCGAGGTGACTTTTGAAAACACAGGCCAAAGAGAATGAGCAATTTGCCAAAGACACACAGGGAATTTTCAGAGCACCAAGAATGGGAGCAAGATCTCTGAAGTGAAATTTAAAATGCTTGTCCTAAAACTCTCCCTGGTACAACACTACACTGCTGATTCTCTGCTTTCTTTCTTAGGTATCTCACTCCAACTTCTTCAATATCTTTTAATAACATTAAAAAGAAAGCAGGTGCTTCTATTTATGAGTAGGAAACTTTCTTAGAAGTTCACAAGAACAAAAAATGCAATGTGTGTTCCCAGGCACAGTAAGATTTCTGAGCAAGCCTTTTTTATTATTCAATTTAAGCACAAGTAAAATATATAGCTGTTTCAGATTTGGTTCCTCTCTGAAACATGCCTTGTAGAACAATGTTTCTCTCCCCCTGTAATTCTGACTCCACACCACCAGTTTTATTTGCCAGGCCTGGCAAACAATGATCTATCCATCCATGTCATGCATATTATGTCAAATTTATTACGACAGCTTTCCAGCATATTTCCAGTCAAGGTTTCATTCTTCTTACAGATTCTGCAAATGAGCAACAGTTTTAGTTACAAATGCCTCCCCATGAGGCAGCACTCCTGACAACAGAACAGAACTTACTGTATTTCTTGCAGAATTGTGACACCCATCCAAGCAATCATTGTGACACACTGCTGAGGAGCACACTTTTGCTCTGTGCTTGATATATTCCCAACTCAGAATGAACAGGAGGGATACTGGGAGCCATTCAAGCCTTGATTAGTACTTGGCTGGGTCACTCATACATCTTCATGGCCACACAGGAGAAGACAACCCAAAGAATCAGCTGTTCCCAGCCAAGGCTCTGAACCTTGGCAGAGGTTTGACCTCAGGACAGAGGATGTTGGAGGAAACATGAATGTCAAACATGGAGCAAAGCATGGAGCAGAGAGAGCTGCAGGGTGCTCTTGACAAGGTGTTCTTGAGTGTCTGGACTAAATGATTCTGTTCCCTTTTTGGTGGAAAACACTCAGAGCTTTATTAGCTCTGACCCAGCAAAGCTTTAGCACCTGCTCAGAGTGAGGCTTGCTGACTCGTGCAGGTAGAGAGATGAACTGGGGTTCATTTGGGCAGGAAAATGCCCTGTCCTGTTCTCCCCATCTGGGGAAGCACCCAGTGCCAGTGGAACATTATTTTCAAGCAGGAAATGAAATTCAGTCCCCGCTTTACAATTCTCAGCTATGAAAAACTGCAGAGACCAGCTCTGAGCTGCACCAGGAGTAAAAGAACTGTCACAGCAGCCCCCCACAACACTTACAGTCTTCTCCTCCCTGCTCACAGCACTTCTTCCCTTTCTGTGCCCAGGAAAGCCAGTCATGCTCTCACTCTCCTTTGGTTTTGCCTGCAGAGGAGCTGGAGCCAGCCCAGCCTCTCCTGTCTGCTGGACAGCTGTGTCCAGGCACAGGAAGAAATGTTTGGGAACAGCTGGTTTTGCTTTTGCTGAAGATTTCCCAATCCTTTCAACACTCACGGCCCATGCAAATTGTAACACCCCTGGAATTTCTGTTGGCAGAGGTGGAACAGGGGGCTGGATGCTTGGGAGCATCATCACCCACCCCAGTCTCTCTGCTCTGACAATCTGTGTCTCATGAAGAGCACAGAAATGCTGCATGATCAGCACCAGAGCCAGAGGAGAGGATTAATGGGATTAGTCATAAATGGAGCAAGAAAAACTCATCCTGGAGTTCAGAGGAGTTCTCCTGGAGAACTTGCAAGTGCAAAGATATCGAGCATCCAAGAACTATTTAACCCAGTGTGCCAACATTATTCTGCTTTGGAAGTTTATACCAGCAACTGAAAAAAGCTAGATTTAAATAGCTGTCAGGGAAAATGAAAAGGCTTCACAGCTCTAAAGGTCTGAAGAAAATAAATGCAACCACTAAGGGTATTTTTTAAATCAAGGGAAAATGACATTGAATAAGCTAACAATGGTGAATTTCATACAGCAGTAAATAGGAATATCACTCTTCAGCCCCGGGTTTTACAAAAGAAACCAATGTCATTTGGCAGATAGCAAACTGAGGTACAAAGAAATAAAAAGAGGTTTTGTCCTGGTACCCCAGGAGACCAGCTGGGAGCCAGGAACAAAAGGCAGGTCTGGAGAGCACCCCAGTGCCTTTGCCATGAGCAGCACTGCCCATCCACACAGCTTTGTGGCTGTGCTGCTGCTCAGGAGCACTGCAGAGCTCTGAAGGGGCTGAGCCCTCCCCTGCCCTGGCAGAGCCCTGAGCTCTGCTCCCAGCCAGGGGAAGCCCTCCCGGCTCAGAGCCACACAAGGGCAGCTCTGATTCCATCTCCCAAATCCCAGTCCTGCCAGGACCTGCAGCAGATGCTCAGCTCCCTGGGAGGGTGACTGAGCCCTGTGGAAGGGTCTGAGGGATGCCAGAGAAGGGTGATCCCAGCAGGTGAGATCACCCAGCATTAAGCCAGGGGTGCAGCTTACAGAATCAGCTCTCCAGCAAAAAACCAGCACCAGGGTCTAATCCTAGAGCAGCAGTGCTGGGAGACAGCTCTGAGAACCAGGGCCAGGGGGACAAGGTGCTCTCCCAGGCTGGTGTGAGCAATGAACTCCTCTGCAGGTCCTGGTTACAACACAGCTGGAAGGAGGTGGAAGTCAAACAAACCCCTCAGAGCTAAAACTGAACTAAAAAACCCCATCAGCACCTATCCAAGGCTGCTCAGGGAACACAGCTCCTCCCTTCCATCCCAGATGCTGGAGTGGTGTCCTGCTGTGGGGTGTGTTGGCAGAGCTGGGGCACGGGCTGCATGCATGCACAGATGCAGGCTGGGAGAGAGAGGGTTTTGCAGCCAGCAAATTCAGGGAATAACTTCAGTATAAAATTAAAACAACAACAATAAAAAAGTCAATAAGGAAAGAAAAATGTTGACTCCACCTCTCTCTGAAATCCCTTGGAACCCAACAGCTTCTTGTCCAACCAAGGACACAGAGCAGCTTCCAAAATGTAGCATTTCATGTTGAGTACAATTCATTCATCCAAAGTCTTTTTATCAAAAGAGAACAACAGCAGCAAAAAAATCCATGAAAAAAACAAAATAAACAAACAGGCACTGGCTCTACCACAGGAAAACTCAGGTTTTGTCATATGAATCAATCAAACCAGGACAATATTCCTTTGGTTTCAGTATAAACTGTTATTTCCTAACTTTCAATGAATAGCTTCCATTCCAAATGGTCATTTATCTTCAGGAGAAAAATAAGTCTTCAACCACAGTACTTCAAGTGCAGATTATTGTCCTCAGAGGGAAAAAAAAACAAGTCCCTTTTCCAGTCACCTGTGAGTAAAACAATATTCTTCCTAATTCCAGAAAGGACTCTACTGAGCAGAAAGCTACCTGTGCCTGCCAGATCACGGATTTCAGGTGGTTTAAGGCTGGATTTTTTGGTTTTGGTTGATTGGTATTTTTTGTTTGGTTGGTTTTTTGGTTTTTTTTTAATTTTGTGGTCTTTGAATGTGGTGGTAGGTAAAAGATCAACATACCTAATTAAAACCCCCATTAATGGAAAATTAAATAATTCCAGGGTCAGGAACAACTACTAATTTGCTGAGCATAACCAGGATCATTCAAAATATTCTCAGTTTCTGAAACAATGGAGAATTCTTGGCCCTTTACAAGATTTGCCTCTAATTGTTTTTTGTTGTTTGTTTTTTTATTTCTCCAGATTTTCATATTTTTGGATATTTCCAAGACTGACAAACATTTCCCAGAGTATGAGAGCTACAGGAAATCAAGGCCAAGGAAAATCCATTAAATCCATGTTTTCATACAGACTTTTTTTTCCTTCAGCTTCAGTGAAAGCAGCAGATTGACCTCTCACTTCAGCAACCACTGAGTATTTAAGAGACCATCAGGAATTTAACAAGCCAAGTGCTTTATTTATCCCATAATTAAAAACTGCCCTTCCTAGAGGGCACTCCCTTCCCACTCCTTTGAACACATAATTTTTTTAAAAATACATATCAAGATGTTATTTTCTCTTAAATCTCCTTTAAACTGTCCCTGGGTGCCAGTCTCTCACACCCTGGGGAAAGGATGTAGCCATGTTTTGGTCATCCCTGTTACACCAAAATTGCAATGTGTTTAAACAGCAAACCACTGTGATTTTCTGTTTCACATGGAAATTGGAACCTGTGCTGTTGGAAGTTGGAACCACAGCATTATGGACAGGTTTTTTTCCTGTTGGTGCCACATCCCCTTTTCTCTTGTGGAGGTGGGGAAATTGTGGAGATCAGGAAAAAAAAGAATCCAAAAAAAGTAAAAAGAGAGAGAAAAAAAAATCTCAGGTTCCTTGAAATAGATTCTGCCTTGCTTTGGGCTGGTTTTGATTGGCTTCTGTATAATTAGCTCTTGCTCACAGTTTCTGTGATAATTGCACTCTCTATTAATTGAGCATATATTGTACTCCATGCAGTCAGCAAGTGATGAAGCTGTCAGTATTTTGTTAGCTATTACACTGCCTGATTCTTATGGGCTGTTTGATATTAGTAACAAATTAGCCAATTTATACGTCATAAATAAGACTCAAAAGCCCTGCTTTATCAGCTGGAGAGAAAAATACTGTTATCTTGGTAGACAAAATGCTTGTACTAAGATTCCAAGTGCCTTTTGGCAGGAATTCATCAGAGCAGATGTATTCCTTCTATCAGGCACCATTTAGTTCAATTATTCTTAATGTTTAATGGCAGAATAATTGAACCAAATGGTAATATATACCCCCATAAAATACTTTCATCAAATGCTTTAATTGCTGGGTCTCTATAACTGCAGTGTCTGAGTGCTTTATTCTGCTTATTGACACCTGACAGACCACGATGTAAATACATTACTTCAATAAATCTCTTGATGAGCTTTATCAGAGGTGAGCACTAAACCCATGCAAACAGGTTCTGCACTGGTAAATGGGCTGGGCAGCTGGAACAAACAGGGGGAAAAGCAAAGGGACCCAAAGCTGCCTCCTCACAGTCCCAGGCACTCCTGAGCAGCCTCCCTGCAGGAGAGGAAGGCTGAGGGTGGCCATGCCTGTTCTGTGCTTTCAAAACCTGCTGCAGACATCTTCCCCCTTGCTAGGGAGCATCTTGGTCTAAATGGCAAAGCAATTTCTTGTTTTCCACTTACCAGGCATGTAAATGCTTGTGCTCAAACAGTTCTTCCTTGGGCTGAATCTCCCAACACCCATAGGAGTTGTGACAGCAATAAGCTGGGGTCTGACTCCCCCTCCATGGAATTGGCAGAGGCTGAGGATGGCAATGAAGGCTCCACACTCTCCTGACCCTCCCTTGGCAATCTGGAATGCCTGGACAGAAGCAGCAGGAGGATGGAGTGAGCAGGGAGGGGATGCAGAGCCAGGGAGAAGCTGCAGGGAGGGGGTGGAGGGCTGTTTGCACTCCCTGCTGGATGCAGGGAATAAACATGTGTAACTGAGGAATGATCATAACAGCCAGGAATGGGGGAAGACTTCCAAAGCAGAAGGGGATCTCTGGCCCCTCAAGGCACTGCCTGGCTCTAGTGTTGCATTTTTGGCCATGGCTGGGTACAGTGGTGGTCACTGATCAGGGCTCCTCAGGCAAAGGAAGCAACAATCCAAAACTGGCCAGGAGACAGTGAGGAGGTGAAGCCTCCTTCTCCCTGCTCCTGGGAAATTCCCAGGCTATCAACAGCAACAGAATTCAATATTAAACTGAGGCAAGGGAAAAGCACAGAAACACCTGCCAGGGTTACAGATCCATGTCCTGCTCTCCACACCACCAAGATCAGGGCAGGTACTGGACCTGGACATGCTTGTGCAGGCAGGTGCCATCCCAGTTTGTGCCAGAACAGAGAGTGCCCAGGAGGACAGAGCAGCAGAGAAAAAAGCAAGAGAAGTGAGTCCCTGCCAGGTCCCCAAAGAGCCCCACTCTGCTGAGGCACCTGCTTTAACTGCAGACACTGAGCAAACACAAACACGGGGCAAAATCCCCTGTGAAGAACTCTGCTGGGATTCTGAGAGGATTAAACAGAGCAGAAGGAATGGGGAAGAGATGCATTTTGAAAGCTCCTCAATTAGTTTCTAATTGCTGGCACCCAGCCAGGCTGGAGATGCAGGGAAGGGAGGGGAACCAAGGGGCCCCAGCAGTTGCTCCCAGCCCAGAGTTTCCCCAGTGCCAGCAGATCAGAACCACCAGGGCTGCAAGGACAGCCTTCACCCTGCACTGCCATTTGTGCTTTAGGCCTGAGAAATAAAACTTTACACTGTTATGGATCTATGCACTATTCTGTTTTTACCAGTCTGGGTGGGTTGTTTTGTATTTTTTTTAACTCTTTCTGGATAAAGACAGAATTGAATGAAGATTGAAGGGGTGAAGTCTGTGGAAAAATCCTACCCACTGGAGTTTTTCATCATGCTATGGCACTTATGTACGCCACAAGAAAAAGCCCCTTCCAGTGCCTGAAGGAGGCTACAGGAAAGATAAATGGGACAATTTGTCAGGAAGTGTGGGTTTTAAACAGAAATATGGTAAATTCAGATCAGATCTTGGGAAGAAATTCTTCCCTGTGAGGGTGGTGAGGCTGTGGCACAGGGTGTCCAGAGAAGCTGTGGCTGCCCCATCCCTGGGAGTGTTCAAGGCCAGGCTGGATGGGGCTTGGAGAAACCTGGGACAGTGGAAGGTGTTGGCAGGAAAGGTTTGGCTGGATGATCTTTGAAGGCCCTTTCCAAGCCAAATCCTTTTGTGATTCTGTGAATGGGAATTATTGCAAACCATTAAAGCAGCACCTGCTCTTGAATTGCCAAATGAATGTTTAATTGTGATTCACATACCCTGAGTTAGGGATGGGGATCCTGGGACACCATAGAGACACTGCACAGCTCTGTCCTGAAGGCTGGAAGTGATACAGGCACTTTCTGAACCACCTGCTTTTAATGCCCATCTTAACAGAGGGTGTGTGTGGTTCTGGTAGAGCAGAGCACCCAGCAGAGCAAAAGGAACCCTACACACACACATCCTGCAAATGTGGGCTCTCCTGCTGTTACTGCATTTTCAGATCTTTGAAAGATCTGGAAACAACTGGGGAAGAACTTAAGCTGTGATGTGAAAAAACTCAGGCTCAATCATGAAACCTGGAAATCAATTATTAGGAGGGGGCAGTGCTCTGGCAGACCCCTCTGTGTCCTTTCAAAGGAGCCCTTTCCAAGGGGCAGCCTCGTGACAGGGAGATGGGAATTTCCCAGCCTGAAAATCCAATGCAGCTGCCATGCAGAACAAGCCAGGTTCAGCAGATGGAGCATGACAGTGAGAATCCTTCAGGCCTGAGGGCAGAAATTGCTGCAATGAATATAACCCAGATGATAGTGGGGGAAAAAATAAATCAAGATGGTTTCTGTTACGGAAATCAATAGGATTGAAGCTCCAGGGCTGAGTTGGGCACATGGAGAACTGACAGTCCCACTGCTGTTGCCCTCAACAGTTTTGTCCTGATGAGGAAGCACTCAGCATTCTGAACATTGGAATGAGAGCAGCAGTGTCCTGCTCCCACCATGGCAAATGCAGAAAAAAAGATTCATTCTTTTGCAAGTGACATTCTGCACATCTGAGAACATTTCCCTTCTGCTCTGAGTGCTCTCTGAAGCGAATGCAAGGACTGACTGACAGATGCTCAGTGGACAAGCTGTGGAGGTGTGTTATGTCAAGCATTCCACCAGGGCTACAAGACAATAGGCATGGAAAATTAAATGCAAAATAATGTATTGCTTCATTTTCCCCGTGTTTTGCCCACACTTGTTTAGAGCACATCTCAAAAGGGATTAACATCTTGGGATGGCATTCCTCCTGCTGCACAATATGGGAAAATCACTTGGGAAAACAGCAGAAAAGGCCCCTGGCACTGAGGGCTTTCCAGCACTTCAGGAATACAAGATCTAGGCTGAGCAGTGCCATTCAATGAAGCTGAACTTCAGTGAATGGACAGGATTAGGAAAGTCCAAGAGGAATAATGGGAGTTTGTCTGATTTGCATTAATACTGGATTCTTTGGGCAAGCCCTAATAATTTCTGTTGACATCAGAAAGGAATGCTGCAACCAGAATTCCCAAAAGGCCCCTTTTCCCATGTCTGCCTCAAAAATGGAAAAAACAAAACAGGCAGAGAGAAAATCACCCCACCAACTTTTCCTTTCACTGTAAGGAAAAAAGGGAGGGGCAAAGTCCACAGCTCATCCTGCCCAAACATCTCCAGGAGCTCCTTGCACAGAGCTGCCAACACCAAATCACTTCCCTGGCACCCATTCAGGGGCAAGTCAGGACATCCTAACGTCCTGTGCAGGGTCAGAGGAGCTTAGGCCTGACAAAGAAAACATTTCCACCTTCCCAGTAAAGCCTGAGCTTGCCTGTGCATGGCACAGAGGGGCAGGACAGAGCTGCTCTGCATTCACCATGCAAACACCTCCCCCAGTGCAGGTGGCACAGGGAGGATGAGCCCTTTGAGGCTCAGTGCCAGCCCTGCAGGGCTCCTGCTGAAGGGCAGCAGTCCCCCCACAGCTGCAGGGGGTTCTGTGCTCAGCTCTGGCTCCCCCCCAGCCCAGGATATTGCAGCAGTGGGGTTCAACCCCCAGTGCTGCCCATCCCTTTGAATGGAGCCCCTGGTCCCACAGTGCTCAGCCACAAGGTCAGTTTTGCTAAGCAGGCAGGGGGGACAGGGAGCAAATGCCATTTGAGCTGCCCTCCAGGGTCAGGTCTTCAATGGAAGCTCAGGGAGGGAGAGTTGTTACAGGGATGGAGCTGCTGAGTGCTGGCCATGTCCAGTCACAGAGCCAAGCAGAGCAGTGCCCCTGAACCAAGTGGCTTTTCCTAACCCCCTTTACTGACCTGTCTGAGAAACAAAGGAGCAACATCCCTCCTAAGGACTCGCTGCCCTTTCTTGCCTGTTGATTTTTGTGTCTGTTTTGGAGCAGCAGTTGGCACCCAGCTCTAACGAGGCTGCCACATGCAATTACAGAGAGAAGGTCTTGAAGGACACAGTGCTGAAGCAGAGAGACATTTGAAATAAACTTAAAGGGAACAGCTTTGTTTAGCTCTGTGCCCTTTGGCTGCCCTGTAATTCTTTATGTCGATTATAATAGAAAGAGCAAATTTCTCATTTTCTCACCTCTGTATCGAGAGAAATGCAAAATTTCTTTCACTTGATCTCTCTGAGCCCTCCTTTACCAGATTTGCTTACAATACTTTGTCACTGTCACCTCCTTGATGATGACCTGCATGTATTCATCCAAGCATTCAGAAGAGTTGCTCTGGTAAATAAAAAGGTCCCAGTTTCCAAATCTGCACATCCCAACAGCACTTTATTCATGGAGCAACCTATTTCTGTCAGTTGCTTCCTTCTGTGCAGGCTTGGCTATCTCTGTTAGATTTCATTAAAAATTAGCAAAGATTTAATTGTGAATTGAGGGCCAGGATATTCCCTGGCTCATTCAAAGACATTCCATATTTCAAAGATATTTCCATCCTCATGGCATTGCTCTTACTTTCTCCTTCTTGATGATGTGTGAGGACTCCAAGGACACAAGGAGGGCAGATGTGGGAAACCATCACAATTCCAGTGTGGAGGATTCTCCTTGCAGGCAGAGTGAGGTACAGCAGACAGGAGAAGCAGAGCCCTTCCCAAGGCCCAGAGAGGATCCTCCTGCCATCCCCAGCCAGCCCTGGGAGCTCCCTGCCTTCCTGCCCTCTGCCTGCCCATCAAGGCCACTTTGTGCTTATGAAAGGAAACGGGGCAGGGGAAACTCAGTGGCAGCAGCCAGAATGTCCAGAATGGACACAGGTCCTGTCTCCAGCCTGACACTCATCCCAGGCACACAGAAACCCTTTTCCCTCTCAGTGCCTCAGTCCTGCAGCAGAGGAATGGCTCAGGACATGGGGAGCACCACGTGCTGTGCAATGGTCACTGTCACTGCCCAGCACCCACCAACTCAGCCAGAACAGAAATGCAAAAGGCCAAATTCACATTATGCACTAGAGATTCCTCTACAATCTGCTACCAGGTCTTGGATAAGTCAAATCTTACCTCACAGCAGTTATCTCTGAGGAGTAACATGCAATAATCCATGTATACTTTTATTTTTAATCTTTAGCTGGTACTTTGTGAGACTGAACAAAGACAAAGACGTGTTGAGGATTCTACCAAGGGTGCATCTGTCTCCAGATGAAAGGATCCTGACATCAAACTGGCTGCAGCTGGGCTGGGAAAAGTTTTAAATCACTGCGATCAACACAAGTTTTGCACCAAAGTACAAATACACATGGCATGATTTCCTCTGGGTGACAGGCAAATCCTGTTATTCTACTTATGAATGGGCCTCATTAAGTAGGAAAAAAAAATGTTGGTGCAACCTGTTCCTTTTCAAATTGAACATATTAAAGTTGATAGATACCCCTAATTCTCTGCTCAGCCTTTTATGTGTTGCAATAACACTGCTCCTATTGTTAGGGAAAGTCTTGAGTTTGCATAATCTGCTTTTCATTTCCCTGGCAGCTGCAGATCATTCTTGGTGACTAAATTAAAAACAGTGTCTTTCAAGAATCCACCAGATCTGCCCTTTTTCCTCCCTGTACCTACAAGTTAGGGAGACAAAAAGAAAACAAAACCTTCCCAACAAGCATTAAATCCCATCAAATCAGGCTGGAAGGTCACCTCATCCATCCTTCTGCCCTGAGGCAAAAATCAACTCTCCTTAAGCCATCCCTGACAGATGCTCACCTAACTCTAAAAAACATCCATTGATGATTTCACAGCCCATGCCTTGGCTTACCTCATGCCTACAGGTCTGACCTCAATGTCCCTGCAACAGCCAAAGCTCCTCAGTGCCTGTCCTGTCCCACTGAACTTGGGGAGATTATTTCTCCTTGCTGAAGAGTATTCTCACTTTGGAACAGACCTTAACATGGGTGCCAAGCTTTCCCAGGCTTTTCACTCCTCTCATTTATTCCAAATATGTCTGTCTAGAGCCTCAGAAGCTCAGCCCTGTCCCAGAGCCCAGCACTCCAGAATGCACAAGTCAGACACTCCCCATCCCATTCCTGCTCCTGCTGTAATTCCTGTCCCACAGAAGTGAGTGGAGAACACAGGAGCTCAAGGTCTTTCCCTCCTGGGGCAGCAGTGGGCAGGCACTGAGAGGATTCCAGCCTGGCTTTCACCTGCACCCTGCCCCTGGTGCCAGCCAGGCTGGGCAGAGCATGCCCAGCTCCCAGCTGGATGCTCACACAGCTCCTGCAGCCCCTGGACACTCAGCCCAGCCACACCAACCCAGCAAAATCCAGTGCTGGGCTCAGCCAGGTCTCAGGACAGCACCAGAGCAGTGGGGAAACACAGGAAGGGAGCTGGGTGTGGGGAGAAGTGGGGGAAAATCCCAGGAAGTTCAGAAGGGGAAAGAAGCTGGGTGAGAAATTGAAATGTGCAACAACCTTCTTTGCCCCACTTTGGCTGGGCTAGAGCTGACCTTGACTGCAAAAGACACTGCAATTTCCTGAAAGGCAACAGAAAAAAAGGAATGAAAAAGAATGAATGAAAAGGCAAAAGGAAAAACAAGGAATGAAATCTCACAATCAGCTGAGGCTTGCAGCAGCACTGAGAACTGGCATTCCACACGTCATGTAACAGAGCCCAAAGCCTTGGAGGCTTGGGGATTTCTGTAAGTTCTTGCTCTAGGTCACAGTTTGGCCACTGCCTGGCTCTGTGCTCAGATTTCCTGGCTCAGTCCTGGGTTTTGGGCCACCCTTAGTGCACTCAGCCAGCCCTGGGCTCAGCTCCAGCACCAGGGAAGCCTCTCTGAGCCACAGGAACCAGAGGATGCTCTTGCAGGTGCCTGAAAGCCCTGGCAGGGCTCAGCTCAGAGGGCAGGGCAGGGCAGGGCAGGCAGCCCTGCCTGGCACCTCCTCTCCTCTGGTGAGTGATTTGCACTGCCATGCTGTTCCAGTCACAGCAATTCTGCCTGACACCAGCTGCTCTGCCCCATGGAGGCAGGCACAGCCCTGACAAACAGGACAGGGAGTGCTCCTTAAGGACATTACTGCAGCACTCCCAGCTGTTACACTTTTGCTGGGAGAATTTAAAGGTATCTTGTTAAAGATGTAGCACAGTGTCAGCATTAACAGTTTCCTCCTGTTTTGCCTTCCAGAGTGTCCTGTCCTAGGGAGCTTTATTAATACAGGTTGAAATTTCCAGATTAAAAGGCTAATTAAATCCCACTTAAAGCTTTCACAGAGGGGATTAGCTGGAATTTACCCACTGCTTATGCTGCTGTTTGGTTTGTGTGGGGAAAATACAACTAAAACCACTTTTCCCAGGGAGACCAAACCCAACTTTGCACATTTGCACATGGAGAGAAATGATCCACACAAATAAAACAAACCAGTCCACAGCACCACAGTGAGCCCCTGGTTACAGCCAGTGCACAGTGCCTGTGAAATACCAAACCTTCAAACATACCAAACCAGAGCTTAGGGAAATTTCCATTATACATCTGAAAAATTAAAATTATACTGTTCCATTCTGTATATGGCTTAAGAGGAATAAAACTTGTATGTACTGTCATTGGCCTATATATAAAAAGATATAGAGATAAAATTATCTACATTTTTAGATAAAATGCAAATATGGAGTAAGCAGTATCACCCAATTGAAACTAAATTCCACTGCATTTGATTTCACTCACCTGTCACAAAATGCTGGATGGAAGACCACAGGCAAATTAAACATTTTTCTGTTTTACAGAAAGGACAAATTCCATAAACATGTTCATTTTTACATTTATTTGACAAAATGGTGTACACAGTATTAATCTTTGCAAAATAATAATTGTGTACACACAGTGGATGGTTTTGAGACCAGAGTTAGGGACACAGTGTGTGACAACATTGCACAGACAGTTCTTCCACAGAATCTTACCTTTCCAGTATTAAAATATATAAAATAGAGTGTGACTCTTATTTATTGTGGTGAGGTAAACATTTCTTCCTTCAGAGCAATGTGGCTTTTATGCACCTCCAAGGAAGCTGCTAAGGATACCCTTCTCCTTCATTCTGCCAGTAACTACAGACCTGGAGGCATCTTTATTGCTCTTCTAATGGTCACACATTTTTTCCTTGAGCAATATGTAGAGAAAGGAATGGAGAAGGAAAAACCTGCAGGAATTGATGACCCATCTGCACTACTTGTGTCAGGAGCCAAAGATTAGCGCAGATAATTTATTTTGAATGTAACTGTTTTAATGGAAATGTCAAGAAAAATTTATTTACATTTTTCTAAGCAGAACATGGTATTGATTAGAGCTTCTCAAAAAAAAAAAAACCCACAATTAGGAATTTATTTCACAAATTTTTATATCTCTGCCCATTTACAAGACCAGATCATAATATCCCCTCATTTGTTCACTGTTCAAATTTATTGATGATTTTCAGCACATAATTCCTGGGCAGAGTGAGATTTGTACAAAGTTCTTTAGTTACACAAGATCTTTAGTATTGCCTTCTGTTCCCTGAATGAATGATTTGTGTAACTAACAGCTTGAATTTTGACTGCTACAAAAGAGAATATAATCAAAATGAATTTTGGTCAGTATCTGAGCCCTGAAATTTAGGGTTTTTTTTTTTCTTATATATACTTTTTAGTGATGCCTGAGAAGTCAAATACTTTAAAAATTGAAAAGTTCATTTGTGTTTTATTCCCAATAAATTAGAAATGGTTGTTGGAAGGCAAATCAGATAAAGATTTCTCCATGCTCCTGAGAGATAACTGCTTCAGTTTCTCATCTTGCTTTAAAACAGCAGTGACATTCTCACAAAAGAGGTTATTTTAAAAAGTTAGCAGCCATTTCCTTAGTGGCAGAAACATCCTCCTGGAGCCTCCTGGGTGGCATTGCTACCCCTGGAAATACAGCAGGGCATTTCCAAAAAACAGAAAATACATGAATCACATTTCAGTGGTTTATAGGCACGGTAAGAGTGGGAGTTCCTTTCACTACCAAATTCTCAGTCCCTTTTCCTATTGTGAGGTATCCATTGGCATCAACAAAGGAGAATCATCTTAAGGCAAAACCAGTGATTTCCAAAAAAAGAAAATAAACAGCATTCTTTTGAATAAAAAATAGGATTGTAAGCACAGATTTTTACATTATTGCAAAAGTTCATAAAAAATATAAAGCCACTGTTAGTTTGCTGAATCTTTACAATATAAAAACACAAATAAAAATATTGTGAAATAGGTGACCTAAAAGTGTTTGACTAAAGAACAATTCTGTTGACAGAAGTCAATTATTACTTATTTTGTCTTATCATGAGTTTATGAGTGACAACTTGGGAAGGAGAGACAAAAAAGAACTTGTGGGAGTGAAGTATTACTTATTACAGTTGTGACTAACAAAATTACCAAAATCAGACAAAGACATACAAACTTTTGAAGATTGTAGCTGCAAAATTTCTGAAGGCCAGCTTGCAAGCTATGGCCTGGGTTGGCCAGGTATCTCCAGTTTAGTCCTGATCTCTGCTTGGGAGAACTCCATTAATCCTCTGGAACAACAGCAGGAATGATACCTTGTGAAACACAAGTTTTCCATGAGAATAACCTTCAAGGTGTTATTTCTTGGCCACACTTGCCACTGCCTTCTTTGCTGCATCCTCAAGGTCATTGGCAGACGTGATGGGGAGTCCACTGTCACTCAGAATCCTCTGGGCTTCCTGGACATTTGTTCCTAAAAAAGAACACTGACTATAATTAGGAATTAATACTAATGAATAAATGAACATCTCCTCCCATGCCTCTGAAAATCAGGTAATGCCTCAAACTACACATCATTTCAGTTCAGCAACAGATCAAATGAGTGCCTTAGACTGGGCTGAGGAGAAGGAGCTCCCAATTCCAGTGACAATTGTGACAGACAATGCACCCTGAAAATGGCACTTGTGTGCACAACAGGGGCTTGGTAAAGATGAGAGGGTCAGTGCAGCATCCCCCAGAGCCAGCAGGGACATCCAGCAAGAGCTCTGGGTAATGGGACCACGTGCCAGGCACTTTTTAAGGCATTTATTAGCCACAATCAGCTACAGCTAATCAGTGAGTCAACAAGAACTAAAATTCACCTGTGATAACTGAAAGCTGCCAAATGAGCTGTTGAAAGGCAAAGATTTGGGTAATCCTGAAAATTTAACCAGGTTTAAGCTGCTCCTGAATATGCTGTTGCATTTTTACTAAAAACAGGGAATACAAAGGTCCCTGAAGCAATTCAGCATGACACCAATCCCGCCTCTGCTGCTGCACTAAATTATTATAATCACAGAAACATTTAGGTTGGAAAAGACCCTTAAGATCTTTGAGTATGACTGGAAACCCAGCATTGCCAAGTCCACCAGTAAATCATGACCCTGAGTGCCATGTCCACCCCACCACATGGAGAAAATATAATTACACAACACAAGGGCTGCAGTTTGTATGGAAATAGCTCAACTTCAGTCAACAGACTAATGCAAAGGAAAGGAAAAATCCAAAGCTGAAAAAGATATTTCAGGAAAATACATTTCCCCCATTTCCCTTGTCTAAAAGACAAGAGCATCACCTTCCCATTTACTCCATCTCATTCTTTTTGGGAAATTAAGACTAACAGAAAATCTGAATTCTCCAGAGCTCTCTGCAGCAAAGCCAAGTGACACTTTTGATCACTGCTATGCTCTGCACCACAGAAGAACCTGGAGCCAGACATCCTACTGAGGAAGCAGGATCCACACTTTGGGGTCACACACTAGTCACAAGCACAAGCACCCTGAGCTGGGCCTCTTTAGGATCATTTCTATCCTCCTCTATGTCATGTTCCTTGTTCATTTGCCACGCCAAAATGCTTAATTACTTTGTAATTCCTTGACCTAGCAAAATGAATTTTAATTATATTTGGAGCTATACACTAATTATACTCTTAATTATTAACCAAGCAAGAAGCATTCTCTTTGCTGTGCAACTTCCAGAATGCTCATTTTAAAGGATGGTTTTTCAATTATTTTTTTTTTCCCAGACTTCATAAAACATCTGAAATGGTACCACAGAGGCAGAGCATTTCAAAAGCCTGTTTCATCAGCATGCTCAAGTCAGGATTGCCACTCCTGGAGTTGAAAGGGACCAAAGCCATCCCTGTCACAGCACTTTGTGATGGGAGAGGCAGGATCAGGAAGAGGAATGTGGGACCCATCTGCTCCCTCTGCAAAGGCTCTGGCAGAACAGGTCATGCTTCCCATGGCTGTGCAGAGGACACGCTGCAGGGTTTGTGCAGGAAGGTCAAAGGCATCTGAAATCTTTGACAGGAGGGGGATTTGGTTGCTTAGTAACACCCAGAACTGTACAGAACTTTTTATACAGAAAAAAAAATATTATGGGCAAAAAAAAAAAGAGCATAATATTTGATTTTTGTTCAAGTATCCTATCTAATATAAAGTGGAGGCTGCTACAGGTCAGCCCAGCACTGCACAGGGGAGGCAGGAGCCATTCCCAAGGTTCTGCTCTCTTTGGAGTGACTCACATTTGTACAGTGATTCCCAACATGCCTTTTATTTAGATACCAATGTGATAAACATTTAAACAGTCAAGAATGTACTGATCTCTCAAATAAGATTCTACAAGACAAAGTGTTATGAGGAGAAAAAAATGGAAAGAGGGAAATTTTCCTGGAAATTTTCTCACACAGAAAAAAATATTGTGGGTTTTTGTGATATCCATGTATTTAAAACTAACTTTTGTTCTTCACTAAGTGGCCAATATTAATTTACTAAGGGGTCAGAGAGGGAACAATACATTGGATCTGTTCTGTACTGCATTGATTGCTCTCCACAGCACTTGTCTAACATGCATTACAAAATCAATACAAAACACAGGCCCCTGAGAAGGGAGGGGGAGTTTATGCAGGGAAATGAAATGATGAAAGCTGGAAAAAAAAATCTCACTGCAGCCAAAAGTGTATGAGTACATTTTGTATTTCTTAAATAAAACACCTTTATAGGCAGGCCATACAACCATACAACTAACCACAGTTTTCAGCAAGCACTTCCTTTGCTATAATTCTCTTTTTTTTTTTTTGTGATAGCCCTTTTTCTCATTGTGATTAAGTATTTTAGCTATGTGGAGAATATGGAAATCATAATGAGCCTGCTAAAAGCAGAGGTAAAAGATTTAAAATTAAACATTCTGAAAACACTGGAAACATTTAGGAATCTACAAACAATACCATCTTGTTGCAACAGATGTTAAAATAAACAAATAAAGAATCCCACTCTTCCAGCATTAACCTCCTGCCACTGGATGGTGTCAGAGAACTGTGAACAGAATCCCTTAGCCAGGGATATCAGAATCATCTGCCCTTCCCCTACCCTGCAGCCAACTGAGAAAAGGTGAAAATTCACAGGGCTGGAGGCTGTGGGGCTTTTGTTGTTGTTGGGGTTTATTGTTTGGGGGTTTTGTGTCTCTGTGTGTGTGTTTGGGTTCTTTTAAACTGGATTCTATGAAGAGAATGGCTTTCTAATTAGAAGTTTTTGTCTTCTAACATAAATTACTGTCAACAACACTCCACAGAAAACCTGGGAAGATGTAATTTTATTGGCATGCACCTTCTGGCTTTGTCATCTAAACATCCTCCTGCTGGAAACCTGGCTTCTGGAGCACCCTCTGAGTCTGTGTCAGTGCAATCTCACACTTGCACTTCTGGGGACCTGAAATCTCTACTACCAGTAGCAAAGCAAACGTTCTCAACTCATTACCTAAAAAATCCTGATTATAAATGTTCAGTCTAAGCATGTCTCTACCAGTGGTAAAATTACAGCAGCACTCACTGGGAGAGGCTGAATGAAGACCAAACCAATAAAACACACCCAGTCATACTCCACACATGCAGGATTTGGATTATGTTCCCTTACTGACTTGGCCTGCCAGAAACCCATCAGGAACAGGCTAAATGGTCAGAGATGAATGCTGATGCTTAGAGAGGATGCAGGATTCTGCATTGCTGGCTTTTCAGGTAAATAAGCTATAAGGGGATAAGACACAGTTATATACATTTGTTATGTGCTAACAAATAGAGGAATAATATAAAAAATACTCTGATCGACCCAAAACATTCTGCTGTGACAAAAAAAGTCACAATATGCAGAATGTCAATTATTATTAGTGACATGAGCAGGTTGTGCTCATGGTACAGGATCCCTAGCAAGGGTCCAGCTTGGCCATGCTGCACTGCTGAGTGCACTGAGCCACATCTCCCCCAGCAGGGATCCAGGCAATGCACTCCTGTCTTCCCACAGCCTGGAAAATTGGGGCCTCTCAGGTCCCAAAGACAGGTCCTGGAGAATCAGGTTTGAAGTTCATCACTAGTTAATCTTCTTCAACAACATTTGATTTGAGGTTTGGCTGGTGCCAAGCTCTAATGAGTGACCTTTAAGTAGGGAACATGCAAAGTTTTGGTGGCTTACACATCTCACACCTGTTGGCTCTGCAGTCAAGAATAAACCAACTTCCACTGCCTACCTGTAAAAAAGACAATTAAACTCCATTCTGCCCACTCCATTTGCCCTTTTCTACCCTAAACTTTCCCCAAAGAATATTTTAATCTCTCCCTCTGCCTCATGTTTGCATCCTAAGAGGGAAGGGCACATTTAAATCTGTGCTGAATGTTTAAACTCAAGATGTCTGAATAGGCTGATCTGAATGAAGCTGTAAGTGTGACTTTGCAATATCCCATTCTTCTCTCTTGACAGGCAGATTGGGATATTAAAAATCAAAAAATCAGGCATACATACTAAACTATACCTGCAAACAAGATAAAAAAGCTGGAGCAAAATTTCACTTGTTTGTAAAAGATTTCTGAAGATACCAGAATATCTCAGATTCAGAAGAACACACAAGGTCACTGATCACATGAATGAAAAATATAAAAAATGTTGACATGTGAATAAAAAGCAACTTGTTTCTATCTGAATTTCAACATATTAAGTAGTTATGATTCCTCCCTGTTCTTCTTGCCCTATGACCAGAGAAGGAGAGAATTCATTTTTTAAAAGAGAGAGGATGTAAAATTTCCAGCATAGGAAGCAGATATCTAATTCACAATTCTTTTTTATTCTTCCCTCTTTTCATCTAACTCTGAGCTACATAAATGAGAAGCAAGGCTTGGCTTCCCTTCAGCACTCCTAGTCAGTTTTCACAAAACTTAAGTGAAGTGTATTACATTTTAAAGAGAAAAAAATCCTGCATAAAGCCAGCAGCAGTTCCTTTTCTATCTGTAGAAGATGAAATCTGGAATATGTGGATTCTCCATTTGTCCATGAGCTTTTTAAACAATAATCCTGGGTCTCAGCTGGTGAGTTCTTTACTGATAAGGCAAGCAAACATATGTAATTATGAAGTTACCATTTTCAAAGAGGAGAGTAATCCTGTCTTGATCCACTGGTAAAACGGCTTGTAATTATTATACAACTGAGAACAAAGATTTGTCCACAGAATCCTACTAAATCAAGACAGATTTGACTGATTAAAACTCTAGTCATCAAGACACTTGTAGTACAGGGCATGTGGGCAAAGAGTCTTTAAAGTGCAGGTCACAAAGCTGTTAGATTTATGGGAATAATCACAAACCTTCTGCTGGGAAAATGTTCAAAATGGAAACCCAATAGAGTGCTGGTTCCTTTTTCTCCTTTTGAACTGTAAAATGCAATCAGTGATGTTTTAGAAAGTCTTGGGTAGTCTTATTACTTCTACAGTACTCATTATTAATTCAAAATCCTTATAAGTTTAAATAACCTGGTGTGAGTTCAAAGAACAATGAGGATGGTAAGGGATCCAGAGGGATTGATTTCTGAGGAAAGATTAAAAGGACCAAACACACATGCATTGCTTGGTTAGGTGATCAAGGAGGCAGAGAAAACAGCAGTGACTTGCTAACAGTTCCAAAATACAACATCTGAAGGTTGTAAACATCACAGCTCTTTGTTTAGGATGAACATGAGGCATAAGAGGAGGAATTAAAAAAAAAAATTGAGATAAAGACTATGCAAAATGGGAGTTTGCTGTATTATTCTGGGAGAGAGATTCCTAAAGAAAATGTGGTACTGCCATTTCCAGAGTCAGCAAACAGTCTAGGAGAAACATTATCCCAGCTCTAGTGAAGAGTGAGCAGTCCTGGCAAGATGGTGACCCAAAGATGTTTGCATTTAAGTCTGTATTTGACACTCTGAAGATTCAGCTGTGATCTCTGGGGGTGGAGCAGCCAATGACTCAAAGGCCAGGGGCACAAGAGGACCAGGCACCTCTGCAGGGCTTTCACTCTTTTGTACAATCATGGAATTATCAAAATTACAGGAGAAAGGCCAAGCAAACACAGTGGCAGACCCAGCAGACTGCAGTTTAAAATGACCAAGTTGCTCTTCATGTTTCTTTTATAACAGTTTCAAATATCACAACAGAAACATCTTGTTCACAGGAAAAACTAATGGCTTTTGCAATACATTCACTTAAAAAGCAGCACTTACAACACTTGAGAAGTCTCACAGATCTGACAGATAAACTTTTTCCCAGCTGTGAAAGACAGGAAAAGTTTTTTTGCTATGACAAAAAGTGAAACAGCATTGCCTAGAGCTGATAAACAATGAGATTTTATAAAATGAAACTTTTCTGCTTCTAAGCAACATCCATCAGTCTCCTTCATCCATATTAAACTTTTTACTCAGTCTCTAAAGGTGTTGATTGGTGCTGTGCCATCCAAAGAAAATTTTCACAATTTGTTTCTAAAATCCACTTTAGGGTATTTAAACCTCCAGCAGAACCCATGCCAGCACGTGCAGTGCAGCATGAGAATGAGGGAGGGGAAGGCTCTGCTTTCTCCTGAAACACAAAAGGAGCATCCCCCAAAGCAAAGGGCTCCCTGGGCACTCTGCATCCTCAGGAATCCTGGGGAGGGTCATTTTTGGAAAGTAAAAAGCCTGATGTACTCAGAATGTGTTTTCCTCTCCCCATCACAGTGTGAAAACCACCTCAGTATTGCATCTTCATGTCCATAAAGGGATGCATTTCCTTCTTTGATCACCACTGCAGACTGACAGGACATTTTATGCTTTTTACACACACACACAAACATGAATATGGATGGTTTGTAAAAGGCTTAAAACCCACCCAGAAATCCCTCTGTTTTCCAAACCTACTTGGCCAGAAAGAAATATTTTCAGCTTACCAGGGCTGTGTGCTGATTGCAATCAAGGCACTTTTCACTCAGTGGCAGAACACTCTCCCTCCTTCAGGGCACTTCTCAAAAATTACAGGCAGAACTCCACACCCACTGCCATTAAAGTCTGTAACTGCCAAAGAGTGCTTGTCCTCCCCTCTCTAGGGCTCTTTTTGTTTCTTGTGAAACAATGCTGGATGCACTAAAGAAAAACTATTCCTTACCACTACCAAATCTTACGGTTTTTATTGGATTTTAGCTGGACTAGGGGTTTGGGCAGAGGAACACATTACAGTAATTTCTCTCTCAAAAATACTGTTTCTAACATCTTTCTTTTAATTGACACTGGTGTAAATGAAAAAAACCTGTATTTGGCTGCAGGTTTAGCAATAATGGAATTGCATTCAGTAAAAAACAACAACAAAAAAGAAATACCTCCCAGTAAACATAAACTTACATCAAAATAATTCCTATTTGCATTGCAAATCTTACAGGCAAACTCACAATGCTTCCATTGCAAAATTTCATTGCTTCCAGTACCATCAGGGTCCATTAATGCAGAAATATGAGTTTATTGACTTCAGATTGTGCTATGGCTGAAGAATTGGACATATTCTTATTGTGTGGGAGTAGTATGTTTAGGAGAAGAAGAAATTCTGAGTGGATTACTGAGAACCTGAGGGATGATTTTGTCTGAATCCAGCAGCACTCACCTTCCAGTCTGACCACCAGAGGTACTTTCAGCTCCAACTCTTGGCAGGCTTTGGTGATGCCATTGGCTATGATGGCACAGTTCACAATCCCACCAAATATGTTCACAAGGATTGCTTCAACCTGTAGGAAAGAAACCAAGGAGGAATTGAGTGGAGGTGTGTTTATGTTTTGACTTTGTTTTTTAAATAAACACAGGTAAAAGATCCAAACCAGGATACCAATTCCTCTCTGTCAGGCAGATTCTGATTTATGGAAGGTACAAGCTTCACCTCTGCACTCAGAGAACTTGAGTCTGAGTCTATTATTGCTCCAGTGTACAGCAGTGATTAATTGTCTTGGTTGAAACTTGGGCATGGTAATTAATGTCATAATTAAAGTATTTACAAAAAAAAAAAAAAAGGAATTTCTACCTATAAAGACCTTATACAAGCTGTAGTTTGATTATTTTTAAAATGTATTGAATAATCATCAGAGGTTGGAGCTCAGAAAACACAAGGCATGAATGTGATGTACATGCAATGAAATATTCATGTGGACACTTCACAAAACAATCTGGATCTTCACTTTATCACAAGCACGACAGAGGAAAAGGTAATAAACTTGCCCTGACTTGATAAAGAGGAGTAAAAATCCCTTCTAATTAACAAGGAGAGGCATGTAATGAAGAGCATTCATTACAACAGGTTAACTGATAACCTCAAAAAACTGCTATTCATCAGTTTCTGGAAACTGCAATTTCTCCACCCGATTCACAATTAAATTGCCCTTCACAACATACAAGACATTAAGACACAAAAGATATTAATATGATTTCTTTCCACTTGATAAGGCAGCAGAACATGAACCCAAGCGCACATTCCAGGCTCCCAACCATGCCTTATAACCTTGAGGACACCACAGGGATGAAGCTCTGCTGCTCCTCATCCACCCTGGGGCTAACCCACAACATTTGGGCTGCTCCACAAGAAGCTTCACTGGGTGTCACAAACAAGCTTTGCCAGAATTGTGTAGACTCAAAACCTGAGAGGATAAAGAAGGGATTAGGTGTGAAGGAATGAAATATCACTGCATTGCACTGGTGCAGGATGTCAGCTGCAATTAAGCTCAACTCACTGCACCACAGGAAGGGATTCACTCTGCCCAGCCCCAGCCAGCCAGGCTCAGACCAGCACCAGGAAAATCCCCTGAGGCCACCCACGTTTCTAGCTCTGCACAATCAGGTTCTACATCTCTCCACAGACAAAATGTGACAATTCACTCCTGTGATGTGCACTCACACACAGCTCAGCTCTGGTGGTAATACTGCCATCCACAGTGCAAAAGGGAAACACAACATCCCCACAAATGCTTTACTTCCCATAAGACAGGGACACCTGTCACTAGACCAGGTTGCTCAAAAGATGATCCAGGGCATTTTGAGTTCATGGAGCTCTGTATGGCTCATGGCATGGCTTCCTCATCCCAGGCAGAGCACAGAAGGAAATTTATAACCCAGTCAAACAAGAACATACGATTTAATTGATTTTATAACACTTCCTTATACTCACATTAAATGCATACATTTAGCAGTTAAGGGTTTTCTGGATTTTCAGTTGGTGATGCCATTGCAGTCTTTTATTTCACCTTTATGTTACAAAATCCTTAACTCTGCAGAAGCTACCAAGAGTAAAACTGTAGAAGGCCCCTTCTCTGCCTTGCTCCCACTGTTGTCAGCACACAAACATTCCTGGTGTTAGCAAGTAAAACCTAAGAGGAAAAACAGAGCCCTTGCAACTCTTATCCCATTAACCCTTATGGCAGAGATCTCTCTATGCAAAACACTTTGGTGTTAAAACACCCTGGTGATGGATTCTAACAGTGGGACAGGTCACAGACAGCACTCCACCCTTCCTAATACATCCTCCTAATTCAGGGACAGTGCAGCAGACATGTGACAGATCAACTTAACCAAGTGTGTTTACATTAGTAGAGATAAGGAGGAGGATTTTATACCCACTACAGATATTTTAATTCCTAGTGCAGACTTTTTCATTTAGGGATCTGCTTTTCAGCTTTCAAGCGGAATTCTAATCATGTCTTCTAATCCATTGGCAGCAAGAGGAAAAAAAAATGAAGGAAATTAGATGCAGCTTGGATAATTGATGTTTGTGTGCTTGGCTTTAATAAAAATACACTGTTAAATTAGAGAGGAGTCTAAAAGGATTCAATCAATAAGAAACTGAATCAGGTGGGGAATTCGATCTTGGGTTTTATCCTAATCTTCCAAATAAGCCAGAAGATCAGATCCAATGATGCTGAGATTCACTTTAACTCTGCTGAAATCTGTGAACATTGTTTATATATGCTTCTGCAGCCTGACTAGATCCTGCATTTCCAGCTGAAAGAACTTTAGCATTCAGGCACAGTGGATGGATGAAGAGGTTTTCAGTGTTTCATGTGCACAGAGAATGCACTGTCTCTGAATTACTTAAGTCTGTGAGCAAAATAAACCTCCTGTAGCATATCAGAACCATTATATATCCACATGCTCAGCATCTATATAATGCCTGTGGACTATCAGACATACCAAGGAGAGGGCAATTCCTGCATACAAGACAGGTTACTAAATAGCATCATTATTCTAATAACCATTTTTACCTACCAGAATGCTTTATAAATGTTTTTTGTATTTCAGCAACATTGCTAAGGAAACAAAAGGTAGTAGCATATCCATGGGTCAAACCTTTTTAATGCAGCAAAACAACTGACAGATGTGAAATCCCCACAAAATGTACTTGCAACTGATTATGGATTCCTCTGGAAAAATAAGGGAACCCACAATGGCATGGGAACATCAGCACCAGTGTTGGTAAAACCCCCCACTCTCCCAGGCCTCAGCACCAATGCTGGGAAGCCAAAGGAATGGAAACTGAGTGCTGCACTATCACTGTTTTCATGTTAGATTTGGTGTTAAATCTTTGCAAATACTGGAATAGCCATTAATCCCACAGCTCCTAGGTGCTGTGTGAACAGCTATGCAGACTCAGAGAGTATCTTCTCTACAGATGAAAGGAGATATATTTATGGATAGCTGTATCTATGTAAAATCCATGTCACTTTATTACTAAAACTAACAGCTTTAACTTCCAGCCACTTTTTGGTAAAGTCAGCCTTGACAAAGCCTGCAATTCAGCTTTGAATGCTTGGCACCAACAAAATCCCCACACTGCAAATAAATGTGACTGTGTACTAACCAAGGTATTGGTGTTAGGAGATTACTGCTAGGACTGTATTGGATCACCAACATCATCCATAGGGCTCCCAGGTTCCACAAAACTAAGAACATTTTAGGTAGAAGAGAAGCAGCTTTAGCACAGCTGGCTGCTTTCTAAAATCAGATGGAGTGTGTGTGCATTTACTATATTATCTTCTTCTTATTATTTTCCCTAAAAATGTTCCCAGCCTTAACATAATGCAGGCTGAGATGTGATCCTCACACACTTAAGGATGAATAAAGGCAGCACCATAAAGAATTCCACCTTTCCACAGCCCACCTATAAATCCATACTGGGGATGTCTGGCTGTCTGCTGACCTTCTGAGCCTCACCAACCACACCAGCCCTGCATGCAGAAACAGAGAGGACAAAAGCTTCACACTGGCAAGATGTTGTTCCTATTTCCCACTTTTGCTGTCACCACAGAACTACAATAGGTGTAGGATTACAGCATGCTGCAGCACCAACAGGTCCTTCCTACAAGGCAAACTCTGAACCTCACACAAAGCAGACATCCAAACACAGATGCAGGCTTTATCAACACTGGGAGATGACCCAAACATGGGCAGCCCCATAAAGAAGATGTCCTGCTCTCCCTCCCCAGCACACAAACATACCCTCTCCTGTGCCTAATTTCTGTTCATGTACTTTTGAGAAGGTTTTTCAAAATCTTCCCCACATTATCTTATCTGCTGGCATCAAAGATCTGCAACAGTTTCCAGTTATTCAGTGTCCCTTGCAGGCCTTGTGACTTTGCACACATCTCTTCATACAGATGCATGAGCATTCACAGAGTGAACTAAAAATATTACAAAATATTATATTTACCAATATGATCTCTGACCTTGCTGGAAAATTGTGACTTTGAAGTTCAGTCCATGTATTTTAGATGAAAACAAGCTATTCAGAACTGTCAGTAAAACTACACCTGCAGCACAAGAAAAGCTGCACTAGCATAGAACGTGCTCATGGTTTGCCTGTTGAAGTCTGTAAAAAACCACCTTTCATTTCAAGCAAACTGAATTAATTTATTGACCCCTCCTAACTCTTTCATCACCTGTAAGTGTACCCAGAGATTGTATTAGTCAAGTTTCCTTCTCCAGGATGCCACAGGGCACATCTGTGTGGAGGAGAGTGGCTTTGCATGGTACAGCTGGCAAACGTGGTCCTGCCTGGAGGCTCCTAGCATTTTCTGAGGTTAAAACATGCATTATGTCCCCCAGTCTTTCTGGTCAGCAGAGTCCTATTTTGTGTCTACAAAAGCACATTCTTTTACCAAATGAAGTCATTAAATTGCCAGGAAATGAGTAAGAGAAGCAAGGTGGCAGCTCACTGCCAGGCATTTGTTTCTTCCCTTGTCCCTCCAACAGAACAAAGACCAGTGGAAGGATGATATCACATCACCCAAACATGTCCCAGACTGGGGGATGCTCACACTGCTGGGTGCTGGGACACAAGCAATGAAGATCCAGATCTATTCCCAGCCCAGGGAGAGAGAGTAAAGGTGCTGTCACCTACAGCTGGAGCCAGACCTCCAGTACTGCAAATCCAGAAGCCTGACAATCACTGTCACGTAAAACTTTTATATTCAATCCATTCTGATTTTCAGAGATGTTTTATACCTTAAATCCCAGGGAATCCCAGTTAAAAGAAGGGCATTTCCTTTTAAGAGGTAAATAGCAATATTAAGGAAAAAACCAAACCACTGGGTAAAATGGAATACATAGTTCTTCACTTTGAATCTAATGTAGTGCACATAATCCTTCCTGCTAGTCCACTGCTGTTTAATATTCATTCATTCCTAGTTTACCAAACTTGTTTCAGTGTGAAAGAAGCAGATTATATTCAATTCTCAATACAAAGTAATAGAATGCCCACAATTGTGTCTTCACTCTTTATCCTTCTGTTCCAACAGATAAGTCAGATGCAAACATTCTTATGTATCTCTGTATTATTACAGCTTGGACCACAGGTCAAATGTAACTTTTTCTTATTTGGTTTTGAAATATTACTGTAATCCTCTATCTTTTTATATCAGAGAACATTTATGGTTCCTTTGAAAATAAAGATTAAGCTTTCTGTATCTGAGCAGTATGAAATATTTACAAACACAAAAACATTTGCTTAGAACACCCACTAGAGGACAGTGTAATTCAATGTGGAAAAGGGATATAAAAATCTCTTTGGAGAGGAGATCAGGGTTATTTTTTCTACTTAGAGCCAAACAATATGATTTAACTTTATAACAATTATGCAAAATATCATTCTGCCTCTTTGGGATGAACTTTGAAAGTGTGAAAGTGGTAAGGGTAAAAAGGTTGAATCAACAAACAGCAAAGTAGGAAAGCTTGCAGTCAGGTGAAGAAATACTGACACAATGCAATTCTGAATGTCTTGCACTATTCTAAAACAGCCAAGGTTTATAATTCACTGGCAATGAACCCTGTTATCCTGGCAGGAAAGGAACTCTGATGAACCTCCAAAACACAATTCAGATTTTTCTGTCTGGGACACCCCAACTACTTGGTAGGAAAAGCAGATTGAGGATTTTGCCCAAAGCTAATTTTTGGTCTGCATTCCAGAGGCTCCTGAGCAATGCAAATCTCACTGAGAGCAAACATCTGGTTCTGCCCCATCTCACTGTTGTTTGTGGAGCCCCATTCTTGGATGGCAGGTGAGAGGGCAGTACCTGGCTGGCACTGGAGGGAAGACTTTTTGAAATGCATCTCCTTTAGTGCCATGCCAAGAATCCCAAATATCACATTTTTGCAAAGTCAAAGCTTTGTAGATCCAGTTTCTGAAACACCCACCTACAGTTTTCAGTCCTTCCTGCTTACAGCAAATTCAGGATCTAGAACAGGACAGGAATTTATTGGCTTTTGCTGGTTTGAAAACAATTCAGCAACAATCCTCTGCTACCTGAGCAGACTGCAGGGTGTGGCCCTTCCTTGGGGTATGAAAACCAGGCAGGCCAGGAGGGGTCTGGAGCAGGGAGAGCTCTGGTGCTCTCCAACACCAAAGATACCCCCCAGAATGGACCACCAGGAACATCCCTGCTGTGGGATTTTGTCTTAATTCTCTGTAGAACTGACACAAAAATAAAAATTAAGGGATCAGAGCTCATTAATGAAATGAGATGAAATGATGAGTGGCAAATTACACATCAGAGTACCACAGTGGAAACAGTCCCCAGAGAACCTCCGTCATTCCTTTGCCCAGCTCCAAGTAGTGCATGTTTTGGGAACAGAAATATTCCAATTCCATACACACAGCCTCCTTCAAATTCCAGAATATCATGGCAGGCAGCAGTGTGATCTCAGGAACCTCCATTTCAATGAATTTCAGGGAGAAGTCTCACACCAAGCCTGTTTTGGGAAGGTTTCCTCAGCTGCAGGACACACACCCTGAGCCCTGGCACAATCACATCCATCACAATGATCCATCACCCCTTGGTCTGGGATCAACTTCAGATGAATTCAGGAAGCTGCAAACCATCCCCTGCCTGCTGTGCCTGTGCTCCCACCTGGCCAGGCCTCACTCAGGTCCTGCCCAGAAGCCACAACCCCCCAGGTTAGTGCAGAGCAGAGTTAATTAATCCCTCTTCATGATCCAGGCAGAGCAGCCATGCAGGCATGTTCTTGCACTGATAGGAAGCACAACCAGCTCCTAATAAAATCCTTATTTATGATAATAAGGGGAAAGAATAAAGAGAAGGAAAATAAAAGGCTGAGACCACAAATACCATTCTGAAGTATACTTGAGAATAAGGACAATAACCTTTAGTATTGTTTTGGGGACATAATGCAGCAGGTAGTTGATAGAAAATTTGTATTTTTTGGTGCAAATATGGCAGGATAACTTTTCTACCAGATCACGGGTTTTGGAATAAATTTGTCCTGACCCTCTTTTAAATAACTGAGCTTCAATGTGATGAACCCTTGGATGAGCAGAGCAGACTTCAGAATAATCCAGGGAAGACAACTACCTACACAACCACGTATTGCAAGACTGAAAAACCACACATCACCAGTTCTTGTGTGTCAGATGAGAGCACAGTATTTCAGACTGCCTTTAAACTCCTCTTTGTGCACCCAGAACTAAGGGCAGCTGCATGTTTGGGCCTGATTTGGGGCATATTAATCCAGCAAAACCAAGAGGCACCCACACCACCCCTCTTTAGGCACAAGCAGTGCACACAGGTCATTAAACACTCAGGGAACTCCTATTGACTGCTCCATATTAGCATGGTAAGTTATAGACACCCTCCAAACCCACTCATCCAAGGCAGTTTATACAGCAGCATGACTGCAAGGAGTTCCTCCACAACAGCAAAGTCTATAAAAATTGATCCAATATTTGCTGAATTTTGCCTCTGCACTTCAGATTAATTTCTCAGAGGCACATCATACACTTTCTCTAATGTTTTCACTGTCTGAAGTTTCAATTAGATTTTTGCTAAGCAATAATCAGCTCTCTGAAAAATAATGCAGCAGTGTCATTACTGTTGAAGCATGTGGCACAGGAGGCAGCAATGTGTCCCTGCTATTCCAACAACATGTTCTGCCCTGGGGTGCCTCTGCACAGTTTCAGCATCCTTTATGGGGTGTTAAAAGGCAAAAAGGGTCAGACAAGTTTAAATGATTCGAACTAACTGCAATATTCCTCAAAAGAGGGAGCACCTGGAGAGTGGATATATGGATATGTATGATGGAAATATGGATATCATGGATATGATGCAATGGAGCTGGTGCAGGACACAATCCACAGCATGGGCTGCTGCCAGATGAGTTGTTCAAGGAGTAAGTCACAGTGGATGGTGTGCTGTGGTGTGTGGCACACACCTGGCAAATTACCAAAGCCAAGGCTGTTTAAATGGCACAATCACAAATATCCACAAGGCCTGACTGAACAGAACTGCTGATTTGATCACTTTCTGTGCAAGACTTTCTGTTTCATTCAACAGCCAGTTAAAAATGAATGTATTATCAGTTTGGAGCCATGTCAAGATGTTCCTTCTCTCTTCCTTCTGGTTTGAGTTTCTCCTAAGTCCAGCTAGAATGTGCCTTGCTCCAAACAGAAAGTTGCTTCACAATTCAGGCAAGGAAAAAACCAAAACCAAACCACCAAAACCCAAAGCCCCACTAAGATCTGAAATCTTGATGTGAATAATATTTGAGGTCCACTAGAGAAATTTGTTTCCTGAAACAGAAAGTCACCAGAACCTCTCTTTATTTCCTCTTTAGAAACAGCCTTGGAAATACAAATAGTATGCTTATTTGGAGTATCAAAGTACTAAGTAAAAGTGCCCATCACATGGGAAAAGAGAGATGAAAAAGAGTTATCCTTGTGCTCTAGAAAGACTGGGGATCTTCCTTTTTGTCACCTGAGAAACATCCTTGACCTCTAGTCCCCATTCAGAAGAAAATGAAATGCTACTGTAGCTATTATCTAGGTCAGGCTGCATTTCTTAGTGAGACAATGGAAACTTTTAAAAAGGAATTCTGCACTTCAAGAAGCTTAATTAAAGTACAAAAATGCATTGTCATGGGTACTGAACTGCACACACACATCTGAAATCTCCAAATAATTAAAACATGTTTTTTTACAGTAACATTGTAGTCATCAAAAACGTGAATTGCTGCCCTCATTAGGTTCCAAATTACTAGCACATAAAAATCAGCTCACTTTTAACATGCAGTAAACCAAAGCAGAACTAGTAAAACTCAGAAAGGTACTTAGAAGAGTGATAAAGACTCTGGACAAGCTTTGTATTCAGAATATTATCAATAAACCAGAACTTTCCATTTTAGCAGAGGAAACAGAAGGAGGATTCAGAGCCAAGCCTTCAACTAGCAAGGGAGAAAGGGAACCAGGTGCAATAATTTTGTACCTGCCTCCAAGCAGTTTTATTTCTTAGTCCTTAATTCTTGAAATGAGACAGTGAAGATACAAAAGGGATCCTTTTACTGTTATTTTCAGATACAGCATACAGCCATAGTTAGAAATGCTGCCACAGGATATTGGTTATTTCAAAAGCTTACACGAGTTGAGAATATACAGCAACAAATTCCTGGAAAGAAAACAACCCAAGACTTGTAAATACAAGAGTATCAAAGATCACTAGGAAGCATCCTCAGACACTTGTCCTCTTCTTGAGTTCCTCTGTACCTGCCTCTGGCTGCTGCTGGAGAAAACAGATTGGAGCAAGACAGGTCCAAATCTTACTCAGTGCAGTTGCACTCTTCCATTAAAGCATAGCTTACATTTCTTTAATATATCTGTGCAACTCTTTTCTAAATTAAATCACAAAATACTTGGTGCCTGAGTCATTTGTTCCTTTATCAGTTTCACTGATTACAAAACTGTCTGATCTCAGCAGTTACCACATAGCATCAATCAGGAACGTGGCACTGGACAAGTGATTTGTGATTTTGATTACTCCTCCTTTTATTTTAATACAATTAATTCCTTGTTCTTTCCTATCCTTTGGAGGATCAGATCCCAGTCAGAAGATGGGAACAGAAATTAATGCCTATGATCTTGTCCACATGTGGAACAAGCTTAAGAAGACCTTATGTGTCTTCTTCCTCTTGCTTCATCCAGCCTCTGGTGCTCAACCAGAGGGAGAAGAGCTGTTCCTGGGACATACCAAGCTCCAGATGGAACACAGCTCAAGTAGAATTAGGAAATTCTCCTCCCACCTTGCTAAACTCAGCCTGGAACATTCCCTGCCCACCCAGCAGCTCAGGCTTTTCCCAGTGCTCACCCCATCTCAACATCAGTGAGAATTTTTGTTCCAGAAATGCCTTTTCCAAAGGCTGGCATTATGTATTAAAGACATTCAGCCCTGGCCAGGACTGCTGAAAGACAGAGAATGATCTTTATCTTCCACAGGGTTAATATAAAGGAATTTAAACTAAAAAAAAGTGCCAGTTTAAAAATTAATGACCTCTAATAACATCCCCACAACCAGGATGCTAAACTAAGAACTGGATTATTGCAAAATGGGATGACTCAGGAGTGGACAAAGGGGTTCTACATACTTTTTTGGATTGTCTTGCTACTTGCAAAATAATAAAATGCAACTTAACATTTTTTCCTTATATCAAAGGGGAAAAGATTGGCCTGAATCTTTGACAAGCAAATATCAGTGATGTCACTTCAGTCTCCCTAATAATTTCATCTACTGTCTTCATCTATACTAAACTTTTCCCACCTATTTTCTGTATTAAGAAGGGAATCACCTTCAGAGAAATAATTATTCGATAATAATCTCCCATCCACTTTTCACAAGTTTATCAAAGTATCTTGTAATAAAACCAGAACTGAATGTTTTAGCCACAAAGCCAAAGTGATATAATCAGCAAATCTGAACTGTGAAAGAAGTTATAGAGCTACATTAAGAAACAGATGGAGTGAGCCTAAAACAATCACAGATAAGCCAGCATAAAGGAACTTAACTTTAGATTAATCAGGGTTGAGATGCTCAAGGCAACCATGGGGAGCCAGGCACATTAACAGGAGACACATGTAAATCACAGGCTGCTTCTTGTATCTCACCCCAGTTCTCTACAGAACAACACATGGAATTGTACCATATTCCCTTGCTTTACAAGTGATTTTGCACTATGGTCAAGGAAAATATCTGTCTCAAAAAATGGCTCTCCTAGGCTTGTTAACTTCAATGAGAATTGGAAAAAGCTTATGAGGATTTAAAACTCCCACATTAAATTGCAAAAAAATGTCAGAACAAGCCTCAAATGTATGCTCTCATAACACTTGAAACTAAGCATGATGAAAACAAACAAATAGCCAGCACATACTCAGTTATACAACCAACCACATTTCACACTGCAAAAAGCTGTCACTTGGCTTCAGTAGCACTTTTTCTAAATTCAGATTTTCTGCTGGGTATCAGCAACTTAAATACAGTTCCTTGGTGTAGGAATACAAAGATACAAAGAGGCAACTCACAAATAAAAATTAATTCAGAACCTTAATATAGTGCAAAATTCAAAGGCAATATTTAATGCTAAGCACACAAGTCCAGCAGTGTCTCATACCTTTTAATCTCAAAATCAGATAAGCAAGTACATCCAAAGCAGATTACTTATTCAACAATTTGAGAGCATAAAAGTAAAGTTGCACATTTATATCTTCACATGGTGACTTTTTTTTTTTTTAATTTCCTCCTGGATGATCCACAAAAAGGAAAAAATCCCATTATTAGAATATATTTCCTCACCTGAGAAACATGCCTTGTTTTCCAATACACACAGTACCAAGACAAACTGGTGATCTGGGCTAAGCTGTAGAAGGGAACTGAAAATCCATATTTCAAAAGAAAACAATGGAAATGGTTATAACCAAGGAAATTATTGCAAGCAGAAACAGTTTAATGCATGCATTGCGTGTACTTTTTGTTAATTACTTTTTAAGCACTTACGCAGTAGTGGCTAAAGAGGAATTACATAAAAGGGAGATTACATAAAAACATTTCCAAGTGGGTGTTTCATGCTGAGCCACAGTCTGTAATAGCAGTGCTGATTAACCAGGACAGCCTTGGCTTCATTTCCAAGGCCTTTAATGGCCCACCAGAATCTCAATCATAGAATGGCTTGGGTTGGAAGGGAACTTGAAGGGCATCTCACTCCAACCCCCCTGCCATGGGCAGGGACACCTGCCACTATCCCAGGTTGCTCCCAGCCCTGTCCAACCTGGCCTTGGACACTTCCAGGGATCCAGGGGCAGCCACAGCTTCTCTGGGCACCTTGTGCCAGGGTCTTGCCACCCTCACTGGGAACAAGTTATTTCTTATATCTGATCTCAAAGCACCATCTCTCAGTTTAAAGCCATTCCCCTTTGTCCTGTCCCTCCATCCCTTGTCCCCAGTTCCTCCCCAGCTCTCTTGGAGTCCCTTTGGGCACTGGAAGGTGCTCTAAGATCTTTCTGGTGTCTCCTGGAACAACCCCAGCTCTCCCAGTCTGTCTTCACAGCAGGGATGCTCCAGCACTCAGATCCTCTTTGTGGCCCCTCTCTGGACTTTCCCACCTTTTCTTTTGTCAAGCACCACCAGCACAGATTCCTGCCCAGATGCTCTGTTTGTTCTGCTTTGCTATGAGTTCCTGTTCCAGATGTTCTTTTTTGCATGGAGCACATCACAAATGCATTCGTGTGAGATGTCAGCCCAAAGAGTTCTGCCACACTTTGACAAACCAACACACAGTCAAGGAACTTGAACTGAAAAAGCATTTCCAGAATTTGTTATTTGATTTGATAAAGTCATCTCCCAATGAAGTGTGGGCACACCACAAACCTCAAGCTGAGCACTCTTCAAAGCCAAGATACCCTGCAGCACTCTCGACAGCTCTCACCTCAGTGACACCTTCGAGTGTTTACACAGAACAAACAAAAGGACTCTGCTTTACTTCTGCCTAATTAAAATGTTTTAAAAGAATTTAATTATAAAATGCCAAACTACACAAATGCAAAGATCTTTCCTACAGAGAATTAGTGATGAATTGAATGATTTTTTTTTTAATCAAACTGTTGGCAAGCGGTGTGGGTTTCCTGTTTGTAAACAACCATATGAATGCTAAACATATTTATTCACAACTTGACACGAAATACAGCTCTGTAATTAATCATTTCCCTATCTAAGTCAGAAAAAATAAACCCCCAAACTTGTACCCCTCTTATTATGAAATAGTCAGCTACACATAAATGAATAATTATCTGAATTATCAACTATCTACAGATGTGCAGCTCTTTTCAGCCCAGACAATGGCATTCCCCTGATGCAGACTGCTAATCCCATACACATTCTCTTAGTCTTTGTTTAAAGTGAGAAAATCTCCTTACTTATTAAATACACTCAATCATGGGCTATTAAAGCTATTGTTTCAGGTTATCTATTAATTGCAGGCTCCCCTGTCTATATTCACTGCAAAGATGCCACCCCTCTTATAAATTGAAAAATGCCTGCCTGAGTGGGTAAAATGTTAAAGGCCATGGGTTAAAAGTAATTCTGAAAAATAAGGTAACTCTTAAGCTGTGAAAAGTTGTCACTGGAATTAGCTGCTTGAAATCCTGTCTTATTTTGGGAGGCTGAGTTTCAGCTATAAAAAAAATACTCAGTAGAACTTATTTAATTTCAGGCTTAAATAATTTGCAAGAATATTTTGTTTTCTATAGCAACAAGATGTTTAGAACTGAAAGGCTGTATGATTGCACTCCCTGTAAGACCTGACTTTAATCTTCTCAAATGCCAACAATTAGCAGTCAATATGAAGACAGAGGAAACCATATTGCTCACGGGAAAAGACTAAATTCTTTGGGGCACTATTATATTAATCCAAAATAGATCAGAAATGTAATCTGCTGCTTGAATAGGGTTCTGAATGTAATGGCAGCATTTGCATGCTTTTTTTCTCCACTTAATAGAAAAAATAAATGCACAAGATCTTTACAAGCTCAGCACATTCAAATAGAATAAAAGTAATATGCAGTCATAGTGACCAAGTGACATCTCTGACAGACAAAAAACTGCAGGTAAAATAAAAACCAAAAAGCTACAAAACACACACAATGCAGGACATGGAAGATGTGCCTAGACCTAGACCAGAACAGCATGATGCCACCTACTTCTAAAAGATCTTTTTCACCACAGTGAACCTGGAACTAACAAACCACCACATTTCTTACATACTTACTGTGAGATTGCTCCAGAAATTTAATACAGTAACTTCAAATCAATGATTTTGTTTAGATACCTGTAACTCATGTACAATATTGCCTTGGTGTGATGGGAAGAGAAGTGGGAAAGGTGGAGAAACAATTTAGCTTTATAATCCATGAAGTCAACAAGAATGATTCTTGAATAACAACAGATAATAAAACATTCATTATCAAAGTTTCACTTTGTTTTTTGTCTTCAGTGTCTGCAGCTGACAGATACACTCATTTATAATCCTCTGCCAGTTGCAAACTGGCAAATGCTTTTCAATTAGTCCCTTGACTTGAGCCTACAAATTTAATTGTTTCCATAAACAACTGGGCAATGTTTCAAGACTTTGCTTCAAGACACCCAAAAAGTCCTATATCATACCTAACAGAAAAACCAGCAGCCTGTTCCTTGGCATTTCCTGGAATGCTGGTTCTGTTCAGAATTAAACACAACCTGATGAAAAATTTAAGAAGTATCGAAAGAAATGTATCAAGAAAATCTCTTTGCCCTAAAAACATCTGACTAGTTCCAATTTTGATCCAAATTAGAAGCATCTCTGAACCTCCAAAGACTTTCATTAAGTAGTCAAAAAAAAATTTGTGTGTGTTTAAATCTGCTCTACTGTATATAATTCACTAGAAACACTTTAAACAGAGTAAAAGCTGCTGTTCATATCATTGAAGAAAAATGCCTTCCTCAGTTTTGTTACAAAACCAAGAGTGAAACACTACTGAAATTGCATAAAGAAAAATTTATACTTAAACAGAAAAAAAAATCAACAAATTAAAGCCAAGGTAAATGGTACAGTGATTGCTGCATTGCTCCTTTAATTTGGGACTATTCTGATGATAGGGGATTAAATAGATTGTTCACAAAATCCTCTATGAGCAAATGATCAAAGCTACCTCAGAAACACAATGATTACCAGTCACAACTCCAGGCAACACATGGCTGCAGACAAAATTGATGTAAATCAGAAATGAGAAGCATGGGAAAAATGTGATGGGTCCTTGCTGAAACAGTCAGTACATCTCTCATAAATACTCAAATACTTTATAGTCAATATTTCTTTTTTTTCAACCAGACTACAAACCCCAAATTTTTGATTAACAATATATCAAGAGTCCTTGGAATTCAGAATTAAAGAATTAACTGTGTCAGCAAATTTTGGCCACTCATGCATTATGACTGAAATGCACAAGCATTTGTAAAGGTCCCTTTGCAAGAGGTTGCCAAAGGGGTAACTCAGTGTGGAAGAAGGAGCTTTGCCAGAGATTAAGAACACGACAGGCTGGATTTGGAAAGCAAAGTGCAAAATGGAAAGGGTCAGTTTTCACTTTGGCAGATATGTACTAGTGAATGTCTAAATTGCCAAGGCAAGCCCAAGGACATGACAGTTGACTGTCACCAGGATGTTTGGATTCTTGCACTAAATACTTACACCTCAAACTGGCCATTGTATTTTACACTAACTCACAAAGAGCCCTCATTCAATGTCATGACCTCAGTTATTTCCTGGCCTGGACTTCAAGTTTCCATAAAATCTCCCTTCTGCAAAACAACTATGGTTCAGTTAATCACCATCATAGCCAGCCTCTATTATTACCTGCTAGGCTTTGATTACCAGGACTTCAGTAAATCCAATATCCCTGATTTTCTCTTATGGCTGCAGCTGTGAAAATGACTTATGGAGAACACTGGAACTGGCAGAAAATGCCAAAGTGGTTCTACACTGAGAGCTTGCTGCTCCCCCTCTGGTATAACATTCACACACAAATTACAAAGCCACTTCTGAAATAATTGTCCACTCTTCAGGCTTTGAAATCAAAACCCAGCAAGTCCTTCTTGTGTCTGCCCAAAGCCTTCCACCCCACCCACCAGTGAGGAATTACAACCCTACTTCATGCCCCACATTTTTTATTTGACAAATGAACTTCACAAACCCATGTAATGGCAGAGCTGCGAAAGCTCACAGTTAATAATGCTTCATGTGAGGAAGCAACTGGAATTCTTTCAAACATTTTACAGCCAAACAAACAAGATTTACTTATTGTTAAATCCTCAGTCAGGATCTACATTTAGCTACAGCCATTGGTTGGTAGGCCAAACTGTTTTAAAGCACAGACTAATGCAATAGTTTAGCCAGCTGAATGTGGATGTCACAAGGATGTTTGGGTTTTACTTCACTCACTGAAATGAGTTATTTTCAGGCCTTCCCATCTATGGCAAGCATTTGTAAGCATTCTCCTAAAAGCATGTTGGTCCATTCAAAAAAAAAGTCAAAAAAATGCACGGACGCTGTTCAACACTGCATACAGCTGCAAATGGTAAAGACTTGAATGTGTGCAAACCCTCAAAGAAACAAAAGCCATTGTATTGATTTCTGGATAGCTGTTTTGGTTTCCCAATTATGAAAAAGCTACAGGTAGCAGTTTTCAGTATAATGTGATGCTGTAGTTGTCGCCTGTTTCTCATTAATTTTTCATTCCTACAAGAAAAAGTCTTTCCTGGGAGCACTAAGTGTCAGTGCAAGTCTGTTTCATACACTTTTCAACACCAGACACGTATTTATTCCTAAGTTTTCAATTCCATTGCATAGCTTGCTATGCAACTTGCACACATCAACCCCAGCAGCAGACAGCTTTTCACCAAAAACTTGTAACTTGACATATACCTTGTCTTGCCTTAGGCTTAAATTGATTAATTCATCTTTCACTTGAGGTAAAGTCCTCCATTTAAAATGTTTTAGTAGGAAAAGGCAGATTTTACAAACTGAAGCAGAAAAAGGACTTTCAGCATCTTTGTCACACTTTCAAATTTGATGCTATGCACAGCTGTTAAGGAAGTCTTTGCCTTAATTTTGCTGTTGCTATCTACAAGAAGTTTCTGCTTTCCAGATACTCCTCCCTGTGCAAAATATGAGGCCTACAAAGCAATGGTTGTCTCACTCTTTTCTCCTCTTAGAACTTTAATTTAAGTCTCACATTCTCAGATTTTTGGAAAGAAAATGGAGTCAGAGGAGTTACTCAGAATATCAAAAACTCACTTAAGAAACTCATTCTATTACACCACTGAGTGGAACAGCACATAATAACTTGTGACAGGAGACAGCTAATACTTCAGAAGGTAACAACATACTACAGTAGGGTAACTATGGAAAAGCTTCCAGGAATATAAGTGGTATCTGTCTTAACTAATGATGAAGATTGAGGATTTCTTCTAAAAAAGACATATGCTAATTCAAACACAGAACTCTGACCTCAAGGCATGGATTTTTGGTCAAATGTTTGTGGGAAGTCAGACTAGATGATCTGAAAGGTCTTTTCTAATCTTCCAAGCTGTCTCAAGGAGCACATAACAGATTTGGGGTTGTATAACCTCCACGTACAACATTTTTGACATATTACTGACATGAATTTGTTTTAGCTTTAGAGTAACAGGGCAGTTGATCATCAGAATATCCATCAGCTGCTCCCTTGACAGCTCATTTTGATGGTAGGACACAAGATAAGAGCAGGGAAAAGAAATTAAGAATACATGGAAAGTTATGCTGAATGAGCAAAGAGAGGAAGAATTCCCTGCCCCAAAAGTTTTGCTCATGAATTTGCTCAGTTTTGTAACCCTAACAAAGATAAAGATGAGCTGATTTTCATCTGACATTTCCCCTTGAATAGCACAAACACTCCTCATGTGCAGAATTTGGGACAAAGAGCACACAAGAGTACACTTGGGAGGCTGATGGAAGGAATCACTTCCAGGTTAGACTGCAAATGTGCATCCACTCTTCCAGGTGTCACTGTTCCCTGCCCTGCAGCTGAAGGTAAGGAATTGTGAACAGCAGCAGGACTACCAGCTTGATTTTCACTTGTATTTGAGGCACTCTGGCCACTTTGAGCCCTTTTCATCCACACAGCAAAGCTGACTTGCAGCAAATGAAATGCTACATCAAGTTATTCTGTGAAGAACTGCTGACAATAACACTGCTGAGCACTTAAATCAAGGAAAGGTACATCCTCTGGCAGGGAAACACAGGCATGGACCTAGCATGTGCCTGAGCAGGGGAAGGGGCTGCACAGCAAAGGGTTTCAATGGAAGCCACAACACCTCCTTTAAACATTAACACAATGTCAGAAGCTCCATTACATGGCCAGTTCTCTGACCACCCAGCTGTACACACCCCACAGTCACATTTCTACAGCTGTATTTATCCTGATGTTATGAATTTTACAGTTGAATTAGTAAGTAAAATAAAAGCAACCTCAGCAGTGAAAATTCAAAACTATTATCAATTCTGTAGATTAATAAAATTAGTGACTGTCCACCTACAATGACATATGATAGAAGAGCTGCTAAACCATTTAAACCATATATTTTAGAAGTCTGTATAATCCTTCCTCTCTCCCACTCCTCAAATATTTATTTTCCATACAATAATGACCTCAGTATTCAAGGCAGCCTTTGAAGATTAATGACCAGTGGAGGTTAATGGTCCTCAGCTATTCTTCAAACCATCAACTCCTCCCAGCCAGTCATTAATCCACAAGAAATGCCTTAATGCTTCACTTATTACTGCTTAAGCATCAAGCCTGTAAATTTTCAGGGCATTAAATCTCCAAAAGTAACCTTTTTCTCTTCACAGACCTCTATTTCAACAAAGCAGACAGATGAGATGAAATTGACTTGGTTTTACAGGGATTCTCCTCATCTTTAGCAAAGAACAGCATTTATTTGTGTTTATTTGCATCTGTTTGTTTTGGGCACTAATGAATACCATCTCCTTTCCTGTCAAAATATGGATACCAAACCTCCTTCAGCCAGCATGTCTCTGAGACCTCCATAAACAGATGTTCTCCCTCAGCTCAGCCCAGCAGGGACCACAGTGGAGGATGTGGCATTGCACAACTCAGGTCACACAGCCTGGTTTCTAACACAAAAAACCCACTTTTTCTCTGCCTCTGGCTGTTGGGTAACTTGGGAGAGTATTGGCACCTCCAGAGACCTTTTCTCTTTCATTCTTTACTTCTTTAACTGCAGAAGGAAAGGAAGGTTTCTGCTGTAGGATGAGGATGGAGAGACCTCGATTTCAGATCAGGTTTCTATTCCATATTTCAACATAAGCAATCAGAACAAAACTCTCCCTAGAGCCTGTTAAACTCAGCATTCCTCTGTACATAACTTTGTACCCTGAAATGGTACAGCATGAAAAATCAAGGAATCACAGAATGTTTTGGGCTGGAGGGACTTGAAAGCTCACCTAGTGAACCATGGGCATGGATACCTTCCCCTATCCCAGGTTGCTCCAAGCTCTGTCCAGCTTGGCCTTGGACACTTCCAGGGATCCAGGAGCAGCCACAGCTTCTCTGGGCACCCTGTGCCAGAGCCTCAGCACCCTCAAAACCATCACAACTCATCACCTTTCCTCCACACCATTTATTAGTCTTTTAAAATGTCATGACAAATTATTTGCTTTATTGTTCCTGGTTGTCAACGGAATAAGCCATCAAAAATGGCAAAGAAAATCAAGTCTTTCTTTAAAATAGTGATATCATCAATCACACAATCTATATCCATTCAGAGTCAATTATACAAAAGTATCTAATTTAGACACATTTGATCTAGGCAGCCCATCAATCATCTTAAAGGTAGCCTTTCTTCACCCTATTCTTTTCCTTTCTCTTATTCGTTTAGATGGACATCAAGTTTTAAATTCTTTCCTTATTGTAGTGCTCTTGCTAATAAGATGTGTTTTACAAAGTGCTCCCAACTCTGATATTCACAAGAAAATGAAAAATCCTTTGTAGGATTCAGTGTCATATGACAAACACAGCAAGATTTCATTATTCCTCAATGATTTGCTTTGAGGAAACACCACACCACAAAAGAGCCAGAAAAATGTTGACACTAAATTTAGAAAAAGACTAGACATAATATCAGACTATTATCATGCTCATTTATATTGGCACTCAACGAGCATTAGTTGTGAAGGCAGCAGGGCTGGCTGTCAAATGTGAGCAAATTGACAAGCTATTAGAGTGCCAACTGGAGGGATTCAATTAGAATATTTACTCCAGCACCAGCAAAGCCTTGCTTTTAAGATAAGGCAGAAATGTGGTGTGTGTTGACCAGGAAATAAAGATTGAAAATTAATAGGCATAGACAGAAATGTATCACTTCCTTTCTGCTATAAAAGCTACAAACAAAGAGATTAGCTTGAAAATATTAACTCTAAAAAAGGGAATATCCAATACAAATCAAAGGAAAACAGTGTGGGCAAGTCTGTGTCATGGTTCTGTCCCAGAGACTGACAAGCTCTGATCTCCTCCAAGCTACTTTGGGATCCCAGTCTTGGGATCAGCCTTGGACACTGATGCTTTGACACTGACCTTTCCCCAAAGTACTGAATAAATTTTAAGGAGAGCTGAGGAGTTTTTAACAATATTTAAGAATAAACAACAAAAAAAAACCACTACCCAAACCAGCCAAAACCTTCCCCAGACATATCTTCCCAGAATATTCTGAGTTGTAAGGGACCCAACTCAAGTGAAAGGATTGAACCCCTGATATTGGCACTAAATGACACCATTCCCATTTTCTTTCTCATCTTTTCAGAGTCTCTGCTTCCTCCACCACCAGGGGTTGAACAGAGATGTACTTGGTTGCCACTTCCCACCAGGGAGGTGGATTTGGCTCCATGTTCAGAAGGGTCACTGCAAACCAGGGCACAGGGGGTGGAAGGACAATCCATAACTGAGGAATGGAAAGATGTTAGGAATGAAAATTCCCACATGGGAAAGGAAGTACAGTTCATCCTTCTTCAGAAGAAGAGGGAGGAACTGTACAAGTAACTCCTCCACAAGTTTGGGCATATTGAGAGAACACATTTGAAGCCAGATCCTGTTTCCAGATGCACATCTGGAATTATGCCACAACCTATGGAAACAGCATTTACCACCTGCCATCTTCTTTGCATGCAACCAGATCACTAATTCAACCCCAAAAAACACCTGCAAGGAGTTCCAGTTACTCACTTGACAGACCATGAAATATCTTTCCTTTTTCAGCCTACTTACTTTTAAAGCTTTCCAGAGAGATGGCCTGTACTTTATTTCAAATAGGAAGTGATTTTTGGCAGGACTCTGCAAACAGAAATGCAGATTGAGTCAGGGAAAGACCTACTCAGCAGACTCCTTGCCTCATCAGGAAGGGCACACACCGAGCTAATTTCAGGATCAAAGTCTCACCCTATAGCTCCTGCTGATAGGATTTGGTTTTTTTGGGTTTTTTTTGGATGATCTTCACTTCTCTTTGTTTTTAAAAACGATTAGTTCCAGTTCTACTAAGATTAAATAATTATACTCTCTCCTTCATGTTTACACCTTTTATACACTTCAAAATGCTCAGCATGTTCTTCCTCCCAGGGAGTATAATTTTTTACCACTTCCCTATAACCCTTTCACCTCCTGCCTCCATTATTTTTGATGTTTTCTTTGATTTATTCAGACACAGAAGTCTGACAGAGGAACAAAATGAAGGCATTTATGCCAGGTCCAATTTATCAAAATCTACACAAGAATTATTTCAAAAGACAGGAAATAAAAGTTTTCCCTTTTCACATATTTACAAAATGCAATCAAAATGTAAGAAATCCTTTAAAAGTATTAAAAAGGAAAATAAGAGAGAACACTTTTATTGTAGCTCAGGATAGGAAAGGTATGCTAGAGCTTTAAAAACTCTGCACTGGAGAATATCAGCAAGATAAGGGAAGTTTGCTTGAAACTGTTATGATAAAAATGTGTATGAAGGATGCATGGAAAACTGGTATGTGTGATAGGGGATAAAAGGGAATAAAAATTAATAGATGGTGTGGGAGCCTCTAAAGGTTTCACTGCTGTGAGCTGGAAGTGACAGCATCTCTAACAGGTGCCAGAGATAGGAATGTCCCACATGGATTTGCCCCCATGAGTGACAATAATCATAAAGATAGAGCATCTGCACCATCACATTCTATTTCCTGCCATTTATTTGATTTTGGCTTTTTGATGTTGGTCTTTGGAGGAAATCAGTTTCTGTGGAAACAATTTTGTCACTGATGCAGCAGGTGAAAAGTTGTGTCAGTGAAAAGTTCGTTTTTGCACCATTTTGAAATCTGAAGGGTGGTTGGGTAAAGAAACAACCTCAGCTCCTCAACTGTACTGAAATGTGTGTTCTCTCTGTGGCTGCACCAACTGCCCCGTGGACAATCAGTGCTCAATCACTGCACTCCATCCAACAATGGAAGCAGAAACTGCTTCCTTCACTCTGCAGGCAGCCAGCAGCTGAGGAAGAACTGCAACTCAAAAATCTCCAACTCCAGCAGAATTTGGACCTTTCAGACACAGTCTGAAATCCTTCCCAAAGGAAGAATTCTGTCCTATCATCCCACATTATGCAAGAGAGGAATCCTGCCTTCAACAAGTTCTTTGCCTTGATTCTAAATTCTCAAAACACAGATCATCCCTGTCTCACCTATTCCTGATGGTTTTTCTATGCTGAATCAAACTACTCCAGTTTTTCTTGAAAGCTGAGACAGCTCCTCCTGCCTTCCTAGAAGGATTTTCCCAGAAGTGCTGCTCCAGAGCTGCTGTGACCATAGAACTGTGTTGTGTTAGAATGAATCACAGAATGGGCTGGAAGGAACCTGACTCATCTCATTCCCCCTCCTGTCATGGGCAGAGGCACCTTCCACTATCCCAGGTGGCTCCAAGACCCATCCAGCCTGGCCTTGGACACTTGGCTTCAGTGTGCACACAGGGAGCCCTGCTTCAGGCTCTGTGCATGTGCATAACTGCACAGGTGCATTATCCAGGAAAAAAAACCCAGTTCAATTCACACAGCTCAGAAAAGAACTAAATAGGTATTAAGGATCTAATATGATTTGAGTAGATTAATGCAAACCAGCACTAACAGTCCAGTACCAGGGGATTTATAAATAATAGAAATATCTCACCAAGGAGAGAATCAGCCCTTGACTGCTCACGGAAATAAAACTTTTTCTCTCTCTATGGCAGTTTTGAAATTTCATCTCCAACTTTGAAAATAGGAATTTCAGAATTATTCTCAGTTAAATCCATAGAAGCACTGACCTTCAATATCTGTTATGTTCAAAGGAAAAGACACTTGCACTTCTGATTGACAGATCCATTGCAAACACAGTCTCAGCAGCTCCAGTGTGAGTGTTGAGAAATGCAACCTGAGCATCTACAGCTCACTCATTCTAACTTACTGAAGCAGCTTTTTCTTGTCAGGGGAATTGCACAATTCAAGATTCAGCCCTACAGATAACAGCAATCAGGAAACCACTCTCATGTATGAAGTGATCTTAAGCATTGGAGTGACAAAATAAAGCTAATCTTTCTATAAAAATCCATCTCAATGGAAAGTGCTAGCTTTCAATTAAAATCTTGAATTATCCTTTGTATTTACTACCTGGAGAATCCATAAGCAATTTATGGATTTACACTTATACTGAAAAAGCCCCTTACACTTCAAAATAAACTTCAAGCTGAAAATTGGGCAAACCTCAACTCAATGGCTATGCAAGTGTTGTTGCAAAAGACAAATTCACTTTGTTCATTCTGAAGAACAGCTTTCTACCACAGAAACTCTTCCTGGGACAGACCTTCCTTGGATCTTTCCAGCCTTAGATTCCACAGCTGGAAGCCTTGACATGTCAGCCCCACACAGACCCTGCAGCACTAACACAAGTGAGAACCAAAGCACACAAATGTCACAGCCCCTGTCCTGTGCTCCCCAGAGCAATCTCTAAACTAACCCAAATCAGGAAAAAAAATTCCAAGTTTCCTTATGAGCTAGGGAATAAGAAAAAAAATTATTACCTACCTCCATTTATTTTAAGTGAGAAGTACTCAAAAATACTCAGAGAATTGCCTTAAAACCTTTATAGAAGTGGAAAATACTGCTACAGCTTTAAGTGCTTTTGCCTCCAACCCTTCCAGACTCTGCTATCTAAAATGTTAGATAATGCCTCAGTGGGTTACCAAGTTAAACCCCCTCGTTTAGGGTTAAAAAGCTCTTGAATACACGAGCAAGATCAAAGCAGGTAAGCTCAATAAACTGTGTAGTCCCTGTTTAGGGACTAGAGGAGCATCACTTCCCCAGCATGTTGGAAGTAATTTTCTCTGGTGACATGCTATGTTTTGTCTTACTGAACATTTAACCTCTAGATCTGGACAGCACACATTTGGCACCAGCACATTTCTTTAGGGAACACCAGAGTGGTTACTTCAAGTGACAGTTTTCTAATTATTCTGTCAAGCATCAATCTGTGAAGTTCCCAGTTCCTCAGCACCCTGATTGACAGGGCAATCAGCACTTTACTTAAAGCCTCCAGAGCTGTTCTGGCCTGACAAATGCTTTAAAAAAAAACAACCCAACAAAAAAACCAACCCCTCCTCCCCAGTGTGAAAATGGAGTGGAATATTTGACTTCCAAAACAAATCCCCACTTTCTGCAAATACAATTCCCCAAAGTAACCAAAAAATTGCATTAGCATATAAAATGCACCTCCAGAGAAGGAAGAGCTGACCAAAACAATATTTTCTTTTATATTACAATAATTCATTTGTGGCATTTTATTATGGAGCAAATCAGCTGATGAAAGTACATCAAAACCAGAGGAGGAACTGAGACAGCACAATCATTTTCACAGAAGTTTTCCTTCTCTACTCTTAAGAGAGGGAAAAGAGCCCCACCTTTGAAGCACTTTTAGCTTGATTCCAAGCTCCCCTGATTTCTTATAAACATCACCTTCCTCTGCTGAGGGTGACTCTGGGACCTTACAGCACTTCTGACTGTAAGAAGTGAGAAAATGAGGGACCTGGTGAGTGATAAACAATTATCCCTGTACCAAGTTCAGGGAACAGTAAAAGCTATTTAGGAGTGATGACCACATTTTTCTAAATAACACGAAAGTGCTTCATGCTCTTTATCCACCATGTCATTAAATTCAACACCAGGGCTGAGATTTTGACCAAGAATTTGGCACTAGAATTACTCAGGGTTTGATTTATATGCCAGGATGCTGCACCTGAGGATTCAATAGTGAAGTTGCTCTTGGCTTGCTGGGACAATCTTGTGTTGGTGTTGTTCAAGTTCACACAAAGGGAAGCTCTCTCACCATACAGAACTGCAGCACCAATACCAGTAAAATGCCAATAATAGTTTCTACTGAAATCAAACTTCTGCCAGATTTTCTCCTTTGGTTTGAAATGGTAAACGATGAATAATGGAAGTTTGGTGGTCAGCTTTTTATGGTGAGCACTCTGGAGTGCTGTGTGGTAAAATACACTGAACTCAGAAAGACAGAAATATAAATGAAATACCAAATCAGGTATCAAACAAAGGGTGGAAGAGGGCAGCACCCTAATAAGAGTGAGCTGCAGAAAATCCCTCTCTAGATTTGTTTTGAGGACATTCAATATGAAAACATATTCACACAAAAAATTCTTTTTTATTTCCTTGGATTTAAAAAAAAATCCCAATAGTTCTTGATAGAAGAGAATGACAGAGCTGACCAAGTGGCAGAAGGAAGTTCTTTGATGAAAAGCCTCACACTGCAGTGGTCAGAAAGGTGGAAGCTCTTCCACTGGTCAGGGGCAAGGCTGAACCCATCTGATTTTCTTATGGAAGTTCAACAGATGTTCAGCATTACTAAGAGAGTGAAAGGAATGTTGATGATATGTCAACACCATCCTTGCTCTAATTCTTTTTATCTTTTCAGTTCAATTACTTCCACAGTTTGTATGACTAAGTGAAAACAAAAATGTATTTGAGATTCCCTCAAAGAAAAACACACAAAAATCCCAGAACAACTGTGCAAAGCCCCATGGAAGTTTTGATTAAAGGCAAATCCTTCACAATTCAGAGAGCACATACTCAATCAATGGTTGAAGAGGAAAACCTCCAGGGAGCAGCAGGAACTAAACAATTCTGATAAGGTTTCTGTGACTTTTCAGCAAATAGTAATTTGCTCCTTTATATTTCTTCAATGAGAAGTCGAGCATTGCAGTCCCAAACCTTTAAATCAAATGATTTGTTGGGCATCAGGCATTCAACTTTCAACACCCCCTATAAAATATTGACTCTGCACATTCATTCATTTCTACTCAATAACTGATTCTTCTTTTTTTGCCTGTTACAGGCCCATAACAGTATTCTGGGAGGTTGACTTAATCAAGATTTAGTTAAGAAAAAAGAAATCCTCAGCGTTTTCAAGCTTTAATCTTGTCTAGATTAAAACTTGCACCACATAAGCAGGTATATAATCTATTTTCTTAATGAGATGTTTTTCCTCTTTTCCCATGTTATCACTATTAACTCCAAATCCACCATTCACAAGTGCCAACCACAGTTTATACAAAGGTTCCTGTTTTAATCACAGGGTTGGCATCACTGTCACAGGACAGAGTTTTATGCACATTTTTGCTGAACAACCTTCTCAGCAGGGCCCTGTCTGAAGGTGCAGATTTCATTCCCTTTTCTGGTGAAGTGAATACTGACTTCTCTGGTCAGCTCACCTGTCAGCCACCCAGAAATCCAATTTTCTGGCACTGATAGCAGGATTGTTTCCTGCACTGAGGCACTGCAGAGTTATTTGGGGGAGGATGGCAGGAGCCACAACAGCTCCAGCTCCTCTGCCCTGAGCAGATTTTTTGCAGCAAGGGAGGCTCCTTCTCCCCCACGTTCCCAGGGAATGAACATCTGGTGCTCTGCAGCTCTTTGGTTACTCAGGCTTACCCTTAAATAATTAGAAATGGTTTCTAAAGTACAGCAGCAGCCAGCACTGCATACAAAACAGGCTGTGGAAATGTGCACACAAGTTGTGTCAGAGCAGCAGTGGGGTAGAGATCTGCAGATTTACTCACCTTCACCATAGCAAGCTGCCTGTAAAAATTCAAAAGGAAGTTCTCTTTTCCCTCTTCTTATTTGATGAGCAAAATATGCATGCAAATGAAAGAGAATACAACAGGCATAGCAGGAGATTCAAGGTGAAAATGGTTTTGTAAAAGCAGTCAAATATCTTCTAGATTCATTTGGAATAGCTTCAGTAGCACAATACCTGCTCCATCCCAGCCAGAAAGAAGAAATTATATGGCTATTTGAAACAAGTAAGGCTACCTTATTCCTAATCAGCTCCTTTAATTGCTTGGGAAAAAAAAATCTTTAAAATGTTTGGTATTTTTCTGCTGGAAAATAAATCCAGCAGAAAAATACTAAAAAAAAAAAAACCAAAAAAAACCAAAATAAATAAATAATACTTTATTCTTTAACTCTGTCTAGCCTCTGCTCCAGGTCAGCCTTCACAAGGCATCACCTACACACACCCCAGACTAAAACCATGAAATTTTGGCCACTGGCAAATGGAAATGGAAGAACTTCTGCTGTCTGCAGATTGCCATCAGAGGCAGGAGCACCAAAAGGAATAAACTGTTCACTTTTCACACCATTCTAGAGAGAACACCTGACTTTAGAAACTGCTGATTGTGAAAGGTAGCAAAAAATGCAACAGGAGAAACAGGAGAGGGTAGTTTTTGATTAGAAGATGAAACTAAACCTGGAGCAAGAAGACTAAGAGCTACTCATTTGTGGTAGACGTGGACTTGATTTGCCAACTCCTTAAGCACAGGATAAGCTTTAAAAGTGAACAGACTCATTTATTTCATCTTTATCAACCCACTCAGAATAATAGATAATAAAATATTAAAACTTGAAACAGGTTTGAATTCTTGTTGAATTTAAGCATGAATATGAAGCTGTGAAATAATTCAATCCTACCTGAAGCAAAACAGAGATTCAAGAGAAATAGCTTTAGTCCTCTTTAATTAAGCTGTATTTCAAACAATTTTTGTCTTTTCCAAAACTTTTCCATCACCCTATGATACCCTTCAAAAAAAAAAAAAAAAGTATCTTTACTCTAAAAATCTTAGCAATATCAGGCTCTTCTGTCATTAAAAGATAATTTTATGATGAGAAAACACTTGTTAATTTCGTCCTAGTTTACCATTTTTTCCCTAAAATGAGTCTTATCAATAAGAAAAATAAGAAGTCCTATCTACCTGTGCTCCATCCATCCAGGGTGCTTCTGCAGTGATAGGTAAAACCAGTTGTTATTTATTTCACTATCACAAGAGTGTGCCTAACCCAGCACAAATGGCTGAAAGCACCTACCTGAGATACACATTTCATCATCTGGGCCAGTTTGTCAGGAACAGATGGAGGCAAGGTGATTAAATTTCTTCATTTTGATTGAAAGAACAAACACATTCCTAGACTGCCATAACACCCACTTAAAAATAATGAGAATTAAAATGTGATTTTCTCTACAGGAGAGTTTAAATAAGGACACCTACAACTTTTCTTTTAATATACTATTTCCTACCTGTATTATCAGATTATTTGTCTTTCATTCTCCTGTATGTGTGCTAGATGGACAATCTAAAAGTAGATTCATAGTAAATTACTCATCTCACCAAGATGAATTACCAAATTGACTTCCCCAAAATATCTTCTCTTTTTATCCTCGCTAATTGTGAAATGAGTCATATAAATTTTCAAAATTTCATCAATTTGGAACTCCCAGGGAAGGATTAAACTGGGCAGTCCCAAGCCATGCAGGTCCTACTGCACACCCTGGACATGCCAGCAGCCCTTGGCAGTCAGAGGTGCTCAGGATGGAGATTTACTGCCTGGATCCTCACCTTCCATCTGAGGCCCTGCTTTGGAGTGAGATGGTGACACCAGGCTATGGCATTAATGAACCCATCACCATTCCCATGTCCTTCCCAAACACTTCCCAGCACAGGCTCAGCCCTCCCAGCTCACCAGTGGAGACCTCAGAAAAATCCATATTCTCCAACCCCGAGCACTAAAACCAGAGCCAATAACAAAATCCTCTCTCACTTTGATCACTAGCCCAGCACACCTCCAAACAAGCAGGGAAATGCAACAAGCCTGGCCCACAGAGCAGCTCTCTCAGGAGGGTGATGCCATTTCTGCTCCAAGGAAATGGAAATGCCTGCTCTTCTTCCTCTGCTTTAGAAGGGACATCACCACAGAGAGGATATTTAGCACACAAACACTTCAAGTTCCATCCAAACATACCAGGTCAGTTTGTGTTGTGGTTCTTCCACAAATTTGCCAGCATTTACCATCTATGAAAACATTCCTGCCACAAAGGAAGCAATTACTAAATCACTGCAAGTTTTCCTCTTGCTTAGGAATTTTATTTTCATATCCAGTTTTTAGGATTCATTATAGCCTACTATAAAATACCAAAAGGCACTCAGCTTGTCAGTGCCCATAAATAATGACAGATTCATGTTCAAGTATATTTACATATCAATTACTTAGGACTCAATACTACACATGCTCTTGAAAAATATTTTACTTTTGGTTATAAATCAAGACAATTCAATTATGCATTTTAAATGCATAATTGTCTTCTCATTTTCATAAATATTGTCAATATGCTATCAGTCTGTAAAAGTGCTTCAGTGAAATGAAAGAATGACTTTTCAATATTTTAAGTGTTTTAAAAGATGAATAGTCATTTCATATTAATTCTGCAATACTGAAAAGGCACCTTAGAAAAGAATCCTTGCTATAGTTCTATCAGTCTCTATTTTCTCACCAATGCAGAGCTAATAAAAAAATGTGGGAAAATTCCTAAATTACTCTTACAAACTCAAAACCTACAGTATTTTTAAAAGAACCATGACCTTCTCTATTGTCTAAAGGCAAAATACTGAGCAAATTTCTGAGACAAAACACAATACGCCTTTCTGAACTTTACCCAGCTTTCTGTGCCCTAATAGGTATTTTCTACCTCCACAAACTGTCATTTTATGAGAATAATCTTAAACTTCCAGAGTCAAGACATTATTGCTCTTACAGAATTACCCATCACAGCTTTATGTTTATGTTTCCTCTCTGAAACACAGAAAGGAAGCTCCAGACCATTCACTGGCTCCAAGGCAGGATCAACTCTCCCTGAAATTTCCTGGATAATTGCTTGTTTAGCTAGCCTTTAAAACCTTGTGGTGCTGGATAGTGTCTAACTTCCCAAACTAAACTGCTGTAGGACTCAACTACCTTTTTTGGCTGCAGTATTTTCAGAACAGCTACCCTATCCAGCCACATTTCTTTGCTGCTCTTAACCCTTATTTCCTGCCTGAGGCAGTCACTGACCTGCACCACCAGGCAGATTGCTCAGGTTAACTGAAGGCTCCTTCACCTTTCTGTCTGATTCCTCCTTCAACCCTTGAATCATTTGTATATTTGAAATCAGAGAAAAGGTTGGTCTCTACCTACCTGTTTACTCCCCCTCAAGACTAAAAGGCCCCTGTATATTGTGCTAATACTAAGATGATGTAGCAAGATCCAGATTCCAAAACTATGTGGAATTTTTCAATGATTGATTAGAAAAAACCCTACAGAAATGTCAAAATTTCTAGCAAAAAATAAAACAGGTTTATTTATAATGATTTTCTTTTAAAAAATTCAATATTGCACTTTTACAAAACCAGTGCTGAGCACTAAACTGCCAGGAGGAGAGTGCTCTGCAAAAATCAGTGAGGAACAGTGATAACTTTTATGATTTTCAAAGCACTTAACTTCTTTAACAAACCATTTAATTTTTGATCAATGTTTGTAGATGGTAGATGAGGATTACAACCCACAGTTCACACAGAGGGGTAAAAACAGCAGTCAGAGCCTCGACTTCCAAAATTCATCACTCAATTCAAGAGTTAGCATTTTGAGACACCCAGCTGGAGCAGTGAGGGCCATGCAGAGTGCAGACACTGCACTGGCAGTTAACACCTGGGGAACAGTGCAGAGCAGTGCAGCACACAGGCATTGTGCACTGGAGCAGCTCCTCAGCTACAGAGTTTGGAGCCCTCAAACCTGAGTGTGATGCCTCACCCTCTTCTTTACACAAGGTGTACAGAATTTCCATGCTGTGCAAAGAAGAGCTGGCTAATGAAGTGTGTAAAGGGTGCATGGAATGTGACTGAGAAAGCAAAAGGATTCCTAATGAGGCTGTAAAAACAGGATTCCTCTGTATTATCTGAATTGACACAAAATCTGACAATTTAAACAAATTCAGTGCTAACACTTAATTTTATGTCTGAAACTGAATCTTATTTACATTTCCCTTTTTTCTCCAAAAATTATATGCACACTGACATAGGCTGCATGTGTGATAGGGAAGATTATCTGTTCCTACTGATTTATGGGTTTGCATTATTGTAACCACAGCTGACAATCAGTGAAATGCAGTGAACTGCCCACAGCCAGCCTATGCTCTAAGCATGAGGAAGTTCCCTATCACAGAAATGTGGCATTTGGAATTCTTGTATTTTTAAAACTTTCCCCCTGGAGCAGGTCATTGTTCAAAGTTGCAGAGTGAGAGCAAAGAGTCCAGAACCACACAAATACAGTTAGTACACCCCAATCTGCCTGAATGATTTGAGATATTTTGAATGGTCTGAACTGAGCTAGCTCACTCAATTTTAAATTAATTACCCCAAAATAAAGACCAAATACATTATACATGGCAACTTTATTTTTATTTCTGAAATCTAAGAAAAGAATATCCCAAATTTTTCCTCTTAGTATAATGTTATCCCTTCTGTTGCCACACAACAGACTGCAAATGTTAAGAAAGCTAATACTAAAAATCCCTGAAGCCAAAAGGATAAGCTGGTGATAAAAATGTCTTGTATAATAAGGATGTATAAACTGTATTATTTTCACACCAAACACAGCTGGAAAAGAAGTGAATTGCAAAGTTATGGCTTAATGATATCCTCTTTCAGAATTCTGGTCACTCTCTCAGATGCCTGGAAAACAAAAGCCCCAAAACCTCTGCTTGACACACAACAGTGAAACACATCAGTGCCAATGATGTGGTGGGCACAGAGATACATCTGAACATGAACAGGCAAAGCAAGGTGACAGGAATGATTCTCTGTTCCATATAATTAAGACAATAATCTGAATTTGGACTAGATAATTGCTTTAAAAAAAATCTTGTGTGGGTTTGATATTAATTATTCCCTGGATATGAGCTAACAGATGTCAATATGGAATAGTTTTCCTGAGAAATGTTTGTCTTTCTGTCAATAGTGTTTTGCCTAAATAACAAGCCAACAGTTGTTAACATCAATTGATTTGGTGAATCTTTAGTCATATCATCTATGACAGGCTTCAAAAAAGGTTTTCAAAGGAACTTTAGTGGGAAAAGGAGAAAAAGAACAATAAACCATGTTGGCCTTTAACTGCTTGTGTTTCAGAGACACTTTGTAATAGGAGTCCACTGCTAAGATCAGGGCTTGTGCTGATGGTAAAAAAAAACCTGTTTACAGGTTTTGTGTGAGTTTGTGAGGCCAGGTTCTGGTAGCAGGGGATAAAAGGTGGCTTCTGTGAGGAGCTGCCAGGAGCTCCCCCACGTCTGATGGAGCCATCAGCTCTGAAATGGAGCCTGAGCCCATCAGGCATCACCTCTGGGATAACAGAGTTGTAAGAAGAGCACAGAAAACTGCAGAACAGCAGCTGGAGAGAGGAGTGAGAATAGGAGAGGAACAGCCCTGCAGACAGCAGGGTCAGTGAAGGAGGAGGGGCAGGAACTGCCCCAGGTGCCAGGGCCAAGATTCCCCAGCAGCCCATGGAGATCCAGGAAAGAGCAGAGAATTTTTCAGCCTTAGCCTTTCCAAAAAACCTTGCTGAATCCTACAAAGAGTCATCATATGGTAACCAGGTCTTCAGCATGAACAAAAACAAGCACCTGTGGAGCTTGACAAGGATGTGAGAGTAGTCCCTTTGTGGGGATGCCTGAAGCAGGAATTCACACATACAAGGGAGAGCCAGGGACCAGCCAGAACCTTGGAAACACCCAAGGCAACAACCACTTCTACTTCACTGTGAGACAAAGGGGGATAAATGAAGCTCCTGCAGTGTTTTCCAGCAGCTTGAACTGCCAGAACTGAGCCATCTTTCCCTTTCCTGCTAGTATCTAAAAACAGGGAAGACTGTACATTTCCTGCCAGAGCAGATGCACAGCACAAACTTATAGAAACAAGACAGGCAGGAAGAAGGAAAAGAAAAGAAGAAAGACAGAAAAAAAAGCAATTGGAATTTAGACAGTGAATAGAAAGGAATTCAGAACCATTGCAATGACCTGTCTAACCTAGGAAGTATTGGATATGGCAGACAGCAAACAAGACCAGCAGAGTGTAAAAAGGGTCGCTGGCTCCAGGGACAGCATTTCCATCCAAAAGCCAGTGGATCACCTTTGGCAACAAAAACCCTCACACTTTTTTCTTTTTCCCCAAGAATTATAGACACTGACAGCTGACAGATTAAACCAGCAGCAAACCAGCCCAGATCTTCACTTTTCCCAAAAACAATATCCTCTGCTTCACTAAATCAAATCATGGCTTACCTTGATTTGTTTATTTTCTTTGTTTGGGGGAGAGGAGGGGTTGTGTGGTTTTTTTGGGGTTTGTTTGGGGTTGTTTTTTGGTTTTTGGGGTTTTTTTGCCTTAATACAAATAGACATTTTAAAGACAGCTAAAGAGGGAGAAAGAGATCTTTTTCAAAGTGCAGTTGAACCTTTCCTTCTGGAAGATTTCATCTCCTGCAATGTCCTTAACTCTGCCAGCACAACTCAAAACCAGCAATTCTCCATATTACAGCCCTGAAAACTTTTTTTTTGTTGTTTATTTCATTAGTCTCCAGACATTTGGATATTTACAAAAATTAACTGATCTCAAGTTCCCAAGAACAAATTTTTATCTTATCAAACCAGGCGGGAATCAAGTTAAAGGCCACAGGGAAATGACTGATCAGATACAACCTCTGAATGCTGCATTAGCCACAAAGACTCTTGGGACTGAAACCCTACCATTAGTTAAGAAAAGAGAGGATTCATCCAATTTTCTGATTATATATTAGTGAGCTAATGGACATGGCATATCAGGAGAAGAAATAACAGACATTTGCTGTATTTTCTGAACAGAATGAAATAAAACATGAAATGTTTTGCCTTTTGCATCTTCAGCCAGTCAATGCCAGGAATGGCACAGCCCCAGCATAAATGCCTAATCCAGGTTCTTTCCATGCTCCCTTTTGCTTTCTCTCAATAGCAGAGCTTCCCTAGCCCTGGTGCATGCAGTTGGAAATAGTTAAGCAGTAACATATAAGCAGGATGTGTAATAGAAGGATATAACACAAGTCAAATGTTGGGCATGCAGATGTTCTCTAGCTGAGAGCTACTAGAATGCCTTTTTGTTTTAAAATTGTTTAAACTCAGTAAGCTTCATCACCAAAATTAATACCTGCTGTTTGTGCTGCAGCAGGCAGTACAAACTACTTAACCCAATGCTAATCACCAGCTAAGTTGTGTATCTGAAACCTTACTGCACCTGCTTCTCTACCACTAACACAAGTTTCAGAACTAAATTACATCTCAGGCAAACCCAGACCAGCACACCAAGCAAACACTGCAGAGCAACTCAAACAACAAACACTTGAGACACCAAGGTACCAGGTACTTATAAAATATGCAGGCAGAGTTGCAACTGCAAAGAGCTTACAGTATGAAGTTGACCTGTGCTTATTTTGTACTGTAAATTTGCTTCCTAATTTTGCCCTGAAATGTTGCTGCAAACAATACCCACCTCTATTTGAAAAGACACAGCATTTTGTCACTTTCTGCTGCACAGAGCATACAATTAGAGCAATGTAATTGTCACAGGAAGGTGGCATTTAGAAGCCAATATCACATCACAATGAACATGAGGAAAATGACTGGAATCACAGCAAACATGAGATAAAGGGGATGAAGCCAGATCCACAAAAAGAAGCAATATGTTGAAACAGGGACTTCAGCTGTGATGCTTAGGTGCAGGAGATGGGAAAGATGATCAAAGCCCTCCAACAGATTCCCATTAGTAAAAATATCAGCAGCAAGGAAGCTCTGGCTGCACACAAAAGCAGAACTCCACGTTGGCAGGATGGGCAGCTGGCACTGCTCCAAAGCCCACGCCTGATCAATATTCTCTCAGCAGATACTCCAGTTCTGTCTGCAGAGGGGACCAGTGACCTCAACACACATCTCTAGAAATAACTTCTACTCAGTACACACAGACTAATGTCTTCTCCTCTTGTTCAAAAAAGAAAAGAGCAACTGCAGCTCCATCTGCAAAAGGAAGTGTCAGAATGTTCCAGGCTATGATTCCAGCCTGGGAACGTTAATTAAATACAGATTATCCTGCAGTGCAGACTCAGATATTTCAGATATTTTAGAAACCTTGAGTTTAAAAGAGTACAAATCAGCCCTTAGAATTAGCTATTTGCTTAATTTTCCCATTTTTCTCCTCAGTCTACTGTGTTACTACACTAATAGGAATGATGTTTTAAACATCCAAGTCTCACAAATTCCATTTTAGGAGTGAGATGCTCTGAGTTCAGCACACCTGCACTCCTGTGCTGAACTGCCTTGAGAAGGTTCCCCCTTACAACTCACCAGCAAACCTGAGTATGGATCAGGAATTGAAAAGTCCCTCCAGTGGTTCATATTGCATTAATTTTCAACCCAGATCAGCCCTTTAGCAACTCACCTTCAGTGTTCTCACCATGATCTGGTTTTTCTGTGCCCTATTCATGGTCCTTCTCAGCCCTACTGCTGCACAGGGAAGCTCCCAGTCCAAACCCAACATTTTTACCTTGGGATCAGCAGTCAGCAGTTTGAATGCTTGATAGACTTGTGCTTCTTTCACACCTCCACCCAGGTCCAAGAAGTTGGCTGGCTTTCCACCATTCAGGGATATTATATCACATGTTGCCATTGCAAGTCCAGCTCCATTGACTGTAATTGCAAACATCACAGTGCTTAGAATTCACACAGATTTGTGGAAAGGCTTCAAATGTATCAGCACAACCCCAGAACATGGCTCAAAATGTTACACAGCTATTTCTAAATACTAGTAGCTATTCAAGGACATCCAATGCAACAAATAATTCAAAATCTGGTGTAAACACACCAACATTTAGGTTTTTTCAGGGCTTAGATATGCACTTTCCTTTAAGCATGTATGAGCACTGGAATAATAATTGTGGCAATGCAGAACCTTCTGATTTTATTAAAAAAAAAAAAGTTTAGTTTCATTCCTGCAAGAACTTGTGGAAGGACAGACAAAACTGTAGAAAGACTCAGTGAAACAGACTGAAATTCTGGAAAGGGTGACCTGAATGTCAGATGTAAACAAAGTCTAGACACTGAACAAGTGCAAATTTGTTTTCAAATGTCTTCTGAATGTATTTGTTCTTACCAAAGCAAGCAATGTTTCCATCCAGTCCTATATATTTTAAGTCATATTTGGCAGCTTCATTCTCTATGGGCTCATTTTCAGACTTGTCATCCATGGCAAATATTTCTTTTTGCCTAAATTCTGCGTTGTCATCAAAGTTTATCTTGGCATCGAAGCAAACAACTGGAGGAGAGAGTAAAACAACACCCAGGAATTTAGAGTTTACACTCAGCCAGAGCTTCTGAAATACTGGAATATCCTCCAGCAGAGAGGGGGAGGCTGCTTTGGGAATTTGGGAATGATGCTGCCTCCAACACAGGAGCAGCTGAATTTCCAGCACTGAGCCCAGCAGGAAAGGACAGGAAAGGAAAGGACATAATCCTCTGCTGAGAAAAGGCACAGCAAGATCTCCACAGCACACAGGAAGATCTTCTGTGCTTGCTACAAACAAAGTTCCTGTGTGTTATTGCTGGAATCTGAAATCCAGGGAACTCTCAGAACTTTGGGCCTGTAAGACAAAGCTTAGAATTAAACACAAGATTTGATCTGAGACTTTGGAAAAGGTTTCTAAACTTAGGTGATAGAAGTGAGAATGTAGATTTTTAGTTGAAAAAAATGTCAAGAAGAAGAAAGTTAAGAGTTTTAGAGTTTAAGATATAGAAAAAATAAAAGTAGTTACAAAAGCAAACAAGAAGTTTAGAATACAGTACTGTAAGTTTGTGTATCATAACTTGATTAACTAAGAAAAATTACACTGTAACAAAAGTTCATAAAACAAAATATTTAAGGAAGGGATTAGGTCAAAATATAAATATTTTTGTTGACAGTATTTTATTAGTTGAAAAGTTTTTAAAAGGTCTTTTAACTAGAAGTCTTGTAACCTTCTGAACTATACTGTAAAGATGTGAACTGAACTCACCCTTCCTACCTATATAAAATATAAGAAAAATAAATTACATCATCTAAAACAATTCAGAAATCCTGTCTCGAATTGCTTCAAAATTCCTCACATGTTATGAGGGCAGTTTTTGTGATTTGGATAGGTGGGCTGCAGCAATGACACAGGAGAGTTTACCTCCCATATTTTGAAAGAATGACAGATATAACAGGAAACACCCACCCAAAGCCATGCAGTCATTCAGAGCTGGGCAACACAAAATGCCCTCCCTTAGCCATATTTTGAATTTCTGGTGTTATTAACTACACATGCATTATTTCATTAAAGAGCTTAAAAAAACCTGAAGCCAAATATGTCAAAAATGACCAAAAGATTACTTTTAAATAAAGAAAATTAGGAAAGTAAATATAAACCTTCTCATCAATATCAACATCCACCATGGTTGTAAAAACAAACCAAGAAATTACTAAATCTGAGTATATGAAATAAAAGATACAAAGGACTGGCTAGCAGCCCCAGTACTCACATAAACACAGCAGCAACAGCAATGCCTGCAGAGTGCTATTTGCCTATTTTCTGACTCATTATTTCTATGGGTTGGCATAGGCAAATGCCTCATTAGATTAAAATGTTCTAAGCAAATGTAAGACTCTATACTTATTATATTACTATGCAAGTAATTTCCCTTGTACTATGTTCAGATTATAATTACTGACTTAAGCATAATTGATTTCTCAAGACAAACCAATCAAATCTAAGTGCCTTTAAATGCTGTGTCCACAAAAATCTAATAGTTTTTCTATCTGCTGGTGTTTTTTATTCACATTGCCACTGGGACATGCCCATGGTACCTGTGCACGTGTTCTTGAGCATTGCACACACCTGGAGGTCAATGATAATTAAGAGGACAATTTTAGTCTGGTGGAAATGTAACTCTGTTCAATATACAGTTTCTTAACTTAGGAAAAAATAGCTAAAGAAACAGCAAATACAACATTTACACAAGTAGGGGAGTCTCAGCTGTATATCTTGATTTCCATTGGGTTTTCTTGGTTTGGTTTTTTGATGTTGATTTTTTAAAATTTTTTAATATTTGACTTGGAACTGATAACAGATTAAATTAAAGCTATCAAATTTCATTTCAATTACTGCAGTTTCAGAAAATTATTCATGAGTGTGCATAATAAATCTCTTGAAGAGTCCAGATCTTACCTGGTCAATCATCATGTGGGAATGTGCCAAAAGCAGAAATAGCTGCAGTTCCTAACATGCTTCTAATGCACTAGAGCTGCTTTAAATAATTTTTTAGCCATGAAATAAGATATTTTTTCCTTTTCAAGCTTTCAGGTGCCTAAATTTAATAAACCCATTTAAAGCTAGAGTACAACTGCAGTTTCAGAGCTCTGTTTACCTTACACACAAACATCCTCCATGTCACATTAATAGAAACTCATTTCTACAGAACATTCATCTTTAACAAAGGCCATGGTGTACAAAGTAGCAGCAAAAACATGTATTAATATTTATCAAACCATTTTCACTATCAAAAGCACGTTGTTACATGTATGATAGATTATACAAATGGATTTTTCTTCCAAACAAATATCAAAGAATGCTCCAACACTTATATTCATGAAGTACCTCTGTTTTGTTAGCAGTGTAGGATTTTTGTCATCTGTCAATTCAACAGTTTATACTGAGAGCAAACAAAAAAACCAAACAAACAACAACAAAAAAGGGAAGTTTCAGGCTTCTGACCCATTAGTGTTAACAAATAATTTGCTGGGATATTAAACAAGGAAATACATATAACCTGATGGAAATCCACACAAGTGATAAGCACAAAGCACAGCAAGAAGTAAATCCATCTTATCTATTATTTTGACAAGAATCATGGGCTTCATACAGAGACTTATATTTTATCATTAGGAAGAGCTGCACTGAGCTACTCAAATGTTCTTCCATTTGTTTTATCTTTATTCTTCTTTAAAGACATTTCAGATGGAGAAACTGCTAGAAAAAAAGGAATAAGCACAGGAAGACTCCTGTGCATTTCTGTCAGCAAGAAGCCTTTCACAGCTTGAAACCCACTCTGTTTCTGCTCCTCAGCTTCCTGGATGCAAACCACATGGGGAAAAACCTCAGAGAAAACAGCACAAAAACTCCTACCAAGCCTCAGATTAAGCCCTTCTCACTAAATATGCACAGCCATTCCAGGAGAGCTAACTTGGTAACTCATCCAAATCTTTATTTCCACAGAGCCACCTCCAGCAAGGATGCAAGGTGAGTACCACCATGCTCTTTCCAATCTTCAAGGACTGCATTTTATTTCCTCTCATTACTTTCTATCCTCTCCCTCACCTGCCTTTACTTGCACACCAACTTCTCCTCTTGGTACACACCAAATAAGCCTCCAGCACCTCAGTGGAATGGAACAGTGAGGAGGTAACTGATCCCCCTGGAGCAGCCCTACCCCATTTCAAGATCCCACAGGCACCTTCAGTTCCTCTGCTCTCCACCTTTGTCCAAGTTACTTGGACAAAAATGCCAAATGGAAGGAGAGGTTTCAGCTGGAATACCAGCTGTTATATTGAGGTGAGAGCTCATTCAGCTCCTCAGTTTTACCCTATATCTCCTCAGCCCTGCAGTCATGGTGCAGGATCCTTCCTCTTCCCAAAGGATGTGGCCAAGTGTCTGTTTCAGCTGAAATTTGTCCTGTGCTCTAGCAGACTGCAGAGTCATGCACTTAAAAATTTTAATTATCCCTGTGAATGCAAACATCAAAGAACAAGTTTCTTTCCACACAATCTCAGTAACTCTAGCAGCATCAACACACACACACACACACAAAACCTCCACCAAACAAAATCAAGAAAACCCCCACTTTGTACATGAGCAGAAGAGCAGAAAATGTTGCTGTCTCTCACCAAGCAGAACATGTAGAAGCCAATATTCCAATACTTCCAGTATTTGGATGAAACAACAAAAGGTATTGAAATATAAAATCTGCCAAGGGAATATTTATGAATATTGTTTAAATTACATTGCAAAATGAAATTAATGCAAAGCTGCTGCTACATCCTTCTATGCAATTTAATTTATAGTTTGCATAAATAAAGAATTACAATGCATTCATTTGTTTCTTTCAACTTCTTACCTTGCCCTTCTGGAGTTTCACCAAAGGGATTGACTTCAACCTGAGTGGCATCAATTTCCAAGAAAAGATTATACAGCTTCTTAATTTGATCTGCTGCCTAAATGTGATCAAATGATTTACAATTACCACAGAGAAAAAAAAGTTCATGTTTTCAAAGGTAGAACATTATTTTTAAAGTATTACATTGCACAGTAATTCTAGATAATTACTGCTTTTATTTCTGTTTTCTTAACCATATTTATATAGTCTCTTGCACTGTTATAATGCAGCATTATGATACTGTGTAAGATTTAGTAAATGGGCATTTAAAGACTACAAGAACTGGAGATTTTCTACAAAATAGACAGGGCAATTACTGTGACAAGTTTAATTTGGGAAGTGACTGAAGGCACCAGCGTAATGAAATATTCTTTGGTACACCAAGATCTGAGTTGCAGTCACATTAATCAGTCTAAAGTGAGAAACCACAAAGTAGTTTGTGCACTCTGGTGACTTCACAAAAAATACCTATTTCTCCTTCCTACATCAGTCTGAAGATTTTTCTTGAAGAACTTACATCTGAAGCATGCTTGTTTACTCATGACAAGATACTCTGGCTTGTTCCCTACTACTCCTCACCATCTATTCCCATGCCTGATTCCGTGGCTGAAAATATCACCACTGACTACTAATTTCCAACTCTTTTGTTCTTTTAATATTTTTCCACTAATAGAACTACTTAAAAACAGCAACATGAGTGTGTATTAAAAAATCCCTTTGGTTCATTGCACACTGTGAACCTATTAGCTGAAATAAGTTTGCAGATGAAGTGCACTAATAAAGAACCACTCAGTTTTTTCCTTCTCATTACTGATCAGCTAACTGAAGTACACAACCCAAAAAATACTTGGGACCTCTCTTGATAAGTGAAATGAATTAGAATAAAGAAAGCCTAAGTCAGCTTTCTAAAGCAAGGTCAGTCATGCAAAAGAAAACATCACAAGTGGAAAGACTCAACCCCAATCCCAGTTCTGCCCAGAGAGGTTGTGGAGTCCCCATTCCTGCAAGTGTTCCAGGCTAGACTGGATGGGCCTTTGAGTGACCTGATCTAGGGGAAGGTGCCCCTGCCCAGGGCAGGGTGGTTGAAACTGGATGATCTTTAAGGTCCCTTCCAACCTAAACCACTCTGTGCTTCTGTGATAAGATTCTTTAAAGAGTCACAGCTGGGAAGCAGCACAAATTCCTTAGGAAGCCTGCCCTCCTCAAGAGTTATCAAAGCATTCTCAGTGGGTTTGACTTTTAAAAACACCATCAGTTGTAAATGTGCAGCAGCTTCCTTGGCACAAACCCTCAGGCTGACAGGGGGGAGGCTCTCAGCAGTGACACTGGGGAGGCAGCCCCACCATGACCCCCACGTTGGCTCTGGGCCACCTGGAAAGCTGCTGCTGCCACAGTGCTCTGCTGCAATGGCACCAGAACACCAGAATCACTTCACTTTTATTAAAGGCTGCTCCATCTTTCCAGCACCTCTCTGAGTCAGGCAGCTTAATGTCAACGCTTCCCTTTCTCAGGGTCTATAAGAACTGAGCCTCTTCAAGCAGAAAATCCCAGCCTAGAACTAGAGAATGTAGAAGTAAATACCAGGATTTGTCTGGATGAAAACTATGTCCCTGTGCTTCAGTAAATTCTTTTTAGTTGACTACATGAGGGAAGAAATGCATTCCTGAAGCATTATTTAAATGTGTTGTTCAAAAGTCCATACATATTTGCTGTTAATTATTAAGTACCAGAACTCTTCAAGGGTTGAAAGGTTCTACATAATCATTCCTCCTCATTATATATACAGCTAAATCTTCAAATGTGTGTTAATCAACTTAATCATTATGCATTTGTTAATTGCATGTTAGGACAGAAAAGAATTAAATCTGCTGAATTAAAAATAAAGGAGTTCTACAAAAATGAGTTTCATACCACAGAAAAAAAGAAGGCCAGCTTAAATGAGCTCTCTTCTCTTCTGTCCAAAATGATGCACATAGGCAAATATATATATTCAAAAAAAATATGTACAGAAAAGAGATACTGAAAATACAATATGCTGGCAGCCTTTTGGTTTTGAGTTGAAGAATAAAAAATTTTTTAAAGGTTCCAATCACAAAGCCAGAATCACTTTTTTTTCTCCTTATTTTAAGGGCCAATTTTCAAAATCAGCTCTACCCATGCCATTCACAGAGCTCCACTGGAATTCCAGTGGAAACAAAGGAATCCCACATGGTGGAACAGCATGTTGCCATCAACTGCTTCAAAGTCAGGGGACTCACACTTTAAAACTAGAAGGAACTTATTCAAAATGCCTAATGACAATTACATAGTGCAATTTAGTATTTAGAATGTCAAAATGATCCTGATTTAATGGACCCTTGGCCTTTCCAAGTGGCCTTTCCTACTGGAAAACATTTAACACAGAGCTGGGCTAAAAAGCCCTCAGCCTAAAGCCAGGGAGTGGAGTCAAGTTACCTGCTGCTGCAAAGGTCCTTGGAATCCCAAATTTTTTGCCATCTGCAAAGCCTGATGATCCTTTATGCCTTCAAAAATATCTATTTCCTCCTGCAACAGTAACATGCATGAATATAACTAAATATTCAATCAGAATGGAGGGTTATAGCTTCCAAAGGAAAACACTTGGTGTACATGTGCAAATTAGTAATTAAAGCCTGGCTGTTTGCCAAGGCTCCCTGAGACTGAGGCTATAGCAGCTGCCTATAGGGGATGTTATAATTACCACACTGACTATGAAACAGTCCTTCCAAAAAATATATAATTCTTCAGGGTGGCATGCTGACAAGAGAATGTGACACCAGTTTTCACTTTTAATTACTGTACAGATGGCATTGACGAATATTTAGTCTGTTAATTTTTATGACATACTCTGGAATATTTTCAAGGCAATGAGTGTCACTGCCCAGTAACACTGTAAAGTTTATATGATTTTTAAGTGCACATTAAATATTTTTACAATTTTTTGAATAATTATACTTGATAGTATCAATTATTTCCTCAGCTGAATAGCTTGTCTACTCACTATCTTGCCACAGTAACTTAAAAAATACTTCAGTGTAGTCATCATTAAGGAAGTAATTATAACAGTTGTATTTCAGATGCAAAAGTCTTGCAGGTACAAAAAAATAATTAACAACTCTGTCAATTAGAGAAAAACAGCCACAGAAACAATAAGCATATTGACACCAACCCACCTGTGAAAAAACAGTGTATCTTCCTGAAAGTGAAACTCACTCATAAAACATTTCAGATATTAAGTTTAACATATCACAAAACAGGTTTAAGATCTTTTTCTAATTGAAAAATTCTAGTAAAATCAGATGTTAAATGTGCCTCATTTGCTAGATGACAGGTATGATCCTGTATCTGATGAAACACTATTTTTATGGTTCTTCCTGTCTCCTTTTTACAGGGAAGAAGCTAAAAATGGGAGGAGAAAGGGAGAAAAATATTCTTTTGGATAACTGACAAGGAAAAATGTTATTGTAAAACATCATTCCAATACCTTAAAGATAAGTTCTGGGCTAGTTACTGCAACTTCTTCTATGTCCACACCACCTTGGGGACTGCCAACCATGACAGGTCCATTGCAGGCTCTGTCCATCAGAATTGCAAAGTATGTTTCCCTGGAAATATCCAGTGCTTCTGCAACCATCACCTAAAAAATGCAGAGAGGGAAGAAAAGGAAACATCAGTGCTTCTGACTGGTCCTTCTGCTTTGCCTTAAAATGCAGCAGTTTGATAGTTGATACCCTGAAGAGAAACATTGGTTTCACTGCTTTTCCTGCAGTACTACAACCCTGTGACCTTTTCCCAAGAAATGCTCTCTCCTTAAGTAAGAGACTCCTCTAATGGTGCTCATCTCACTGGGGCATTCAGTGAGCAATGTAAAACAGGAACACATCAGTGTTGGGGTTTTTCCAAGAGCTGCTGCTGTGTCCATGTGTAGACCTCTATATTACCTTTTTATCCCAATAATTTGGGATAATTCTTGATTATCAGGACAGTAATTCTTGTCCCCAGAAAGACTTGAATCCCAAAGGACTCAGTGTGCAGATCACACAGACAGAAGGAGTGAAATGTTGGCTTTTGGCTGCATCTCACCAACAGTGCTGCTCCTCACCAGAAAATCCTCAGGCTTAACTTCTCTCCCTTATTCTGACCAAAGGCCACCCAACCCTTATAATCTCTGCACTGAATACTTACCCTGCCCATTTCCTAACAAAATGGTTTTACAGGTAATTCTGCTATCAGCTTTTTACTTTCAATTTAGAGAGTCAAGCAGATGTGTGTCCTTCAGATGCTGGCACAGTCTAGAAACACAGATATTTGTTTTCCTATTTATTACTATAAGCTACAGAGCCATTTTGTACCAGTATCTGACAGACACCACAGCACAAAACAGAAAGATGATTCCAAATCCCATGTTTGGAATCTTCAAGCACCACATTAAAAGTGTCAGAAAGTCTTTGCTACAATTTTTTCCCTCCTCCCCAAAACAAGACAAGGTCCTTTCCATTTTAGTATTACAATAACTGGACCTTCCTCCCCACCTGAACTGTCTGTTTACCAATAGTTTAGCAATTTCAGAGACTGAAATTTACACTTGCAAAGGACTCCTAAAACTGTTTCACCATAAGAATACTAAATTTCCCAAAATATTCTTAATTTTAGGAAAAAATCTGCACATGAACATTAATAATTGTTTCCTGTGATCATAACAGATGCCATAACCAAAGTTGCAAAGACTGTAGTTCTGCTCTGCTCTACACTTTTGCTTTTCAATCTGAGAGTGAAGCAGACACCTCTGCAATTTAATTAGCATTCCATTCTTCCTTAAGAGAGCTACTTATTCCCATCTTTCAAAGGAAGTGGTAGAAATCAGGAAAATCACTTCCCAAATATTAAGATAATTAAGAAGGATTAAGTGGCAACATCTTTCCAACAAGGTCTGTTTCTGAAGTGACAGTTTTGAACAATGACTGCAGACAATGATCATCACTGAATATACCACAAGGAGAAATTCATACTCTCAGTCAGGAGATCCAAGAGGCATTTTTGTACCTGCAGCCTCAAAACTCTGCCTACCTGGCACAAGGTGCTCCATCAAACCAGTATTCCTGGGGTTTTCACAGTTCAAGGACTATAAACAAGAAAGATGCACTAAACTTCCACCCAAGTCACATTTTTGACAGTCTATTCCAGAGTATGTAAGAAAGAATGTAGGGACTTTCTGCCAGGCAGTTGGTATTAGAGAAGAGGGGGGGGAAATGTAAGAAACAAGGAATCAAATAAAGCCATCAGTGCTCAGAATTGAAGGAAAGATGAAATTTCTTTATGGGGTTTTTGACTTGGAAGAAATTTGCTTTATAGTAATTTTGTTTCCTTCTACTTTTACCTCACTTTATTCACACAACATATGGGGATGTAAAGGAATAGTTCAAATAAACAACAGTTCAAAAGCAAAGCAAAGAAAACAGGGTGAAAGAGAGAACCAAGAATGCAGAAAACTACTGTACTACTTAAAAGCATCTGCCTATTTTAGTCTACTACAGAGGGATGCTAAAAGACAACTTCAGAGACATAGCTTGGCTACCTGCCAAGCTTTGTCAAATTAACAAGCAAGGGTAGGGAAAGCATCCTTGATTTGTTACTATTTTTACCTGCATCCATGTTTTGACCTTCTTACATATCCTGCATCAATGTATCTGAAAAATGGGAGTCAGCTGCTTTAGACATAAGTCAGATAAAACCAACTGGTCCTACTGGATCTTGTCAGACTCTTCAGGGTCAGGATGGGAATACACTCCACAAGTGTATTTAAGGAATACATTTGCAGGCACAGCAGGTGGAACTAACATTATTAAATCAGGCATCTTCAACTGAGACTTCCAGCCTGAGTGATTGTCCTCATTGTTGCTAATTAACAATGTCAACATCATCAGATACTTCTGTCTTAATTCACAAAAATACTGAGAGTCCACTTTGCAGTAGGCAACCTTAGAGAAAAAAACTGTCAGATTGTGAAATACCTTTAATTTCTCCCAACAAAATAACTTTCCTTCACCATCCTCCCTGTTTGATGCAGAGCAAAGCCAAGGAAATTGGTGTTCCAGGTCTTTAAATATCATTTAAGTCTACCTATCACTCAAACAACAGAACTAATGCAAACACATTGATGAACAGTTAAGAACAGTGAAATTGAATCTACAGACTGCTGACTCTTCTCACATTTTGTCTGTTTTGTTTTTGATAAAGAATATGACACATCATTATCTGTTTACCATATCATAGTTATATTAAAAATGTCCTGAGGAAAAATCAGTTTTCATTAAAACTTCCTGACAACTTCAAGCTTTCCTTCTCTGTAACAAATCTTTACCTACAAGTTTAAGTCACACATCTAATGTCATGAGGGTAACTGCAACAGCTTTTCTTAAACACAATCAAATATGCAAAATGTTCATTCTGTTATTGCTTGGAGAGAAAAACACAGGTAGTGAATTCTCAGGTTGTCATGATAAGAGAAGACTGTCATCACAGATAGCCAGGCTCTCCAAAGTCCAAATGCCATAAGAGGATTTTATGTAAACTCACAAAACAGGTTCCAAGTTATGAGGGAATTGAAGAGATTGTTATTAATTTGAGAATCATCATTCTGAACAGGCACAAAGACACTTTCAATTCTGTAGCAGGTGCACAAGCTGAGAAAGAAAGCTGAAACCATCATTTTCTGTTTCATAATTATTCTAATTGTAGAAAATTTCTACCTTTTATACCTTCCTTACAAAGAGATTTAAAAGGTACATGACTTCCACTCCCTGACTTGACACTAGCTCATTGATTGCCTCACAGAAAGTGGCATAATAAATATTTTCCTTCTGAAAAACTCTTATTACTTATTTTTTTTTAAAAAAACAGGAGTATTTTAAACCACTCAAACTTTCCAGAACACTGAAAAGTTTAAAAAGCCCAAATCCTTTTCTTCTCTTCCTGAAATGCAATTTTCCTTAAGTACACGTAGAACACAAACTCTTCCACACATGCAGAGAGAAAGTAGGTGCCTTGAAATAGAAAAGTGCCAGTGGTTTGTTCTCACCTTCCCCACTGCCCTTAGCAAGCCCAAAGAGTCTGCCTGGCATTTTCAGTGCATTACACTCCCACTACATTAAATAATATCTCACACTTAGCTAAATTTATATGTTTAATAATATTACTGTAGTTTGCCCCTTGATTAAAATGTCAGGGTTTGATTTTGTAGTCCTGACACCACAAACCTGAGTGCCTTAGCTTCTCTAACTACCTTTAATATCCCAACATGAGCTAACTTTGTAAATGAGAAATTCTTTTAAAACAGACATAATTCTGCTGGGAAACAGTTTTTTGATGAAGTAGTGCATAATTTTAAACATGCTTTCTTCACCATCTAATAAGAATAACATTGGATAAACTGAATTAATTTAAAGCAGGATGTATGCTCTTGGCATTAATTACTAAGAATCAAGAACTCAATACAAAAAAATATAAAACATACTAGTTAAAAGCCAACATACTTTTAAAAGCCAACTTGGTAATCAGGATGAAAGTCTATGAGCAAATCATCAGCTTCTCCCAGTGAAAAACATCAAATTTGTTTATCATGGATCAGCAGTAAAATACCCTGGAACTCTATAGCAAAGGAAAAATACACAGTGTCTCAAGGCTGTGCACAATCCTGTCCCACCAAAGTAAACATCCGAAGCTCAGTAGTGCAAACTTCACCTCAAACTTCCCCTCTGCCCCAGCTGCTTGGTCCTGCCCATTGTTCATTCACACAAACATGTGGAGGGGGAGAAAGAAACCACAGGTTAAAATATTCTATAGCTACATGGCAGAAAAGTCATCCTAATATAAATCTTTTGAAAAATCCATGTCAAAACCTCCCCAACACCCATACCCTTCTTCCATTTCTATCAATTCCAAAGAAAACTAGAAGCTTCTGTTTCAGAACTGAATCTGTCAATGATGAATAGGTTTGCACTCAGACAAAAATGTCGAATTTCTGTATGGATGTATTCAAGGCAGGCCAACTAGGGCAAAAGAATGAAAATAAAGAACTTATAAAAGAAAGCTGCTTTTAAAATACTAATTTTCCCAAGCAGAGTGCCTTAATATGGAAAAGGTATATCCTGTCTTATATCCTTAGCATTAACAGGATCTGACAGACATGCCTTAATGGCAATACTGAGTCTCCTATTTTAACATATAGCAGGTTTTTTTAAGAACAGCTCTGAGGAGTGGATGGAAATCTGCTCCCCAAGAGAAGAACTGCCTGAACACCTTCCTCCACCCTCATTAGACAGGATCTTTCCAGACAGGTGTTCCTTCCCCTTCTATGCTAATACACCAAGCTGCTCACAAGAAATTAAATGTGAACTGCAGCTCCTTCAGCTCATGCCAAATTATTTTCTGGTATCAGACTGAGTGTGGCTCTTGACTACTTACCTGTATGAGGATTCTTGCTCAGCCAAACAAAGCAGAATGTCAGTAAGTGTGTACAGCTAATGCTATAGTGCAGTTCTATCACCATTTAATATGTACTTCTTGGAAGATAAGCCTATGACAAAGGATTCCTTTCAATATTCATTGAGAAATCAGTTTATTTTTCCATCAGTGGGTATGTAAAAATTGATGAACAAAATATATACACAAACTGAAGAAGGAGCATTTTATTTTCTTTTTTTTTTTAATCAATTAGATGTAATCAATCAGGAATTGGAGAAGGATTAAAAAAAAATCTATGGTGTACATCCCAGCTTATTAATGCAAAATTGCAGCTGAACATAGTTTTCAACTTTCAAGAGGCCAAAATCATACCTTTTTAACTGTCACACCATCCTTTGGAGTTTGCTTGGTTGACAGATTGTACCCAATCATCTGTTTAGCAAGCTGTTCAACAGTCTTAGGGCTACAAACAAAGGAAAAATGTTAGTTTACTGAAAAATATTAAAAGAAACAGTCTACAGCTATTGTAAACAGCCTAAATATTATGCAAGGAACATTTTATTTATTTTTTTGGTTTTTTTTCAATTGAAAGTACTTACTCTTTAGTTAGATGAACTCCTCCTTTCAATCCACTATTGAAAATACCTTTCCCTCTCCCTCCAGCCAGAATCTGTGCCTTCAGAACAATTTCCTTTGCCTCTGTCAAAGAAAAGCACATTGCAATTCTGTGGTTTGTCAATTATTGAGCTTGTTAGTATAAGACCAAAAAGCATTTCCAGATTGGACTCTTAAACCAACAAGTAGTTGTTTATAACTAATGAGCAATAAAACAAGAGTGAATTCATCACTTCTATAAAGCAACCTTGCCAAAAAAGAATTGTTCAAGGAAGTTAAGGGATAGACAGCTTATCAGATGGATAAAGAAGTCATAGTGGAGATCAGAACCAATTACTGAAGATGAGAACCAAGTACTATGGAGCTGTTACTGCTCCATGGCCTGCACAACAAACCACACAACCAACCCAGCCCCACGGGGCACACTCACTGGCACAGTTTTCAAACATAAATCAGCTCATATTTTGTCTTCAATACACAACAAAATAAAGGAAATGAGTTCCATTCCTTGCTCTGAACATGTGGAAGGAAATGCAGGGATGTGGTTCTTAAAGAAGAAATCCCAATGTCCAAAGGGCAGGTGAGTGCAGAGCAAGGGCAGGAGCTGTGAAATGAAAACATTTCATCTGTCTGTGAGGCATCACCTGGATCTTTGGCAATTTGAGTGTAACAGTCTCAGTAACACAAAAGAGCAGCAAAACAGTGCAAAAGCAATTGCACCATGTCCTACATTCCAAACAAAAGCAATCCTGACATCCTTACAGTGTCAAACAGGGGAAAAGGAAAAAGAAAACAAGCAACTAAACCATCACTCATCATCTCTGCAGCTCCAGATCACAGCAGAATTCCTGAACCATGAACACCTCTCAGGTGCCTTTAAGGTGTTTATTAACACCAACCACTGCCACTTTGCACATCTATCATAAATAATAGTGCTGGCTGCTTTGCTAACTCTGAGATCCTAATATGACCAGGTCACTAAGTGTGCCTAGAAAAGGCTCACTGTACCCTCTCCTGCAGTCTGTGGAAATCTCTGATTTCAGTGGTGTTTGGATGAGGTCACACCTTGGACACTAATATTTTATCTAACTATCAAGAAAACATGAGAATTTGTTGTCAAATTGACAAATTTACTGTTTAATTGGCAAGAGGATACAGCTATTTTCAATCAAACACATACAGGCTTTCTAGGCTCTAAAAATATTTTAAAGATTATTAAATACAAGTTTAGAGGTGCAGCAATTTTTGGTGCAGGCAAGCTCTGACACAGCATCATTTCAAAGTGCTTGTATAATAAATTTCAGCAGTTACAAAAAAAAAGTTGAACCTTAGAATAGGATAAATATTATGAAACAAATATTCTATTTAACACAGGTATTGTAATTTAACACAGTAGTGGTTACTATTATTATTATTAATAATTATTTTTAACACAGATACTGTACAGAGAAATGCTTAATTTCTAAGCTTCTGGAGACTAAAATCTCTCCACTTATCCATTCAGTAACATTTGACATATATCACTCTGAACTTTAAAAGCATTCTACTTGAAAATATTTCATGCATTCCAATATATTCATGTTCTGGGCTCCCTATTACTCATGTCACTGCAGGGCAGATAACAAGGAAATTTAAATGCAACAAAAAGTTTTATCTAAAACGTTTCGTAAGCACACAAATTAAGATGAATTAAAACTATAAATCACATTTCAACCTGCACAAGCAAACTCTAAAAATCACAGTAGCTGCTGTGATAAAGAATCTAATATGGGATTGTTAATAGATGCTGTAAGCATTTAATTAAATCAATTTTAGCTTCCAACCATCCTGACAATGTGAGCTTTGATTGTCAGTGATGGGTGGTATCAGTTCTGGGAGTGATCATCACCTTCATCCCCAAGCACCACCTTCCATGAGTACCAATTATCTCCACTGGGCTCCAATAAATGAAGTTAGAGAAAGGAATTAATGTGTAAATTTTTGTAATCCACCAGAGGACTATCAAGGCAATAGAGTAACTTCAGAAAAACAACTATCAAACCCATAAACAGACACAAAAGTGAGCACAGCCATGGAAAGATTAGACCTGAAGAACTAATCAATGCAGCAGCTCAGCAGAGCACAGTACAGCAGGTTCTTCATGCCCTGCAGGAAACCAACAGGAAGCAATTTAATTCCATCATTATTTGCCCAAACTCTCTAAAATTAAATAAACCATCCAGATCTCATTTACAGTAACTAGGTTTGATCATTCAGTACTTACCAAGTTGATTCACTACTTAATGTCACCAACATTAAAGAGTTGATTTCTAGAAATGCTCACACAAAGTTTTTGTTTGTTCCTGCCTGAATTCACAAATTATGTTATGAAAGACAAAAATGTAGGGTTAGCTAGAATATTTGAAGTAATTCACCTCCACCTGCAGGTTTAAGGAAAAAAAAATACTGAAAAGGTACCTAAAGTCAGTATTAAACTCATTAAAACCAGAAAGGTGTAACTAATTTCTATTAATACCCTTCCAAACTGTTCTAGTAACACTGGAAAAAATATCTAAGCGGAACTGTGTAGTTACATATAAAGGATTTGAAGAAAACCTATCACAAACAACATGCCATTACACCACCTTAAAGTACAGTACAACATTTTCAACAACATTAAGGCTTCAACCAACTTCTGTGTAGGGCCACTGACTGACCAGCCTGGTGCAAATTAAAACACAAAAACAAACACAAACACTCCAAAGAAAACCAAATAACAAACCAGCCTGCTGCTTAAGTGTGCATATGTGGACTTTTAGTCACAGATTTATAATTTTTTTTATCATTAGAAACAATACAAAATCCCGACAGCTTTGAAGTGTCACTAATTTAGCAACAAATAGCTGCAAACTGCTCCATGCAGATTAATGACACATTGCTGGTAACAGCATGTGTTCTTCACTAATTATAACCTGAATACATTAATATCTCAGACTGAGCAGCCCTCTTATTTGCCTTTTTTACATTAATCTATGAAAAAAGAGAGAGGTGCAGGTGTGGTGTCAGAGATGGGTTTAAGGGCTGAACCTGGCAGTATTGGGTTAAATGGCTGGTTTTGGTGATCTCAGCATCATTTCCAAGCAAAGTGACTCCAGGATTTCTAAAAAACCCTTTAAAGAAATGGAACCAAAATACAGCTGGTCCCTAAGTCAGATGCCAATATATAAGCAAGACCTTTACTCCTCAGAAGAATACTGAGAATTCAGAATTTCAGCACTGGGTCTGGCTCTATGTATTTAAAAAATTTTAACCACAGGAAAAAAGCCTTGAGAACTTATTTTTCTATAATAAATTCAGATGTTTCAGCAGGGCAGAACAGAACACTGAGGGACAAACAACCTCTACATGGCATCCAACAAAGCCTCTCCTTCCCTGAGCCAGCACTGTGAATACAAACAGCAGTGATACTCCTTGCAATTGGAATAAGCTCAGTGCTGTAATGAAAGCCTATTTAAAATCAATAAAATCAGTCCTGCTTTTGGGAGCTATGATTACTCTGGTCCACTGGTACTGCTTGCAGCAAAAATGAACAGCTTGTTCTCAGCCCACTGCTGTGTATATTTAACTACTGAATTCTTGATTGTGAAACAATATAGTGAGAAGCAGAGTTCTGCTGGTTATATGCTATGCTAATTTATTACCTGTGAACAACTTTCCATTATTATTGATACGACTGTGTGGCTGCAAATTAGGCATGTTAACAATTACATTAAAATGTGCTGTAGCTTATCAAAAATAAACTGCTGTAAAGAACATGAGATGTATGGGAACAGCTCCCCTGTTCATGAACAAAAGGCCTTCTACCAGAGAGAACTCAGGACTACTTTGACAAGACCTCCCACACTACAGAATCAGAGCTTGGGACAAAGGGAGGAGGTCTCACATGAATTCCTAATCAAATTTCTGTCTCACCATGAGACTTTCAGTGGTCTGGCTTCCCTATCTGCAGGGGCTCTGTATAAATTAATTACTGTCTGCACCTTCTTTAAAAATGCAGAACCCATTCCACCATTCCATCAGTGCATTTTTACCCCAGCTGAGCACAGAAGGGCTCACTGCAAACCTGACTCCAATGTAAGCACTGCTGCAGCAGCAAAGTGTTCCTGGAATGTGCCCTGATCTCTCTCAGAATGAGCTTAGCACACCTGGCAAAGCAGAAAAGAGCAACCCATGGTCACAGGAGCTGCACAATGCAAAGTCAGGACAGTCTTGAGTTCCATAGCATTCTACTAACAAGCTACAAAATGGCTAACTATCTTCCTGTACAAGGTCTTTTAAGGCTAAACTATCCAATTAAGCAACGACACCTAAATTATTTTCATTTTTAACCCAGTAACTAAGCTTAGTTTCCACACTGAACACTGAATCTTAAATTTGTTATAATAACTTTTCACATTTGGGTCTCTTTACACCAACTGAAATCTGAGACAGCTTTTCCAAAGTATTGCTGCCACTTCCACTGCTGCCCATCTTCTGAGAGCTGCAGGGATGCAGCATCCAAGGCAGTTCCCAGGCTCTGCCAAGTGAGCAGAATGAGATGAAAAAGAAGCTGTCCACAAGGCACCTCCCACATCTACAAAACTATTGTGCTTAAAGGCCTTTGAATGAAGATAAACAATGATTTCCCCCCCTTTAATTTTAACTCTCTTCCTCTGTTATTTTCATCCTTCTGCTCCATAACAGCAAAAAGAATTATATTCTTACAAGCCCACTTTCTACAACCTTTGGTTTGCACACTAGTTTAGAATTAAAGTTAAATAAATCATCCTTTTTATAATTCCATACTTTTGAATATATTTTATATTTATTGCAGATTATAGGCCTCATTAAAATCTATAATGATAAATTAGTCAGTCTCTTGATTCTGTCACTACTATTATTAATTGCTTTCATAGCCATTACTACACACTTCACCGGTGATAAAAATTTTAAGGCTAGATAAAATCAGCTGAGCTAAAGCTCACCCTCAATATTGCAGTCTTAAACCTTCTCAGAGTAAAAGTAATCAAGTATTCACACATCCTACATGTAAGTTAAACCTGATAAATTACTTATACAGCAAAGGGAGCCTCACTAGATCCAGCAGCACCACTATAATGCATGGAAAAATATGCACAATAAGGCAGGGATCCAAAAGAAACAGTTCTCATATTGAAACTGTTCATTGTATGTGCTTGATTCAAACTCCATGGGATATCTTCTGATATTTTTCAGCTTTTAACAGCTTCTTTTTTCAACCAAACTTCTCATTATTTTTTACATAAATTTTCTCTGTAATAGACAAAAGGCTTAGAAAAATCGCTATTTTCACATTTGCTTACAAACTTGAGCGCAGACGTGGTTTGAAACTCAATCAAGAAAGGAACAAGTTGGTTCTTTTGTGGAAGAGCACTGAAGTTCACTGACAAGAGAGAAAAATCTCTTTCTGCCAGCTCTAAAGCAACATCCATCCTATGGGCAAAACAGAGAAAGGCAGTTTCTGTAACCTGCAGTCATCCTGGCATCCTGCAGCATATAAATAGTAAATACTGAACAAAAATAGAAAAATCCATGCAAAGGGATCCTGGGTTCTTTCTTTATTATACCCAGTAGGTCCATTCTTGCTACTTTTAGACTTCAGAATATCCTTTATATTATGTCCAAGCCAATATTATTTTTCTTCTCTTCAGATGATTTCATTTTAAGAGGCTGCAAAAGCAAGCAAAGACTTTGCCTTCTGTATTAGTCACAATCCCTATGACCTGACAATACCACCAAGGAAGCTTCTCAGGATACTCTGTTGAGCACTGAGAAACCTGGGCATGCAAAATCATGTGCTTTAGTAGACTTCCTTTCCTTGTAAGTATTAAATACATGAATAAATCACAAGACTTGATTTCTAAAACCATCATTCAAAAATTTGTCTGTTTTAACAGATTCTTATCAAGACATTTCTCTCTATCCTTCCCATTTCCCTAGATTACAAAAATTACCCAAAAAAACCCTCTTAAAGCTTACAAGGATTTGAAGTTTTCCTTGTCAAAATAACATACAAACCTTTTTCTGCCCCTCCCAGTAAAATATATTTTAAAGTTAGCAGACTCAGGCAGATCAACTGTGCTTTAAATTCTTGACTGAATGGCATAACACAATTTGTTTTAATACAGTTCAGAGAACAGGCTCTATGCAATCTGTAGTGTTGAAGTCAAGCAGCCATTAGGAACAAACATGTTCTCTCCCCTTGCTGCAACAATACACACACCTGCTTTCCTGGAATGTCTTCAAAATTTCATTCTTTCTGATTATATGTAAGGCAAAAAAAGACACAAAGCCTTCTCTGACTGATTCTAATTCTTTTATCCATTATTGAACTGCAGAGATGATTTTGAAAAAATTGTATGTAGTGTATAATACATAAGAACTGAGGCACACATATTAGTTTTTCTCACACTTCACTTTCAGTCATAAAGGAGTTGTCGTAGTTGGAGATATTCTCAAAAATGGAGCATGAAATAAAAAAAACTAAGCAATAAACCAGGGAGTTGACATGGTAAAAAAGTAAGTTAACATCAATTGTTAATATTAATTGTGGAATCACAAATGGTTTGGCTTGGAAAGGACCTTAAAGCAGGGACACCTTCCACCATCCCAGGTTACTCCAAGCCCATCCTGGCCTTGGACACTTCCAGGGATGGGGCAGCCACTTGTTCCAGTGCATCACCTCCCTGATGGTAAGGAATTTATGCCTGATACAAAATCTAAATTTTCTCTCTTTCATATCTGAAATATGCAGAGAATAAAGACAACTGCAATGTTACCACTGCTACTTCAGAAGTGTTAACAAATCTCTAATGTGACAGGTGAACCCTGTTCGAGCAGAGACTTGACAATTAGCCCTTTGCCAAGCACAGTCTTTCCACACACGCCTGCTATGCCCAGCAGGATCCTTAAAAATGAGCATTAAAATGGAACCCAAAGCTTAAAGAGATGTGGAGGACATAACAGTGAAGGCTGGAAAACCAACAGCCTTGGGAAGTGAGAGCAACAGGACACAGGCTCAGAGGGAGAAATCAACTTTAGACCCAGTGCATCAACTTTAGACCCAGTTTCTGGAAGGCTGCCAACACTAGGCCAGGACTAAATTCCTTCAATGGGTTTCATCATGTCTTGCTGCCTTGTAAAAGCTGGGACAAAGTGACCTGACAGGTGCCCATGTGCATGCACTGCCCCACTTCAAGGCACCTCACCTCTTTACTCACCACCACAGTGGTCATTTCTCCTCCTTACAACAATTCACAGATTCTTTTGGGTGCCTGCATAAATATTTCCCTCAGTGGGACTTTGACACATTTCATGAAGAACTTCTTAATGAAGCTCCAAACCTAAATCTCTTCTACAGTTTGCATTTTTACCCAAAGCAATGAAAATACTGAACAGCTCTCAGCCGAAAATTTACATTTTTAGCAAAATTAACATTTCTCTCCCAGAGACAGTTCTTGTTATACAATTCTGCTCTAGCTCTTAGCCTTGTATCCCTTAGCTTTTGCTTCATTGTGTAGAGCTGCATTAGATAGCACACATTTTGCTGTTTAGACCATAAATCAATCAATCCACATCCAAAACTAGAATCATTCAAAAGAATAGCAAATCTGGCAGTATTTTGATCTGAGCCAAGCCCATTTGGATTGAAATGTCCTCCAGTAGCCTGATTCATTATCCAGCTTATTCAGTGGAATTAAGTACAAAGTTTTCCATGTATTGCTGAAATAACTTATTGGGCCTCTGAAGAGAACCATGCTAGACTGGTCATTATCTGGGAAACATCTGGATAGGAAAATGATCACATTGAAGAATTTATGCCTGCCTCAATAGTGCTGAAGATAGAAAGTTGAAAAGTATTACTTGGGAGCTGTTATTCTACATTTGCCCTCGACTTCTTGCCCTGATTTTGAAGCAAGACACTGATTTGCCACCCCCTGCCAAAACTAACCCAAAACTTTCACTTCCCACAACCTCCTCTTGTTTTTGTTTACTCACCACATATATGAAATAGAAGCAATTGCCAAAATAATCTAATACTGGAAAAAGGTTAAGAGCAGACCTATTAGAAGAATCTTTAATATCTAACTCAATATTTCAGACTTAATTACTCCATAAAAAGGCCATCTCACTGATCAATGATACTCTGGTTAATTTAGATCCAATGCTGAAAAAAAAAATTGTTTAGAACACAGTTTCAAATCTGTATTACCTGAACAAAGTTCTTTTTACAGCTTTATAAAATTACCCAGCTTGTACAATTCTTCCTCACACACACAGCCAAGACATTCAACACAAACCCATCCAGGACACATCCCTAACAGTGTATCCCTGCCAACATCACTTAGCCTTCTAAGAAAAAAAAAGAATTGTTTTGGCTATTTTTTCTAGATTTATTTTTTGTTTTGATTTTTTTTTTCTATCACATCATCTGCAGACACTTTTCAAAAATGTTGAAGAAAGGCAATTTAGGGAATGTTCCAGATAAGGAAGGAAAAAAAGTCCTGCTATGCTTTTAAAAGCTTTCTGCAGTTTCAGCTCTGCCTATTAGGACAGGTTAAGAGAGAAAAAAACTAGGTTTAAAGTATTCCCATTACTTATTTAACGTTAAGCCACCAAAAAAGCACAGAACTTTGAAAAACTAAGTTGGGTAGACTAAACAAGTTTCTACTTGAAAATAAAAAATGAGACAAGAGATTTTTATCCTGAGATAAGCCTTTAATTCATAAACCATCTAGAAGAAAATATTAATTATTTTGAACACATGGTAAAGCAACTGTGAAAATACATGTTGTATTCTTGATTTTCACCAGTAGCTTGTTAGCTGAGCCATTCATGACCATGCCCAGTACCAACACATGCAGCTTCTTGGCTTGGCCTCTCTCTGCCACTTCATTTTCTCAGTGGTTTTATAAGGATTTGCTTTTTATTATATGCAGCTACAACATGATCTGTATGAGGACACTGGACAAGCTGTTAGCTCCATTAAGTTAATAATAGATTTCTGAGTGTGATTTCCTATTAATTTCATTTTCCTCGTTCCACAAGAAGCCAAAATTTCAGACAGCCATATGGTGCTTCATAAACAACAATTAAAAGTTATTTTCTAATTTTTAGGCACTAAAAAAAAGCCCATAAAAATACATATGCTTGGAATGATATAAAGGAAATTATGCTTTGAAATGTCTGCACATGTCTAAGATGCTCCAAGCACTTCCTCAGCCTTTTTCCCATTCACACACTTCTGGTCCATGCCAGCCACTGGAGGTTACAATTAATCAGAGCATGCCTCAAAGATCACAATTAAGATTTTTCTTCTAGAAGTGGAACTTCACAACAGCAGCTTATTTGAATTGTGTAGCACAACTCGTGTTGTGATTCTGATACTCTCCACCTTTACCCACTCCATGAATTTGCTAACAGGATGGCTCCTGCCCAGCCTTCTGCCAGTCAGAGAAATGAAATCCATGGGTTAGAGACTGGACTGGGAGCCTGTCAGCTCATTACAGGCTCCCAGTAATTAAATTACCTTGTCATTTACAAGGACTAAGAATTCCCAGGACCCAACACAGCAGCTGAAAAACCAGCCCACTCCAAATCACTGCAAGCTGCTCCTCTGAATGCCTCCAGAACAGTCACCTCCTTCTTCCCTGCCCTTTATTACATCTTGTGTGTGTGCTGATTGGAGAGCAATTTGGTCTGAGAGTCCCACCTGAGCACCTGAAGTCACATAAACTCTTAAAGTCTCTGGCTGTAAAATGGAAATAAAAAACTACCTGCATCATCACAATGGGTTTTTTACTAAAACATCTGTAATGGGAGAAACTTCCTTCAAAGCACCTGGCATAACTCTGGGATAACTGCTTTTACTGCTGTCCACTACTGGAAGTCAACCTAATGGGCAGAGTTTTTGGCACACACACAACATACATATATATAAATAAATATATATATACACACATACATATATATATAGTATATTTGTTCATGTACACACACACACACACATTAGTTGGTGCAATCCACTTCTTCAGGGGTGAGTCCAATTCAGGCAGTCCATTTTCTCTCCTTGGTATTTCACACTGGCATTCCCTATAGATTTTCCAGAACCTGCAGCACAGCCTACACCACTCAAGCCAAGCTGGAACATGACACACAATGGCAGAAAATCTTTGGCAGTGACCTGGTGCACAGCAGGTCTCCACAGATCCTCCCTCAGCAGAAGAGCCACAAGTCTTTGCCAGGACCCAGCACCTCAAAGATTATCACACTTATTTGTGCATTTTGCCTTTCAGAATTGCTTTGGAAAGTTTTGAACTAAAATACCACTTTTATGCCAGAGAAGACAAAGTCTGAAAGAAGACAACAATTTCCTAAGTAACCCTGGTTAAGTGCACATTTTCCTTCATTAACAGGGAATAGATTGAAGTATTTTCTGAAGATCTCTTTTTAAGTGGTCTGTAACTCATTATCTGATTAAGGCTACACAATGACAGAACCATGGCTCATACTTGGAGTTGCAGCTATCCAACAAAACCATGGGAAAGTGTCCATCTTACAAGGCAATTTTAGGACTTGAATTTATGAACCAATTCACCCTGGATATACATCTATTCACCATTCTTCTAAGAGTCATTCTGTAATGAGTTATCTGGCTGGGGACAGAGGGAAGGAAGAGAATTCAAATTCAATGATGCTGCCTTACAGGGCAAAGCCAGAATCAGTAACATTCTTTTTGGTTGCCAGTATAGTCCCACGTGAAAAAGATCAAGAAAATCCCTGTGGTTGAGTTTTGACAATTCCACAGCAAAAATAAAAAATGGTTCTTCCTTAGAAAACTCAAATGTTAATTAATAGGACATTAAAGGGACATTATAAACATTATTGATGTTTTAACTCTTAAACAATACTGAAAACCAGCAGTTTACCTTTACAGCACAGTGCTAGTAAAGTTGTCCATCTTGGTGTAGAGTCATTTATCCCAGAGTGACAAGGATATTGCAGTAATTATCAACCAGATTCACAGCTTTCCTATTTTTACCTCTAAAACAGATTAGCACATGTCCTAAACAAACCTACAATAATCTAAACCATTCCTTATTTTCTTCTTTTATTCTTTAACACAATCTATTTTTTTATTTGTCTGTACAAATTCCTTTGTTTCACAAGGAAAGACTTTTTCAACTTAATCACAAAAGTAGCTTTTGTGATATTAATAGATTTTTCTTCAAAGTAAATCAGATGCAAAGCCTCTGAGTACAGTTTTAAAGCCAAGTATTCTGGATATATGAGAAATGAAATCTGATAATGCACATAATAATTTTCTTTTGCTTTATTACCACTGATCTGAAACTGAACATCTACAATCACATCTTTTCTTTCAATTGACTAACACCAGAGTGATTTTTTGACATCACCTTGGCTGGTTTCTGCAGAACCAAGTCTGCATTTGTTAAAGGAATTTTGAAACATCAGCAACTCAGTTGAGAGTAGGTCCTACTGCAGCCTGTAGAAAGGTCGAAATATCAACAATTCACTGAGTTTTCACCATAGGAAACATTAGGAGGCATAGAGCTTGAAACAGAACCCCAGTATGTTACAGAACAAGGGCCTGAGTAAAATGAAATTTCCACCCTCCAGGGCAGCCTGTGTGGAACTCTGTGTCACTGTGCTTGTAACCCAAAACTCTCACTGTCACTGTGCTTGTAACCCAAAAAACAAAACTGCAGCGGGACAAGGGACCTGGCAGCAGGAGAGGAACATCAGGGATGTTGGTGTGAAATCAAGGAATTTCCCCCAGGAGTGGGCTGTTCCACAGCTCTGTCCAGGCAGCCCTGGAGGGAAGCTCCAGCCAGCAGTGCAGGAGAGGAGTTGATAGAGAGAACAAGACATCCAAGGCTCTGACCTTGGCCACCCTGGTCCAACATGTGCTCCATGCTATAAGCTTTTCATAAAGCTCTCAGCTGCCCCAAACCAGTGAAAGAAGAAGCAGGACAACAAATAAAAATGAAAATGAAGAGTGCATTACTTTCAGCAGAGAGCTGAAACCAACCTCAGCTCTCCTGTCTAAGTGAAGTGATAAAGCACCACAATGACACTTCCATGGCACTGCAGGCTGAGCAGGTGGAGCTGCCAGTTTTCTGTTGACACCTCCCAGGAACTGTTCTGTTACACAATTAATTAATGAATAGACAAAGAAAGAAAAATCTTGCAAATGAGCACAGTTACAAAATCAGGCACATTTCATTACTATCATAATAGTTTTCCTACATGACTTCTTACCACTCATCTAATTCAGAGCACTTTGTTATCACAAATCAAGATTTAACTGCACAATAAACAAGCTGCAAGCAGTATGAAGTGCCTTAAAATCTACACAGGTCAAACATACAGACCTGTTTTTATTGATTATGTAATATTGACATCAGCCTTACAAAGCTATTACACAGGCACACAAATGTAAGGCCTTAAATCAATGGATTTGCTTTCAAAACTTTCCTTGGACACACCTGATGAGAATGGGAAGGTCTTGGAGTTAATCAGTGCTTGAGGAAAAAAATCATAGGCCTAAACTTTATAAATCACTGGTCATTTGTGCCAATCATCTGTCTAAAGATTCTGCTTTTCAAATGCCACAGTGCAGAGTGCCTTTCCCTGCAAACTCTCCCAAAAGTCCCAGAGCTGCCAGCTACAGTTGCTGCTTTTGAAACTTGGGACCATCTGTATTTGAAAAGAGCATTCTGTACATGGTTATTTGCATCCCTACCATGCCAAGACATGCCAAACACAGAGTCCCAAATGTAAATGCATTCTGCCTGCATGGTAAAGACCCAACACACTGATGCACAACATACAGACAAAAATATTCTCCTGCAAAGGGTGTGCCTGGAGTCAGATGCAGCCCATTTTGTACTTGTAATATCCATTGAATTAACATTTAATATGGTTACAAAATTGATGTTCACCCAATAATTCTCTCAAAGAAGTGAAAATACATTAAAATCAAAGAGCTTTGCAACTATTTTCAACTTTTTACATTTATGCAAAAGATAATTAATAACTTTATAAAAGCTATTCAAGGTGTTTCTCAGTTTGTGTGTTTTAAAGAGTTTTCACACTCCACCTTTCTGTTTTTCCTGCTGAAACTTTAATCTCCTCCTCTTGTAAATATGAGCTTATAACAATAAATCATGTTTTATTTATTAAAGATATAAACAGGAATCAATACAAAGCAGGACAGCCAATCTCCATAAAGTTTCCCTGCACACTGACTGAAATTAGTTTTCATATGAAGATTTAAATATGCATCTGGATGGCATTTAAGCAAGAATGAAGATATTTTCTCTATTGCATTACATAACATGCTAAAAAAAAAAAAAAAAAGGAAAGAAGTACTGGCTTTCACCAGTTCTACTGAAGTAAAATCAATGACAATCCTTCAAAACAGAATTATTGTGCAATGAAAAACCTGACACATCTGAGAACTGTTGCCTAAATTAGCACCAAAGAGCTCCACAAAGTGTAATATAAAGTGGGTTTTTTTTTTTATATTTAGGTCACTTTTAGTCACAGCACCGTTGATTTGGAGATACAAAAAAAACCACCCTTGATTCTTCTGTAAATATATTCTGCTTGGAAAAGTGCCTGTATGAAGCACACCAGGGAACAGGAGTGCAAGCAGCCCACATCACCTTGCCCTTTGTTTGGATTGTCAGTTTTTCCTTTTGATCTTTCTTTGCAGTTGAGGAACCAAAAATTGATTTTCCCAGCTGAACGAAGGTAGAAAAAGGACAATGTTTTATTTAAGATCCTTCACGCCTGCACATAAGCCTATTTCTTTCTTTATATACAAAAGAAACTGTCTTTTTGTTCTTGAAAAAAATATTTCCAAGTGGGGAACAGTCTCAGTGTACTGACTTTGGATTCATAACAAAAAAGGGGGGAAGGTGTTTAAAAACCCAAATACTGCCTCCTGCAGAGAAGCCCACACATCTCAGGAACTTTCCAGAGGCACAGAAGCTTCAGGGAAGCAGGTCACACTTGTTAGGTGTCTGCAGAAACCTGAGCCATGAGCAATGTTACACTCAAAACCTTGTTTACAGGCAAAGAGAAAGCACAATTTACATATTTAGACACATAGAAAGACAAGAATATATTGTAAATATACCCATGCTCTCAACACTGTAGTTGCTTTTTCTTTTTAATTCCAGATTTACTTGTTACAGAACAGAAATAAATGCTTATATGCAGAGGGAAAAACTTTGTAATAAAGCAGTTAAAATTGTTACCCAACTATTTCCTAATTGCTACCTCTTTTCCTGGTGTTATGCTCATCCATCTACTGCACTCCTGGGTATGTGGACAGTTTCATTCTGGTCTTGGACAGTTTCATTCTGGTCTAGGGCTGTTCTTCATGGCAGTTCTTTGTTGGGAGGAAGAGGATATTTGTTTTGATGGCTCCTTCTTCCTCACTCTTTTAAAATGGGCTCTTTCTTCCCCCTGAGTTTACTGTGTACAGTGAGCAGTAGGGACATGAGATACCAGAGACGCATTTTAAATCCCTGTGAGCCCAAAATTATTGCATTTACTAATTAATTTCTTCAACTGTTGTCACAACTTGTATTACAGAATGATGTGTTGATATTGGCAGAAACCACCATTCCCTAACACCAGGTGTTATTGGCACTGCTGGACCACAAATTTCCTGAGTTATTTGCACAAATTCTTCTTAAGTCCTTGAAGAAATCTGAGCTTACAAACTGCTGACCTGCTCTTGAACCTCACAGGAAAGCTGAGGACACACAAATGCCCACAGAGAAGCACAAGAAGCTCCTGTCAGTTCCAGGTTTCCCAGTGCTTCCCTTCACTTCTCCAGTCTTTCGAATCTCTTTTTTCCTGTGCACTTGGAAGGGTTCATACAGCTTTGCCCAAGCATTTTATTTGAATCAATTCAGCACCTGACTTGTCTCACAGAGCAGTTCAGAGCAGTTCTCTGGACAGCCCAGCAAATTCTGTGTAATTCTGACCCAACAGGCTGCACTGAGGCCAGCCACTGCTAGGCTGAAACCCAAGGAATGCAATCTGTGATTCTCCTTCAGATACATGATCAGCTTTCAGAGCTTGGAAAGAGCAGGGAGGGTACATGGGACAACCAAATTCTAGTATTCAATAGGGCACACTGCAGTTTGTTAAAGACAGAGAGCAGTACATATATTCAATTACTGATAGCACTGTCCTGATTAATTAGAAGCCTCCATGCCTTCCTCACATATCAGCCCTTTCCCAGTCCTTTGGGGGGATACAAACATGCCACCCCCCAGTTCTGACAGCTTGGCATTTGTCTCTCAAGCTCCAATCACCACCTCAGCAGCAAAGATATAACTATATACATTAAACTTCATGTTTTACAGGTTTCATAACATTAAATTAGCCAGAAAAATGAATATAAAAGCAAGAGAGAGCTTTTGGTTTGGCAATCAGCATTTGCAGGATAGGATGTATCACAACATGATGTGGAAACCAGCAAAGCTGTTTCATTCAGGCTTCCTGCAAGCTGAGCTCTGTGGGGATTTTGAAGGCAGATATTATGCTTGGAAATTGATCTCTAGATATTTAATGAAATTGCACAGTCTAAACACCACATTGAGTGAGCAGTCCTATCAAAGAGTGGAACTGGGAGCTTTCCTAATTACTCACATATAAATGGAACTTTTCTGGGTAAAAAATGTAGAATTGGAATAAACACCACATTTCTTTGCAAAGAAAGAGAATGTGCAGCTGATTTAAGTGCCTTGAACCCGTGTTGAACCTATAAAGGGACTGACACAACAGGTGAGTGACCACATCTCAAATGGTCACACTCCTCATGCATGGTGCTCTTCAGCACCTTCTCAGCCTCAGCAGGACCATGGATCAAATGTGTGTCAAACTTGTCAGCAGCAGATGGGACCACATCTGTACAGCAGCTCTATAACCCTGGGCAGCTGAGTGTGTGGGTTCAGCCAGCCTGCCATTTAAATGACAAGGCTGTGACCTAAGCACCATCCCAAAGGCCCCTCCCAGGAATCCTCAAAAACAGATGCTCTGTGTCATCCTGACAACTGTTAAGCACTGGTTAATATTTCATTATTTAGGGCCAGCAAGCTGCTCTGCCACATCAGAAAGCCCACTTCTCAGCTTCTGCAGAGTCATGGAATCGTGTCTGCCTGGTTTACAAATCACATGAGGTAACAGCTGAAAATAAACCTACAGTAGATTACTCCTCCTCTCTGTGCTGCTGGAAAGAGCTCCAGATTTTGCTCAAGTGTTAGATATACAATAGGGCAATCTTTCTTTAAAGGCAACATTTTTGCATGATGTTCTGTTCATGCTTCTGCAATTTCTTACAGTCCAACCTTGTCACTTCAAGATCAAGTTCAGAACTGGTGTCTAAGGCAGCATAAATCACATTTATATAAACTGTGGTCACAGTTTACTCTCAGAAAACTTCTTGTAGTATAACAATAATATGCAAAAGAAGAAGGCTCTAAATAGCTAAAACAATTCATAGAGACAAAAGAACATATAATTATCATGCCCTACCTGCTGTTAACTGACATTGAGCCATCTTCAGTGCTATGCAACCCGTGTTCAATTACCCCTGGACCTTGGCCCTTAAAAGTCTCTCTCCAGTACTTCATTTGACTGGTTTATTTTGTTTCTTCAGCAGCAGAGAGATTTCTGAAAGAATGCTTCCTCCAGTCTGTGGAAGTCCAGACCTCTCACTATTTACATCAGAAACTCAACATAAAACCCAGCCATAAATCAGAACCCATAAATCAAAATTGTGAAAAGAGTCACAAAGCTCAGTGACTCAGGAGTCTAATCTTGTAAACCAACAAAATAAAAATACAAAAAAACATGAAATTTTTTCATCTTAAAATTGTAAAACAACTTTTCCATACAAACATCCTTAAGCACCTAACTTGGCTTCCTATGGATCAAAAAAACCCCTAAATAAATACTATTTGTAGATGCACTTTAAATAAGAATGCGACTTAGAATATTAAATAAGCAAGTTATTTATAGTATAAATTAATCATCATATTTAAATGGGAAATTACTTCATGGCATGAGACATAAGTCTGTATTTAATTGGGGGGTGAAGATTGCATAAGAATAGTTTTTCCTAAGATAGTCAAATTTGCAGTAATCAGCCTCAAGTCTCTCTTGTTCCACTTTTCTTCCAAAATACCCAAGCAGAAGCTGTATTATACTGAAAGCAAGATGTGGAAAGGCCAGTAAGAAAAGCAAGCACACTGAACATCTAATGAGCTAAACCCAAAATCTGGGTACAGGATTTATCTGTGGGGACAAGAACAAGAGGGGGTGTTGGACATGCAGACATGGCATCAGGACTTTTATGAATAATCTGCAGTAGGGACAAAGCACCAAGATCAGGAAAGCTCCTGCTCAACTGTCCAGGTGAATAACTGGAGGAACAGAGGGCTCAAAGACTTGGCAGGAGGAGAGGGAAGTGCAGTGCACCAGTGGGGAACCTTCCCAGCGACTTTATATTGTTAACTGTTTATACAGCAAACTCTTCTTGGTTGCTTTTCTTTTCTCTCCAAAGCTCCCAGAGCTGCTCTTAAGTATTTAGAATAATAGATAAATTTAAGATTTATAGCCTGAAGTTTAGCCATATTCATCATACTCAGGTGAGCAGTCCAGCTAAGCCCAGGGGAGGTGCAAGAAAAATGTTCCCCTTCATAATGACGCACAGAGCAAAAGCTGACTTTAACTGTAGGACCAGGGAGAGTATGCCACACAGAGGTAAAATTGTCAACTTCAGATTTTTCTTAATAAAACAAAAATCACTTAAAATAAGAGCATAGCTAACTCTGGAACTACCCTGAACATGATTCTGACTAAATATTTTTTTGTGGTGACATTCTCAAGGGTTAGAGCATCGTTTAAAAGATACTTTGATGCAGAGAGTCAGATAATATCTCCCAGCTGAATCCAGCAGGGTTACAAAGACACATTTTGTATTCATAAATGTGTTGAAATATTTTACTTTTCTTGAACCGCAAATATTTGAAGAAATGTAGATAAACATATTTTAAATTCACAGCACTTTCTCAAATATGAAGTAGCAGATTAACAAAATGTCAGAACATCCTTAGCTTCAAAAACTGCTCTACCATTTTAGGTAGAGATTATCTACCAAAAAAAAAAAAAAAAAAAATCAAAGCCTCTTATGATCATACTTCTCAACTGCTGATATATTCAACTTGTAAATTACTCCCATCTTTAAAGATAAAACAAGCTCTTGCAAGTCATCCTAACCTTTGCAAAATACCAGTTAATATTACCTCACTGACTGGAAGAGGCTGAGGAGGAAATAGGGGATGGGAATCATGGCATGGGGGATGGATGCTGGGTGTTCTCTGAGCTTCACAAGAGCTGAAAAGTCAGTTGGGAGAGATTCCTGGCTTGGTTCCAAGCCATGTGCTTTTATAGCAAATGTACAAGTTAATATCCTTACTTGTCAATCCAGCCCATCCTAAACCACCACCTGGTGCATAAAGACAAAAGGAGTAATAAATTTAACAGAAACAACTGACAAATTTAAAAAAACCCCAACTTTCCCAAACAAATTATATATAGCAAGGAGATAACCAGCAACAGTATCTTCCTGCTGTACCCTGTGTCACTTGGGGGACACTACAGAAGATCAGGGAAATCATGACAATATCAGTTATAAACTATCCTATCTTAGGACTGCCATCATTCCTTCTTAGATTTTATTCAACATGATTGTGCTACTAGTCCTTCTACTGAAAAGTTTAAATGAAAAACAGCCATAAGCATCAACTTTGAATTTGAGAGCCCTGTACAAGGGATTATCCACTGGGACTGATCACACAGAAGATGCAGCACCCCACAGCATGGAGTAACAATCAAGGAAAAGAAGAAAGACAAGCAGAGAAGAATGAAACTTGCTTTCAGTAATCAGGCCCTGAACATTTAGAAGTTGATGGGCACCTAGAGAGTATAGAAGAAGTGATTTCTCTCCTTTACACAGCTGCTAGTACTACAGAGAAAACATTTTTGTTTAGTATTTTGTACCTTATACATAAAGTGTGTCTAATGGTTCTGATTTTATGCATAAAAAAATGAAAATTTCATGCAGCTGCTTCTCAATTACGCATCTGGTTATTGTTCTGCAGCTGCAAAACTACCTTGAAGGACCATAAAATATGGTGTGACAAGAGTGGAATAAATACCAGCAGTCATCTTGTACCCTCCTTGTAAAACTTTGCATTTTTTACCACCTGATAAAATTCCTGAATCAAGAACTATAACTTCTGTTGCCTCCTTCTTTTATGAACAAAAATTCAGTACTGTACTTAACACAACTGAAGTTTCCAAAAGCCCACTCTCTGTGGCACACATCATGTTTTGAATTCAGTACCCCATTTCTAGAATATTTTTGACTTTGTGTTTTACTTTCAAGCAGTTATTTTGGTAATTTGATCAGAAATCCAACACAGAGAACAATAAGTCAGCTCAACATTAGTGTCAAACATCTGAAATGAGATTTTGATTTGTTAGCCCCCAAGCCATTACTCATATTACTATAAATCTATTGAATATGAAGACATTTGGTGACAAAGAATGGTTATAAAATATCCAACTAATGTAAGCAGTCTCAAGCTTGCATTTACTGACTCACACTCAGCATGTAATTCTCTAACGAAGGGAATAGATAAAAACAAAACAATTTGTTTTTCATAACAATGCATTTCAAAAAAACTATTTCTGTAATTCCTCTGGAGGCAGAGGGTCCTGCAAAGTATTTTCATTTCTAAAATATTAAAAACCCCACAATTTTTAAGTTAACTTGAAACAAAAAGGTTCCATTTGAAACAAAACAATACCCAGTGGTGAGCTTTGACAAAATCTATTATTAACTTTCTTTGGAAAAGAATAAAACTCAAACTCCCAGTTAGAGAAGCTGGAAGTTTCTTTACCTGTTTTTTCTGGCACACAGGATGCAACACATTGGCCATTACCAACAAATGCATGTGTGGTTCCACAGCTGCCTGGATTCCACAGAAAACACAGAGGTGCCAAGGCTTTATGAGGAAAAACATTGGTGGGATGAGACAAGCAGGAAAGCAAATGCAGAGAGCCCTCTCAGGGTGTACCAAGGATGTTGCATTGCTTAAACACTGCTGCAAATAAAAGTTTTCTAATTCTCTGCCACCTCTGTGAAGCAGTTTCTCAGCAAGACACAAAGGGAGGAAGCACAGGCAGGATTACAAGATTGAAACCCAACCAACCCACAAATACAGAGGAGAAAACAGCACAACTTTAGGGCTCCTGTCCAGGGAAAGGTCCTGTAGCACCAACAGCCACTGAGTGTGAAAACCTCAAAGGAAATCTTAATTCCACCTTGACAGTGCCTTGTGCAGTTCAGCTTCCAAGACAGATTAAGCTAAAGCCCCAAAAAGCAATGTGTGAGGAAAAGGAGAATGTCCATAAAAATAACTACTATGCAGAGGTGCCTTATTCTGGTTTGTTCTGTAGCTGTATCACAGCAAATTCCCCAGGACCTTCCAACAAACTCCCTAGCACAGCACATTTGGTGAACAAAACCCTCTAACACCTTTCCTGGCTCCTCTGATTTTCCAGGACTGATCTTTTTCACCCAGTAGATGAGGTAAATAAATTGGGTCATGACATATTGATTACCAAGCCTCCTACAAAGGATTACTTTAACTGCAACAAACAACATGTTGCCTTCATAATTTTTACTCTACTTCATTATTTTCATCATTTTCAGACACAAATGAGAATCTTAAAGTTGTTTGCACAACTCTGATACTTGGGGATTTTTTCCAAAAATCAAATCATTGCAACATGGACAAACATAAGAAAAAACCTATTATTTGCAATATTATTTGATAATATTTAAATATCACTAAAACTATGGTTAGCAATCAGTATTTGTCTTCTGATCATGCACAGAAACATTACCTTCTATGACTGCCAAGGCAAGCAAATGTGGGTCTGAGCAAAGCACTTCAGCAAGCAAAAAAGCAGTACGTACACAAATGGCTTTTAGCAGTACACAACTGCTAAATATGTGCTCCAACTATGCTAAATAGGGTAACAACTGCCTGTTTAGCACCAAAAAAAAAAAAAAAAAAAAAGAAAAAAAAATAGGAAGAGGAATTTCCCATTCAGAACTCATAAGGTGGGAGAAGGGCTGAGAAGAAAAGAGCAAATGAGCACAGGGAGGAGAAGGCTCTGAGAAACAACAGGGAACTGAGCAAGGGACAGACAGAGAGTAAAACCACAGACATTGACAAATTTTGTGAAGCTTTGAATTGATGCATTCAAGGGATGCCTATGAATGCTGCAAATAATGGAGCATTAACAGGTATTTTCTGTCATTGAGAAGAGGCTGGAAAATGCAGATTCACTTCAATTTTAGATTTCATCCCTCTGACAAGGCAAAATCCATTAAGTGGAACAGAGAAATACTCACGTTCAGTAACACTGACTGTGGTCCAAGGCACCTCATCCACCACCAGTTTTCTATTAAATTTAAAAGATTGTTTTCTAAATACTTACCCATCTGAGAATAGGATCATATTAGTCAATAACTTACAGCATTATTTTGCCTGAAAAGAACAGTTTCAGAAAGCTATAATTTAAGTCTAAGGAACTTTAATAAAAGCTGTCAAAGAAAATAAGAGGACTTGTGGGAGAGCTGTTCCTCACCAGCAAGCAAAGTTCAGTGTACAGTTCCCTGGAATGCTATTGCAGCAACACATGACTTTTTCAACATATGCAGAAAACGATAACCTGAGTGGCTTTAAAAAATATCTAGTTATAACCACAAAGTCCATGAGGGTTTTTGAGAAATAACTCATTATGCACAGGTGAAAAATTACTTCACAGTGAAGCATAGAATGGAAAGAAATATGGAAATCATAGAAATGCTGAAAGAAGCAATTCTGCTACCTATCCTGCTGGACAGAAACAGAGAGGAAATTAAATCACACAAGCAACCCCATGATGTCAGTAAAAAAAGATCAGCTAGGTAGCCAAGTTTCTCAAATAAAATTTTATATAGGGGGCCACTCTGTACAGGATACTCATAGAAAAGCTCTTCCTGGTATAACAAAAAAGGACTTGAAATCACATTTCATATATCCTCAGAAACATCAGGTTCAAGGATGTTTTTAATTTTCCCAGCATAAAAGCTTAAATTAAATGCAGACAGCATTATCACCAACAAATTGTTCATGATCTACACAAAAAGGACACTACCAGCCTAAAGGTCAATTTTTGATGCCTTGCAAAGGTAAATTGCTTTCAAGTGGTTTTCACAACTAGTACTAGAGAGGTGAATTTTCAGATAAGGGATCTAAAACAGCATCTAAAAATGCAGCCTTCCCTTTAAATTAAAAAGCCATGGGGAGAAAAAAACTTCAGGAGCTGAGATAGGAAGGAGACTGGTGCTCACATGATCAAGAACTCTTTCAATATTCTAAAAAATGGTGAAAAATAGGTGACAGGTAAATGACCTCATGAAAAGATGCTTCAATAAACCTTTTCTGTTCTTTATAAAATACATGTTTACCTCTCCAGCCTGACAGAAAAAGCACACCTTCAGTCCAAAGCTGGATTTTATGAGTTCCCTCATGCATAAGCAATAGAAATAGGACATGCAGAGGCTATATTTTGTTTTATTATTTTTTTTAAGAAGAATGAATAAAAACCTTGCACTCAATTGAACTGCATTTCTCTGTGAAAGAGTGTGAACACTGCACCTGACTGATTCCTAAATGTAATGAAGCACTCAAAGTGGCAACAGGCAGCATTCTATTGCTTTTGTTAAAATTCAGAAAAAGAAACACGTGCCAAGTTCCCGGCATCGATTTAGGACTGTCAGCAGTGGCAGCCACCTCTGTGTTCTCTACTGATTCAAAGAGCCAAATGACAGTGCACAGCAGCCCCCTCCAGCATAATTACAAGCCCCTCTCAGCTCTGCCCACCTCCTAGCTGGAAATGATGGGTCCCTTAATAACTTCTCCATCAGGCAGAGCACAAAGAGCAGAACACGAGACTCAAGGGTTTGTGCTGGAGGAGCCCAGAGCAAATGATGCCCTGAAATGATGCACAGGGCACAGATTTTCCTTTCACAAATGATGCACAGTGCAGGCAGTGGCAATGCACACACAGCCTACATAAGGATTATTTCCTTAGGTATTGGTGCTACAGTACAAGGAAAAGAAACAACAAGTAAGGAAATGCCTTCTCTGGCTAAACAAGCCCTAAATTAAGTGAGAATTAGATCAGAAGACTTGTGAGTTAATATAAAAGCAGCCACATGATTTTATACTTCAGACAAAAACTTGGCTCCCAAGTATCTTTTTTATTAAATAGTTGCACTGAAATTGTAAGAACTTGTTTACAAACTAAGTTTCTTCAGAAAGCAGATCAAGCAACACCATACTGTGCAGCAAAACAGGACAACATCTTTCCTTCCTCTCTTAAAAAACAAGGAATTTTAACACAAACCAGAAAACTATTGTGACTGAATTTCTTGGCACTCTGTAAATATTGCCTCCTCTACAAAAGTGACACTGGGAAATTGCTTAGCAGATAGAAGGCAATTAATTCCTTGGGGCTTAATTCTGTATTCTTTATTGTGTACAACTTCTTTTGAAGTCAATATTAGTGATGTCATGTTAATTTTTCTTACATCTGCCAGTCTTATCTTAGAAGAAGGAAAAAAATCCTTTAGTTCCATTAAAAATTCCTTGCAGACTGTCTTTTGTGCAGTTGGTAAGTTTTGAAAGTATCTGAGAAAAATTAACATTCAGCGTATATATTAATAAAAATAGAGAGAAACAGAGGAAATGAGCAAAGTGTAACAAAACTGCTGATACTGGATAAAGGCAAAGCCTTTCAAGAAGACATGCATTAACACCTTCCTGACAAGTGAAGACAGCAGAAAAAATCATCTCATCTCATCTCTTTCCATTGCATCAACAGGAAATCCAACAATAGCAAAACTGGTGAGCACAGGCCCTGGAGCAGTAAAGACAGCTCTGTCAAGCACAAAACAGTTGGTGAAATTGTGAAATTAGATTGTGAATTCCAGACTTTATGCAGACTTCCATGACAGAAATTCCTATCCCCTTACCTGTACTCCTTTATCACACACACAGACCCATTTGAGTGATGTAATGCTGTAAGATTATAAGGGAAAATTCTTGTTTTCTGCATTTCTTGTATTCCTGAGGGCTACAGAAAGAATTTATTTTCACATGAAAAATACTGAACCTTTGACTTTCAAGTTTTGAGAACTTTATGCTATCTTTAAAATATGCTGACAAGCACCTTTTCTTGTTTGAAGAAGCCAAAGTGAAGGACAGCTGTAATGTGGCACACAGCACCTAAAGCATGAGATTTTTGAGCAGGACTTGGCAGGAGAGGCTGGCCTCTCCCCACCACTGCAGAATGCCAGTCTATCAACAACATCCCCAAACTGCCTTCACTGGGTATTTTATTTCATAATATTTCATGCCTCCTGTAGGTTGAAGTTTCCTGTTTTTCCCATATCTTTTTACTTTGTGTGGTTGCATATTCAGTTGCAAATTGTGCAGATAACCCTGAGTGACAGAGCCAATATTAATCTGAGGGATCACAAAGAACACAAACCTGGCAAAATCTTGGAACAACAATGACCACAGCAGCAAAACTGATGTTCTTGATTTTCAGTTTTCAAAGTGCATGTTAGAAATACAAGGACAGCACAGCATCAGAATGATAAGGAGGATGTTGTTAATTATTAAGTGGATCAATGGAGTGTCAGTCATTCCAACATGAAATAGATTCCACACCATAAACCACAATTCTTTCATGCTCAGTAGTGCACCATGGCTGAATGCAACTACACGAAATGAAGAAAAGTATCACTAACTTCTACTTTCTGAAGTGCTAACAAGCCCACACAATTAAAATAAAAGTTACCTGATAAAGCTGCATGAGCAAACGTTTTTTAGTTCTGGATTTTGCTTTTGGTTATTTAAACACTGTCTGTTTGTTTTTAACAGACAGATAGTTCTGTGATTTGCAAAGTAAGCAAGCTACAGAGGTTATTTAAAATAAACCTAGCATCATAAAACAGAGGAGGTTCACTGCCTTTAATGGAGTAATTTATATCTCCAAATAGTCACAGAGATCAAGAACAGCAATAGTTATTGGACAGGCCAATCCATTTACGAGTTCAATCATGAAGAGGAGAGTTTAAGTGCTGAAGGACTGGTGATAAACCTGCCACAGCTTCAGTTAGTAGTCCTTGATTTTCTCAGATATCCAGACATGAGGAAACACTCCAATTTCATGTGCTTTGCTTTATGTCCAACTTTGCCATTTTGTACTGCTAAATGCCCACAACACTTGCATTTAATTTTTTGTTTCAGATATATTTTCAAATATACTGATTGTCATAAGAAGGTTTTGATCACTGAAAAATGTATCACCTTAATGAAGTTCTAGAGATTGAACAAGCCATTATGCTAATGGTCTCAGCTACTTGAGCTCTGATGAGATCTTGGATATGAGAAAGTTGTGTTAATTTACCTTCCAGTGTGCAAAATTAAAATGCATTTAACTAAGTGGCCTGTGCATTATGTAAAGCATAAACCAAAAAACCTTCCTGTTGCTACACAATTAGACTACAATAATGTCTGGCTTCTGGCATTTTGATATTTGATATATTAACAAAAGCTGAATGAAAAGAGGAAAACTGTGCAACTTTAAAAAGTAGAAAAATTATTTCAGTTAGAACAGATTGACAAAGTACTTTAACACCTTCTTTTTGAGAGAAAAGCTATTACATAAATTCATTTCTGACCCACATTGTCATCCTTTGTTCACCACACCACAATGAGGATGTTGTCAGAAAAACAAAATAAAGCTCCAGAAGCAGGGTCTTGTCTTCCAGCCATTGTCAAGTCCTTTTGTGATGGTAACTCAACTCACCTTTCCTACTTCTTCATTTGGACACACACATTTACAAACATCTAAGTATCCTTTAAAATGGAGAGGCCACAACCTTTTCCTTCCTTTGCTTTTTAATAGAGCAAATTTTTGTTTGAAAACAGCTTTTTACACAAGTTCATTTATTTGAGATCCTTAAGTTATATCAAGTATGCAAAAAACATTTCCTCCACAACAACTCATTACATTTTGAATTATTATAATGTTAATTAAAGAATTCACATTATATGCTGCATGCAAAACATTTAAGAAATAAAGTTCTAAGTATTGCCACTAAAAACTTGTTCATATATAAAACTGAGCATACATTTATTGTCTGGATGAAATATCAAAGCTTTTCAGCAAGCATGAATTTAAAGACTGTTTAAACTTATTAGAAAACAATTTATTTTCAGATTGCTACCCAGTGAGGCAGAGTTCTCCCATTATCAGTCAACTTACTCAGCCTCTGAGCAGCCTCCAGGGCATCATTTGCAGAATCAGCCACAAAGAATCTCTGAACTGCAACCCCATGGTCTGCCATTATTTTTTTGCTTTGGTACTCCTGCAGGTTGAGCCATCGTCTGGGGGTTAATTGAACAGCCTAGAAAAAACAAGAGGGGAAAATAACATAATGCTCATTAAGAAGAGTTCATGAGACAGCCCACTGAGCTCCTCCACCTTATGGTTATCTCAAACCAGCAGTTAAACAACACCCAGAGAAAAGGTAAAATACTTATTGATTCACCTAAGTGCCTTTTCCCAACATTTGTGCATCCCAAGTGCTCTGAAAGCTACAGATATTTTTATAAAACTACACAAGGCTCACTTGGCCAGACAAAATGTCTTACATTTAATATCAAGGCAAATTTGGCTTGAACTCCAAAGTCTATTTATGTTTCAATGTTTCCCTCTGCTATAAAAGTAGCAACAGACTCTTTATGAAAACAAATTCAGTTTCATGTTAAATATCCTTATTATACAACATATCTTCTGATCCCTCCCCATAGAATTATTTCCACTGATTCTATGCATTTGTTGAAGCATATCTGAGAAGAAAAACAAGTGCCATGGAATTAGCATTATTCTGTAAGAAACTATACACTAATACATGTATTTTCAGTGGTCTGTTATCTCTGCTTTGTTTGTGCTTCTAAGCAGCAGGACACCAGCACAGCCACATCAGCCAGGCCAGGCCAACAGCAGCTGGCTATAATAATTAGAATAATGAGAATAATTAGAATCATTCCCTCCTCATTCCCAACATGCCAGTTTAGATGCCCCTGAGGGAATTCAAACACATCCACACCCCATGGGTACAAAGATCTTACACACACACAGACACCACACTTGCTTGTCCTGGCAGGAAACCTTGAGACACCACAGAAGTCACAGGATCTTCACTGAATGGTTTTAAGAAAGGACACATTCTCCACACAGGATAAATTGATTCACACAAAAGCAATAATTAAGGAGCTGGAGCTGACTCCTGGCAGTGGTATAATGGCAAAGGTGGAGCTGGCTCCTGGCAACGGTGTAATTCCATTTTCTGCCAGCCAAAGATGCTTTTCGCACATGGAGAGACAAAGTGCTGCCCCCCTGGCAGCCAGCCACAATCAGTTCTTGGTTTCTCCTGAAAGAAGCAATACAGCATGCAAGCCAATGCTATGTATTTAGAAATGCTGGACAAAGAGGATTATTTACTATACTTTCATCTCTAACAGCATGATAAAAAAATTATCAACCTAATGCAACTTTATACTGAAAACAAAACCCCTCTGTGCTAAAGTCTTTCCACAACACACCCTCTCACAACACTCAAGGTTTACAGGCTGAGTTGCCTCAAAAGCAAACTTCCATCTGTTCTATTCTCTTTGAAACACAGCACAAAAGATTGATGCATGAAGAAAACACAAACCCATCTTCTACAGTATATAACTGCATGTTTTCTGTAAAAGTGACTCCCACTGAACTTAAATTGTTACAAATAGCTCAGGATGACATTTTAAATCTTCTATGCCTAACCTGATTAACATATTTTAGAGGAATGAAATGGCATTGTCAGTTTGCTCTATGGCTATCTCTAATTCTACACATCATACAGACACCTCATATGATTTATATTCCTCCCCGTTATTCATGGATGATATGTTATTACAGTTATGCAAGACTTCAAATGTAGGGTCGAAATTTCAAGTCCCTTTCATAATTGTTGACATTTAATTTGTTTTCCTATTATAAATTCTCTGCTAGGCTCTAGCAATTATCACTTCAGGATCATTTCCACAAAGGGATTAACACTAGGGGCCAGGAGGGACCCTTTTGGTTTATCTAAAAATTTCTGCAGGTCAGTAATACTGCTGATAAAATTTTGGTCACTGGTTTTATAATTTAGACCAAGTCTTCAAACCAGCTTTTATTCATAACTTAGAAAAATAAACCAGTTTCACATCTAAGTATTACTAAGCTGATCTAAATCAAATAAAGGAGGAAAATATTAAAAAAAGGATATTTCTGGGGAGGATTTTTGTGGCTGCTGCTTGATGGGAACTGCAGTGACCTCTGCTCCCAAACACCCTCTCAGCACCTCACAGGTGCTTTTCTGATCCAACAGCTTTAAAACTTAAAATATAACTCAAAATGTCCCACAGAGATACTCCACTGTTGAGATGCTAAAAATCTTATTACATATACATAAAGTGCAGACATACATAAGCAGATATACAAGGACACAGCTTCTCTTATAAAAATTGCACAATTTATATTAGGATATTATAACATTTCTTTCCTAAATTATTAACCAGACCAGTCTGAAGAACACAGAAAGGAAATAAAAGAATGATTCCTTTGAAAAGGGTCAAAGCAGTCCCAAGGATGATGAGACAAAGGTCTGCTCAACAACTGCTGGCACAGAAGAGCAAAGCCTACAAACCCCAGGTTAGTGAGCACACTTTCCCCCCTGCTACATTACATAATTCTAAGAGAGACCATCTTACTGAGTGCCAGCTGAGGACTTTCAATCAAGTCTTTGCACAAAAGATAAACTCCTGGTTGTGAATGAACTGCTTGATAAAATTAATAAGTATCTGAAGTCGGTACCAGAAGCTCTGAAGAGCAAGGAACATGAAAACCTTGCTCTAAAGCACTTGCAGGATACCCACTATATGTCATGAGGACAGCAGGAAAACTAAATCAGTTAGAAGAGATGAAATAAAGCACAAGCTTTGAATCTGTAAAGGTGACTGCTCTTTCAAGAGTATCTTGAAAATCAAAACAGCTGTGGACATGCATTTTAGGGTGAAGACAAAAAAAAAGGTGACCATGAAATCTCAGAAACACGAGATGCTGCTTTGAACTTATTTCCAGCCCAAGATGCTTTGGCTGCAATAAATCTGTATTAATTGAATTTAATTTAAACAAGAATTGAATTTATACAAGAATCTTGAATCCCTACCCTCTAAATACATTCATACCAAGTGTTCTCAAAAATCTCAGATGAGCTTCAACTGGCCTAAATTCTTGGACATCATAAACTTTTACGCATTCTTCAGATAAATCCACATGTGAGACTGACAGATGCTAATGCACAAAGGTACAGCCTCAAAACTCTAGAGAAAAACCTACAAAGGTTTGACAGAAAGCTATTTCCCATAGACAGTCTTCTACAGGCAGCCTTAATCCAGCCCTTCCCCCTGAAAGTTGTTAGAAGGACTTTAATCTGGCACAGAACACAACTCTGCCATCACATCTTTGTTTTACTCATTTCCCTGTTTTACAGCTGTTTCATTGCTTGCAGCAGCAACAAACAGCACTGTTAGATTTGCCAGTTCAGTTCCAGCTCTCAGCAGACTAAGGAATTAGATGGTAAATCAGCATCAGAAAAATAATCTCAATGTGAAAGAGGGAATGGGGAGAGAAGATGAAAGAGAACCTACAAGGAAAGCAGAGTCTAGCCTTTAGTAATTTCTGTTAATTATTGATTCTCATCACCTTCTATTCCCAGCTTATCCCTCCTCAAATATTTTTATCTCTCCACACATTGGTCAGAAAACATATCAGAAAACACCAGAGATGTCTCAGATCTTTCCATGAAGCTCTGTCCCAGCTGACACCCAGTGTGTTCCAGAAGTTCAAGCTGTATCTGTGTTTCATCTCTCTCTTTACTGCAAGGTTGGGCTGGAGTACAAGGAGTAGATCCTGTCCCACCAGCCTGTGAAGAAGAGACTGGAAATTGTGTGTGGATTTTAGTAAACCCTGACTCCCCGTGTGACATCTCATCTTTCATCTTCATAAGATGACAGACAAAGAACCAGCAGATTTTCCACTGGTGACATTTTTCTGTTATCCTTTCATATGGGAACTCTGTGTTGTGCATTGATGTACACACTGAAGATGCAGAGTGGATCTTATTTGAGATTCAGATCTGCCTGCTAAATCAAAAGGTGTTGTTTATTTTCAAACCACAAATAAGCTTTAAGAATAAATCAGTTTGTGAAATTAAGAAAACATTACTAGCAGCACACAGAAAATAAAATGTTATTAAAATAATAAAGCTTTAAAGAGGATTTAAACTCATCCTAATAAGATATTTCTTAAGATTAAATTTCTAATGAAAGTGCTTATCAAAGAGATTAGTACACTTAAATAGAGCTCTTTTGCAACTGATAACATTTCCTGAGAGCCTGACAACAACATCAAAAATGCCAAAACTCAAGTAAGTGGAACATGAGGCCTCAACTGAGCAGTAACATGAAGTGACATGAAGGCAGAATTATTTATTCAAGTACAACTTTCAAACCAGATTTTCTCCTGCTGGCTATAATTATTTGGCATTTTCCAAAAGCACAAAGTATTGCTTGGGTTTCACCTGTAATCTCCCTTCCCTCTCCAATCTCCAAGATTTTTGTTACCAGTCAGAATCACACCAATGTAAACAAAAGTATACAGTGAGGAGGATTTAGAAAATTACTATAAATGGGAATTGTGTATTTTGTTCTGAACAAGCTTTCTGTCCAAAGTTCCTTCTTTATATAAGCAGAGACCATATTTGGTCCCACAGCATGATTAAACGACTGGCACACACATGAAGAAATCAAATATTTCGTTCTGATCATCTTAACAAGGTCAGGTGTTGCAGAATTGTATCTGTGGTTTATTGACTACTACTAGAAAAAAAATTGATTCTACATATAACCTGCATAATCTCTTACTTACCACCTTTTTGTCTGGTGGGTTTTTTTTAATAAAATGCAAAAGGCTCTGCACAAATAATGTATTTGGATTTGCATTATTCTTCCACTATTCCATTTGCCAAATCTTTAGCTGTCACATGACAAGAAAAAAAACTGCATTATTTAAATAACAAGGGATAAAAAACTAGCAACTTAGTTAAAGCAGAGTGGAACTAGAAGTACATCTAGCAGAAATTTGCTTCAATATAAACAAAAAAAACCCCTAAAAACCAAAAAACCAAAAACAAAACACCAAACTCCCCCCCAAAAAAGATTTAGAAAACACTGCAACAGAGACATGGTTGTTATATATGCAGCATTAACTACACTGATGTAAAACATCTTTCAGATGACCCAGGAGGTATCTACTGAGTGCTTGCTTTTGGAAAAAGAAAACACACACACATAAAACCAGAAGAAACTGTCTTAACACATTCATCAAGAAGTTTGCAAGTTGCATGTTAACTACTTCAGCAAAACTCTGCTCAAAAAGAAATGTTAACAAATGTTCCATGTAAGCACCAAACAGGAGCAGCATCAGTAAACCCAAACTTCATCAGATTATGGCACTGATTATCTCTTACCTGAACCTACATGCTCAGGATAAGGTTTTCTCATTCTTTGGCCTCCCTGGTAAAATATTCAAGGCTGACTTTTTAAAATGGAATAAATAGAATAGAAAATCACTTCAGTCTGTTCTTTAACTAGTATATAAAGAGGTTGTCAAAAGGAATAACTGAAAGGTCAAGTCTGACAAATAACTCAAGATTCAAATTATACCCTCTATTACAACCGAGGTGTCTTGGTCTTAAAAAAACCAAATTTAAAAAAAAATAGTGCCATTAATTCCACATGGAACTACCTTGGCTAACCATCCACAACCTAATATTATCAAGTCCAAGAGTTCATGTGTAGATTATTTCCCTAAAAAAAGCCCTAAATATAAATCCTTATTTCCTCTTGGTAAGACTCTACTTTTGTAAAATGCCAAATGATTCTAACTTGGGGAAGAGAATCCAGTGTTAATCAACACTATTAAAGAAAACAAAACCACCACTAAGCAAATTTCTAGGATAATTGAACATCCCTTGACACACCTATATAATTTGAGCAGCTCTACTGTTTTCATTAGCATAGCTTAATGCATTTTATTGCATCACTGTTAAAAGGAAGACACACTCCAACATCCAACATTCCCTTTTCATTTACAGCATTAATGAAAGCCAGTATTAGTATCACAAAACAAGGATGGACTTTTAAAAGCACCTGGCAGTAAAGTTGGTCAAATAAATGCCAACTTTTTTCTTCTCCCTCTGTGGCTCCACAGCAGCCAAGGAGCTGTAATTGTGCTCATTGATCCTGTGCCAGTATGAAACAGCTCTAGCAACACAAGCTCTGCATGAATGCAAATTATATGTCAAATATATAAAGTATCAGGTTTTATAAACTTGGACTTTATTGTAATGGTTATATTGGAAGTAAGTCAATTGGGAAGAAAAACCATGGTCTTTTTGAGGAGGTGAGGAGATTCTGTATTCTGTATCTGAAATTAAAAGGAGATGTATTTAGTGTATGTGATCAAAAATAAATGTCTGTCACCAAAAGAATCTATTTGCTTAGCCAACACATTCTACAGCATTCCAGTTTATTCAACTTGTGCACTCTGCCCTGTAATGCAATTCCAAGCACATATGAGGGAAAGCAGATACACAAAGATGACAGTAATGAAAGAGCAGACCATTCATCAATGTGAGGCATAAACCTTTATTATATTTATTGACATACAGTCTCTGTAATTGACAAAGATGTAGAAGTTTCTCTCAAAAAGAAACCATCAGAAATAAACTAAACTGAATGCTCTCATATAAACCACTGCAGGTACAGATACATTTTATTAGGTCATGTATTTAAAATATACCACATAGGCCACTGAAAACAAACTAAAGCACTTATTTCAGTTTGCTGGCAGTGCCCACAAAATGACTAAGTTAACCCAAGAAACAAAAATGTAGCAAAATGGCATCACACTAAACAGAAGTTTATCACAAATATAGTCATAAAATACAAAAATATGCTCTGTAGGGAATGCAAGTCTTTGAAGAAGAAAATAAACTGGAAAGAGGTAAGGCTGACGGGCTTTAAGGCGTGCCATGAGCCACACCACACATCCCCTTCAGAGATGGCCAACACAGCAAACCTGGGGACACATTAGGGACAACAGGACAGACAATGTCCTTCCCAACTAATGTCCTGCTGGCTGCACAAACCAGCAATTTTCATCTTCCAAAGCAGGAGCTAGCATCCAGGTCATGCTGGTTAAAAGCCACAGAGGAAACTGTGTTCCATGCCCATCCCAAATCGCCTGCTTTGGCTGGGATGCCATATGGCAGCGAGGTCCCTTTGGTACCAGCAGGTCCAGCAGCCTCATCCAACACTGAGCATTATGATCAAAGCCTCAGTCTAGACCTCTGTGATATATTTATGAGGGATAAAATTGGTTCTGTGAGCTTAGTTTAGGAAGAAGTCTTGAATATTTCCCTGGCAAAAAACAATTTCCATACTTTTGTTCACAGCAGTCAGGAATTGCTCATTTTTTAGTCTGTATTAAAGCACTATAAGCAGAGAAGGCATTAAACAAGAGCATTTGGTTTTAAATCTACAGGTAGAGCTGAAGACCTTTTAACACTCCATTACTTAGTCCTACAAAAGGGAATTCATTTGAACTGATTAAACCCCCCCCCAACTCTAGTCAACAGCTATAGACCTTTGAGTTCCATATTTATTCCTGAAAATATAGCACACAAAATATCCTGAGCAATAAAATACACAGAAAAAAATACCTATCACATTTCCCAGTTTTCTAAAGGTTAAAGCATTTTGATCAATAAACTGCAGGGTAATTTATTGTTTTATACCAATAAACCATATACTCACTTCTCAGAAGAAGTGAGATCTGTCCATGCAACAAAGGTTTAAGAAACCTAACTTCAAATAAAATAAAACCACATATGAAGTATGGCCCTACATTTTGTTTAGTAAATCTGGACTGCCTGTTCTTGTGGATAATTGCTACTATTCCTAATATCCATGATTCTTTAAAAAAAGATGCTGTGTTAAAGAACTAAATGGTTCTCTCCATATACTCACAAAATATAGAAAGAAGAAATAGGGGCTTGTTTATAAAAGGAGCTTACAGTTACTATAATTATTAGGATTGCTATTGTTAAATTGTTTAAAAAATTGGAATCAAACAGTTGAGATGGTGGCCAAGAGCTTGGAAAGCATAAATTTTAAGAATTCCAAGTTGAACAACTTCAGAGGAGTGAAACAAGCCACCACCTCTGCTCAGAAGCTCTCGTTCTGAAAATGAGACTGCACTGCTGCAAACCAAGCCTGGGGAAGACAGTATCAAACTCCCTGCTCAAGAGCATTTCTCCTTCCAAAGCAATTACTCACATTCACTGCAATTCACTGTCCAGAACAGCAACACTCCAGAAGAACTTCAGAAATCTAGTTTGAAACAATCACAGGATTGTTTTATTACTGCATTAGGTGTTTGTGTCACCATTTACTTCTAGTTGAGGCAATCAAAACAAGTGCTTAGTTAAATCTTGCCCTGAATACTTTCCCACAGTTCAGGACAAGCCAATTTCTCTTGTCACACATTGCAAGATTCTTTTTAAGAGGAGCTGCTGCAAACCAGAGAGAGGAATCAGAGTGCATCACAGCAGGAAAAAAAAGATGGTGACAAACATGAAAGAAACAAAGAGAAGAGCTTTGTTAAACTAGTAAATGTCAATTTTTATAGAAGGAATCTATTTTAACTGAAAAGCTAAACAAGGTATATTTAGGAATCTCATCCTTTTTAGTTAAAGGAAAGTACTTTTCTCCCATCACCAGGCAGCACTGATTATTTTAATAAAACCTAATAAAGCAAGGATTATCAACCTGTAGGTAACAAAGCACACTAAACCAATTGATGCCAGTTGACATCACTCATCTGTTGAAAAACAGGCAGTCACCAATTACTAACAGAACAATAATTTGTTTGTTTAATGAATATGCTAATTTACTGAGCTCTCATTAGACAGATACACAGGCAATATTGATGAGTTCCATAAGGCATTATAAAGTATGGCTGAATTATTTCAAAACAAATTAAAGCAGAAAATATTGTACACTGTTTAATGGAATAATAAAAGCCTGGTAGCAAGTGAATCCTCTGGGTGAGCCCTCTGAAAAAGGCCTAAGTTAAAACCATGACCCATCATCCATGTTTGGGTATGGTCCCTGGAGAGCCTTCAACTGCCTGAAATGTACCTGAAGGCTCTTCAATAAATACAACAGCTTTTTATTCTCTTAATGTTGTCTGGTTTTAGGTAGTCCCAACAAGGCATCAGTAGCAGTAGGTGTCTAGGTCCCTCAGCAGGGACACTGGAGAACTTTGCATTTTCCACACAACCACCTACAGCACCTCTGTTACTAATAAATCCTAAGTAAAAGCTGGTTCATCTGCATTTAGTGCAATGGAACACAGCCCTGGAAACAAAAGAAGTGATTAAATTTTCAATTCACAGTTCATTTTGCTTGTGTTGGGGCTGCATCTAGTTTCTCTTTTTCTCTCTTAATAATTTTAAGTTCCTAAATTAAGAAGGAAATAGAAATTGGTTTTTCACTCAAGAAAGGAATCACTACAAACCATATCTGTCAATTTGTAATCATTTATTCATACACAATTTAAATGAGAAACAATATTAAGTTCTCCTTCAAATTTCAGTTCTACCAAAGGAGTTTTATTTCAATAATACCACAGAAACGAACAGAAATTTCTATCAAATAAACACCTATAAAATATCCTCTACATAAGATAGCCATATAAGCCACATTTCTGCTTTTTAAGAAGAAAATATAAAGTTAGACACAGGGGACTGCAGCAGGGAACACTTTTAGGCAGAGTAGGAAGGTCTGACATTTTTGTGTAATACAAGACAGTTCAAAGTAGCAAGATCCTGCAGAAACCAATTATAAAAAGAACAGTTTCAGCCTCAACCTGAACAGCCTACCCAGAATGTTAAAATTAACCTGGGAAAGTGAACGATTTAACTAAAGAAATAAGCCTACTGGATTTGACCCCAAAGTCAAGTCATGAATCAAACTCCCTCACTCTCCCCCGATTTGCTCACTGAAGTGGGAGAACCTTCCCAAAACTCGCTCACTAGCTGAACTGCCAACTTTCCAAGGTAACTGAATCTAAAAATATGTAGCTCTAGTAAAGGTTTTTCCCATTAAAATTAAAATGCCACCATTACTGGGGGTTTTATACATTTCATTCACTACCTACCGCCTCAAAATTAATTCATTAATGCATATATGAAATATTCCTGAGGATTTACCCCTTCCACCTTTGAAACAATATTCCCTTCCACTAAAAGATATATTAAACTACAATGACATATTAATCAATATTTATTAGGAAACATATAATGATGTTTCAACAGCTCTCTTTATTTTTGACCCAGTGCTTTCCTTCCTCTCTCAGTGGTGGAATCCCTCATGTGGGAAAGAGAAACATCAGGAGTGTGTCCATCAGCTCTGGATGCTGGGGAGGCTTTTTTTTGCTTTATTTGTCTCTTTCATTAAAGTCCACCTTCTAATTTTTTCCATAGTAGCTCTAACAGCAAATAGTACAATGGCAAATAGCACGATTTTGCTGTGCTTTATCAAATATCACAGAAACAGAAGAGGATTTCAGACAACAGCACCCATCTCTTTCACAATTCTGAAATTTAGATTACAAAACCATATTAACTGGATTAAGAAAACAGAAGAGTGTCTGTTCATGAACCTTTCCTTTTAAACAAAACCATAGCAATATGCATGTAAAAACCACAAAGTTTTAGAAACATCTCAGTTATGTCTTGTGTATTTCACAGTATTGCAGATGAAATTGTAAGGATAATAAATGTTCTCAGGGTGGACGTGGACAAAAAGTCCTGAGTGCATTCTAAACAAAATGTAATGACTCCCTTACCAGTTCTTCTGAATGTTCCTGCTCACTGTCTACTGCAAGAAACCCTTTTACCTCAAGGGTTTCTGAATACCCGCCCTACTAAGTTCTTTTGACTTGATCTTGTGCCCCTCCTTGTCCTTCTAGGTTCAGTCTGATTGCAAACTGACTGATCCCAGGCTTTACCTCTGCCCTCTCCTGGACACAGTTGGTGTGGGGGGATGTTCTTCCACTGCAGAACTCAGTCAGTCATTGGCTCCAAAAAACACAAATGAAATTACACAATCCTCTTCTAATGTGCCTATATATGTACAAACTCAGCTTTCTGATTTATCCTTCTGTTTACTTCTCATGCAAGGAAGCAGACACAAGAATGAACTTGAAGCAAGACCTTCACTCATTGCAGATTTAAAGTCTCCAGTAACGATTACACTTTATAGACTTATTTACAGCTTGCTTACACTCAGGGATTTTGACAGCTCTTCTGTAAATACACTCTCCTACCCACTAAGCTCCATTGTAAACTACCAGGAACATGCACAGGGTCACACTTGAGCTCCTTCTGTCATTCTGATTCTCCTTATCTCACAAAACCAGAATCTGAGCCCACATCCTCGTGCTCTACAAGGCAGATCCTAGCAGCCACCACCTGGATGATCCTCCTGGGTGTCTGCATGTATGGGTTTGTGAGGCCTACAGTCCTCAAAATTAAGAGGAGAGGGTGGGAAGAGTGTTCTCTTGAATAATAAGACCCTGACCTCACTTCTCCATTTCCCACACCTTGTTCAGCAGCTGTTTCAGTCAGGCTGCTACAGGCTGACCTCCAAATAAAGCAGGACATTATCAAACCCCTGACAACTGCATCCTGCTGCCCACCCAGGGGAGTATTCAGGACTCTCTTTATATACAATCAGCAAAACAAAATTTCTGCAAATTAAGTGACAGCACCCTTGTGACCCTGAGAAGTTCTGGGATGCATTTGCTTAGTGTGGACAGGCTGCCTGAGCAGGGCTGAGCACACCCCAAGCCATGAACCTTCACCTGAACAGTGAACCATTAGCAGCTTCCAAAAACCCTGACACAGGGCAGGTTCCTTTCTCTGTGGGATTACATGAAAAGTGTCTGGTTCAAACAACATGCAGAAGGTCACCTCACAAACAGGATGCCACAAAACAAACCTGCCAGCCCAAACACCAAGCTTCCAGTGCACTCAAAGAGCCAAACAATGCCCTCTCTCCTTACTGCAGAAATTGTTGGCAAAATATTTTTTCCTTGCATTTTTAAACCAAATTTCAGCCTAATAAAACAGAATTACATGTGCCCAAAGAGCAAGCATGTCTACAGAAGTTTTACAGCTCTGGAATTGATTTTCAGAGCCTTTGCTTGGGCAAAGGAAGAATATGAACTCCCAGATTCAATTTCTGCTTTTGTCAATGTTCTCACCATCAGAAGTTCTGCTTTGCAGAATTAGTAATTAATTTTAGTCAAATTTTGTTCATTTTGCTTATTTTGTACTTCAAAGCTTTAAGAGAAGCATACTTTCCTGACCTAAAAAGTAAGGCTTTGAAGTATCTGATGAAAATAAACTCACTACCATACACAACTGCATAATCAGTGGCAGAAAATACTGTAACACATTCCCTGCCTTGGCAAATGAAAGAAGATTGTTGGTGATATGCACAACACATTCAAAAAGTGAAATAAGCCATCTTCTCCAGATATTTTAAGTATCTTGAGGGGAAATTTTATATTTTTGTTCTGATCACAAAAATGTGTTTAATTTCCTAATTTTTTAAAAGACTAAAATGGTATTTTTATGCAACGATGAAGAAATGCTCTAAACAGTAAACATAATCAGAAAAAAATCTAAAACTATTGTACCACCAAACATGAGACTAAGTAGCCACTACCAACTTTTTCTTTCCTGCATGCAAATTCAGCTTTCTAAATGGTTACAAAACCCAAAAAAATATTCAATAAGATTAAAAGAAACATTTCTGTTTCTGCATTCATATCTCAAGTAATCATATCTATCAAAGAAGTGTTTCACGCCTACCATGCCCTAGAAGAATGCTTTTTCAAGTGTTAGAAGTCACTGATATTTTAAGAAAAACACCGATAAAATGCCAATTTAGACAGTTTGAGCTCCATTTTTCATCACAGAGAAGGAAATATGAAACATAATCACAGCTTTTTTGTTCCAGTTCTTTAATATTGAAGTCAAATCATGATAATTTCCACGCTACCTGACTATGTCATCACAGAATGACTTTGAACACTAAGCAACATAACGCTTCCAAGCAACAAAAATGCAAATGCCCATGGTAGTAAAATGAAGAAATATAGACAAGTATCAAGAGAAACAGTTTCAGTGCATGCCTAAGTCATATCTGGATTATTAAACCAGTCTAGAATGGTCTATACCAATTTCTTTCCTGGAAGCAGTAAGTAAAGATTGGTACCCATTTTTTGTTTCCATCCGAATTGACATCCTTTATAGTTAATAAGTCTTGGTTTTAATTAGACTATTTGACTTAGACTGACATGAAGCCAAACATTAAGAATATTTTTCCTTTCTTTGCTGGTAATTTCTTTATTAATATTTTTCCATTGTTTATACCTAATTATATCAATTCACTCTGCTGCCATTCTCAAATCTCAAAGCAAGCTTAGGACACTACAAGAAGCATCACTTCATCATCCTCAAAGACTTTGACCTAAAGCAGATTTCTACATTTCTGACTGTATGGAGGGAGAGAAAAGTAAACTTTAATCCAATGAAACATCACTTCCAAGCCCAGAGGATGATGGCATTACTCCAATGGTTAAGGAAATTGGGATTGTGCCCAGCCTTGTTTCTTGTACCTTACTGCTGCGACCCATGCTGCAATACCCAGAAATAAACATTAAAATAAACAACAGCCACTGTTTTTTCCTCAGCTTCTCCCCAGAGGGGGCTGCCAGGACCCTGACCAGTTCTTGCTCCCACATGTGAGGTTCAGCAGGGTCTCCTGTTGTCAGCTCCTCACACATCTGCATTTGGAAGTTATCAGAGTTCTCCAGAAACCTCCTGGAACTCCTGATATGTGTTCCCTGCTGTGCTGTCCCTCCAGAGGACCTGGGGAGAATGAAGTCCTCCATGAGGACAGGGCCTGCTGAGACTTCCTCAGGTCCTTGCTGATGCAGGTGCCTGCAGCAGAGATGCACAACAGCCCTGCCAGAGATGTTGGTGTGCCCTCAAATCCTGACCTGTGGGTTCTCAGCTGGGTCATCAACCCTCCCTAGATGGAGCTCCAGCACTCCAGCTGCTCTGGACTCATGTCCAATCATCTCACATCATGTTTAAAGCAAGCTCTAAATATCTGTTCCTCTACTTCCAAAATTTATGGTGTTACTTTAGACTATTTTAATCTGAGCCATTTAACTGAAAAACAAATCTAGACTGAAACTCTGCATGAAAGAATTCAATTAAATAGATTCACTGTTTCCAATGTGTTTGAAGTGACAGAATTGAAGACGATAGAAAATTTTAGGGAAAATACATTTTTATGCCATCTTCAAACCTTAGCAAGCACTATCTTGACAATAAAAAGGCTCTGTTTCCTTTTAATAGGCCTTTCATCTTTAATTATCATGAAGAGCTCTATGTTTTACCTATACCCATCAGTGTTATGTACAATTGGCACATTCAACTCCTCCAATAATTGGAATTTCCCTGACATTTTTATACCAATGCTCTGTATGAACAGCTTTTTTTTTTTTTTTACAAAAGGCAGTAACTGCTTTTTTGGCTGACATGAAATTAGCAGATGTCAAATTAAACTGTCCTTTTGTCCACAGATCCTTCAGAGAAAGATATCAAAAGATGATGAAGTGTTCCATTAGTAATCTGTGTCTGGTTTTTAATTTGCAGTTTCATATTTTTCAGTCAAAAGTCTCAGACAAGCAGGCAAACCTAGCAAACATGATCAAAACTCTCACTTAATTTTTCACTCCTCCTGACAATTCTTACAAAACTTTTGCATCTCATAAAGAATTTAGGAGGACAAGAGTTAAGACACCAAAGGTAAACTACAGTGTGAGTGATTTTCTCTCTTCCTGACACAAACTGAGGCTGATTCTCACAGCTTACACTGCTCAGACTCCAACCCAACCCAGACTGTGATTCTAAAACACACAAAATAAAGACAAACAGGTAGACAGAAATTGATCTGTCACCAAGTACTACCCATGTGCAAGGTAAGTAAACACAAATGAATAATAATGTACCACAAAATATGTTCATAAGTCTTTTCTTAAATGTTTAATGTGAATTAAACATCCCAACCCACATTCAAGCCCAATGGGGGTGTGAGTGCCTAAAGCTTTATGATTTTGGACTCAAAGCTTCTTAACTCTCAGATCATCACAGAATCAAAATAAAATTTAATTCCATTTTGGGATACAGACTCTCATAGTTTAGGGAAACCCATGAGCAATTAGGAAGAAACCAGAGAGAGGACAGGAAGAAAAAAGCTCATGGGTAAATCTGCTCAAAGCAGCACCTTTTAAACAGAAGAAAACTTGCATTTATTGAACGTATTTTGTGCTATCAGTATAAATTGTTGACTGAAGAATTAAAAAAGATGTTCCAACAAGTAAGTGGAAAAACAGCAAGTCTTTAAATTCCTTCACAGTTAACATTTAGCCACTAATTATACAAAAGCATCACCATCAGCATAATAGCACAAACTAACTACAACACCAATCTAGGGTTTTAATTTTCATTACCACATTAAAGGATGGCTTCAGCTTGCAGTTCAGAATTTAAGTCTCACTTGTACAACAAAGAATTCAGCAGCACAGCAAAATTCCACTACTGAGGAATTTTTCAGAATAGTCAATCTTAACTCCTATTTGTTTCATACCCACTCCTGCTGTTATCTTGTTAAAATAAAATCAATAGCTACTAATCATGGATCAATGTTTAATAACCAGTTCCAAAGCTACTGTAATATGCAGCTGGACAGGTAATATGACTTCTCTGTCCTATGTTTTATTAAAGGGCTATGGAAGAAATAAGCTGAGTCACAGATGGTTCGAAACTGCTTTTAGAGTATTAGAGGAAAAAATATTCTGGAGAAAATCCTCAAAGTATATGTTCAAAGCTGTAGATGATAGTCACAGTCACAAATAAGCACAGAAAAATTGGACTGGCCAAGGCAATAATGAGCTGAGCTACTCACTACAGGCGTGGCCAACAAAAATTATCAGTTGAGGTTAAATCCCTTTGGAATGAGTGAGTCCCCAAAACAGGGAGGGAGACAACCTCATTTCTATACATTAAATGAGGACATTGCCCATTTTTGTGAAAATGAACCTTCCAAACAAGAGAAAGGATAAAATAACAGAGAAAGGAACTACTTCTAGGAAACAACTATACTCCAACTGTGTCTAAACCTTCATCTCACTTCTCTGTATTCCCAAAAGAACCTCAGCTGCTTCACACATTTCAGATAAAATCCCTGCTGGCAGTCATCAGCCAGATAGACCAAATGAAAGGTGACTTAAAAAATATCAAGGAAAAATAAAAGGAAAACCACCACATACACTGACATTTCCAGAGAAAAACAGGAGGAAACAGTGACTCAGATAACTGTAAAGAAAACACAATTTGTCTATTGACACTTTATCTAGTTCCTCAGGAGGCAGATCAATGAAAAAAAACCACTTGCTTTTATATAAAAAAAACTTCAACCAATCCTAAACATACCCAAGGAATGTAGGAAGTCTCTGGGTAAACTGGTTGAGAGTTCAGATGTAGGGTCAGGAAGAAGGATTTATTCAGAGCCATGTTTAAAACCACAGATGTGGATAATTCTCCATCTAATGTCATATCCATGAAGGCTCTCTCCTCTTACCTAGTTAGCCCCATCCCCTGATTATACCTCCAGGAGGTAGAAAGGAAAGTAAATCAATGCAGCAAAATGCAGCTTTTCTGCTCCAAGGCAGAGCTGTCAGTATCTGTGTCAGAGCCAGATTGCTCCCAGGGTAGAAGTTCCACTAGCAGAAAACTAACTGGGGGGAAAAAAATAAAAAAAAAATAAAATCACAGTCTGAGGTTATATTTATGTTTTCATTTCCTTTTTCATCTCAAAATAGGATTCAATAACCATGTGTTTAATGGAACTGCAGGGGAGGAGTGGGCCAAACATCTGCTCCACTTTGGCATTTCAGTTTTGTCTAGAGTTTGAAGAGGGCTTTCCTGTCATTTAGATGAGGTGCCTGTAGAAAAAGCTGTTTGTGAAAGTCTGTAGGCTCATGTATTTCCTGCCTCTAAATGTAAAACCTTGAAAATATAGCAAAACTGCCAACCAGGAAAAGCCAAATAGGGAAGCAGTCCAAAGAAATTTTCAAGAACACCAAAGAAAACTAAGAAAAAAAGAAAAATTCTACATTGAAGTAGCTTCTAAAGCCATGAATTGAAAAGTTTTTTTCAGTAATGTTATGTGTCACGTGGAGGATCAGCTACCACAGCTGATAGTTTCTTGGAAAAGGCAGAACTTTCTCTGTTCAACATTAAAGAGGTTTTACAGATATACAAGTCTAGGAACTGAAGGCATCTGCAGTGAGCAACCCCGCAGTTCCCTATTTGTAACATCCATAGATTCCAGCAGATTTTATACCAGAAATCTTGTTTAATTTCATCTTCCCCTCCTTCCTTTTTTTGTTTTTTTAATATTTTCAATGCATGTGGAATCTGGATGTGTTCAGGCAGGACTGAGGCCCATTCTGAAGGCTGGGATAGGGCTCATAATGCACCAACCAACCTGCTCACCCTATGAGAATACTGGAGAGTTACCTTAAGCACTTTATTTTTTTTTTTATGATTCTGATTTAATTGTTCCTCATTTATATTCATCGCTGAATTTCACTGCATCTGAAGCTATTTTGAATACACAGCATTCTCCCAAAGGGCCCAATCCAACTCCCATTCAAATAAACAGCCTTCAATGGAGCCTATTTGTTGCCAGCCAACAAGATTGAATTCTGCTGCCGAGTGGTCCCCGGAGCGTTTGTCACAGCTCTTCACAAATATTGCTCCAGCAAGAGCAGGCCTGAATGCTCCTGTCCACATGCACTGCAGACATCTCAAACCTATCTTTTATCTTCTTGAAACATTTGGTCAGATTTAAAACTCCAGCAGCACAAAGAGTTGAATCTACCAAGAATATAAACAGCAAAAGGAGTAAAAAAATGCTCAACAGTTATAAAAAAGTAAAGGCAAAGCAAAAGGATGATAAAATAATTTCATATTATAGAATCAACTACTATTTACTGCACCCCTGAAATGAAGCTACACAGGAAAATGTCGGCAGATTACAATGACAGCATATAACCAAATTTCACAGCTACAGTTTCGAAATAATAAGAAATTTTGCAACAAAGTGTAGAAACACCACTCCAACAGTAAGTCATAAGGGCTATGAGGAGAGATTCTAAATATCACATAGGGTTACCAAAACAACAAAGTTGGAGATTGATCACATTCACACCATATGGAAGACCCTCATCTGTGCAAGAAACACCATGATGGGCTTTAAGGACAGGTTTTGGTGGTTTGTGCTAAATAAAGTAACAGTGTACCTTCTCATCTGAGCAACAGAATGTATGACAGAAATGAGAAAAACCTTCAATGGAAGGGTTTTTACTCTCAAATCCTTTATCCTATTTTGTAGCACAGAAATCCAGACTCTGGCTGATCAACACATTTGTAGCTTAAAATCTGAGACAGTGGAAGATTAGGAGACTGTTTAGATGGGAATTCTATTATGCAACATTGCCAAATTGAAGACCTTTATAAAGGAAAGTGGTTTGCTTTGAAGTTAAGAACTTGATTTGTTGTTATACAGTATTGATGTGGTTCTTGAAAATAGCCTACTTGGAAAACACAGATCTTGGGAGATGCTCTCAGTATCTGGCAGAGTGCAGAAACAGAATAACAAAATGTGATTTATAATACAAGCTCAATAGCTCTAGTTCAAAAATAATGCACAAAAAAAGATGTTTTTTTTAAAGTTGGCCACCTTGATATCCTAAGAATACTCTTGAGAATCTGAGCTGATATCCAGTTATTTTAGTGGGGTAATTTACAGAGTGCCTCCATGCTTTGAGAGATGACTGAACAGACCATGAGCTCCTAATTTCCACCTCTATCTCACTGCAGCACCAGAGACAGGGCTTGACACCAACCAAAGCACCTCAACCAGAACACCTCCTGAGCTCACACCAAGATGACTCTTTTCAGACAATGCCCCATACTCCAGCCTTTCCAAGCCCTACAAGAAGAGGGATGTTACCTCCAAATTCCTTACTGCAGGATCAGACTCACCCAAGCCTTGATGGCAGGAACAGATCTTCAACCATACAATGCATATTCCCCAAACATTGTTGTGACTGGCAGCATTGCCCCTCCACAGTAATGAGATTAAATCTGTATATATACAGATAAATGTATGTTTATAGATATCACTGTGTGTGTGTATAAACACATAAACAGTGTGTATACATGAAACGGACGAATGCTAAATCAACAAATCAATTGCACTGATTTCTGTACCCAGCATTAAATAGGAAAGCTGGGCACAAAAGATTTCAGATTTACAGCCTGCTTCAGGTTAAAAGATAAACCACACAACTGCAGTTGTGCAACACAGGTTAAGCACCAACAGCACCCTTTACCCCAGAGCCCTGCGCCTGCAGCCAGGAGCATTCCCAGCAGCGGCACCTGCAGAGACAACCGGACACAAACAGATTTTGTTTGCTCCAGGGGCTTTTGCTTCGGGGAAAACATTTATGCACAGAAGTGTGGACCAAAGTAAGATTCTCATGCAGCTGCTCATGATGAAAAGGTAAAATAACGGAGTTGGTTGCCAAAGGCACGAGGGCTGTCTAAATGTGCGTATCTCATTTTACCTCGGCATGGCTGCTGTCGAGGTGAATAATGAACTCCTGCTACACCTCAAGAGAGCCCCTGAGCCCTTCCAGAGCTCAGCTACTCTTCCCCACCGCTCTGGTGAGGTTCAGGACCACCGGGGAAGCCTGAGCAAGGATCGATTTCCCAGGAGAGCACAACCAGGCATCTTCACCCCAGCGTGACCTTAGCCAGCCGCACTGAGCCAAACCAACGCGATGCTGCCACCGAAACGCGCTCAGACAAACGCCATCGCTTCGTGCACAGCGTCACCCAGCTCTGCTACTGAAACAATTCAGACTTCGGGCAGGTGTGGGAGCACCGAGGCGCTCGGAGCGGGCGCTCCCGGCCAGCTTTGGTCTGTCCAGCCCTGAGCCCGGCCAGTTTTGCCCTGCCCGCCACAGCTTCGCCCCGGGGCAGCAGGTCGGGCGCATCCTCCAGCCCGAGCATCGCAGCCAGCGGGAGCACAAAGATCCCTCCCGCTGCCAGACACGGGCGCGGGGAGGCTGCGAGCGGAGCCGCGCCGGCCGCGGGGCTCAGGCGGGCACGGCGAGCGGGGACGGCGGGGTGCGGGGCCGGGCTCGCTCACTCACCGGGAATTCGGCCCGCAGGCGGGCGGATCGCAGGGCCAGGTCCCGCAGCACGGCCCCCGCCTGCCCGGCCAAGGGCGCCGCCATCTTCCCCGCTATCCCCGCCCTGCCCCGCGCCCCGGGCGGAAGCCCCGGCGGAGGCGGAGAGGGGCCGGGCGAGGCCCCGGCAGCGGCGTTGGGGGCTGCGGGAGGCCGCGGTAATGGGGTCGGCACCTTGCGGAAGGGTATAGGCCCCTGTGAGGGAGCGTGCGTTATCGCTCTGACTAGGAAACGCTGAGGGAGTTGTGCCTGTTTAGCCTCGAGACCACCGAGAGGCGACTCCGTTAATGTGTGTAACTGTCTAAAGGTTTCTAGAAGATGGACCGGGCTCTGCTCGGTGGTGCGCAGCGATAGGACAAAGAGGCAAAGGACAGGGACTGATGCCGAGGAGGTTCTGCCTGAACATGAAGAACTTCCTCGCTGTGCACTGACCGACCCCGGAACAGATCGCAGAGGGAGGGTGTGGAGCCTGCCTCGCTGGGGATGCTCGGCGCTGTCTGGACACGATGCTGTGCCCTGTGCGCTGGGATGACTCGGCTTGAGCAGGGAGGCTGGGCCGGAGGAGCCGCTGTGGAGCCTTCCAGCCTTATCCATGAAATTGTGTTTGAGATGAGTGTGCCCAGCACAGCCGGGTTTGGGACTGGGACCGAGGGCGGTGACCAGAGCAGGCAGGGCTCTGTGGAGAAGGCAGAGCGGAACATGCAGGCAGCGATGAGTGGAGTGCCTGGGAAGTGTGAGGTGCCAGCCTTGCACTGCTGGAGGCTGTTCCGACTTCAGCTGACTCTTCATAGGCACTATAATCTGAACTCCACAAAATACCTCTGATCTTCATGCACGGGTGTCAGGTTGAACATTAGGAGGGTTTTTTTCACAGAAGAGGTTGTCAGATGTTAAAATCAACTGCCCAGGGTAGTGGTGGAATTGCCATCCCTGGAGGGTTTTAACAAAGGAGTGGATGTGGCACTTGGTGCTGTGCTCTGTTTGTCAAGGTGATTATTGGCCACAGGTTAAACTTGAATATCTAAGTGATTTATTCCAACCTAAACAATTTTGTGAAACCTATGAATTAATGCCAAACCTGAGACACCAAACTCAGGCCCTCTTGGGGGATGGAGCAGAAGAGCAAAGCCCATAAAGCTTTATGTACATCACATGGACCTAAAATCTGGCATGGGTTCGCAGTCTGAGCAGAGGTGTCATGAAAGTGAGTCCCAGCAGCCAGATTTTGAAGGTTGTTCCATCCATCAGGAATGACTTGGGGGCTGGTGTGGACACAAGTGTACCATGTCTACAGTCTGAAGCAAACTCAACAGTCATATGGCCTGGCCTTTGCAGATACAGTTGCTATGTGCCTCAGTTGAGCATTTCCTTGTCTGTTTCTGTTTAGTGCACATTTGAGATAATCCACCTCTGAGTAATAGAGAGTTAACCAAATAGCTCACACAAATCGTCCATTTACAATCGTGGTCTGAAAAAAAAAATGCTCAAATTGAGCGGTTTCAGAGATACCCTTGCAATTTTACAACAGTTCATATTAAATTCACCTATATTGAAGCATTCAGAGTTAGCATTATATGGAGGCATTATTTATGCTGAACATTATTTATTCAGTGGTTTATGATGAAATAGTTGGATAAACACTTAAATCCTCATCTTCCAGTCCAGGATGCGAGTGGGAACAAAGGAAAATGCTCCTGTCAGGGCTTAGAACTTACACTCCCAAACATGTTTTTTAAAAAATCAGGACTGAACAATTCCTTTATTGGAATTTAATCAGCAGATAAATTGTATGTCTAATAGAGAAAAAAATCTGCAATTTCATAAAAACTGAGGTGTTAGAAAAGTCTGAAATTGAACACTTTTGTCTTTGTCATGACAATTTAAGTAATGTAATATGTTTCAATAAAGAATCTGGAGATGCTATTTTTGATAGCATTGAGCAATAATGTATGGTACAATATTAACCCAGGTATTACTGTGTGCTTGTTCTTTCATAATGTTATATAGTGACTTAGGTATGATGATGGAGGAACTATAATTTCATTTTTAGTTTCATGACTGTGGTTCAGTAAGCACAGCGTTCCCTATTCATACAGACTATTATGGCTGTCTGCATTAGGTTTATATATATAGCAGGTATATAAGCTTTCAGATAATGTCTGTGAATTGCATGCAAAGCTATCATTTAATGCTGTGAGGAGCATTTTCACTGCTTAATATAAATAATGCAGAACCTGCTTTACTATATTTTTTTATTGTTTAGATTTAGTGGAAAACCACTGCACAGTGTGAAGTAGTCACCAAGACTTTTTTTTTTTTTTGTATCTCCGTTGCAGAACATACCTGACCTTTAAAGTATGAGGAGAAATGATGGAGAGATTCATTGTCTTCACATCCAGTTTCCTTCTATGTATGTTTGAGCCAAAGCAAATTTAGATGAAACAGGTCTCTGAAGCAATTAGAGAATGCAAGAGCTGGAATTTTTGGATCATGGAGTGCAAGATCTGTTGGTGTGTGAGAGGAGGGACAAATTATGAATTATTGTTGGGGAACACACTTCAAATGCAGGGATTTGGGAGCAGCTCAGGAGTAGTCTCAACACACCATCCTCACAAATAAAGAGGGGAGGGAAGTGCAAAATAGAAAAGGATAGAGGGAGAGGCTGGTTTCAAAGGTCGTTCCTTCTAGACTTGCCGACATTCCTCCCTGTATCTCTCATGGATATGCAGCATTTGAGTGTCCTTCTGTTCTGTCTTCCCCAGGATACAGAAAAGGCTGGATTGTAGCTAAGTTTTTCTTAGTGGTCTATTTAATGCAAAACAACCAGTAATGGTTTTGCAATTAAGTTTAAAAAAGAATATTGTGTAAGGTTTGTACCTCTTTAGAAGTTATCCTTAAGGCTAAATGGTTGATAGTGTTCAAGTGAAAACATTTAAAGACAAAAGAAATCACCTTATCCCAGGTAAAGCACAATTCTAAGTGTTTTTGCCATGACATTGTATATTCATTTTCTTATCTGTACCGACTACCTCCCAAAGTACTGTTTGTTTTTTTTTTTTATTTTACAATGTGTTGCTCTAGCTGGGTTTTGGTGGGTTGTAGTTTCATTTCAGGGTACTGGAACCAGTAAGCTGAAATCTGCACATTGCCTTGTAATTGTTCTTACGTGTATTACAGAGCTTGAGCTTCACATTCACGTGGATTTCATAGGGAATAAGTTTATAATAAATGAGTTTATTTGACAGATACGCCACATACAGCATCCTCAAGAATAGCAAGTGAGGGTAATAAAGCTGCAGCAAACTCACTAGAATAGTCCCACTGTAGGTGGTTGAGGAGCAGGAAACAAGATCATAGGGTGAGTCTGACAGTGCCACTGCAGAGCATGGGTCCTGATGCTCAAGCACCTCTCAGAATATAATGCTGTCCCTGTCATTTGCTATTTCTCATTCCCTTTCTCTTTTCAAATATTAAACCAAAAAGAAAAATATGTGGTAAACGGTAAATATACCAATGGGTGGAGGAAGGATAACAAAGGATTAAAATAACAATGTTTGGGTCTAAAAAGAAGGATGAAAATAAGGAATGAAAAATAGTGTATTAGAATTGTAAATTGCCTCCTAGGTCACCAAGTTCAGTGACTGCACACAGCCACAGATTTCCCATTCATGAGAACATTATTGAAATATACTGGAAGGTATCCTGGAAGGAAGCAGGATGGGGTGGTTTTAGCTAGGTAGGGTCAAACATCCTGGTTTCTCTTTCTGCAGTGACATGGGAGCTCTGTGTGCTGCTGCATCACCAGGCTGCATATGTAAATATCAGTCTGCCCTTTTCATTTTCAGATTGTCTGTATCTCTGCTGTACATAGTGGAACTTATATTTGGCTCAGAATGAAGGAACCAAGTGAAGCCTTGGAACAGCCTTTGCATCTTCTGCTGTGGGAAGCCAGGGTGCTGCATTTTAACACTGTGTCATGACTGTGACTTGAAAAGTGAAAGTAAGTGTCTAAACCAGGGAAAACTTTAAATAATAACGTGGAATAAAGAGAAAAAGTCGTGGAATAACCAACGTTCAATAGATTTATAGCAGGAGAGGCAGCACCAGGCATAGCAATCGTAACAATAATGCTCCACCTTCTTTGATTTCTAACCATCTGACTGTGTAAAACCAAAACTTTCAGAATTTCTGACATAAATAATAGGCTGAAAACAATAGAAGTGATACATCAGTTTACAGGAGAGCTACTGCTACCTCTTGCCAGTGGCTTGCTGTATAATGAGGCAGAAAGGGGAGTTAGGTTTCTCAGCAGAGATAGACTGTAGGTCTATAACACTCAGTTCCAACAATGCTGAGGACCCTGATATTGAGGGTAGAAAGACGATTTTATTGAACTTCTGTCAGAGACGATACAGGACTGTGAATACAAAAAGTGTAAAGATCTGAGCTGTGGGGTACAGTGAAAACAACCTCTCAGAGTCTGAGCCTCTTTGATAAGATGTCACTGTATCCTTAGAAAAACTTTGAATTCTCTAAAAAATACCGTGAATCTAAATTCAGGAAAGAAATGTCTAACAGTCTTAAGAAATAAAAAAGCTAAATTTACTTGGGGGAAGGAATGGAGGTTAGAGTAGCAGCAAAACAGTGATGCAATGAAAAGACAGCCTCTGTTGTATCTGTTGAGCAACTCAGTTTATTATGTAGAAAAACATTCCGAAAAAGAATTAGATTTATTAAATATGAAGCAAAATCTTGACTAGATCAATAATCTTCTGTACATTATATTTAAAAACATATTTAGCAGCAAGGCATTATATTTAGAAACATTCCTATCAGCAGGCTCTCTGGAGTGTACAGGAAAGTTCCCAGATGAAGAGTTTGCTGAGGCAGTCAAATGTGGAACCTCCACATCCACCATGCTGACTGACAGGAATCTGTGAATTCCAGGTGAGCCATGCAGTAAAGCTCTTTAACTCTTTCCCAGCAGGGCTGCAGTTCCCATATGAAAGAATAAAGGCAAGGTGGCACTGCCATAAGAGAAATTACTTGGATGCTGATAGAAAAAGCTTTGTTTTATGGAGCTCTCTGTGTCCTACACAGTTATCTGCAAACAGGTGAGCATTTTCCAGGGATGAAACATGGTTGCATCTTGAGACTGTTGAAGACTGTAGCTGAAAAAGCATTGTTTGCCCCTACCACAGGGAGGCTGGGCAAATCAGGAAAGCTATAGGTGTTCCCATCACAGCTAATCCATGTTTTAATTCACAGGTTGCAAAATACCTTGTTGCCTCAACCTGTTATAGGGTTTGAAATTGTCTATTGTAATTAATTTCCAAACCAGTAAGGTGAAAGGGCTGCTAATATGTGAGGGGTAATTTTTTCCTGATGAATTTTATGGATTGCAGAGGCAGAGAAATTGATTTTTCTGCCAAATGAAGTATTGATCTAAAAGAAGCTTACTATGCTACCTAGTTTGGGGTCATAGGGTACTATTTCTGTGGATTTTGTAGATTGCTTGCTGTGTTTTCCTATTTCAATAAAACCTTTTGTCATGGAGGCAGGTTTCACTTTCATTACAATTGGTTGGACACCTGCAAGAGGTTCAGTGATCATGGAAGTTTATGAAAACCATAACCTTTCTAAGGAGCCTAACAAAGACATGCAGCACTGTGTGGAAAAGCTTGTAACAAAACCTGAATGCACCAGAGGAAACTGAACTGCCTAAACATAAAGCAGGGTGACAACAGTTACTATGGCATTTGGTGCATATGCTCACAGTTTTGTTGTCTAGACAGCATACTTGGACATTTACAAGTGTGTAAAATAAAGGAGGATTTTTTTAACCTTAGCTGGTGGCAAGAGCAGTTATAGCTGATGGAGCCAGGCTGTCCCCAGTCACAACTGCAGGCAGACTTCATCACAGCTGCTTTGAAAAAATCTCAGAGCCTCTGTATAAAAATGCCAAAGTTTGTAAATTTTTTACTCTTTTTCTTGTGTTGAATGGTGTCATCTCTCAAACCAGCTGTGAGAAAAAGGAGAATACCTAGAAATGAAATCACACAGATGAGACTGTGCTGATTTGTTTTGTAATCTGTTCCCTTTAGAATAAAACTACCCGCAAATAGCAAATAGCAATCTTCCTGCACAAGGGACTGGCAAGGGGCGCTTCCAGGCTTTCTTTTGCTAGTTAATGTATCAATTACCAGCTAATGTATCAATTCTTAAAAAAATGTAGTCAAAATGTAAGTTCATGGAGTAGAAAAAACAGACAGTGACTTTTTTGAGATCCCTTCAAATTACAAACAAGGAGCCTTTAGGAATCTGACGAAAACATTAAATATAATTGACTGGCAACTGACCATGCCCATGGTGAACTGTAGTTTCCTGACCATATAGCCTAAATACTTTAACAGAATTCCAACTACATTTACAAGCACCACCTCCCCTACAGAGAGGTTTGTAAATCAGCTGCATTAGTATTTGCTTTTGAATGGTGTTTGCAAATTTTATGGGAATTCGAAGAGAAAATGGGCAAAGAGCAAAGTCTGTATCCTCAGGGGACAGTATCTATATGAACAGATGAGTAGGGAGGGTAAAGCCTTATGTTTGCCTTCTATATAGATGCATTTTATGCATTTTTTTACTTCATTTCTGTAAAGCTTTCTTTAACCTGTAAGCAGAGTAACTCCAAAATGTTTTGCTTATGAAGATTGTTACTACAGCTAACTATCTTCGTGAACTCTTGGAAATGGACATAGATTATCTCACCTTCAAGTCTTATGTGTGTGTACACATATACACTAAATTTTTTTCATGGTTTGGGAAATCATAATATAAAGCTTTCTTCTGTTAGTAGAGCTAGGAGGAATCAAAAATAACTTCCCCATGGCCTGTTCCTTTAATAGCCTCTACAGAAGTACATAGGAATTACCATATTTTTAATTAATATGCATTTGTTATAAAGATCAAAATGGGAATGCTTTAGCCATCAGCTTGGCTGTAGCAGAGCCTAAAAAATTATTTTGCATTCTGCCTCAGAACGAAATTGGAATAAAATTTCTCTAAGCAACAAGTTCTAGTATCCATCTGATTTAGTCAAGTAACATTTGCAAGCTTAGCTATTAAATATAGCACTGTCAGGTACAGCTTCTGCTTTGTATATTGTTTGTCCTTAATAAATGTGTTTTGGTGATTTTGTTTCTCAAGGAACACTGGGAATGTTTTAGTGCATACAAGCAAGTTTGCAATCAAAATTCTACCCCAAGAAACATTTTTAAACTACCAATCTGTGCTTCAGAAAATGTCGAATTTTTTCTTTAGAAAATCAGTGAAGACCAGTTCATTAACAACAAGTGCCATTGGAGGTATGTGGTTTGTTTTGAGAGTCATTTAGGATAAAAAACCTGTGTACTGTAATAAAAATTCAGGGAAACAACAGAAAATCTACATGGACAACTCATTTAATGGCTGTGATGACTTTATGTTTTAGGTAACATGCATCCTAAGTGTAGTATCCTGAGCAAATCACTATTTATTCACTTTGGATTTGGTTTCTTTAGATTTTAATGTATGTAATGAGTGTTGAGCTGTATACTGAAATGAATCCTTTTGTTACTGAAGGCTACATGTGGCTTACTTGATGGAATTCAGAGTAGGGTTCATAACAAATAACAGAGTTCGAAGGGATAAATGCTGAGAGTAACCTTCCTTATCTCTGCTGGTTTCTGGGAGCACAGTTATTACAGTGTCTATGGCCCATGGTTCAGTTCTCTGCAGAGGAGAGAACTTCACTACTAATCATCCTGCAGACGTTAATGGGAGTGCATAATGTAGGAATGCTCAGGTCATGAAGTCTTATTTATAACTGAAAAAATTTAAAAGAATTTTAATATTGCCAATGAATACTCCCCCAAATTCAAATGAAATTTATTTCTATGTAAGAGCTTGTGCATGTTTCATTCAATAATTGCATCTAATATTGCCAGCAAGGAAAGAAAAACAATAATGTATGCCTGGTATGACACATGCCATGTTTCAACTGAGAGCACAACTGTTGCCACCCTATAAAACAGAAAATTATTGCAATTAATTCATTACTTCAGAACAACAAATAACTGAGGAATTTGCAAAATACATCAGTCTTCTGTAAAGAAGAGAAGACTTTATTAGGCAGTAATTGTTATGAATTAATCACTTAGCTTTAATGCTAAGTATGATCTTGTGATACAGCATAAAAATGTGAGTGCCAGTCAATAAGCAGACAATGAATAGTCTTGGGAGGGGATTCATCCCTTGTCCAGAGTTCCTGGAGAATAGCAATGACTTCTTATTTTAACCTCTCATTGGAAGGAGCAGTTCAGTTCATGCTGTGTTACATCAGAAGCAGGATTCAGGATTCAGCAGTGGCACTGTGCCTAATGCTAACTTGCCACCACTATATCCTGCAGAAGTGTCTCATTCTTTTGAGGCCAGTGGAAGTGATAAGTCAAATGTTTCTTGCACCATTTAAAGCACAGAAGATACATGTACATATATATGTGTGTGTCAGTACAGTTGTGTATATTTATTTAGTGGCGATTTTACTGATAGAAGATTTATATTAAAATATATGCTAACTATTATTTAAAATCGTTCTTCTGCTGGTTTCTTTGACATTAGGAATTTTGCAGTACTTGCCTTCCTAATTCCTCAGGCTTCCTCCAGTTTATTCAAAATGGTGAGGAAGTTTCAGGATACCTAATATTCCAAGGATTTCTAACCAGCATGAACAGATTAATTGCATAAAGCACAGATCAAATTGCATAGAATTGTTAATGTAGCCCAGTCATGCCCTATTGCATCTGGGCTGTCAGACTGAACAGGTCTGTCTTAATAACCTGAGAGTGGTTGAGAGAGTGAAAATCAGCTCCATAAAATTCCACCCAAATGAGAAAATCAGTCCTGAATGAACAGTGAGTACAGACCATCAGAAATCATTTTTCTTGATGAGCAGATGGAGAAATGTGTTTTTGAAGGTAGGTTAAGTGTTTGAAAGGTAACTATCAGAGGTCATTTCAGCCCCAGCTAATTATCTCTTAGGCTTTAGCTAATACTAAATAGCAAGTTCATAAGGATTATATGTACAGCTGTGGTCTGCAGAGTGAGAGGTGTTTATAAAAAGCTGAAGAAAAGTGACAAAGTCAAAAACCACAAAAAGGACCTTTAAGGACATCGTGCTTACCTGGGAACTGAAAGCCAGGGATTGTTTATGTAGTGTGGCATTTTGCTCCTTTGTCTATGTGGAACCAAACTACAGGTCCTGTTTGTCATGAAATTTCTCCTTCTTTTGTGAAGAATGCTGGGTTTGTGTGTCTAAAAAACTCCATCATTCTCCGTGAAAATAAGGTGGCAACTTAGAGAAAAAAACCACATAGGAGGCAGCAGGAGAACACAGAAATTGTCCTCCTAGTCAAAAGGCATCAGCAGCATGTCCTTATCTTCATGATACACTTCATAGCCATGGAACAAAGATGAAGCAAGAACTCACAGAGAGATTTGATATTCAATTATTTTGTCTCATTTCTTTCCTTATCTGCCAAAGTCCACAGTAGTCACATATGACAACTATCCTTTACAGACAGGGCTGCCATCCTGACTTCATCCAGCTCATCCATCATTTCATGGCCACAGTGTTTCAAAGCACTGTGGCTGCAGTGCTTCTGAGACCTCTGCTACTGCAGTGACAACCCAACAACCATCCAGTCTTAAGGCAGCTCCTCTGAATTGTTGAGGTAAGCTGAAATTTTCATCAGGGAGCTTTTGCTTCTCATTTATAAAGAAAAACATTGGCTATTATGGTAATAATACAGAAAGCCTCATTAATTACAGCACACAATAAAGAATAAAGCAAGTGTAAAGAAGCCAAGCAGATGGTGCATTATAATCAGACTTTTTAAACAGTAACCTTCACAGTAGGGAATGCTGTAGGTAAGAGTGGAACTTAACTTTCATTAGAACATTTTTATTTCTGTGTTTAGGACATAAGTGTATTTCCAGATATGGTTTTTGCTGAAAGTTGAATTATTCTGGAAAGCCTGAGAAAAACAAAAAGCAATACAATTTCTTTCTAATTACAGAGATTATAGAGTGTGAAGTGGGGGAGAAGGGAAATGCTGTAAGTTTTTACTGGTTTCTGTCATTCCTTCTGCAGTTTTGAAACATACTGTAAAGAAAAAATTTTAAAAAACTTTTTAGGAAGAGACAAAAATAGGGGCAGCTGTAGCTCTCTATTTTGGGAGTGTGGAGTTGGGGAAGAGGAGGCTTAGAGAGCATTGCATAAAACCAGGAGCCTTTGAGGTACCATTTTGCCCAAAGGGAGGGAAGAGGAGGGTGAGAAAATACTGCCATAGGTTAGTGGTAGTTTTAAGAGACAAACCCAGCAAAGATTCCTCCTCCCATATCTGGCTTTCCTGTGTGCCCAGGAAATAAAAATGTAACCTGTCAGTTGCCCTTGCAAGCATTCAGAAAATAGCTGTAATAGAAACCTGTAAAATATTTTGTTAGAGAAATGATACCCAGACAATTGTACAAACCATAAAACAAGCAAAACTAAACCTGTGAGGTGTAAGACTTCAATTCCCATACAATAATTTATTAGGAGGATTCATTTTATTGAATTAAATGAATGCTAAGAAAAAGCCTCTCTCTGCTTTAGCACAGCAGTAAAGAACGTTGTTCATCTCTGCTGGGTAACTGAAGTGTCCAGCCCCAGGAACAACAGCTGCTCAGAAAGCACTTTGTGTCCACACCTGCAGCCTCTGTGGGCTGTCCAGACTCAGCCTGCATGCAAATCCCATCTGCCTTTGCTGATGCTGCAGTGGGAGCAACCTCAAGCCTTTTTTTTCCCCCAGTATCCTGTGACTTCAGCAGGATAACAGAGAGGATATCAGAAGGACTAACTCTGTACTGAGAGCTGAGGAGGATCTATGAGAGATGGAAGTCTTGGCTACTGGAACAGTTTGATGAAATAGCCTGGAAGCTCCAGAGCCACTTTTGGGAGCTCTTGCTCTAAGGTTTATTGCAAACCTTTTGATTGGAGACAGTGAGTTTAAAGTAGTTGCTGTTCAATCTCCTAATATTATGCAACCAATTAGGCTTTATTTGATTGTTCTTGATATAATGTGCATAATGTGTAGCTGTTCACAGTAAATTCTCCTGGTCCTTTCAGCTATGAGCTTTCCATGGGTGGCACAGGTATTACCCTTTATTGTCAATGAAAATCTAAGATTCATGGCAATATACTGACATTCCATTACTTTTTTTCTTCTTGATGTCTTTAGCAATTAAGTTTGCCATATTTTTAGTCAGGACATTGAATGGCAAGAAAGCAACAATCAAATAGTCTATATTAAAAACAAAAAAATCCCAGAAAAAACATATTAAGAAAACACATCTGTATTCAAAGAATTGTTACTTCAATTCTTAACTGTACAATCTGGTGGAATTGGAGCAATTACTTCTGTTTAACTTTCTGGGTTGGCATGTTTTCAAAGTGGGCAGTAGGAAACTTGGATTCCTTATGCTTTGTCCCATTGCAGTTCTCCTATATAAATATCAGTGTATGGTAGCATGTACAGAAAATATTCAGGGCGTTGTTGGGTTTGTGGTGATTCTTCCTAAGTCTGGAGTGATTCACTGGCCAATCCATCCATACATGATACCTTGCTCTACAGGTCAGAATGGGGAAGGCAGCTCCTGGGATGCTGCACAATTCTCCTTTGGGTGCCTGACCACTGACTTGCCCTGCCCTCATGCCAGTCATGGGCAGCTCATGGGGGTTTTGATCCATCAATGGTTATGTTTATCTGCTCCTTGAATGTGGCAATAGAAAGAGACAAATCTCTATTTTCCCTTGAAGAAAATCTGTTCTTGTTAATGAAGCTTTCAGTCACCCATCTGAAAGGATATTTAGCTCATGTGTTCACAAAATGCTTGTTTGTGACTGCGGCAGCTCTGAAACTGAGGGAAGGAGCACTTTGCTGCCACCTCTCAGTGAACTGAGAAGAGAGGGAGCTGTAAGTACAAACTTTTGGGCCTCTTTATTTGCCTGATTTCTTTCTGAGGTGCATTTCTACCCATTTTTAAGGAATCAACTAAAACTTGGAGAAATAGAGAAATGAAATAACATTGTATTTCTTTTATGCTGGAGAAAATCAGAATGGTATTTAAATGTTACCTGTTTTGGAGTTACCACAAATGAACCTCAGTCTTGCATGGGGTAGTAAATGGAACTGAATGAATATGAATATGTAAGCACATCTATTTCTAACTGATCTGGAGTGTTGAGTGTGTTAAAAAATGAAGTGCAGGCATCAGCATGACAGAAGAGGGTGATAACAATAATAGGGGATTGGCACTGACAAAGGCTGTAAATGGGGGAGACAGTAAACTACTCCCTTTATGAAATGAGGCAGCCCTTCCTGAGAGCGTTTGTCAATTTGCCTATTCCCTTTCTTTAAATGATGAAAGGGGGCAGCTGATGGATAAATGAATGTTCATCAAATGTTCAAACTGAGCTACAGGATGTGGTTTCTGAGTCTGGTCCTTTTTGTTAGCACCAATATTTGGAGGAATAGTTCAATGCTTGTGTGATTACAGGAAGTTTTCTTAGCACAGTACTCATGAACAGTCTCATTAAAATCAAAGACTGTGACTCTGTGGCTGTGCAAACACCCAAAAGAGAAGTGCTGGAGTTGCTGTGGCACCTCCAGGGGTTGCAGCACTGCTATTGATTTTACATGAAGGCTCTGGGATGGTGCAGTGATGGACAGCAGAATAAAACCCTGGGAGAGATGGATAGACATGATTAAGTGTTTATTGGCCAGCAGTCAGTGCCTTTTCCTATCCTCTTAGGTCCCAATCCACAGATGATATGCTGTTACCACTTTTAGCTCCAGGGCTGGTCGTTAAACTCAAGCACAAGGAGCTGATATATTTAGGACCAGAGGTCTCCAGTTCATTGCTTGTTTATCACCATGCTGCAGTCTGGCATCATTACAATACTGAGGCCTGAATAAACAGAGTTCTGAATATTTAATTTGCAAAACCACTTTATTCAAATATCTTAAATCTCTAAAGTTTTCAGCTCTTTTGTTTGTTCCTTGGAGAATTTACAATTTCCCTTGAGATTGTGGTCTGTTGTTATTCTTTCCAAAGGAAATATAGAAATCATATTTTAACCTGAAAGGATTTTATCCTCCCTTCATGTTCTCCTTAATGTTTTTTTAGTTGAATAGTGTGAACTTTTCTAGACACATTTCTGGGATTTATGCATTAATATCAGGCTCCAGGTGGAGAGGCTTTTTATCAGATAAGCAAACCTGGGAGAAAGTCCTGAATGTTAACACTGAGGATGGAGATGGTATGGCACTTTTTCTTTGAGCAAATCTGATTGCATTTCAGTGACAGAGAAGATAGAATACTTTTATTTTATTCACTCATTCTATTACTCCCACAATAAGCTATATAAGCTCAGTAAAAAGTTTCTGAGATGTGGAAAAATTTGATAGCAGATGTACTAAGGAGCAATGGACATATTTTGTAGTTTGCTCCTGCTTGATATTAAGGTGGCCAAGGTTCTTAAGAGTGCTCTCAGATCCTGCAGATCAATATTCTGCTGAGTTCTGATTTTACTTGGGTTGATGGTACTGCTATCAATGCCTTGCAATATAGCAAGAAGTCTCTCTGGAATGAACCCTGTGGGTGTCATTCAGAGAATATTCAACTTCTTTTTCAGCCCCTGATGTCAGCATTGCTGGTGCTTGTCTCATTATGTCTGATTTTATGATACAGCATCAAGATCTTAATTTCACTGAGTTTTTTTATTCTCTGGGGGAAAAAATAGTGGAGAGTCTCATGTTAGAAGAAGTGGGCAGATCTACCCTGGGTAGAGTAAATAGCCATAGATGATACTTGTGTAATCCACAAAAATATAAAGAAAACTGTACCCCATTCACCTTTGTTGCTCCCTTTTAGTTGAACATAGGCTACAACTAATACAGAGCATATATCTTATTTGATTGGAGCTAATAAGATAACTCTTGGTGAACACTAAATTGATGCAGTGTTTAATTGGTGTTTTCAACCTGGGAGAGGGCTGTGAACTGCCATCATTTTATTCCTCATAGTTGTTATTCTTGGCCAATTTTCTGGCACTTCTGGAATCAATGAATTTAGGAGGAAAGCCTCATCTTAGAGATGTTACCCCATGTCCCTCTTCAAGTGAAGTCATATGAGATTGTCTCAGACCAACACTCTTTCTGGCACTCCTAATAATACTCTTTAAAACCTGCTTTCCACAGTTCTCTGCCCAAAATGCATTTTGGCCACTAAAACAGGATAGAAATGGTCAATTGCCAATGCCTCAGAAGTGTTAAGTAAGCCAGTGACTGAATATTCATAACAACCTTCTTTTCCTTCTTTTGCACTATGTATCTTTTTGCAATAAAAAATCTGTTATTTCTTTATTTGCTGACATTCCCTAGTGACATATCAGTGGTTCTGGGAACAAAAGCCTTTAAGAATCTTGGTGTGCTTTTCTGTCACCTGAAAATACAGAACTACAAAGTCTTTGCCCAGACAGCCTGGCTTGTTGTCTATTGTCACTTGCTTCCATTTATCTAACAAATGCTGCCAGTTCCTTAGGTTTATCACAGATTCTGCTTCACTTTCCTTTCACCTTATGATGTGACAGCTCCATCACAGAGCTGTTTAATAGATGGCTCAGCTTCATTTCTCACTCCCTTGTCCACACAATGTGGGGAGAATGCTTCTGATCCATTTTGCTTGCCAGGGACTCTGGAGCAAAGACATTTTTGCTGTAAGGAAGTACTGTCAGCATTCCCGTTGTGACTGAACTGCTGGCTCTTCTCAGTGTACCCCAGCCTGTGTGTTTTCAGCTGCTTTCCACCTGATCTGATCAGATGCACTTATTTCTTTAGTGATGTACTGGTGTGAATGTTAGATTCTATTTTATTTTATTTTATTTTTCTGTGCCGCTCTTCCTTGATTTCTTTTTCACATTCATTCTTCCACATTGTGAACTCAATGATGCCTGGAAAATTCATTTTTTCAAGCCTGCTCTGAAACTTTATTGGAAATATTGCATTGTGTATGTGATTACACCTTCTTCCTCAAGACCACTCAGTAATTTATACCCCACTAGTTTGTATTTCTCTGGGAACCATGGCTGCTTGACCAGCTCAGTTTTACTGTATGTTACAGAAGATTTTGCTGCCATAAAACTCCACAGTAAAATATAAATAAAAAGCGGATTAATCCAAAGATAGCTGGAAACTTTATACAAATTCAACTAGTATGCCAACAGTATATAGCATTATGTAAAATGTACCCAAGCTATATTGGTATCTTCCACCCCTAGAGAAGAAACAAGGGCAGATATTGATATATCAAACTAGTTGATGGAGTATTTAAGAGCAGGCAGAAAAAACTGAGTGACATTCTGCTAAATGTGACAGTAACTTTATGTTTTCATGCACACTTCCAAAGAAGGATTGAAAAGGAGCTGGAGAGCTCCTACAGAATGTGATGTATTTTGGACAATTGTATTATTCTTAGCAGTTGGAGAGGATTGAATTTGATTTGTTGGGAGGTGTTTGGCAGTGACTCTTGATGTGACTCTTGGTGGTGTCATGGTCTAATGGTCTCTGGCCCAAGGAGCTGTGCCTGCTCCTTCTGGCACAGGAAGAGCCCAAGCTCTCATCTCCTGAAGCTCCTGAAGAAGGAGCACTGTGAATGGAATGTGAAGAAATGCTCCTTAGCTGTGGAAGAAAATGACAGACTAAAGTCCACACTTCCAGAAATGGTGGGTCTATTAGTTTACTTCATATTATTTCTCCAGAGACTCAGAGAATTTCAGAGGAAATGACAGTTGCAAATATTACACTGAACTAAAGAACAGTGATAAGAAACTGATAGAAGAATGTGACCTCCAGCTGCAATTTGAGGTTGCTTGCAGAAATCCTTGTGAATTCCAATTCCTTTCCTCGAGCAAAAAGAGGTACATGGATTAGGATGCATAATTTCTGTAGGCAAAGGAAGAAAACCTTTGCCACCTTGCTGCTGCCTGTCTTTAGCTCTATTATTCCTCCACCATTTCCTTTTCTTCAGTGATGCATCACCTCTCCAGGTAATAAATCATAGAATCTTTGTGGATAATGTCTTCATTTTGCATGGCAAACACATGCCATAAATCTAGGTGAAACTTAATAATTGGTATATGACATCTTTCTTCCTGTGAATGGCAGAGACAGAGGATCCCATTTCCACTTACTTTCCCACTGGCAGAGAGAAAAAACCTGTTGATTAACTATTTGAGTACTGCAGTGATTGTGATTAATGCTCAAAAGAAAAAAAAAAAGATAGGGGAAAGAGACACTAATACTGGCCTGGCTACTTCCCAAAATCCTACTGGAAAACTTCACACTGTCAGTGTCTCTAGAAGAGGATGGCATTGGAAACCCTTGGAAACACTTGTGCCTTGTCACTACTCATGTACCAGCACTGACCCAGTTCTCTCTCAGAACTGTCCTTTTCTGGCACTAGGTAATGTCCTGGAGACCTCCTGGTCTTGCTTTTCCTGGAGCCCTGTTGGCCATGACATGGATGTGTGTTTCTATGGGGCAAACTGGCCAGGTGTGAAAGGACTGTAATGATTCAGAGTGCTCTATAATGCAGTGGTCTAATTCTAGAGTTGACTGGACTAGTACAAGCATTTTCCTAAACACATGGCATCTCCACTCTCCTTACACCCTGACTGCTTGGGATATTTTGGCAGCCAGATGCTCACTGTGGTATGAAGTGCCAGATTACAGAGCCATAAGTTCCCAAAATGGAATTGACAACTCTGAAACAAAGGCAATGGAAATTTTCTCTGAGCAGGAGTGGTAGTATGAGGCCCATCAATGTAAGGCAATTACAGTGCCAGCTAATGAAATCAGATGCCAGCTTTGCTGATGTAACTAGTTTCACAACCTCTAGCCTTCCTAGCATAACATAGAATAATTCATAATGAGACTGCACAGAACTCTTTCAATTAGATTGCAGCAGTGGAGCAAGTTATTTTAGCTAGGCAGAAGCATGCAAAGCCTGTAGGCTCAAACACATGGTAATTGAATAAATAGACTCAGGCTTTTGCTATCACACAAAGAAAATAAGATGTAAGAGTCTTCCTCTAGAAGACAGCCATTCAGCTGAAATCATCTGCCTGCACTCCATTCAAAAATCACACTTCTGGATGAGGGGACAGGTTGCCATTTCTCAGAAAAGCTCTCAGTGGTGAGGATGCCTTCAAGTGAAGATTGGGAGAGCAGCTGTAACTTTCAGATGGCACAAATGTCAAGAATGCCTGCAACACTTTAAAAACACACACAAAAAAAAGGAATGCTAATCAGTAAGCAGGGATTCTGAAGGCAAGCTCTTTCATGGATACTATCTTTATTAGAGGGGATACTTCAGCATTTCAGGCAAGTGTCTGTTTTACTCACATGAGCGCAGTAAAGCACAGGAATTTGTGTTTCTGTGTGGGGCTTTCTTGTATGTCTATGCCTCCGCCTGCAGCCTTCCTGCCAAGGGGATTGGAAACACCAGCCAGACATCACAGCACCTCAGTGTTTCTGGCCCACTGCCATAGTGCATGGAAGGTTCTTTCTGTCTTCATGGTGGGTTTTTCCCTTTCCAGATAGTAACTACTTCTAGGATTGAGTTTAAGTCACCTTATCTTTCCTATTGTGATAGGAATTCTTTCCCATGGTTCCCCAGACAGATTGCTTCAGACAAGCATCTTTGATCCAGAGCTTTTATTCTGTGCTTCAAAATTCTTCCAATCAGCAATTCATAGATGAACATACTGTCCTAGCTGATTCCTGGTCTGCTCATGGATTTGAGGACAACAAGAAGAGAACAAATTCATGGTTCCATGGAAGAAGAAGTCCATAAATGTTCTTTCCTGATTGCAGTGTTATACTGGAAAGGAAGCAGGAGTAGTGTTGATCATAATAGTTTTACACTGTTTTGCAGAAATTATCTATATCATTCTCTCCAGTGGACAAGGCAGCATTGCACAGGGAAAGAAAAGTGTGGTCAATTTGCAAGGAAACTCTTGGGACTTTTGGTTTTGGCTTCAAAAAGAGAGAACAAATTATTTTAGCTTCTCAGTTTGAATAAGAACTGCTTATAGTGAAAGAGATTTTACAGCCCATTAAGTTCAGTCAGTACAAAATGAACTTAACTGGCCAGATTGACACCTGGAGAATACACCTTGTGCTAGAGGGAATCTTCATCTGTGTAAAGTTGATGCAGCTAATTCTGTTATCTCATGCTTTGGATTTGGCACCTGTGAAGTTTTTGCTGGAGCCATATTTCCTGGTGATTTGGAGCAGGCTGAGACCATAGGAAATGAAGGAAGGGTCGAAGGAGAATCAATACTATTCTGCTATGCCCCATACTCAATGAGCTTTTAAAACAGGCTGACAGGAGCACAAGGCTCCCACTCAGTATCCTACAGCTCTAGAGACATCCAGCTCCTAGAAATTACTCCTCTGATGATTACTCCTCTGAACCATGAAGGCTATGATAGATCCAGTCCATTTGATATCCTGTTTTTCTTAATTATTGTGAAGAACAGACAAGGGGTAATGTCCTTTCCCTGGTGGAAATGGCATGTGACAAACTGATGTTGTAAATTACCAAATGGTGTTTGAGATTCAGATACTGAGAAAAGGATGAGAAGGCAGAATTCTTGTGTATAAAAGAAAATCCTAACTCTGCTCAACTCTTAAAATGAAAAAAAAAAATTCTGTCTAAAAGTCATCCAGAACATTCTGTCCTTCACAGGAATAAAAAATTATGAAGTTCAGCTCAAGTGTTGACAGAATAGTTTATCACAAGGAAAGCCACTTTCTTTAGATAACTCTTGCTTTTTAAATTCCTACACATGCAATTGTTTTCCTTTTGAGGACATTTAAAAATAAACTATCAAACAGGATATTTCCAAAATGACAAGATCCTGAATCTGCAATTGAATACAATTATATTTGGCCAAGATATTAAATAAAATTTCCTTCTACCATGGAGTTAAGTGGTAGAGTATGAAACTGGCCATACACATGGGCAAAATCAAAACCCTCCAGAATGAGTCCTATGGCAATCTAAACAGTCATGTTTTCCCAGAAAACTTGTTGCCTTGCATGTCAAAAGCATCAATCACAGTGTTTGATGCCACCTCACAGAGAATTTCCATTTTCATTCCTTTGCTGTGGCGTTGGATTATCTTTGCAACAATAGTTGTGGCTATGTGTAAATTGTTGTGTAAAACTAAAGGGGATGTAAGTGACAGGCAGTGAAGTCTGGCAGCACAACTTCTATCACTCAGGATTTGACAGGCATTGCACCAAGTCCTGCACTCAGCTGACAGGATCTCTCATTATTTGGTCTTTGGAATTTGTAGTGCATCATCATCATGCCAAATTGACTGGTTTTTGTAAGAAGAAGGAACTGTGAAAGCTAGTTACCTCTTCTGTATGTTGTTTGGCACTCTTTTGTATGGTTTTTTTATTCAATCACAAGGGAAAGTACTAGAATTCATAGTGTTTTCTTTATGAACTTAGGTAAGAAGTTTTCATCTACTTAGATACTACCATGGGGACAAAGAAATCATCCAAAGTGCTTCAAGTAGCCACTGAGCACCAGTTTTCAAATGCAGAGGGAAGTTGTGTGGTTTGTTTGTTCTGCTAAAAGCAGGAGACAGATTTGATAACTGGCTGGACTCAGAATTGCACACAGGAGGACCAAGGATGCATCACTTCTGAGTGCTTTGTTTGGGAGACAACTTTTACACTTGTGCACAAGTGTAAAGGCAGAACTCCCTGTCAGTCAGTTTCTCAAAAATGGAAAGGGAATATGGGACTATCAAAGTGTCCAAGGCCAGGTTGGATGGGGCTCTGAGCAGCCTGGTCTAGTGGAAGGTGTCCCTGCCCATGCCAAAAGGGCTTAGAACAAAATCATCTCTAAGGTCCTTTCCAGTCCAAATCATTCCATGATTCTAGGATTATTTCCATTGACTGTATCTCAGAAATTTACATTCCCTTTTTTTTTTCACTGCCTTCCCTTTTGAAGAATTGATTTCAATAAGGGAAGCAGTACCAGGAGAAGATTGGCTGTATTGAATTCACATTGAACTGATTAAAAAACATGGAACTTATTAGAAAAATAAACATATTTCCTTTTCATTATGCAATATTTCAACAACAAATTTATTTGTTTAATATAATGTCTAAGTAAATATGATAGGGAACATTATTAAACATGAGTGCAGAATAATTTTGGAAGCTGGAGAACATGTTTTTATGTGTGCAATACAGTTTACAATTAAATAAGTCTTTTTATGAAAGCAATCATGTAATTTTTCACCTTCTGTAGCAAAAAATGAATAGAGTGAAAATAGTCTAAATCTTCATAAAAGAGCCTGGTTTTGTTAAGATTTTTCCAGATTATTGCAATATCTTAAATACTGAAGAAAATCTATATGAGAAAAATTTGGACAATAAGCAAGTGTCTGAACAGACAGCTACTGATCACCATTTCTAGTGGGAAAGCTGGGGTTCTGGCACTAAAAAGGAGGTGCAGTAGCTGAAATGAAAATCTTTTTTGCAGCTTTCACAGTAAATAACTAAAGATCAGAAATGGGAACTGCTGTTTCATCATTCCAGTTTGTTCCTTTGACTTTCCATAGATTTTCCATTGCTGAGGCTGTTACTGGTTATTAGCTGATACAATTGGACTGGGGAGATGAGACCTTGCTGGTGAAGAAAGCGTAAAGAATTGAACTGACACAGTTGTACCAGCAGTGTGGAGGCTGCTCTGGCTCCAGCCTGGTTGTGGGTTGTGCTGTAATATTACAGATGCCTTGTTTTGATGCAGGGAAATTAGATCAGTGCCCATGGGCCCCACCACAGAACTGTGAACAAGGCAGTGTTCTGTGTCTCTGTACCAAGGATATGCATTCACTGCAGAGTGACTGAACTGGTACAAGTGTTAAACCAGAAGAAAAACATCATCTCTGCAAAGTGCAGTGACAAAAATTCAGGCAATGTTCTACAGCCAGCGCTATGTTCTTAGTGCTTTTAATAGCTCAATTTTGGATTATTCAGGGTCTAACACAGTGTTTGGAGCCTCAGAAGCAAACTGTTCTTTGAGTATCTTTGCTTCAGGCACAGGCTCTGAATCTTGGGGATGTTCTGTGCAGACTTTGATGGTTCTGGTGGGTTCCTTCCAGCTCAGGGTGTTCTCTGATTGTCTAACTCGATAGTGTTGAGCCATGGTCTGCACATACTTGGATGTAGAGTGGTGTCCTAAACCTCTGTGAGTGATGGCTACAGGCACCAGTCGTTTATAGCCACTGCAGAGCTGTGAACTGGGGCACAAAGACTTCACTGAAGATAGTTATTAGGTATTAACAGCTGGAGTCTTCAGTTAAAATGTCTTTCTGGGTGCTTTCTCAGTGGTAGGAAAACTTGCCTTGGATTGCATTTGTCCTAGAGACTTTCCCAAGACAGCTTAGTGCCTTTCTCTTCAGATTGTAGGGCCAGACATTTTGCTGACATAGCCCTGACCATTTTCTCTGATGTAGAGGGACCTTTTAGGGATTTGGACCAGCTGAACAAATGATGTATAACTTTACCACCAATACTTGTTTTATACATATATCCACCCATTAGCAATTCAGACCCAAACATTCCTTCATAAAAAGCTTGGAATCATGTCTATTTTGTACCTTCATATTTTGGCTCTTCACTAGTGATAGTACCTGCATGCAATCCTAACAACTTAAAAATTCATACAGGCAGTTATACACTAGCCTTGGAACATCCATTATCATTAGAAGATAAATAAGGCCTGTAAAAGTGCCTTTTCTTCCACAGTGTAAGTATATTTTCCATCATTACGGCTGGGTGCTGAAGTTTGCTAGTTCAGAGCAGTAAAGCACATTCTGCACATATGAGTAACGTGGGAAATGAGGAAAATCAGGCTAATTTAACCTCTTTCCAAATTTGTTCTAAAACCAAAGAGTTATTTAGTGAAATTAAGTTTTGGGTAGGAGAGAAGAGCACTTGCTCTGCATAGGCAAATGACAGCATATACCACAGATTTAATTAAACAAAACAGAGATAAGTACTGCATTGTATGCTAAAGTAATGTTTACTATAGCAACTGATTACTCTGCAGACAGCTTGTTATTTTCTTTTCCAATTTACAGTGAAGATAAGAAATATGGAAGGGTGATAAATATTCGATCTGAATCGTACCTTTTAGGGAGGTGACTGAAAGATATTGGGAACACTTATATAAGAAATAAATCTACAAAATCCTTGGGCAATATAAATTGGCCTATTTCCATTCGACATTACTGAGTGTTGTTTTATACCAGTTGAGGAGCTACCTCCCAGGAGAGCTCATAAAAAACTTTTGTACCTTCAAACCTTTCTGTGAAGAGCTGGACTTTTTAGATCCTTGTGCAATGGCCTGATAAATCATCATCCATTTTTTCTGAGAAAGTGAAGAAGTGATTGGACACAGTGCTGTTGTTCTCTTGAAGAAAGCTGTATGACATAACAAAGAGATGGCAACCAAATACTGATCAGTCCTAATCTTGTCAGTGCCTCCACCTCTGTCATTGCTGCAGTTGCTGTACAATGTCCCCTCCTCTGCTTTGTTCTGGTGGTTGATTACAGGTGGTATAAGGGTGGCTTTGTGCTGAGGGAGGAGATTGAGAAACAATTCTGTTCCATGACCAGAGCTGTTACATGACTTTGGAAACCTACAGTGCTACTGTGTGCCTGAATTTCTTCACCAGCGTGCTCCTTCCAAGCTACCCTATGTCATTCCACTGTCCTTTTCTTTCTGAAGGGCAGGAGTGAATCATGGGCAGTCCATGGCCGAGGCAATGCTCCTGTGCAAATCAATTGAATTTAAACACCAGACAACTTCTCACTGAGAGCAATCCTGCCTATTCCATCCAGGTTATAGCCAGCTAAATATAAAACGGAGACAACAAAGCTTAATTGCTGCCGAATCATCTGGGAATAGGTGGGGCCCCACCTTTGCAGCTCCACAAGATGGTGTTGGTGGTGGGAAACAGATTGTACCCCAAAGTTAGCAGTGGGAAAGTTGCCCCTTGTCCTGGTGCATCAGGACTTTCAGGATCGTGCAGGAACCACGAGGTTCAGGTCCTGCAGGAGGGACAGGGCAGTGCTGGCTCTGTGCACTCCTCTCAGCCATGCACCAAGCATGAGTGTTCATCCAGAGTTTTCCAAGCATTCAACTCACGTTCCCAATGTAGCAGGGAAAAGCCAGACTTTCCGTGTGTCAGATTTATCCAAGAATAAAACCACACTACATGAGCCACATTATTCTTTTATTATTATTATTATTAATGCATATTGTATTGCTTTTAATTGTGGCATGAGCTGGTGCTAACTACTTCCAAACAGCCTTTTTAACTAGAAAGTTTATGTTGTATTTTATTAATGCAATAGGTTCTGACTTTCCAAGTTTCCTCAAAATGAAACAATTTTCTTTTCAAGTGTACATCACTGAAGTCAAAGAGACATAATATTCCCAACTGTATAAAACAGCCTGTGGCAACTAGGTTAGAGCTGTCAGTTTTACACATGGGGTGCCTGACAAACATATTATACATACAATTCAAGGCTGACCTTATACTGCACCTGAATTTAAATCTGTGTGCTGCACAATGCTTTATATCCTAAATAAGCTGTTAACACCCTCTTGCAGCCCTTCCCTTTATAATGGCATATAACTGCAAACTCTATATTTTCATGAGCAGCAGCCAGAAGGTAACACCATAAAATTAGTTAATTTTAACATAAAGATGCCGAATCAATGCTGCACACATTTGAAAAATACATTTTCTTTTAAGTAGTTGAGTGCTTGCAGATAAGAAGAATGTTCCATAAAAATTCACCACTTTCCCCCTTGTTTTAAAGTGTCTGGTGTCTCCAAAATACATGGGATAAGCAAATGGTAAACATACAGGACTGAGAACCTTTAAAACAGAAATTCAACTTTGAAAGAAGCACAGACGTCAAAGAATTATTTCAAAGACTTTTTATTCCAAATGTTGCTGTAAGGAAAACTCTGTATATTGGGAATTACCAATAATCTCTACAGACATGGTGATAGGATACAGCTTTTCTCAGGAGCTTCTGCAAGTCTTATGAAGGCATTTCATGGGCAGTAGGCTACAGGTGGTCACTGTGGGGCTCTTGTTCATCTAACGGGGAACACACTTTGCCAACTTCTCCTTCCTGGAATATCCAGGGGGTGTTACCCACATCTCTTAATCCATCTGTGAGATAATCTCCTATAAACTAGAAACTGCTGTTTCTACTAGTTAGGAGATGCTGAGATATAAAGTAGTGCTTTCCAAGAGTGTAGCACAGTCATTTTTCAAAACTCCTGGTGACTTCAGCAGGGTAGAAATTCTGCTGTAACTAATGAGAGCACCATAGAACCAAACAGCAGTGCTTCCTTCCCTTGCTCATGTGTTGGGGAAGGAAAATTGTCATTTCTCTCTTATAATGACTGGAAGATTTTCAAAGGGAATTTTTGCAAGGGATGGTGTGACTGCAGCCAGTGCAGGAGGCAGGGGGAGGTGGGAACAGGGAGGATTTGAGCAATACACTAAATCTCAGTGTAAACTTCTGTAGGGTATGTAGGAGGCTAAAGAGGGAGGTGAGATGTTGAGACCAATGCTCTACATCTCTCGACTCTCTCTGTCTGTCCTCCCTTATGCCTTAACCTCAGGTAGGAAGTTTTCAAAAGCTTAAGTGTGGATTCAACTTGTCTCCAAAATGGATTCTTCCCACCTATGGTCACAGAGGGAAACTGTTTGGAGTAGATTTAGGATGTTTGTTGTATAAAATTTAAGTACTGCTTGTCCTGACTGCCACACATGCAGTTCATTGTGTCACATAGGCAAAACAGGGGCAGAACTGCGAAGTGCTTCAGCCTCTGAGTATTATTTACACTGTTTAGTATCGGTGCATCCCCTCCTCTGCTGAGTAAATAGGAATATGCAAGGAATCATGGAATCAAAGGGGTCCATGTACCTAGTCAGTCCTCTGGTCTCTCTCTCCCAGGAGGTCTGGTCCAGTGCTGTAGCACTGCACACTCAGTAGCTGTGTCCTTGCTTAGAATCCAAAGCAATTCTGGGGCTTACTTTACACCACTATGTCTCTTATCTTTCATGTCCTTGTTGTTGCAGAGATGTGCTGTTTGCATGTCAAATTACCCCTATATTCCTGCTCAGAAGACAAAAAACAATAAAATAATCCAGCCAAGCCAAGCTCAGGAGAGGCTCCAGAGCCTGATTTCAGACTGACCCAGGCAGTGGTTGAGATCAAGATCTCAGCCTGAGCTCTGTAAATTTGGCTTGGCTCTTTGGCCAGTTTCCAATCCACAACAGGAGCTGGCTGGGTCTAGCTTCCTGCCTCTGTGAGCTCCTACCATGCCTGGCACCTTAAGAAACAATGGAAAAGAGACTGCTTTTCTTGGCATGAACAATTCCTTTTGGAAATGTTTTCGGGCATTTGGAAGAACTGTTTGGAAATATTCCATTTCAATCTGTAGATTCCCTTCTTTATTCTCCTACATGCTCCTGCCCAGCATTAATAGGTATTGTTTCCTTTTAAATCCTTTTGGAAGTAAAATCCTTAGGATTCTTGGGTTTGTCTTTTGATTTGGGAAGTTGCCACTCACTGATTCACATCAGACTTTAGAAAACTGGCTGACCTAGGGCACAGTGTAGCATGTATATTGTTATAGTTAATGAAATTATTTCTCACCAGTGGTGCTTTGCTAACAATCAGTAGTAATTCATTGACTGGATTAGTTTCTATAATTGATTGCCAACTTTCTTAACAAGCTTGTACTCCAAAACTTTTAAACATAAGACGACTCCTCTCCTTCCTCTGGAGACATCTATCTTGTATGCATTATAAAATGGGTACAGCCTATTAAGGTATTCTTCCCTGCTTGGATATGACAGATATTCTCAAAGGAACCAAACTCATTTCTGCACACTGTGCTAGAGATCTGAAGAAGAAGCACATCATTGTTCAGTGCCTAAGCTGGATCACTATCCCATGGACTTCACCCATGGAGGTTTATCTATGGATCCAAAGCCATATGGATTTATTTTCATAATATACAAATCATTTTGTAGATAATGTTGGAAACAAACATTTTATTACTGATTTCCTATAAATTAGGCAATGTCATTGACAAAAATTTGACTAGTTACACAGATTCTATTACAGTTTTGCATATTGACTTTTAATTATGCACTGTTTAATCAAACAAATAACAATGTCTTTCCCATCAAATGATAGGTAAAGTATGCAGTGTCTGTCATGACTCATTTTCTTAGCTCATCCTCTAGATTTTGTGAGTTGAATGAAAAATCAGAATTTTAAATGTGTGCCAAAGAGTAAGAAGGAAGCCTCTAATATTCTACAATATTCTTACTTGGAAGAATGCTTTGTTGAAGATGGGTTAGATGTTTGATTGGCACTGATTTAACTGGCATAGGCAATCTGACTGTTTAAACTTGGTCCATATGTCACAAAGAGATTTTTTTCAAGGCACCCTTATGCTGCATCTCTTTCTTTAGGAATTCACTTCTGTAGGCTGAGGTTTTGGTTCAGGACAGGAAGTTTTTATCTGTTTTCTGTGATCAAAGAGATAAAATACGCTGGGTGTTAAGCATCAATTTTCCTGTTAGGATTAGCATGCTACTGTTCATAGACATATACTAACCCTCAGTGCTAGTGGGTAAAAGGGCAGCAAAGTGTAAGCAATTCCTTTTGGGCTTCTTAATCCAAGCAGGCTTTTCCTCTGGGTCAGATGATCACTTAAGCAAAGTCATAGTACTGCCTCTCAGAGAAGAGACTTTGTCCCTAGAGATGAGCAGACATTGAAATCAAGACCTGTTGATTGTCCCAAGTGTGAGGAGGCTGGTGGTTGCTGAATCTCAAGTCTCAGTGTCCCTCTGAATAATCTGAGCTTGCTGCTCTGAAGCACTAAGCCATGAGATGATCCAGTGGGTCAGTGCTTCTCTGCATGCTCTTGGCCTAATTCTAACCCAGAAATATTCCCCCTTTGCAAGACAGGCGGGAGAAGTCACAAATACAGAGAAAATAGTTTAGGAAGACAGAAAATACTTCTAGTAGCCCTTCTGAAAGTGGTGGAAGTCACAAGCATATTATCTGTCAAAATAGCCATCTTTCAGTTGTTGTGGTTTCTGGCCTGCCTTTGCTCATCTCAAGATTCCTCTCAAGATTACTGTGTCCCTGTAACAACTGTGATCCTCAAGCCATTCCTAAACTACACTTTAAATCACAAATAAAATGAAACTATTATGAGAATGTTACTCACAAATGAAACTGTAGCCTGAACAACTTTCCATGTGTTTTATTTGTTAATTAATCTGGAAGCTCCCAGAGCTTATTTTAGAGTCCAGTTTATAGACACATGCACCCAGTGCAGCAGCCTGTGCTAAGGAATATGTTTGGAATATATGCATGGAATTGTTTTATGTTCATATAAAGTATAAATGCTGTTTTCTCCAGGTTGTAGTATCATGATTCTAAAAACTGGAGACAAAGGGTTCTGTACTAAAACCCTGCCAACAGAATGAACAATAGTTATTAGTACTTAAGCATTTTTTATTAGTGTGTTAAAAATACTTATCTCTGCTCACCTCTGCATGACGTTGGGGGGACTAAGGGGGGACTAAGGAGTGCTAAAACATTTGCATTTGCTGTTATGTGAAACACACAACGATTTTCCATCGCTCTCACTGCCAAGCAACTTGGTAGCAATGAATTCTTTGAAAAGCGACCATTTTCTTCAAGTGGCAGAGCTGTTCCTTTAGCAACTCTTTCTCAGAAAGTTACTCACACTTAAAGCCATAAGAGAGAGATTTTCCAGCCCTCCCTTTGTAAGAGAAAGTTGGCTTGTAGACATAGTGGGTGGGTATTCTTACCCTTTAATTTTAAGGTTCCATTGAAATCAAATCCTGACCTTCCAGAGTTTTTTCAGTGCTAAGGGGGTTATGTAGGCACTTTGTAAAGACAATTGATAAGTTAGCTGTTGCCAGCTGCATGTTAATTTGCTATTAATAATTGTTATTAAATAACTCAAGGACAAATGCAAGAAGTGTAAAAGGTTCAATATCATTCTTGTCTGGAATTAAGCCCCTCTTGCAGTCTCTGGTACCACAGGGAGCACATACTCAGTGGCAAATTCAGATATGTACCTTTCATGAGACGTGCACTGCCTGCCTCCAAGAGATGCACAAGCCACAGAGAGCTGAGGAACAGCCAGATATCCAGGTATTTTTATTCTAGCACTGCAGCATGTGCATGTGGGCTCAGAGTCCCAAGTTAAGCCCTGACAGCCAGCCAACCTGGGCAGGTGCAGGACATCCATCAGTGAGAACAGCTATCTTAGGGCCAATGAAGGAAGTCTCCAAGAGCTGGGACATGCATGCCTAATGGTTTCCTTGATGTACAACACAGGTGCACTAAAGCATTTGGGAGCTGGAACCCCTTGGTTTTGGCTGTGCTTTTCTGAAAGTGGCAGCTTATCTGTGCTTCTACATACAAGAAAAAACAATGGAAATATCTTCAGAAGTGGGCTCAAGAGGCTGAATCATATCTCCAGCAGAGATATATCCCACTTTTCCTTATTGACCTTTAATATAGCTTCCCTGGCACTCTGCAATCAATGTAATCTTTTCACTATGATCATAATGGCCATTATCCTGGAGACAACAGATAGAAGTGGAAGCAATATTAAATTAGAAAAATAGCTGAAGGATTTCTTTGTTTTCTTTATGGATTTCTCATGAGTTTTTCTTTTTTCACTCTCTTTGTTCTTCCCCTGGAGTCAAAAATATTTTTATACTGAAGCAAGTGGTTGGCCCCATTACTACTGCACACTTTCCTCTGTTCCAGTACGTTGCCAACAGTAAGGTATTATTTAGGGAAAAATATAAATGCATAATAAACAGATCTATACAATCATTACTGAACTAAAATAGCAGTTAGGAAAGTATTTTTATTGTGAAAAATGGCCCTGTAAGACTTGCTGGCTATTTGTAATGTTGCAATGTAACTCAGATAAATTGGTGCCCAGGAGTGTGACATTTCAAAAGCTTGAAAATACACTAAATTTTCCTGGGCCACCATTTTTGTAATTCTGCTAGCTATTTTGCAGGAGCAAGAAGCAATTCCTCTATGCCCAGGCAGTTCAATTAGAGTGTTGTAGATGTTGTCAGAAAGGCTCAAACATGAGTGCCCCTGAGCAACAGTTGCGATTACATGAAGTATCCTGTCCCCCTTCTCCCTGGTAATTGACATTTCTGGTCATTTGTGAGCAATGTTATTTAATAAGTTTTTAAGTGATGACTCATTTTTCTTGTAAACTTTGTATGACAAGCCCTCCCATTTGGGTTTAGACATGCATTTTTTAGTAAAAACTGGTTAATAGATGGAGACTTCCACAGGGACAAAGGCTTTTTTCTATTAAATATTTATACTAACATAAGTAAAATTTCACCAGATTCTGGAGATGGATGTAGGGCAACCTGGTAATGTTATCTGCTTATCTGCCATTAATCATAATGCAGATCAAGAGTTCAGGAGATACCCAAAATCCATAGTGAATGCAGTCTGTGGAGTAAGAAGGGGAGAAGCAGATCAGGCACTGACATGGCTGACATGGGGTTTAAATAGCAACCCAGGTACCTGAGGGCTGGGCAAACAGCACTGCACTTTAGAGGCAGAAATCAAGAGCATTTGAGAGTTTGGATGTGCAGCCAAATGCTGGATAAACTGTGCAGAACACAGTGGGAGTAGAGCAATGGATTGGGCCAGGTGGTGCTGCGGTCCCTGCACCGCACTCTGTGGTGAGGCATCACTCAGAACAGGTTCCCTGGACCTTCCCATCACTCTTGTGCTTTGCTGCTTCCATCTCTCAATTCCCAGCAGGGCTGGAGCCCCTTTGACCCCTGTGCTTCTGTGTGCACCAGGCCATGGTGCAGGACCCATGGGCAGGGCAGGGCTTCATCGCTGTCCTCGGTCAGACACAGCTCCTGCACCTTTAAGCACCTCAACATCGGTCTGGACCCTCTGCACAGACAAGTGCCAGCCCTGGAGGTTTAGGAATTCAGCTCACCAGCAGCACAGGAGCACTGAACACATCCTATTTCACATTCCCAGCAACCAGCTTCAGTTCCAGCCCCTCCATCCCTGAGGATAAGGAGATGCAGCCCTTGGTCTGAGTGCTGAGACTGCTTACAGGGCACCTGCTCTGATCCTCAATGCTGCCCCAGTTGCTTGAATAATTGCAGCCTTCAGAACTTTCCCCCATTGTTTCTTCACTGTTGTCTTCATGCAAAAGAAAGATGATTTGTGCACATTTCAGAGTCATAGATTTGCTTCATGCTTCTGCTGCAGTTTTCAGACAATGGCCTTGATTTCCCTGCTCTGAAATGGGACAATAAGATGTTTTCTGATCTATCTATGTAGTTGCTTTGTAAGGACAAGAACGTTTTCCTACTGTATGTGCATGCAATGCTCAACACAACAGGATGCTGATTTTCTAAAGCAAAGCACAAACTGTCTTGTTAACCTCCAGAGTCTTCTGAAGCCAAGAAATGGGAAATACTTCCTATAGGTGAGATGTGACAAGCCTATTCCTCTTAATTTTCTAATTTTCTACTAGTAGTTTGCACTGACTGCTATGACAAATTGTTACTGACCAGTTGTCCAAAATGCTCTTGATAACAAGCAACAGTTGTATTTTTGCAATTTGGAAACTGATTCACTCTTCTGATGATCAGCCTTCATAGGGGTGTGACTTAGAAATCCATTTCCTAGTGATGAGAAAGAGCAGTCTGGATTTAAAGCCTTTGAAAATCTCTGTATGTGACATAACACCAGGAGATGAGACAGCATGACACGATGCAGACTGGGTGTTTTAACCCTGAGGCTTAAATGCTATAATGCAGCATCACTTGCTGTTACCACTTAAGAGACATACAAATAATAGAAAATAAAATTATGGAGTATGGTTTCAATAGTTTCAGTTTCAGCAATCAGAACATGTTATAACTCTTTGAACTACGTTTGTGATGTTTCACATGGAATCACTTCATGTCCCATTGTTTGTCTCATAGGTATCCACCCAAATGATATCAGCATTGTCTACATCAAATCCAGCACTAGTATTGAGTTGGGAATTTGATCTTAGGTATATCTTAGCAGGAACTGCCTATACATTCTGGTACAAAGAAAAGACTAAACCAAATGCCCTAATCACAGTTTCTGCTACTATCTGCTTTCTATCTCAACATTCATTTGACCTGGAATGTTCCCTTAGAGGAAAGCATTACCATTTTCTGGTGACAAAAGCATAGCCATGAGGTCTGAGGGAGAAAAGCAACAATTATTAAACAAGCAGACATCAATTCCTAAAATTGCTGTTATGTTAAATACATGGTGTACCATTTCAAAATCTGTTATTATAGGTTGCTGCCAAAGAGAGCAGCAATTGTTATTCTTGTGCCTGTGGCCTGATAAATAATCATGAGATGAGGAACTTGGAGAAACTTTCTAGTACATGTGAAGGGTTAAATCAGATTTTACTCCCCAAGTCCAATTCAAAAAAGAATAACTTACTTTTTCTGGAACATATTCCAGTTCATATTCCAAATCATTCCAAGAAATGATCCCATTTAGTCTCTCCACAGTGGTTCGAGATCAATTTGGGATCTGTATCTAAACCCCTGTCTAGTGGGACCTGCAACAAAGGTCACAATATACAGACATTACCCTGCATCAGAAATTAAAACCAACCAAGCCACCAAACAAACAAATAAACAAACTGGAAGAGTGCTCCTCTAACAAAGTTATTCAGAGGATAATAGTACTACAGAGAGGAGTTCTTATTGTTGTTATAATCATTGTGTCTGCAGTCTGTCAGATACTGACAGGCGCCTCTTCACCTTTGTAAAAGGGAAAAATAGATGATCAGATTGCCAAACCCACAGACTTTGATATCTGATCATGTCTAGACAGCCTCTGTGCCTGCCTTTTAAGGACCGTTGTCAAATGCTCTGCATCGATAATTTGAAATGCTGCTGTTTTCAAGGCGTTGAACATTAATGTCACCTCTCTGGGTCCCAAGTGCCTGCCTCTTCCACACTCGTTATTTTTAGGTAATAATGGATACTTGCTTATGTTTAGTTTTAATAATCATGCAGAACCAGCAGCTTCAGTATCTGAATAAACTGCCTCACAAATTAATCAGTGCAGAACAAAGCTGTTTTAAGCTATGACAGCCGATAAAGTCGTTTGTGATGCATTATCTCTGCTCTGTGCTAAATACTAGTGTGAGCTGCAGAGATGGAAAAAAAAATTATTAGAAATCAAATTCTCTGAGACTTTTTGCCAAACTGTAAAACTGGATTTTATACATTATACATGATCTTTTAATGTAAGTCCTAAACTTTCAGAGGATTATTTAAGAGACTACAAGCTTTAGGGACTTAAGAGACAGAGCTGACAATGGAATTGCCCTTGTGATCAGAAGAAGTTTTGGATAGGTTAGATGCCTTGCAGGCAGTCATAGTGCAAATTTCTCTCACTGGTAAATAGAATCTAAGTCTTTGAACAGAACTGAACTGTTTGTGGTTGAGTTGTAATAAACTTCCCTTAGCTCAGCTGCTCACTTGTTGGGCATTTAAATTGTATGGTTGTAGGAGATAGCTGAATTATGTGCAGCAGTTTTGCATCAGCTCATCAATGCAGAAGGAACTGACCACAGACATAATTCACTTCTTTTCATTTTTTATACTGGATATAGAAAAAAAAGTTGCATATTGAGAAAACTATTCCTCTTGCTTCTGATTATTCTCAGATTTACATTTAACTCTATCATCTATCTGTTCAACAAATCTGTGTCCTTAAGGCATTTATGAAAATAGCATGGGGTAGAATCTGACATATTAATGCTGATAGATATGCAGAGATAGTGAGGGTTTTGAATGTAGCACATTGTAGATGTGAAGACCTCAGTATAGAAATGATCTCCTGAGTAAAATCTATGTGAGATATATAGGAGTTGCAACACAGAATATTGGCTTATTGCACTCCATAGATTTGAAACCATCTCCCTTGGATGGCAGTGGGAAACTTCAATATACTTACATGAATTATAAATGATGTCTGATCCTCTTGTTGAAGCAGGTCCTGTATGTTTTTCTAACATAGGCCCTTCAGCCTTTCAAAAGCTCCTTTGTATGTGCAAAGGCAAAAGATCGGCATTTGGAAACATTTACTGCTGTCAATACCTTTGTGTAAATTGTCTACCCTACTGGAAATAGTTTTGTTTTAATTAGGAGTGCCACAGTTATTCCCTTAAAGTCACAGCTTTTAAACAATTAGTTGGGATATGGAATTGATCTGGAAGAAATAATGCTCACAAAGATGCAGTGTAGGAAACCAGAATTGATTCAAGGCGACAATTCCTAAATGGTTCAGACATTTTGGTGCCTTGAAATGAGCATCTTTTCTGTCAGCTCAGAAATATAATAATGCACAACAAGGCAGATCAAAGACAAGAAATCATCACTTTACTTATCGGATTCTTAGCAGTGATACAATTTACATTCTTTTAGATGTCTTTGCATTGTTTTTAGTGCAAAACAGTAAAACTGGAAGTGCCTATTGCCAGCCTGGATATTAACCCTTCATCATAATTATGGTAATGGCCTCAGGACATGAATGGCTGGATCAAATTCTGAAGGCTTTTGGACAGGATCTTTTAGATTCTACAGTGCTGATGAAATTGGTTCTTTTTCTTGGCAGAAAGAAGAAGGCTTTCTGATCTTTGTTTGGGGCATGTGAGGTTCCAGTTAATTCATCAACCAGCAGAGCTTTTAAACTTTGCATGCACTTCCTTAGGGCTGGATGCAGATGACTTTTCCCATACTGAGTAGTGCCATAGACCCTTCACTGCCCCGAGTGAGTAAAGTAATTTTGGCATAGTGAGGCACATCTATGTCTAGGCTGAGAATCTGACTTAAAAAATGGAGTGTGGCACATGTACAGAAATATGCAAGAGGCTTCTTATTAAGTTGAAACCTGAAGATTTTGTCCCTGTGCAGATCTCATCACAATATCAGCTGGGGGAAGTGGCTGCTTGCAATGCTGTATCTGTAATTCCTGGAAAGCACTGCCCTCAATCTGAAGAGTCAGGCTGGGAATAATGGAACTGGTAGGTAAGGCATTAGCCAAACTACCCTAGCAAAGATCAGTCAAGGATAAAGGAAGCCTGGCAGACTGCTTGATGTAAGAATTGCTTTATGCAAAAAGGACTTAATGGAAAATAAAATGCATTTCCTGAAAGACCAAACTGATAAGGATGCAGTGGAGATTGTTATTATGTGTGCCAAGAACAGAAGGTGGCCCACACTGGGGTGTGCCAGTGGGAATGACTTTTACTACGTTTCAGGCCCACGCAAATGTGGGCAGGCTGTGCACAGACTCCAGCAAACCTGAAGGATGTTTACCTGGCTTAAAAAGAATATTGTCAGAATTGTGTTGCTCTAGAAACTGTCTGGTTCCAGCCCTTGCAGTGCCTGTCATTCAGCTACTCCAAAACTAAATGTGAATCACAAACCTAACACATTTCCCAGTCTGATGGCACAACTTGGGTCATTATCATTGATTACAATGTAAGGCTTGCCCTAAAAAAGTGTGTGAAGAGCATTATGGTAATGAGCACGAGCAGTTCAGTGGTAGAAGGACAGTGTGACTGCACAGGAACATGCCCAGAGCCACCTGTGCAAGAGGGACTGAAGAAAAGGACACAGACTTGAAAACAACCTGAAGTCTTTTAAGAGAACCACAAGTTTCAAAATGGTGCCTAACAGATTTTGGAAAGAAAAATGGAGCCAAATAAGGAGAAAGTTGCCTGCAACATTCCATTATCTAAGCTCTGACAGAGCACTTCATCACAGATCTCAAAACCTCTTAAAACCAGAGATAAATATAAGTATTTCTGTTGCATAGCTTGGGAAACCCAGAGAAAGAGGAAATTCTACTTACTTATTCTCATTCAAAGTGAGTCTCAAGCTGGAAAAGATGGGTTTCCTAATTCTCTCCATGCCTGCTATCATGTGACCCCTAAGTCACAGATGAATGAACTGTAAAATACAGAAGAACAAGCTGATGAATATTAAAGTCATGTTTGAAATATTTGAACTGATATTTTTGCACCTTGATCTCTCTTCTTACTCTACCCAGGTGCCTTTCATTCTGCTGCCTGTGTGCTATGCTTTTTTTTCATATTCATGATACAGTTTAGCTCTGCTAATGGTTTTAAGGAAGTCGTTCAAGTTTTGTTCTGCATTCCTTTGATGATTCTGTATCAAAATCAATTATAAATATCAGAAGATGTTGGGGCTTTATATAAACAAGCCAAATTGCATGTTAGAGGAGGCTGATTCAAATAAAAGAATTGGAACAATATCTATTTATCCTAGAAAATAATTATATTATAATAAATTACATATAATATAATATATATTTTTATATATACTATGCATTTTATTTATATATTAATTATATATTATATTATATCTATTATATGCATTTATTATATATAATACATAAAACATATATTTTATATATGTGTATGTAAAATTTTATTGCCATGTAAATATTAATTTTTAAATATAAATGTATCTATTTTATATAAAAACTATTTTCTACAGTAAGTTTTATTAGAAGATATATTTTTCTTATTATTATTGGCAGTGGCACAGTAATTTTCAGACTTCATTTCTACAAGTTCAAATCTTTCATCTAGAAAAGATGGCTTTTTTCCCAATTTAAGACTCTCATTGCTGTCATTTCTTAGTGCAATGCAGCCTGTTCAGTGGTCCTGCACCCTCAAAGGGAGCTGATAGGAACTGATGGACTGTGGCAAATACGGACCCAGAGGAAGTGTTTTTCCAAAAGAGAAAACATGGAGTGTATTGTAAATACATTGTCAGAAGATATTACATGTTCTTATTTTATTGAAAAGTTGCTAGGTTGAAGTTTGCCTCTGTTGACCATGAGTTGATAGTTCAGTATGAGGAAGATATACTTTAGCCTTTTGGGAACTAAGGAAAGCCATTTTCTCTCCTGCCCTCCTGACTCTGGAGCAGGCCTGTTTGCTATCCCTGGGTGGCAGCTTGCTTGTGCAGTGGTCATGAACAGGTGGTATGGACTGAGAAAGAGAGAGCAGATGGAGATTTCACAATTAAAAAAGAGGAGAGAGGAACATTGGGAAGTGCTGTGGTGTGGACAGGAAGAAATGGGGGTATGGTGGATCAGAACAATTCTTAATTCATCCCCATATACACACAGTTGTCAAAGGCAGCTAAAGAAATAGTAAATGTAGAAATCTTCACTAAATATTTCTTCATATTTAAGAACATGGTTTAAAGGTCTTCCATTTCTGTTGTATTTATCCTTTTGCATTAGCAAGTGACTGCTTTGTCTTTCCCATTAACTGGTTTGTCATTTTTCAACTGATCACACTATGTTGTAATGCACACAAACTAAGTACAATAAAACTAAAAGTATATAGTGCAGAAAATACAAAATGATCTCAAATAGCCTCACATAAAATAATATCTAGGAGATTAAAAACTGAGCTGCATTTAAGGCTGGAAGAGCCAACCTAAAAAGATAAGATTTCAGTTTTGTCTTAAATGAATTCACTGAATCTGCATTTCTGATGTCAAGTAGAAGCAAATTCTGTAGCTCTCATGAATAGCAAGCAAAAGCCCTACAGCTATGAGAATTTAATATGAATCTTCTATTTTGCATGTCTGAGTTTTTTTTTAAATATATTTCTTTTCAAATGTTCTGAAATCTCTGTGGATTTTTGATCATATGACTTTCATGGGTTTTTATTTCCCACAATTGTCCTTACATTCCAGATTACTAAATGAAACATTCTCCTGGAAAAATATTGTTAACACAACAAATAGCTTTGAAATGACAGCTGTGATTCTTTGGAGCAGAATGCTTTTGAGTGGAAAAGTTCCTTGCTGTACTGCTTTCTCTTTGGAAAAACCCCAGTCATTCAAGAGAAGCTGTGGAACATGTGATTAATACATATGGATACTCTTAGAATTATGTGTCAATAAGAAAAGATCAGGAGATTTCAGTTCTGAGTCTGCTGCTGCAGAGTCCTTAACCCAACTTACAATTCTCAGAGATGAAGAGAGGACAGGAAGAATGATTTTATGACTAAGGTTCAAGAAATCTACATTAATTCCAGCCTTTTTGGCACTTTCTGCCTTCCAGTGCCAATGACCAATGTCCAACAGTTTCCTTGTCTTCTTTTGTCTGTCTGATAGGCTTCATTTACAAACTTTTTGGGACAATTGAGGGCTCCTCTTCTGTGACTGTATGGTGGAGCTGAAATTCAGAATTTCCTGCAGAACTGTTGAGTTCTGAGCAAGCAACAAAATAAGTAAATACAGTGATAGTGGATAGCAGACAGACATAAGAGCCTGGACTGATAACAGTTATCACTATTGCTGTGGTACACTTCTCTCCCTCCTTCTGCTTTGATTGCAAAGTCCCAGGAAAGGTTGTAGGTGGGGAGAAGAAAGGACAGATATGGTTCTAGGGCTTTCTCCTCAAGAAAGATGGGCTGGAATTCCAGATCACAATAGCTGATGTTTAGTTTTGATTGCTGCTAGCTGAACTTCTTTCCCTTTTATAGAGTTGCTAATAGTCCTCAGAGTCTCCTGGATTTTCCTGGAAATCCCCTTTCCAAAATGATAAAAAGAGGTCCCTGAAGGGTGTTTGTAGATCTGTGGTGTCCATTGCTCCATCTCCATTCCTCCCAGCAGAAATAGTGCTACCATTGTATATTTACTTTGTGCTTATTCACTTTGTGCTATTGTGAAATATCTTTGGCTCTCAGGTGCTCAATATATACCAGATTGTTTCTGGGAGGTCAGAGCTCGCACTGTCAAGAGAGATGCAAGTGAGCAAGTACAGCACAGGCACAGATTTATCAGGGATGGTAAAGTGGTAATAACTTTACCTAAACTTTGTACAATCACTTGTTGTTCATCCCTTATTTTTTTTTCATACTCAAGTTATATCTGAGTCCATTATAGTCAAATCCATCAAACCCTGGGCAGAATAAACCATTTTTCTTCTAACTCTGTTCTCTGATGCTTCAGCCCTGGGTTACACCTGCATGGGTAAAACATGTCCACAAGAACCTGAATGTCCAGTGCTAAATAACCAACATTTTCCACTGTGGGAGGAAGAGAGGAAAGCAATTTGTAATCCTTTCCAAATGAGAGTGTGCAGCAGAATCAGATACATCTCCCTCTGCAGGAACACCTGGATGGAAGCAGAAGTACCTGACACTGCTCCCAGGTGGGAAATGGGTTTCCCAGTCTGCAGCAGTTTGTAAAGTTTTAGAAATAATAATTTTAAAGTAGGATAAAATTGAAAATGGAGAAATCCAAAGTGAATTGATCATCTCATGCTGTCTCCCTTAAGCTCCTTGTTTCAATAATTCTGAAAACAGTGACAGTCTATTAGACCAGGAAATGAAACTTCTTGGCAAACAAGGTATTTGCTAATTTCGGTATTTTGTGTGAGTCAGAAATGTGTGGAGGGAAATATATTGAAACTAACCCTGTCTTGTGAACTCTTTCATATTGCATAACTGACATTTGCCAATAAAAAATGTTACATCATATGGTTTCTGAAAACATCCAAAAGAAAAGGCTTTAAAAGCTACTGCAAACACTTTCCCACAAAGCATTGAAGGCCACTGGTCACACTGGATTTTCACAATGGTCATCGAGATGAATGTTTCTGTGTCTAACACCAACTATTTGCAAAATAATCAAGTTCTTTTTTGAACTTACACATTCCCACATAATTTGCTTGATCACAGAACTGCTCTTCTCCATTTCTTTTTACTTCATGCTTTCAGCTGCTTGGTGAAAGCAAGTTGATGGAAAAATCCAACTCTTTGATATGGGAGTACAGCTTCTAGAAATCAGCAAAAAGTTTATGCTTCCCTTGATAGCATTTTCACACCCACATGTATTCAAAACTCTTAAAATTTTCATTTTGGCTTCTGGAAAGTACATTGTAAAGTGAAAATTATGGCTACAGAATTAGAATTGTGGTGTTCAAAAATCTACAAAGTAGTCTTATTTAAATTATCCACAAATGTCTGTTTTTCTTCCTACTGAGAAATAGTTTGTTACAGGTTCTCAGGATTTCCTTTGAGTTATGCTGAAAAGCCTTGCACATTACTTATTTGCTTAGTGCATTTTTGAACTGAAGCATTTAATGTTGGAAAATAAGCAGTAAATATATCATAGTTAATTGGAGAAAAAGAAAGATTTTGGGGAAGAATTTGAGCTTCTGTGGCAGCTTTAAAGTTACAGTGAGATGTGATTTTATTGTCTTGCCTTCTGAGATCTATGCTGAATTCTAATTGCATCAAATAAGCAAAATATGTTAAGAGTTAGGGAAACTTCCAAGAGACAAAATAATTGGATCAAATGTGTGAGTAATGTGAAGAATGGAAATTCCTGCTTAACTAGCCTGTATTGATAGCAGGTCATTCAAGAATCTCCATGGTAACGGTGAAAAAATATGCAGATATTTTTAATTTTCAGGAAGTTCTTTATTAAAATCAATATGACACCTGAGAAATGTCTAAACAAAAAGTTACAAGAATTTGGGTGGGCAGTGAAGAGTCAAGGACATAATCCACTGAAGACTGAATGTCATTTTTTGAGTGATTCTAGTTATTTCTGGGTCTAGATCTTCAGCAGTAGATTACTGATAATTCAAGGTGTGGAAGGCCAGGGGGGCTGATCCTCAGTGAAGCAAATCTCTGCAGAGAAAAGGATATTCTTTTGCATTGGCTTCACCCATAGCTTTTAGCTCTGTAACTGGGAAGATCTAAAGGCAAAAGAAATGGATGACATCTTACTATTCTGGAAGCTTCTAAAGACATTTTAGTGACAGTGCCTCTAAAATAAAAACTTTACAGTTTCCACTTATCCCATGTTGTTTTTTGTAAATCAGAAGGGGGAGAAAAGATGTGACATTCTCTAGGTGGCAATAAAATAAGGCATTGCTCTGAAACTGCCACACTGATCCCATTTAGAAACACAAAGTGAAATAACACACTGAGAGTGTCTTTGTGGAGACAGAACTGTTCAGATTAATTGATTTGGGAAAAAGGCACTGAACTAGGATGTGACCTGAATTACAGCTACAAAGGACTTCAGGAGTGCCTGGGTGAAAAGTCAGGATGGATGCACAGAGTATTGGCTGGTCCTGGCAGTTTGTTTAAAGCCACAGCTGTGCCAGCCCACTGACTGTGGTGGATAACTGCCCCAGGTAGTCTGAACTGCTCTGCCCTGGATGAGCACAGACACACTCTTGTGCAGAGGCCTTTGGAAAAAGCCAGATATGGATTCTTTTTTCTTTTATTTCTCTCAGAAGTGCTGTAAAGACCTGGTGTTTCCTTGTAGTGAAACCTGCCTGGTCATGCAGTGCCCTGCCCAGGTGTGAGAGAAGTCAGTGATAGCCAAGGAGGATGGACAATCAAGAAGATAAGAGGTGACCCTGTAGCCATCATGTCCTTTATGTGTTTATTTATCTGCTACTGTCCCAGTGCCATGTCTGTCTTTTGTCCCACAAAGAGAAGCTCTAGCACAGGAATTGCTGTGTGCATGAAATAATATCTGTGTGTTATCAGACAACGGGGCACTCTTCACTAAATTTTTAGTCCAATAATCATCTTGGTGCCATAGCACCAAATGATACAGAGGAAGACTATTTTTGCTCTGACTGCATCTTGTTGCCAATCTTCCCACTCTTGAAGCCAGTGTAAAGCCAGGGGTATGGCAGGTAAGGATTTCAGTGGTCCCTGACTCAGAATGCTTTTGGGACCAGTTTCTGCTGCACAGGGGGTGGGTGAATAGGGGGGACAGGGGGTTGTGTCACAAAAAAGCATCCCAAGTCACAGAGAGATAATGAAACAGAGAATGCTTTCAGAAGTTAAAGCTGTTTCAGCTTTTCAGTACCAAATGTGGTTTCTTTGTGGAGTTATTTCCAGTAACAACACATGGTGGGTGGTGGGTTGTGTATTCAGCTCCCCAGTTAGTTGTATTTGCATGAGGTCCACTTTTTTATCACATTAAATAGAACAAAACTCAAGACACATGCTACCTGCTGATCAAGATACTGTGGTACAAATGCCACCTGAATGCTGTGACAAAACCCCAAAGCTGAAAAATCCAGATTGTGGTTTGGGTACAGCTAGAGTTAAAAATTATATTCACCTAAGTTCCAGCATCAAAATATCTGTTCACTTGTCCTCTCTTACAGAAGTGCCCACAGCCTGGAAACATTCAGAACTAGTTTTATTACATCTTGCTTCTAAGTCCTTGCAGTTGTTCCAAGGACTCTTCATTATTAGAATATTCCAACTTGGCATAGCCCAGCTCGTTGTATTTCTATCATAGATAAATTTGCTGTGAAAAAAAAAAAAAAGGAGATATGAAATAGAAACTATTCTGAACAAATGGGTAGCAAAAATATGACATGAGTTATTCTCCATCTCATAATTCAACATCTCTTTAGGATGCAGCAGAGTTGGTGTGGTGTGCCCTGAACAGCTCCCTGAACCAGTAATTCTCTTTTCAGTGTGCCTTTGTAGATCCATAGAGCTTCTGTGACCCTCTGCTGGGAGGGTGTACAGGGATCACCTGAGCCCAAAAAGCCTGGAGCCTCTGCCACAGAGGGATCTCAGCATCTGCCTGCCCCATGCCAAACACAGTGATCTCTGCTGTTTTTTCACTCATGAGTAGATAAAAAGCAAGAAACTAAATATTACAGTGTTGACAATGGTTGAGAGTTAACTTTATGAATAAATTAATATTATCTGGACATATCATGTCCAAACCTTAAAAAAATAAGTAGAAACTTTTTTAAAATTTGTTTCAACAAAATGCTTGAAGCATCCATCTCTGTGAGCACAGATCCCCCTCTCCACTGTGTGTACATATTCAAACTGTTCAAAATACCCATTATCCCATTAACTACCCATCCTTGGAGGATGTGGAATGGAAAGGAAAGTGTGAAGACTGTTTCCTACATATGTTGAGAAAAAAATCTGCAGCAAGTAATAAAGAATCTGGTAAGGGGAAAAGTATCTGAAGTTATGTTACAAGGTAAAAGATGAGACCTTGGCTGTGAAAGCAAACTAAAACAAGAGAAGGAGATAAAATAGCTTTTTACCAGATAAAGTGATAGTACTGTGTGCCACAGTGTGTTTGAAGCATTGTGGGAAGGGAATTTGAAGGGTTTGGAACCTGGCCCAGCTGCCTTTGCTGGTGCTGATATTACACAATGTCAGCAAATAATCATATAAATGTCAAATATATTGCATTCAAATAATCATATAATCACATAATAATATAAATATTATAAAATAACACTTATCTATTATTAATAATATATAAATGTCATTCTGACCAGGAGAGCACCCAGCCAATGAATGGCCAGAAAGTCTGAACCAGGAAAGTGGGAGGTTGCATTACTCTAAGAAGGAGCAAAATGTTTGCCACAGTGTTTGCAAACAGGCCAGGGAAGGAATCCCCACTTGGAGCTGTAACACTTGAGAGTTGTAAATAAATACTTGGAGAATATACTTCACTTGGCATTAATAATGTGCTGCCTGAAGTATGTTGGATGTGCTTTAAATATTACATGTGAATCCCAGCCCTGTCTTGTAATAATTTTAGAAAATATCCATAATCTTGTCATTTTAACAGCAGAACAACTTTTCTGTCCTTTTCATCTTTCTTGGTGTATTAGGAGCTGAGAAATGTGGACTTTCTTCACATAAAAATTGCATTTGCTGTTGTTATTGCCTTTGCAGCTGTGCAAGTAACAGTCAACTTGATTTCAGACAAGCAAAGTAAATTAAGAGAAGATGAAGATCCAAACACAATAAAGCTACTTTGGAGTCATTACAAGACATAAATGTAGAGTCAATTCCAGGTCAAATCCAGGTCTGGCATGAACAGCCACAGCTCCAGCCTCTACAAGAAGTGCCTGCAAAGATCAGGGTTAACTTCATCTGTCAATCAAAATTTGGATTGATTGGAAAATAGTGTTAGACTTTAGAAAACAACATTAAAAGTACAACAGAATCACTGAATCATCAGTGAAAGGTTCTTGTCAACATGACTTCCATTCATTTATTTCACAATTCAAAAGCAGCATTATTGTGCATGCAGATGAAGACTACCTGGTTTTGTATAGAATATCAAACAAAGCTGATTCACTTTTCTACCTCAAATTTTGCCCTAAATTAAAGAATAAGTAGTAAAAGGAAAGCATGGACAGGAAAAACAATTAAGGGAAATTTTTTTTTTTCTCACGAAGAAATGTGTCCACTTGCAGCTAGTGTCACTGGAACTTTTGAAATATGCTTGCAAGAAAACAATTTGTTCTTTAGATATTAAAAGATACTCAGCCTGTTGCTGTTAACAATGCAAGATGGCAAGTGACACCATTTCTGCCTGAGCTACATTAGTGGTTAAAGTACGTAGGGATATTTTTTGTTCCATTTATCCCATACCTTTGATAATGCTGCATGGTAAAGGTCATGGTAAAGCTGAATCTTTCTTTTGTTATTATTAAAGCAGTGCTTAATTAAACTAATCTGGAACTGCTCTCTGACAGCAGTTCTTTCCCCCTTAATCTAGGGGCTGACAGATTTAATCTGATCAGGAGCTATAATGAGTATTTTCTTCCTTCCTGACTATTCATTTTATTTACAGTTGTACTGACATTTTTTGATATGATGCACATGCTGTTTATTTGCTTGGCTATCCATACTGATAAGTCTGTCTACTCTCACTGTGGCTGCAGAGCAGCATTTCCAACATGAACTGTAATAATCCCATTCCAGCAATGATGGGGAGGGAGGAAACATCGGGCTGGAGATGGCGAAGTGAATTCTCATGTTAGTGGTGATGCAGTGTGTAACTACAGGCAGGTCAGTTCCCCTCCGTGTCCTCCTGCCCTTTTTATCAGCTCTGACACGCTTTGAAGCACTGATTGCCTCTTTCCTGGCCAGCATGTGAAGCCCTCGGTGTGGTTTCCCCCTGATGGCAGCTCTGATCTTGTGAGAGGAGCCTGAGGGCACAGTGTGGGTGTTTCTGTCCTGCTGGATGTCCCCATGCAGACAGGAGGCTGGACAGGTGAGGCAGAGGCTCAAACCACAATAACTCCGTTCAGCTCCCCTGTCGAAATCTCGCTTGATGCCATGTGAAAATTGAGCCCTTTGCAACACAACAGGCACTAGGGAACTGTGTGAAATGCACCTTCTGCTTCATTTTGTAATCTCTGGAGCAGGGTGTGCTAATGGGGGGTTACAGTCTCTTTTACTCCTTTCTGCTTTATCTGCTCAGGGAATACACAAATACGCTGCACACACACCCCGAAAGCAGAGAGGATTCTGCAGGAAGCTGTTCAGTGTGGAAGTCATAAATCACCCAAGAAATGAGTGTCACTTCCATGGCCTGTGTTACAGGAGGGCTTCCTTAGATAACAAACACTCCCAAAGAGAAGGTAAAAATGGCTTCTTAGGGCCCAGACTGCAAAAATGCAACATTTTGCTGTGGAAGAGGGGTGTTCTGGCAGGGCTCCCATACTTAAATTATCACCCAAGGCAGGAGAGTGAATATGAAAACTGGGGAAATGGTAATGCAGAGAAGAAGAAAGCTGGAAAGAAGAAAGAAAACCACACAAAACTCGAGCTGTTAATCACATCCCTACATTGATAAAATATTTATGAGATCTCATTCAATTAATTAGAATAAACTATGTAACACTGCAGGAAACAAATTGAAAATTTAATAAAGTAAGTTCACTTCCAATTTCTTTTGAAGAAAGAAGCTAATTATATTTAGTTCTGTAATTATAACTTTAATTAAAATATAATGCAAAATATTTCATAGAGTGAATTTCTATGATAGAAAATGGAACCTTTAAGACAACTTGCTCCTCAGACAAAAATTCATAACAATTTCACATGAGAATTTTAATATACTTGTTTTTAAAATCTTTTCAGGATAATTTTAATATAAATCCATCTTACAAGTGCTCATTAGTGTTAGCTTTTACTCAAAACAGTGGTTTACCTTCCTGCCTCTATCCAGAAATATTTCTTACTCTGTGTTAGGGGTGTGTATTTTACTCACTCTATTTAAACCAGACCCATTCTTTATATATACTTGCCTATTGCAGCCTACAGAACCCAATTTTTATTTAGAGAATAATTTCAAAACACATTGTAAAGTATATCCACATAGCAGCTGCCTTCACCTGAGCAACAAGGAAAGAAAGTGCCTGAGGCAGAGAGATCCAGGCAGGCACAGGGAAATTTGGATCTGGCAATATAGAATGAGAACACAGACAAAATGACCTTTCAGTGATGCTTCCAGTGATGATGATTTAATAGCAAGAGAGTCTTCTAGGCTGGTACAAAATGAATTTGTCTTTAGGAGTGAAAAAATAATTTTACAAATGATCTCTAGCACACAATCCCACTCTACACTGCCCTGGCACAGCCTCACCCTGAGGTTTTGGGCACCAAATATAAGAGACCTTAAGCTATTAGGGAACATCCAAAGGGAGCCATGAGGGTGGTGAAGGGTCTGGAGGGGAAGCCAAATGAGGAGCAGCTGATGGCACTTGGTTAGTTCAGCCTGGAGGAGAGGAGACTGAGGGGAGACCTCACTGGGGTCTTCAACATCTTCACAAGGGGCAGCACGGGATCTCTGCTCTTGGTGCCCAGTGCCAGGACCAAGGGAATGGCCTGAAATTGTGTCAGGAGAGGTTTAGGTTGGGTATCAGGAAAAGGTGGTTGGGCACTGAACAATCCTCAGGGCAGTGGTCACAGGGCCAGCCTGACAGAGTTCCAGAAGTGTGTGGGCATCACTCTCAGGCACAGGATGGGATTCCTGGGATTTCCAGTGCAGAGCCAAGACATGGACTTTGATGATCCTTGTGGGTCCCATCCAACTCAGAGTAGTCTGTGAACTATAGATTTTCAGTGCTAACAAAAACTCCTTCTGTTCTCCTGAAGAGGATCAGCTGTAATGAGAGTGAGTCAGTGATAGCAGTGTTAATTGAACAAAACAGGGACTGAAAATAGAACAGTTTGAAGAAAATGCTGGATTGACATATGCTGTTTTGGTACATTTGTTGAACATTATTGAGCATTTCTAGTGCAGTAATGGGAGAGTAGGAAAATATCTGGGAGTGTTTATTTGATAGAGTTTACATTACACAGCCTGCAATACAGCCACAGCAGCATTCTGTGATCTTTCTGATCATACAGTTGGGGTTTTTTTTCCCCTCTTTGCCAGGGAACTTGTTATGATCAGAACTGACCACTGTGTGAGCAGAGCTGGTGTTCCCAGGTCTGTCTAATGAACACGAAGCACAGTGGCAGTGACACCCTGATCCTCTCAGAGTGGATCAGAGGCTGTGGCACTACTCCTGAAGGAGCTGCAGAGTTGACTCCTTTTCTGAGGCCATGACAGTGGATGCTTTAATCTCTCACAGTTTTTAGTTTGCTCTGCCTGGTGAATCAGTTGGGGTGCTGGTCATTCATCCCCTTCACCATAAAACCCTTTGTCCTTCAGGCCCTCTTCATGATGGAATTTCTTCATCTCAAGGAGAACAGCTAAAGACACTTGCTCAGAGCTGGCTCACTTAATCCCTTTTGGCAGGACTGGCTCTCCAGTGACATTTCAATCACCCTGGAGAAATAAAAAGCTAAAGATCTGGGATGGTGGACTCATCCAGATGAAAATCAATACTGAAGTCAATGAAACTGGATCAGGACATATTTGTGCAAATCAGTAGTATCACCACTGAACTTATTGGAATTGCTGCCATGTCTGATCTTAATTAACCCTTTGCTTTAAATAACTTTAGAATATGATTACTTGCTGACACGTTTCTACAGACACAATATTGGTTTGTACCCTTCATCCACAAGTAAACTCACTGAACAGGCAAAGCTGTCTTAGGGAAAAATAATTAAAAAAATATATTTAAAAACTCCTGTACTTTGCCAACACAATTGGGTTGAAAACAAGTTGGGGGGTTGGGCTTGAGCTTCAAGGATGATGAACAGAGGGTCTGATGAATATTTACTATGAGTTGGTTAATATAGAATAACTTATTGCATCTTTGTCATGGTGGGATCAGATCCTCTCATACAGACAAGAATTTATGCTGGGTTTTTAAGTGGCTTTAGAGAATTGGGGACTCAGCTGCAATTAATTAAATTTGCAGAAAGATGTGGTTTATATCCTTTTTTTCCTGTTGATTCTCTAGCATAGCATAGAAACCAACTGTGGGTGAAAATTATCTTCTGCTGGGTGTTATGGTTATGATTTGCAAAGGCCTTTCTGAAGTGTCTGCAACCAAAGTATCATCTTCAATCTAAATATAAAACCCTGTGAGTTCTGCCAGGAATCTACTACACAACTATTTTCCCTTTTATTTTTCCATCCCTCTGATCTTCTGCATGTCTAGTTTACATAACTTCTACACTTCACTGCAGGAATTAACCTTTATGGTATGTCTATACATTACCCAGAAAAAAGGGGTGTTTATCTCAGGGAGGCTTCTGAACAGAATTATCCTGCAAGGAAGAATTTAATCTGTAACATGTCTGACCTTGTTGTTTTCAATGCTTCTCTGCATCCAGAGGAAAACTAATAACAAAGGGAAACAGACTCAGTTGTCATAGAGGAGATGTGAATACTTAAATAGCTGCCTGCTCTCTTTCATATTTTTAAGACTTAAAGGTTCATGTTTTTTTTTCCCTGCCTGTGTTAAATGAAAACATCTTTCCTTGATATTCATCATTCTACAATGGCCATTTTATCACCTAGACAACATGAATAAAAGTTATTATTCTTTCTCATTAGTCACTCAGTCAGGAAAAGAGAAAAATTGAGCATTTTAGAACATTTTACTTTTCTGTCATTTTAGAGTAAATGACACTCCTAAATGATGGCCAGTCAAACCTACAGAATCTATTAGTAACTTGATAATAAGTGTGAAGGGATGCTGGGACCCAAAGGAGTCTTAAAGTGGCATTTATCAGGCATGTCACATCATTGCTAGTGGTAATAAAAGCATTTTTGTTTTATGCTGCAGCGTCTACAGAGGATAATATTTTTTGTGCTATAGCCAAAAGTGATATTGCTACATTCATCACACTGTTTGATATGAAATAGCCTAAAAGCACTGGAAATTGGCTGTCATTATTTGTTTCTTCCTTTTTATTTTTTTTTTCCCTAATCAAGGAGCCTTCTCCAGTGGTGAGGAAAGTTTTCTTTTTCTTCAACATGGACACACAACAACTGTAACATTTGTCCATTAGGAACCCTTTGTTTCTAGCACCACCTTAAAGTTTTAGTGTCATTTCAAGAAGAACATTTATGATTAACTCATTTCATTTCCACTTTGTCTTTCCTTATGACAATAAGGTTCAGTGTGTTTGGTTTGCTGTTACAGCCTTTCCTGGCAAAACCTTCTCTGGCTGCTGGGAAAATTCTGTGTGTTTGGGGACTGCAAGATGGTAACTTTGAATGTTGGCTTCCAAAGTGCTAAAAATCAGAAAGTAATCAGTTGCCTGTGAAACTGATAAAATGATTTGTTTTTCCCCCTTTATTTGATATTTTAAATAAGAAAATTTAAACAAGGGCAGGTCACCAGGTGCAATTAGGAAGCTCCCTGTGCTACAGCCCTGGTGTAGAAACCCCTGGTGAAGGGACAGTGTACACTGCTTATATTGCTGAAAATAGTTTTCCCTTCTGGCACATAACTACTGATGATAGAATCTAAACTCTTCAGGGGGCAGTTCCTGAGTTATGTAAATTTGTTTTCAGGCCTGAAAGACACAATGAGACCAAGTTTAGGCACTGTGGGAAATTAATGCTGTGTTGAGAACTCAGTGCATGACTGTGATAGACTCTGCTCTTCCTGAAAAAGAAAACATAGTGATAGCAGTAACTACATGTTAAAAATGATTTAAAAAAAAAAGTACAAAACTCTACAACCCAACAAAATCCACAAAAACACCTTAGAGGGTCTTTATTCTTTTCAATTTCCTTCCTTGGTGGTGAAAAAAATCCATCAGTTATGTGGGATTGATGGGTCAACCAGTCACAACCTTGTGCCCCCCTTTACACCTGCTGAAAATTTGCATGAGAAACTTGTGCTATTTCCTATGGAATTATAAGGCTGGGATAGACAAATGCACCACAGAAGCTTGTTTAATAGCAGAGAGGAAACATCACATTCATCATATTGAATTCTTTCCCTGCGATATTCATCATTTGCATGTAAAAATGCCATTTGATTTTCTCCCTCATAAACCCAGTGTGATGTTTTCCTGTTGTTATTTTGGCATGGATTTAAATCTGTCACTTCTAAAAACTTACACTTTGCAAGTGTAAGTTCTACACTCTGGAAGTAGGAAAAAAATGGGATTTTGAAGGACTGGGGAAGTTAAAATACTCTTTGTGGAGTGTGCTTGTGCAGAACAGTAGGTTTTATAATTACTCGAGTCCATTCTGGTGTTGGGGTTGCTCTTTGAAGCAAAATTCTGCCCTGACCATTTCTTTCAGACTACAGGATTTGTCATACTGACTGGCTCTGTTAAAATCTGGCATGTCTTATTAACACCCTTCAGCAAAGCAACCCACTCTGTGTGTGAAGCATCCAGCCAGGCAAGGCTGTCAGAACAGCCAGAGCCACCTTTGCACTTCTTAGGGGCACGGGGGTGCCAATGCTGTGAAGAGCTCCCAGCACTTCCCTCACATTCATCTTATTCTGGCTTTGTAATGTGCTGACTTATCAGCTGGCTCCATGGGACATTCAGTCCAGTCAGAGGATGATTCCAAGACAATTTAGTTCAGGTTTTTAAAGTTCATCTAGCCAGACAATAATAAAAGGCATAACATGCAGGAATGTGGAGAAGCACCACAAATGCAGAAATTCTATACCTTTAGTACAGATCCACATTTAGAATAGGTGAACAGCTTATTCCTGCCTTTTTCCTTGCTTTTTATGTAATTATTGCTCATTTTTGTGCAGCAATTAGGGACTGGCAGATGAAGCAGACTTCACTTTGAGTGAAATATAATCACTTGTAGAGTATGGTGCTAAGGAATGCCTCAAACATAGAAACATAGAAATACAGACACAAGTGAACTTATTTGTAAATTTGAACTCAAGAACTCTGGATGAAGCTGTTCATCCTTTCAGAAGATATGACATGCCTCAAACCACTGGTTGAAATCCCCATCTGTTTACCAACCTTCAGACCTCACTGAGAAATCACAGAGTCATAGAACAGTTTGGGTTGGAAGGGACATTTAGAGGCCATCTAGTCCAACCCCCTGCAATGAGCAGGGGTGTCTTCAACTAGCTCAGGTTCCTCAGAGCCCCATCCAATTTGACCTTGAATATCCACCACACCCTCATCATAAAAAACTGAATTCCATTCACCACCCTCACCATAAAAAATTGCTTCTTTATGTCTAGTCTGAACCTACCCTCTTTGTTTCAAACTGATATCCTTGTTCTATTGCTACAAACTCCATTAAGTCTGCCCCAATCTTTCATAAAAGCCCCATTTAAGCATGGAATGGCTTCAGTAAGGTCTCCCAGGGGTGTTCTCCAGGCTAAACAACCCCAACTCTCTCAGCCTTTCCTCATAGGAAATATGTTCCAACTCTCTGATCATTTTATGAATAAACTGATATCACCCCTGCACAGACTCAATTTCTTCTATGTTCCTTTTCCCCAGCAGCATTTCTTTCTGAAGCTATTTGGCAGAAATCAGTTTGGTTGGCCTTAGGGTGACTCTTGTGGGTGCTGCTTTCTGCCACTGGCAGTTTTCCTAAGCATTTCTTACCCCTTATTCTGGTAGTATTTGCTGATTTATTTCTGTAAAGATAATGCAGACACTAGCAGACAGTTCTGTAATAATCATGTCTCAGCAGTTGTCTTTGGTCACCAGTAATGAGAAGAAAGGGATGAGCTCGAGAAAATGCTCTAATTAGTTCCTGCAGATCAGAGCACTTCTCAGCTGAAATAAGCCATGTGTCTTCCCAGAGCTAATGTCACTGCACTTAAAAGTGGGGGTTTCTGGAGGAAAGAAAATGCAGAATGTTTTAATGGACAAACCAAAATAATTTTGTTATGCAAAACAAACAAACTGCAGTAGACTGAGGGGAGGAAGTTCAGGGTTTGTATCTGAAAATCTCAAAATCAAATATGCTTGTATTTATGCTATGTATTTATAGCTCATATTTAGTTTGCTGTGATCTGTGCTCTTTGGCTGTTTTCAGACTGGGTTTCTTAAGCTGTTTGCAAAAATTTTCCTTTTGTTTATTTAATCCTCAATTTCTGGTATCAAACATCACTCCCTCTCACTGGATTTGAACTAAGTGAAATGACCCACTCTTTCTTTCATTAGTAGTTTCCTGCAAATCTTGACATGTTTGCAAAGGATCCATGAATTTATTGTGCAAGCAACTGTGAGCAAAGACAATTTTTCTATGTGAGCACAGTGAAATTTCACCAGGAGCAATCCACAGATGTCTTTCCCCGAGACAGCTTGCCATTTGTTAGAGGAAACAGTTTGAAACTTCTGAAATTCACTTCTTCCAGGAGCAGCTGCCTCAGTCCCCTGTGCATGGTGTGGTGAGCAAGGCAGGTGTGTGTGCATTTCTGTCATCCCCTGCACACCCTCATCTCCTGAGCCCTCACTTTAACTCACCTCCCCAAGTCCTCTTTAGACAGAAGGGAAGCAGAACAGTGGCTTTTCCCTGCCCAGCTATTTCTTGGCATACATTTACCATTTTCCTTCAGGGCTGTTTCCCCTCCCTCTTATCATAAGAGTGAGTTGTCAGTCAAACAAGGATCATCTATGCCAATACATTGGCACTTGGCAAAAAACAATACCTGGGAAGGAGTAATGACTCTCTAAAATCAAACTCTTGCTGGGAAATACTTTTTCTGATATCTGGTTCAATGTTTTGCTGTTTCTGTTTAGTCTGGTTGAGATTGGCTTATCAAGTTTGGACATTGCAATCTTTTTTCATCCAGGCAAGTGAAGACTCTCTGGATTTGAACAAATAGCTGAATTCTTAAATTCTCCTTTCTTGTGAAACTTGACATAAGAACTGATATCCTAAACAGTTTAGCTCACATAGAGTTAAAGCTGGAAGATTAGAATGAGTATCTCTAAAGTCCTTATTTTTTTTCTGGATGTTTATAACTACAAGACAAAATTTCCTAACTAAATGGGAATTAAGGATATCAGCTATAGCTTATCAATTTATACTGATAGCACATCACTGTATTTATTATCCAACCTTACAGAGAGCACTCAGTTCACTTGATAGAGAACAGAGCCAGATGCACTGTGTTCTGTTGAAGTTATGAGTGTTAAAATGTACATCCTTAAAAAGAAAACTAGTGAATGTGTTTGCATGTTCACCAGTTTGCTGCAGTCTTGTATTACTTGTGAAACATATGTGATGGCATTTCTGGGACAATCCTGCATTCAAAAAACTTGGCATTTCCTCCTTCTTGAAGAGGCACATCCACTGCTGACATTACCAATGATGCATAAACCAGCAATGATAAATTAGACATTACATTTCCCAGTCTAACTCTGAATGATTGTTTTGAGAGACACCTCAATTTCTTCAGCTGTTCCTATAGCATCTTTGTATTTGTGTCTACAGTCTGTGTGTGTGTGTAGCTCCAAATCAAAGCTGATGAAGGTAGGAGGAATACAGAAAGATGGAAGAGTGATGTTTACAAGAAAAGAGCTGAGAAAAGGAGATTTTCACTTATCTGGACAGGTGGATTGCTGTGGATGGCAATATTTGATGGAAGACCCATGCAAATGTCAGGCAGGAAAGCAATACATTCTGACAGCTATCAGAGATCTAACAGAAAGATGCCTCTGAAAAGTAAAGTGAAGATCTACAGCAACAAACACCTTCAGTGCTTTCTGTGGAGTGGAGATGTGGCAGGTAAGACAGAGTAGAAATTGGATGCTTTGGTACGACATTTCTAAAATCTTTCTGGAAATGGAAAGCAAGGAGGGAAATTGTTAAGCAGACTTTTTGCAGATCTGCCACCCAGATATTTGAGCCAGACAGGAAAAAAAAAAAGAAGATACAATTTCTAGTGAATTTATTGCTTTTCTATATTACTCAAAGCTTGAATAAGCAAGTTGTCAACTGTAGCTCACAGGGACAGTGAAGAAAAATGGAAGACAAGGCTATGACAGGTTGGGGTGTTGGGACTGAATACAGAAAGGAAGAACATCTGTGAGCTGAATTTGAACAGATTCCAGGCAGCTGAGATGCAAACATGTCACCTCCCAGTCTCTCTGCACAAAGGAACCTACATGGTCAAAAATCATCTGGTCACACAGAAAAGAGAATACTGCAGAATGGTTTGAAGAGGTTCAGTGGTGTGACCTTTCTACTTGGGAAGAGTGAAAGAGATATAGTATCTCAAATAACCACTCTTCCTCCAGCTGCAGTCATTCTTGTATGAAAAATAAATCAAGATTTGTGCCTATCATTCTGGATAACAGTTTATATTCTAGTTGAAAGGCATCTGTAAATTAATCACGCTCCTAAGACCTTATCTCCTTGTTTAGCCCCTTCTCCCAGGTAAGTAAGAGGTGATATAAAGCTGTCCCTGCAGCTTGCAAAGGAGCAGAGCCTGCTTTCCCAAGCATAGGAAGAGGGCAGTGTTTCTTTCAGTTCTAAGCTTGCCTTTTCAAGGAGATAGGGGCAGTATGAGTGAAATATCTAAGATGCTAATTTGGAGGAGGATTTTTATCCCAAGTAGAGATGCTTCAGAAGGGGTAAGCCAGAAATTCTCAGTCTTGCCCACACAAGGAAATATCAGAACCACAGATTTAAGGGAGGAAGTATGTATCTAACTTAGGTGTATTCCTGGCACTTAATTTTTATATCTACATAAATTTCTGGTCCCTTTTTGGGTAACTGTTTGCATCCACCCATCTGACTTATCTTTGCAAAACTCTTACCTACAGGTGCATCCAGGAGAATAATTATTTAGAGCAGCACTTTGCATCAATTCTTTTCAGCTTAGCCATGAATGGGTATTGTGTAGATACTAAGATATAGATTATCCCCTGCTACTGGATTATATCAGGTTTAAGTTACTCAGAGATGTAGCCTCAAAGCCTGTGAGTATTTGAAAAACTGATTCTAAGTATAGTGTTGTGTTCCAACTCAGTTTCCATCACTAGACATCCAGGGTACTTGGTAATATGAATCTCAAAACCTAAATTTTTTTTTTTCCCATTTACTCTTGAAGCTCTTCTCTTTTGAAATCCCATTCTAAGCAGAGGTTTCTGGCTACTTTTTTGTTAGGTGAGCTAGCATGTTATTTATATCACTTTTCCTGCTCCCTTGTCCATCTAAATCATCCTTGACTTAAATATCACACATAAATAGTGTATTTTTATAGCATGAAATAGGAATGATTGCTATCTGGCCAAGTGGAACTGAAATAAAACCCCACAGTTTGTGCTAATAGCTTCAGAGTGTGTCCTGAGGGCTGGTAAGCCACTGCCGTTCTATTGATTTCAAGATATTGCATACAAGTTCCTAAAAAGTGTTATTAAATAGGATTTTCTCCTGTTGTTTGCTATGAGTAGAACGTGAAAAACCCCCCAAAATGCCATGGCAGAAGGACAGCTGAGGAGGCAGGTGAGAGTCAGTGTACTACTGACAATGCTACCTTATTCCAACAGAGCTGACTTTGTTTGAAGCACGGCCACAGCAGCTCACAGGTGAACCTCTCAATTTTATTGCATGCCAAGTTCATCCTCCTCTGACTGTTTATTGAGAATTTTAATCCTGAACTTTATGGAAATGAATTTCAGTCACTGGCTTTTGCATCACTTTCTAATAGCTGTAAAATTGCCCAGGTTCTTTGGAAATTGCCCAAGAAGCATGAACTACAACAAACCTTTGGAAAATATTGTTATATATTCCAGATGCTCTTAGGAGCGTTTCCAACAGCCTTCAGTGATAAAGGCTGGAATCTTTCCAAGCTGGTAAATGCATCTAATTCCCTCCAGGTCCAACAGCTACCATAACCTCCCTTGGAGCCTTCAGCCAGGAGCACACTGTACTTTTGCTGGGTAGCTCAGACTTTCCTCTAGCAGATTATCAGAATGTAATCATGTTAGCAGTGAATTTTACATTAAAGCAATCCCAAAAATACTACCAATCACTTTAAGTTTATGAACCACATCTCTCAGAAATGAACCTGAGTAACAGGAATTGTGTGAGAGTCAGATAATCCTTCCAGCTGCAGAGAACTCTTCTAGCAATTGTTTTAAGATGTTATTGTGGGATGAAAGCACTGCTTTAGCTGTCCAACAGTTATAAAGGGAGATTTTCCTTACACAGCATCTCTTTTTCTGGCAATCACCTGATCAACTGTGTATTTTAATCTGATGCTGTAATGGTCTACCTCAGTTCTTCTCTTACTGCTTTTCAGCCCAGAGGCATTTTATATCGTTTACTTGCATTCCCTATTACTTCCCTATTATGCATTTCCCATTATGATGATCTCTGTTGTTTTGAATGGTACTTGATCTTAAAAATACTGCAGTTATTTTAGCCACATGAATTTCAGCCTTGATGCAGTGCAGAGCAGGATTGCTGTTTTGTCTAATAGCTGGTTTTCTATGTTAAATCTTTTCCTTTGACCTTTGCCACAGAGGATTCAAACCTGATAGCTGGAGAATGTTTGGAAATGAACCCATGACTGGCTGTATCCAAGCTGTGACAGCTCACCAAGTCCACCTGCCCAGTAAAGGCATGGCTGGGGACAATAATATCAACTCTGTCAGCTCAATCCAATTGGGACAGCTGTAGGGAAAACCAAGAGCAAATATCTGTTCAGCTTCAGAGCTCAGCTAAGCTGTAGCTGCCAATCTTGAGTCTTTTTTCACTGGATGGGACAACCTAGGCAGACAAAGGTTTGTGTATGGACAAGTCCAAAGCAGTCAGTAAAAGCTTCAACAGTCATCTAAGAGATTAAATTTGGATTGCAAGTGCACCTGCAATCCAAACTTCCAGCTCTTTATTTGATCCTGAATGGCATTTTCCTTCTCTTTGGAGGGATAACAGAGCATTTTATGAAAGATTGCTTAATTCATTCATTTTCTAAGTCAGTGCATTAAATAAGTCTCAGGTTATGTAACAGACCAAAGAGAAAACAAGTGAGTCTAATGGCCATCCAGTCATCCCCACCTTGGTGACATCTACATGCATGTGACAGGTGACAACCTGGGGCAGTGGCCTCTTGATAAGACAGAACCCATCCTGCTGTGTGGGGCCTGGGGCTGTATGCAAACATCCAAACCTGTAATCCACAAGGGATCTTTCCTAAGTCATGGGCTGAAATCAGTTTTCTTCTAAAGGATTTTATTTTTGTGGTTCTATGTGAGATTGTGGAGAGGTTTTCTTACTCAAACGCTGTTCTGGCAGAGATTTCAGGACAATAAGATGACCTCTAGTCTCATACACATGCATTTTTCATCTCTTCTTTGTAGGAGAACTCTAAAAGTCACTAAATGTTAGAAAACCAATGATGAAGACAAATCTTTCAGCAAAACTTTTGAGAGATTTTTTACTTTCACCTGCTTCCAATAACTCATTGGTGCATGGATTATTAGACTTCAAAGCTGTGTTCTCTGCTCATGATTTAGGTTTTAAATATGGGCAGGCTTCAAAATGGAGTGTTAGACTGCATTAACAATGTTTTTCATCACACAAACTCTAAATTTTGTGTGTAAAACTATATTTTCTTACAATTTTTCTTCAGTGTTTGTGGTGACTGTAATGTCACCATCTGTTCAAGAAGAAATAGCTCAGATGTGTCAGAGACATTAATGCCATGTAATGTTCCAATATTTCACATTATGATAAATCTATTTGTTTTCATTTAATATACGTCTATACTAGTTATTATTTGTAGTCAGAATGTCCATCTACAGGAGTTATTAGTGAGAAATTTGAGACTGATTGGACACTGGAGGTGAAATCTTCCAGGAAAGTTGAAAGCAGATTTTCTTCTGCCTTCAGTTTGGAATGTCTCTGAAATTAGCTCTAAAAATTACCTGCTTATTTTGGGCTTCTTTAATAAAACCCTTCAGTTCAGAACACACATTGCCTTAGCTGATCATGTTGTGTTCAGTCTAGACCTGCATTTCAGCTGTAGCAATCATCAGCCTTGATGCTTTAGTGAGCAGGATGCTTTTATTTTATCCTTGTTTGAGACAGTCTGCCAAAGACAGGATTATACCAGGTGTAATATTTGCCAGTAATCACCTCACTAGAGGCTGTCATTCTCCTTCAAGAAACAGTTTGAATTTAAGTTTTAAATTTGATTCACCAAAATGGCCAAGCACTGGATAGATAAAAATTTTATTAAACTAGCTAGGTAATAAATCTGCTTAATCTCAATCTAACATAAACCAGCCATCAAGTTTGTAAATGCAGTAATTTTCCTTTGGGCAACCAAGGCAGTTGCTGGGAGTGCTATCTGAGTAGGACAGCATGTACCCTGATATATTGAAATAGTTCCTCAGTTATGTCTACAGCAGTTTCAGACACTACTCATTGTAAGGAACCTGACACATGCTTCAGGAGCAGACATTATTTGAAGAAATAGTTATGTTTTAGAACAATTTGTCTCACTTTGAAGAAGAAACAGTGCAATAGAAATATTAATTCTTTCTACCTGGGCAAGAGGGCTGGCACATGCCTGGTGAAAGGCAGCAGGTGGGATTCAAACAGCTTGTACAGTTTGGAGGTCAGGAGTTCTTCTGAGATACTGCATCATGGAAGGTTTTGTCAGTTCAGCAATTCCTTTATTAAAACAAATAAATACAGGAAAAAACCATAATAACAATGCTAATAAAGTGCAAATCTGTGCAAGTTGTGGTATGTAAAGTTCAAGCTGATATCTAAAGCACGCTTCAGCAGTTTACAATAAATGCACTATTTCAAACTCAGATACTTTAATGTTGCTACAAAATGAAAGTAGGAGATAATCATCTTCAAAATCCCTAAGGCTGCTTTTTTTTTTTTTGAGCAATTTCAACCAGGACCTTAATCAGTACAAGAAAATGGGTAAGAAAGGCTTTAGGCATGTATAAAACAACCCAAAAATCATAGTGACAAATCTCCTGCAATGGCCAGGGTCAGATGATACATGCAGCCCTGTCAAAATCCTTTTTTACACTGACTTAAACGAGTCTCTGGGCATGTGAAGAAGCAAGAAAATATTTCTAGAGAAGTTTAGTTTCTTCATGACCTGTTGAGTTTGTTCTCTTAGCTCACTTTAGCCTAAGATGCTCACAGCTGTCTCAGGTACAAAGTAACAGGTGCTAAAAAAACATGGAGTAATTATAGAGAAGGCAGGAGCAGAGGTCAGATCCCTCCCTTTAAAAATAGCTTTGTCTCCTGTCATGCTGTCAGTCATCTCTCGAGTGGTGGTTGGTACCTAAACCCAGAAGGACTGCAGAAAAAATAGAATGGTGTAAACCAATTGCTCCCTTATGTAAAAAGGGGGAAAATAGTGTTTGACCCCTGTGAGCTGACTGGCGTGTGTCTGCAAGTGTGAGATTTAATTAAACAGATGGTAGCATACATTACTGCTTTAGAAATGTGATTAATCATTATAAATGTTCTAGGTCCTTTAAAAGAATGACTAGAGCATCTGGCTCTGCACACTGAAACAGTGAACACCCACCTGACAGGACTCCATCTCCATAAGGTAGATGATGCTTGTGTTTATGTTAATTATTTGGAATCTTTATGCTTCAGTTGAACGAACGAGTTCTGGCACATTCTTTTAAATGAGGCAGGTTCATTCTGATGTTAGACTGCATTTAGATTCTACCTACTGGTGAATTTTAGCATCAACAAAAAAGCAAGTAAAAAAATCCAGCCTTACCCCAGCAGTTTTCAAAGCTGCTGGAGTTGAAATTTGACACAGAATTTCAGACTTATTTCTAAACAGCTCTCGTGTTACACACACATGTGATCCAGCTTTATGAGAAGACAGGGATCAGAATTGCTGCCTGGCTGAAGTTCTCTCATGTTCATATATGTGATCCTGTCACTCCTAACCAGAGTCCAGGGATCTTAGGAGTTATTCCACATACAGGTTCTCGGCAAGTGCCTGTCACCTTGCATGTTCCTCTGAGGAGGCAGCATGAACACAGGGGGAGCTTGGCTGGTGCTGGTCAGCTCCTTCTGGGTGCCTTTGGTAACAAGCCTGGTGATTTATTTGCTTCAAATAGATATTATATTTTTTAGTCTTCTATATTTATCCACGTTCTGTCATTTAGTTCCATCTGCTGTACATGGGAAAATGGAGTCTTTATTTTAGAATCCAAACTGCTGTCAGCTTGAGGCTCTCAGAGACTGGCAGAGCTCAGAGCTGGACAGGACCCTTGTTTTCAGTCTGTCCTCTGTTTTCAGCCTAGAATCATGCATTCTATGATTCTATTCTATGAATTTTTGCCTCTTAATTCATTTTTGTTCTCCAGTTGCACATTGCTGGCTGATATCCAAAGTACACATCAACCATGCAGGAGGTGTTTGGTGCCTTGCAGGGTGGGGAGATGCCCATGCAGCTCTCTGGGATTCCTCTTCTTGGGAATATTTTAATAATGCTCAGAGAAATAAGAGATGAGACCAGCCTGAGACTGAATTACAGCCATCAGGTCAGAGTCAGTGTTCTAAAACAAGTAGTGCAGGCTTAGTTGCCAACCTATATTGGTTTTCATTTGCTAAAATTCCCAGTAAGAGCCAACAAGCCAATTTGCTGTTCCTCTTGCTCAGCAGATCAATGGATTAATACTCTCTGTAATTTTCATATGACTCTGAAAGGCTTACAGAAATAAACTTGCTGCAGAGGATCACCTTCCAGTCTCTGTGCATTTATAAATGCCATCTGTTGGTAGCTGAGAGCTGGGTGTTATGGTAACCTGAGTGCTCAGACTTGAGCTAATTGCAGAGTACATGCCCATGCTCAGGGAGCACAGATGCATGTGGGTGCATAACTCTGGCACGAGGATGGCACAGGGAAAATCCAGAATATGGGAAGAGATCCTTTGGATGGATCTCTCTTGCAACAGTGGTGTGGTTGGTAGCAAGGAGGTCTTCTCCTCCACAGCCTCAGCAAGCCAGGAGGGTTACTTGAGTACTACCACATGCCCAGAGGCCAGGTAACAAATTGCATTCTTTCACAGTGTGGATTGAACTTTTGGGGGAAAGATAAGGGCAGGGTGATGCCTTTGTGCTGAAATTTTATTTTTCATATGAACTTTGAGATGCCTTGTGTGTGATTCAATGTGAAAGTAACACAAGTTCATTCCATCTGCACAAAAAAAAAGCTCATGATCACTGTGGCTATGAAGTGAATTTGAATCATCCTGCACACAACTCTGTGTGCGTTTACTGAATTTCTAAGATTATTCTTCACAGAAAGTAATTTGGCATAGGTACACAGCATTTTTCCAAATGCCTTGTGCTTTTCAAAGTGTCTTTCTGCATATGGCCACGTAGATCTAATAGTATTTAATAAAACAATTTCCAAAAGCTGGACAAGTACACGGCCTCATTCCCCACAGTTGACTTTTGTATTAACCAGTATCCTGCTCCTGTTTTCCTGCTTTGTGCATCCATTAATTATGGATCAATTATTCAATTCTTTAGGAACTCAGGTGAGCCCTGGGCTACTGAGTTGTGAAATTAAAGCAATGCCACAATGAACAGGAAAGAACATACATTAACTTCAGAGCCATCCTCCTTCTGTACTGATATTCCTGGACAAAAGTGTTTTTCTTCAGTCAATAATTAAGGCAATTGGTGTGGTTGTGCTTTTCCCCACACTGCTTCCAACTCTTCCGGCATATTATTTATCAAGATCTGTTTTCTGAGTGACAATCTTTCCCCATTTTTTAATGGAACAATCAGAATCTGAAAGCCAAATGCCTGTTATCACTGTAGGCACAATTCACTCTGCTCTGAATGTTTCCTAAATGAAGCACAGCACAATTACCAAAAGAACAACTGCTTTACAAAGTGGGTCTTGTACTTCTGTAAAATGCAGCCACCAAGGATCAGCTCAACAAATAGAGCATTAATTTTCTATCTGACATGCTGGAAAAGGTGTCAATCCAAACTGAGAGCACTGGCTTCTCAGCTTCTGGGAGCAGGAGGAGCAGCACTCTCCATCACATTGCTCATTTTGCAGCCACCCTCTTTCTTATGATTTCACTTTGATTCCTCCAATATGTAGCTGGTTAAATCAGTTTCTCTTTACCTTTAGGGAGTGAAATTTCTGGTGACAAATTTTTTACTAGTAAAAATTGTTTGCTTTTGAAAAATGCTCTCCAGTGTAAGAATCTAAATAAATTTGGAACAAAATATTTACACAAAATCGAACTATGCTAACAAATGAAGATAATGGCCTGTTTTTCATTGCCTTACCCTTTGTTCAGTCATCTACATCAATCAAGTTAATCAATTAAGCAAATTACAGGAAAGATATAACACTTTATAGCCTTTTTTTGCATGGAGAAGAAAGGGAAATTAAGTTGATATTGTTTCCAAATATCTGTTCTTCTTCTAAAGTGCCAGGTCTTTATAGAGTGCTGTATTCAATGCACAGTCTCCCTGGTAATGACTGCTGTATTGTAATTTATCTTTAACAATGCAGCAGGAAGTCAGCTCTCTGTTCAGAGTGAGGAACGTCTGTGCTGCTGAGAACCAACCTGCTGCTGTCAGAATTGTTTAAAACCTCAGGACAAGGGCTGCAAAGCAGTTTGGGCAAAGATTTCCTTCTGTTCCTTTACAAAATGGTTCTTCTATGCTGTGTGACAAAGGCTGATCACACCACTAACCTAAGGCTGCCTTGGGTATCTCAGAAATACACTGCTGAGAACAAACATTTTTGGGACCCCAGCCTTCCCCTCTTACTGAAAAAATATTTAGAGCTTCTAGTTCATTTGTGAAACCAAAGCTGGATATGGGATGATGCATAGTTAAAAAAAACCCTCTTTGCTTTCTAACACATTTTGTTATTTGGTTTCCAGAGAGGTCATCATGACCTCCTGTGATGGGAAAGGTTGTCTTCTGTCATATGGTCTGTGAAAGTGTGAAGTAATAGTACAAAACAGTTTATTTTGTACTTTTTTTGTTTAGGTTGTAGCATTAAAATTGTGAAGAAAACTTACTTCAGGGTAGTCACATAGCAATGGTTTTGGATCATGCAAGTATCCTACAACAATGGGCTGTTTAGGCTGGGCTTGTTCACATGATACTTCCAGAAGTCCTTTCTGAGCAGGATCAATAGTGCATCCAGGAATTCAGAGAAACTTTTTGGTTGTGTGATTGACACTGAGTTACAATATAGAGAATTTTTTCTAAATTAAAATCATTAACCTTTGAAAAAGCTGTGTTGAAAGTTAGTTTGTCAGTTTAGAAATGAAAGGGTAAAGCTTCCCTTAGTCTATTTTGAAAGCTCCAGCCTACACATATTTGCAAGTTTCTCCCAGAAAATACTGCTCAGGTGTAATAGCTGCCAGAGGATGGTGAGACAGTGCACTGCTCTGGTGTTAGTCATTCATTGACAAACTGCCTGCTTTTGCCACTAGATTTATACAGCCATTTAAAGAGAGAAAATTCAGGAGCTGTAGACTAAACCAGAGCAGCATAATGTGCTATTTCTCCATCTAATGGAATTGTCTCCTTCCGTGGTCACTCTTCTGTCTGCCCATGAAATTCTGTGCCTTGAAAGGCAGGCCTATATTTTATATAGGAAACATCTAATTAAAAGGGCTCTTTTTTTCTCCTTCTAAGGGAACATTTGTTGAGGTTCTTTATTATCTGTCTATACAAGGTTCAACCCCACTCTCAAGGCCAGACCTGTCCATCCTCATTGACGGTCACACTGTCCATGTGAGAGGGATCTCAGCCTTACTCATTCTCATGGTCTGTCTGGAAAAAACACCAGTAAACTCAAGTCCAGTCTCTTTCAGGTTTCAGACCCATTTCTTCCTGAAATGAACACAGACATCTTCAACTTACTTGTGCTGGAATCATAACAACCCTATGGAGGAGTTTGCCCATATCCACTCCCAAACCCATCTTGCAGCACAGACACAACAGGATCACTTCCAGAGGTTGGTTTGTGCAGGATCCAGGGGCTGCAACCTTAGAAGGGGTGCACCTCTGGACCTCAGTTCAGCAGTCCTTTTAATGGGCCCAGTCATATCAGCTTCAAAAAGCACCTTGAGCAATTTAGATAAGCCATTTAGCAAGCAGTGCTCTTAATAGACTCTGACAGCCAAACGGGGATAATGCTTCTCACTGCTATAAGTTAAAGGAGAGATTTCCTTTTCTCATGAGGACTTGGAATAGTGTTAGCAAACACATTTCCTGATGGCTTTTTCCTTTTTGTCTAACTTCAGAATACATCACTTTGGGGACTGCATCCATCCCTGAATTGCTCCTGTTTGCCTCTTCCTGCTGCTGCCTGCTCTGTCAGCAGTCTGGGATGCAGCTCGTGACATTTTTCACTCCTTGTCTCAGAGGCACATGGTGCTGAGTCCTGCCCAGATGCTCCTGCAGGCCTTTCTGTGAAGTCTAAGGACAGAGCTGTTCAACTGAGTGATACTCAAAGCAAGAGAGGCAGTCTTGAGGAAGAAAATCAGACTAAAAGCAGCCTTGTCTAAGATATTGCAAACAGTTGAAGAAGAACTTGATTTCAATTTAAGGGGCACTTCTTTGCCAGTTCTGAAGTGCAGTGTGTGGTAATAAGAGATGATTATGCCACACAATGGCCTGAATATAGTCACTGAAGCATGTTGAAATTAAAGGAGATTTCTTCATATAAGGCATGATGTAATGATTTCTGTCATGCTTACAGCCAGCAGTGAATTTAGCAACTCATTACAAACCCAAACTAAGCAAATATTTAAGGCTGTAGGTAGTACATAAGTAAGAAAACCAAAGCCAGTTTAAGGAACCAAAGGCTGAGTGCATTTCCTGCTTTATTTATTAGACCAGAATAGAATAAACTAGAAATAGCCATCCACCTGCTCTGAGCATCCTGCCAATTACTTCAACCTACAAACCCAAAATGCAATATGAACATCTCCCTGCTTCTAGCAAAGCACAAAACCCTCTCAGATATTCCTACCTCTCCTTTCCAACCAGCACTTTAATTCATTTCTCTTTCTCCCAGTGCCAGGTCAAGTAGATGAATATTGCAAGCACTGCTGATAGATACAATAGCCAAGCATTCTTTTCCTCATTTTTCAATGAAAAGTAGGGAATGTTGTTTAAAGTGCAATGAAAACATGTTACAGTGTCTGTTTTTAGCGTCAGGCTTGTAAATTACCAGGCCTTTGTTCCTTGTTCTGAGTTTTCTTGAGAGGCTTCTTTTTCTCTTCTTTTCTGTGCTTAGCTACTCAGTAATATTTTGACCTAAGAACTTCTCTGCTCTCTTCTCCCTTTTGACTCACTGCAGCTTGAGAGGATGAGTAGCAATGTCACTTTTAGCAGTAGAAAAAGTATCTGAAAAGCTGCAGATGCTCTTGCTTTCCACCACACAGCTTTCTCTCCTTTAATCTCACTAAGAGGTTAACAGTATGTATGTATTATCCTGAAAGAATTAACTTCTTAACATTATTAGTCATTAATTTTACAGGTGTTGCCATTATTTAGATATAAACCATGAAAATGTTTTTCCCAGACCCATAAGAGCAGTTCTGTGTTATGACAATAGCTGTGAAACCATGGATGAAAACCTGTCACCCTGGAAATCTCTGGCAGAACTACCTAGAGTGCCAGTACCAGTATTTTCAAACAAATCAAGTGCCTGAATCCCTTTGAAAAGCTCAAATCAGTCACAGGCAATGTCCTTGCAGCATACAGATGGTCTGGGTGGGCCTGTGGATCTGTTTACAGATGTGACCCCATGGCAGTGAGAGCAGAATTTAGCCAAGAACTGCTAAAAGAATTTTAGAGATTCAGATGCCCATATCCTTGATTTCTCCTTCCACTCCCACTACAAACATTTCCCATTCATGCCTGATCTGACTGCCCCCAACTGGGTGCAAGGCTGCAGACACACATTCTCTTCTGGAGCATCTGTGCTGCTTAAAGAGGTTCTGCCCACAGCCCACACCCATCTGCCTCCTCTCCCTCTTACTCTGTCTCTGGTTTTCTAAAGTCACCTGATTCCCTCCAAGCCTTCCAGATGTCTATCAAAATCTCACTGATATTACCGAGAACCACTGAAGGCTGGGCCATAAAGTAGGAAATGAATATTTGTACTGAAAGGGAAAAACAATATTTTCCCTTTTCTAATAAGTAAAATAAATGGAAAGGATGAGATGTATTTTTTTTCAGCCTGAAGTCCAGGACAAAAATGTGGATTTCTCATTGTTGTTTCCTTCATTTTTTATACAGCAGAAAATCCAGCATGGTGAATGTCCATTGTTTTTCAGTTCTGCTCTGAGCTGTGCTGCAGAGGAGCCACCCCTTCTCTAGGGCCTGCACACAGCCCCCAGCCAGGTGAGGCTCTCTGTACCTTTCCCTCTCCCCTACCCCAGTGTGCATCCTCAGGTTTTGGTGCAATATTTGCCATGTGAGCTCCGAGCTGCAACTCAGTGTAGACATTTTTGCTGTTTCATTTCAGGACACATGCTCACTTGGTGCATAAATAAATAAATCTGAAGGTGACTACACCAGATGAAACATTAATACCAACTCCTCCTTTCCATTTCTACCATACCTTTGGTGATTCTTTGCATCCACACAAACCTGGTAAGTGACTTTCTGAGCTGCAGAAGATGCTGCTTCTTCTTTCTGGTCCCTCCTGTGTTCCTGCTGCAGCTCTGCAGCCCTGGCTGGCTGCTCCAGTAATTTTGGTCTCTGTGTGTGCTTCAGGCTCCCTGCAGTGCCCAGCAGCCTGCTGCTCAGCACATGATGGATTCCCTGAAACCTCTCTCTGGTCAGCTTTAGTTGCTCAGTTATCAGGAACAATGTTCCTGATCCCAAAATGGACATTTGGCAAAGGTAATGCCCTTTCAGAGGATCTTGCAGCAGAGACTGAGAATAAACAGATGCTCTCACTCACAGGGAAACTGAAAGTCTTTGCTTAATCAAAGGGTGTTGTATGGCCTATTTAATATTAATAAAATTGTCTTTTTAAGCATAATTCAGAGAAAGCTTTTATACACAACTTGCTTTCTCTGTTTTATAAAAAGGTTGAAAAGCACTTCAGCATTTCTAGATTGTTCATATCCATTGTTTGAGTTGCAGCAAACATTGATGTGTTACTCACAATCAAAGTGCCTTTGTTTGGATGTAAAAGCTTATTTGAAGTGGCATCAAGATTTCCTTTAAATGCCCTGGCCAGCAAAAAGGGGGAAAAAAACAGTTTATGTCCGTGGCTTATAAAATTCTGTTCTCAGTGCCCTTTAGTATTGCAATCCCATGTTCTTGAGATTCCTTCCAGATATATTGTCAGATTTAGAAGTGAGTAAAGGTGAACTTTATTGAATAAGTTCATTATAATGATATTTCATAGGTTTGGGCTTGCGATTAATGGATTGTAAATTTATACTTTAAGACTGGAAGAACATGATCATATAAATTGTCTTATTGAAGTTAACAGGGCTGTTCTTTGAAGAAAAATGCCACTCAGCAGAACACTTCAAGGTATGCATAGCTCTAAGCATATGTTTAAGTTCAAATGGAGTCAATCTTTTAGTTTTAAGAGAGCTTGACTGTGCTTAGGTTCCTTAAAACATTTATATTAATATATAGGGTGGCTGCTGCAGTAGCCTTGGGGTGTCATTAATGATTTAAAAACAATAGTCCTTCTGAGCACTCGTGAACATTAGGTAAGAGAACTGCTATTAGTTGGCAACAAGGTTAAAGCCTTAAAAACTCTGTCATCTGATATGTTTATTAAACTTTCATATGCATTTTGCAGATGCAAAGAAGATTTAACTGCACACCAGTTGCTGAAGACTGGTACCTGCTTTCAAGTGCTGTAAATAAAAAGTTGTCAGAGTGCAGTTCAAGAATGGTAGTAAGGAAAGGATTTGCTATTGCTAATATGTCTGCCTACATATTCAGGAAAAAAAAATTGTGGATTTGCTTTGAAAATCATTTTCCATGAGTTATTTGGGAATATCCTTTCCCTCCCAAACTAATAGTACTTTGTGGAAGGATGGGAAGGAACCCTCTGTGGTCCTACTTCCTGCAGTGACACAGCACAGTGTGATGAAGGAGCATTGCTGACACAGCAGCCACTTCAATGCATCTCCCTTACAGCAAAACCTGCTCTGTGTAAGGGTAGTTTGAAGGCAGGAGTTCATTTATTATATTTCTGTAAGAAAGACACCTGATGTCTTAATTAAGAAAGCAATACAAAATGAACTGGAACATTCTACATTATTAAACAAGGGTATCAAGGTTGAATGTATTTTTTGCTCTATACACGTAGGACACTGTATATACAAAGGAAACTTTTAAAGTAAGCCTTCCAAATCTGAATCTCAAGGTCCTTATCATAGGTAATCTATCAAGAAACACAAAACAAACAGCACTGTTAATCCCCTGCTTCTCAAGTGTATCTGCAGGTTACTTGGCAGCACAGAGCAATCACATGCTCCACAGAGCGTCCTTTCCCTCATTGAGAGAAAATCAGCCCATCATTTCTTTCTCCCTTTTAAATTCCAAGTTAATTTTTACATGAGCCTCCAGGTCTTTCCATATCCCCAGCCACCCCTCTCTCCAAAACTGAAGGAGAGAACTACTACATTGGTGTCTGGTGTTCACACCTTAAATCAGCCCCAAACCTACTGATTTCCTTTAGCCAGGGGTTCCATTCCCATCAAAGAGGTGATTAACAGGTTATAGCCAAGGTTACAGTCCCTTTGGCCTTTTATCTAAAGTAAGAATAACGAAGGACAGAGCAGCAGGGATGATGATTGATCAAGTCTAACCCCTTTATATTTGAGCAACCCTCCTGATCATCATTTTACATGACTGAGATCATCCTGGTTCTGCAAATGCCCAGGCACACCCATAAAACCAAGGAGAGGGAGAGCCTGTGAGAGAAAACCCCAGAGCCTTTAGTGGCCATTCCTCACCTGGAGCATGAACTCTGCTCTGTAGCACTTGGTTGCTGTTGTCTTGGAAAACACCATTCTCATTTGCACAAATGAGGTGATACTATCACATCTTTTAAAGTTCTCTTCCACATAAATGCACAGAACTAGTGGGTTCATATCACCAGGTTTTCTGCTGGACACTAAGTGGTGCAATTCAGAAGAAATTCAATACTGCCTCTTTTCTAAAGCCAGGCACAGGTGCATTTTCATGCATTGAAAATAAAAAATGTCCTTATGTGGCTGTGGGTATTGAAAACCAGTACAATGAGTAAATGTTGATTAAATTACAGATACACTGCACTGGGCAGTGCTTTAATAATTTTTTTTCATATATTTTTATTTCATATAATTTAAAAGCTCTGGAGAAATAAAAAAGAAGACAGTAGTAACATCACCAACAGGATGTAGAGAAATATCAGAGGCCTCATTCAAACATTTTCAGGCTTTTGTACAGCAAAGCTATGAAGGGCTCAGAAATGTACAATATCAGAAATGTAAGTTTTCAGCATTGCTGTTCTGCTTCAGTGAATGGCCATAAATATGATATTTATAAAGTTTTGTGTTTGTCACTCAAGAACCCACTATAAAACCTTTTAAGTTCATTATTAGAAATATGTTCTGTTCCTTTTCCAAATTCCAGCCTGTACTCTGAAAGTCAAAAGACATATTTTCTATCACAGGCATTGACAATAAAAATGAAGATTCAATGCCAAATTAGGGCCTAATCAATGCCTCAATACCTTCAGATTTTAATGCACCTGCCCAAAACTAAAACTTACTTAACAGCTTTTAGGATGCTGATATAAAGGAGGGAACTTACACAATCTTCTTAACTTTGACTTGGCTCTCAGGAGCTGAGAAGAATCAAAATAATTTCTGTCATGATACTCAGTGGGATGAGGTGAGTGCTGTCTGAAAGGGACATAGGGCACAGGAAAAGGTGCAGTTCTTACAGGTTCTTTTCCAGCTGGAACCACAGTGTGAGTTGTAATGGGGACTCTTTATTTCTCATACACAAAATTCTCTCTGAGATGGTGTGAGGGAGCTGAGAGCAAGTTATCCTCTGGATATTCATTGATTTCAGCTAGAAAAACACAACATGGCAGTAATCCACCCACAGCTGACCATTGAACAGAGCTGGCTAGAATTAATATTAAATTCATTGTGCTATGCAAAACTAAGGCAAGTGTGATCAAGCAATGTGGCTTTTACATCCTTGCTGCTATCAAAGTTCAGAGCTGTTGTGGTCTAAGTAATTTTCCAACAGAAAGATGTAGATATTTGTTTTGGAAGATCACCTCACTTAATATTTGGCACTTAACAAATTATTTGAATAGTATTTGTGAATCAACCTTTTTTTTAAATTAAAATTTACACAAATAATATAAGCTTGGCCTGTGAGTTGTCTGAGCATTCTTATAAATTTCTTTTGTTCTCAGTTCTTCCTTAAATTAAAAATAAGGTTCTGGGGAATGGAAATTTCTTCTGACAGTTGGTATTTAGAGCAGCATTTCTGTAGCTGCAGCTTAGCCTGGATGCTAAGGAATAACAGAAACTTTTTAAATTATAGAACTAATTATCTACACGCAGCTGATCAAACACTTTGCACTTCTAGCTGTGAGCACAGCTCACCACATCTGTTGGCCTCTCCCTGGGTAAGTCTGCACTGCAGTTGCTGCTGTGAATGTTATGGAGTGGAGACACACCAAAGGCAGCATTAAACTAACAAGCCTTGGATTTGTTACATGACAGCACAAAGCTTCGTGGTGGCTTTTTGCCTGGAGTCCTACCCAGCCACTTGCTGAGTGTTGGAGCCAGCAGAGGGTTTGGGGGTGCCACAGAGCTGGGCAGCTGCAATTGCTGTCAGCTGTAAAGGCTAATGCTGCTTGTCCTTCACAACCTCTTTACTGTTTTTTGGCTGGTTTTTTTGGTTTTTTTTTAAATTTACTTCAGAAAGATCACTGGACCCACAGATTGCACTTAATGTTCTTGGAGGACAAAGAGATGACTGTGAGCTGGTACAGCATCAGAAAGGGAAAGAGTCCAGAAAGATTTCAGGTAGTTTATCCCTCCATGAAAAAGCTGAATATCCTTGAGTTGTACTAAGTGAAAGAAGAAATTTGTTAAGGTAGGCACTGTGTTCTCTTGAGTACATTGTATTGTGACTGTTATTTAACATTGAAAATCTCCTTGTGTCACTTAGCTCAGGAGGACTCCTGGAGCTGCAGGATAGAAGCACAATTAATGTACAACGTGCTCACCCTGGCCTGTCACACAAAGAGACTGCATCAAGAGTTGTCAGACTGCAAGAACAACCTTCCTGCAAACCCAGAGATTTCCAGCTGCAGGGCTGGAAACGCTGTCATCCACCAGCCTTGGCACACCCTCCACCCCTGTCCTGTGTGCAGGACAGCCTTGTGCCACATGTCCAGCCTGATGCATATCCATAATCATAGAAAGCCATATGATGTGCTTCATGTTTCAGAAAAATGCTACAAAGCTTTCTGATGCTCCACATTCTCTTTGCAAGCAGAAAAGAAGAAGCAGTTACATCCCTTTTCTTCAGACTTGTGTCATTTTTCCCCTTTCAGGATCAGCAATTGTCAGCTCGTTGTTTAAAAATCCCTTGTGCTGGTGCTGTTTGTGGTGCCTAAAACTCTTGCTTTCTCCAACAAAAGGCTTTTTATTGTTACTTGTTCCTCCACCGAATGAGATAATAAGGGCAAGCGATTTTTGATTTAACCTCCTGCTGCTAAGTTTCCAAATTTTAAAGTGTTAACAAAAGGGAATGCATGTTTTCAGGGTTGAAAGCTCTGATTATACTATGGTAAAAATTTATAAAATCAAAGGCAGGGAGACAATAGCAAGCTAGAGATATGTGACTCTCTTTAACTGCTGGCCTCCTGTAATAGAAATGGAACTTTGTCAAGAAAGCAAGCTGTAAAGAGAGAGTGTTCTACCAAGGCTTAGACTGTATCCATTTTTGATAGATTTAGTTAACCTACAAGGGAACAACAGTATTGACATATATCACTTTGAAAAATGCCAGCTGAATGAGGTATTTTTGTTTCCTGGGTTACGTGCTGAAGCCATGTCATTTGTTCTGGTTTTTTTCAGTCCCTGCTAACACATTCTGTTCCTGTGTTTTATGATTATATGTTCACTCTCTGAACTACCCCAAAGATATTGATTGCATTTTTTGGAGAGTGAACAGTATTTCAGTCTATATGAAACTCTCCCTTTTGTTCCTAGTTATGTAATCTTTTGGACTAGAAATACAATTAGATGAGTAAAATTACTAATCTGAATATCTTTTAAATCTAATAAAAAAATTATTTTTGGTAGGGAAGTTTCTGGTTCCATAGTTTTTCTCAGCTGACATAACACATAAGAAAGATTTACTCCCAAAGGAGGAAACGAATGAAATTAGTTAAATTTAGGTGCTGTCCCAGCAGGTTTTTCCTAATAATTAATCACTGCCTGGTCCTGTGCCTTTCAAGTCTCCATCCTAGAAGGATAATGAATATTAAGGAAAGTAACCTTTAGGTTTTTTGAGTCTTCATTAAAACTAAGGATACAGCTGCCTGCTGAGGCACCTCATAATGCAGACACAGATCTGGGATTTTAAGATTCAGATCTGTCAAGATTCAGAGCATGACCAGAACACCAAACCAATATTGTCAATGTCACCACTGCTGTTACTCCCTGCTTGTATGGGGAGAAGAGTTTGGGTCAGGCTTGTCAACAACATTTGATGCAAACAAAGCTTTTACAAGGGAGTTGTTCTCTTTCCCTTTCATTCTCTTGTCTTCTATTTCCTACATGTGTAGTGAGTGGACATCTGGGTGGGCAAACTGCTCTCTGTGGTGTGCTGCTGACACCCCATCAAATCTGTGTGCTGGTGAGATTCCAGCTGCTGTGGCTCAGGACCCTGATTCGAGCTCACTCCCTGCTCCCTTCCCAGGAAGGGAGCTGCTGGTGTTGATAGCAGCTCAGAGCAGCTCTGCTCCCAGAAAACAGATGTGTGATGTGCCCCAGCCTTAGCAGATGGACATGCCATAGTCCATTAAACAGGGGTGATCCAACTTTCTGTCACATGGTGGGTGAACAGCTCTTCTCTTCTTTGCATCAAAGCCTTAACAGGCAAAAAGAGTGAGCTCCCAGAGGAGAGAAGAACTCAAAGGAAAACTTCCCAGAGTGTCTCAGCACTGGATGATTGTGACCCTTTCAAGTCTGTCTATCTGAGAGGTTGCTGTGCCCACAGTCCCAGCTGCTCTAACTCTGGGATCACTCTAATGCACATCCAAGTCTGAATTTACTCTGCTTTTCCTAGGGCAGGTTTGGAGCCTGGCTCATGTGGTCATGGAGCATCTGGAATGGCTTGGCCTGCATGAAGAGCAAGCTCCCCACAGAGCAAAGACAGGGCTTACAGGAATAAACCTTTGGCATCCCTGAATTCCAGGAGCAGTGGCTCCAGGAGAACTCAGGAAGGAGCAGAAAGCTGCACAAGAGTTGAAGAGCAGCTCCACAGGTAACTGATGTGCTGGTTGGATGCCTTGTTTGGGAACCTGAACCTGGCCTTCAGGTTCTGAGCTGCCCCTGTGTTTTAAGCTCACACTTGGTTCTGGTGCCATGAGTGATGTTATGGAATTGTGTGGTTAAATGGTGGGATGGACTGTTGTAGAGGATCTTTCTGATATTCAGAATTACTGCCATCCCACTAGCCACTTCTGGCCTTTATAGGAAAGCTGTGATGATCCATGTTTTATCTTTTTAGGGTACAAGTTGTATAACTAAAGGACTAACCCCAATTTTGTGAATGGCTGAAAATGTTTACTCTAGGGAAAAAAATGAAATTATACTGAGAAGCATTACTTTCCTAAAAGAATTTGTGCTGAGAAGATGAATCTGCCATGAAAAGCACAGGATTTTGCTGGAAATGTGCCAGAGCAACACTGTCCCAAAGTGATTGATTTGACTTCACTATATATTTGCTTAATTCAGATGAATGACTGGGCTTTGGACCAGTTGGTATTTTAGGTGGAAATGATCCAAAATGGGAGTTGAGTGGAAAATATCTGGGAAAACTCTTTATAGATAAAGACTTAGACCCGAGCCAGCTCCTGAGGATGGCTGTTTTTCTGTCCCAAGTTATTCAGAAACCCAAACTGCAGGAGGATTGCAGTGAATGGGTTTGATTTTGAGAGTCCACAGCATAACATGAGACAATGGGCACATTAAAACCTACATTAAATTGAATAATGAAGAATGAAACTACATACAGATTGAATAATGCTGAATCAATACATGAATGGAAGTGTGTGACAGGGGTTGCTATGGCATCTCCCTTATTTAATAAAGGAATAAATAAAGGAATGGAAATCTCCATAAATGGTCTCAGCAGAAATTAGAGCTGCTCCTGGTGGCTCTAATATATGCAGTAGCATTTTTTGAAAATTAATTATCTTCCTCCACAAACAAGCACGGGTTTTTTTGGATCAGGTTTAAATTTATTTTAATTTGTCTAAATTTATGCCAGTTTCAGTTGAACTGTCCCTGAAGCTTTACCTGGGGAGTAGGGAGGTTATGAGCAGAGAGCTGTACAAGTTTTTTGTTCAAATTTCTGGTTTGTGCTGGACATGTCACAGGACAAGCAAAATACAGCCCAAAATGCAGCTCCTTGGGGAATGTGGCTCCTAAGCCTGAAAGAACTTGAGCTCTTAATTTCATGACCTGACTTAAAAAAGAAGGGATAGTACCAGGAATTACTTGATGCCCCTGAGCTGGAAAATCCACATTTACATTCCAGATGGAGATGCCAGACCACATCCTCACATGGAAAATCAGGGTGTCCATGGAATTAACTGAATGACACAATTTGGGTGTGGAGACAAGAAAGTTTTATTGTCAAACACTGATTTTTCATTTAGCCTTACCAGGATGTGATGATATCACAGACATTGAAAGAGTTTTGCCAGATCTGAGCTTTCAAGGTCTGGTATTTAATTATATGTCATCAATCATGTGTTATAGTTCTTCATCTTGAACAGGACAGTGCTGGAGCTGCACATCACATCTTGTAGGTGTTCAGATGTGTAATTTTTTGGCAACAGATATTTATATTTTCCCAGTAGCATCTCTTATTGATAAATCTCAATTATTCTAACAAACATTTCCATGAAAATGAACAGGAAAAGGGCATATCATGGCAAAAGAAAACATAAAGAAAATTTGGATGAAGCTTCTTAAAATGTTTTTTTTTCCTTCATTTAAAGGTTGAGTCGAGGTTTCTCTGTGCTTGAGCATTTGTTACCCCTTAAATGTAACACACCCACCACATCTCCTACTGTTCCTGGAGAGTGTATCAACCTCTAAATGAATAATTTTAAGTTAAGTTAACTTTCCTGAGAAGGAGTTTACTGAATAGATGTAACTGGTGCCCGCTAGTTATCACATTCCAGAGTACTTGATGAATAAATTATCTTTTTTCCCCCTAGCATGAAACAGTCCTAATTTTTGGAAATACATTTGCTCAAAATATCCCAAAAAAGTCAAATATATTTTTATGTGTGAAGAGCCTTCACTCACTTGAGTCACAGGCATCTATTTCCACAACAAAATGTAAAAACCAAATGACAAATGATTAGTGTTTTTCTTAGGAGAAAATATCATTGTTTGCTTGAAGAATGAGGCATTTTCATGAGCTTAATTTAAAGCTTATCAGTCACATGAAGGTCACACACCTTTGTGTAGGTGAGGCAGATGAAGAACCCATCTTTCCCCAGATTTTTGTGAAAAGACAAAACAGCTCATGGGGATATTTAAAGGTAGCCCAGAAAGTTCATTCAAAGGGCTCCTTATCTTTTGCTGTTAGTCTGAGTTGCAGCTGAGGAGAATGGAGCAGATTTATCAGAAAACCCTTCCCCTTGTGAGCTGTGGGCCTGTGCAGCCTCCCTGCTATGAAAGGGATGCACTTCCAGTTACTTACAGTCTGTGAATTGCTGGAGTTAATTAAAAGTATAAATAATTTGCAACAAAAGGATGAATGGGGCTGGGAAAATTATTTGTCCATGTATTGATTGCAAGTGTATTTTTAAAGTTCCCCATGATGTGAATTTTTTTCCCACAGGTGGCAAAAAAATTTGGGCCAGATCATTAACTGGAAACTCAGCACCATTTGAACTGAATTCAGAACTGCTGGGCAGTTTTGCCTTTCTGTCAGTCTACTCTGTAAATCAGCAAACAAAATTTGGCAGCTGAATATTTTATCCTCAATAATAAACTATACTTGAGAATGCATGTGCTGTCCTCTGTGGATTTGCACAGATACATTTTTCTTTGGCATTATGTCACTTTTCTGCCAAACTGTATTTTGAAATTTAATGAGAGGCCAAAGGATGTTTATTGAGTTATTAATTGCTTTTCACTTATCCATTAGGCTGCAATTTCATCTTTTTACAAGAAGACATTCAAACACCTTTTGACCAAAAATACCCAGTAGGAGAAGTTGCAGCCACCCTGATCCACAAGGGGATTTTCCACGTGCCTCAGGAAGGGACAAACAAACAACTGAATTCAGTATAATATCACTCCATGCAACTTTCTCTTGCCACTAGTTAGGCCTTAATATACTTAGAAGGTTGCTCTTCTAATTTGAACTGTGTGAGACTTTGGCTGGAGGCTGCTTCTGTGTCCCAGTGATAAAAGAAGACATAAAACAACCCAGTGCCTGATCATGCTCCCTGGCTGTCAGTGAATCATGTTTAATAGCATCTCCATTGCAGTTTTGGCCAATTTGCCTGCAATGGCATCCTTTTCCATGGGCTTGCTGCTCAGCAGGCCCTGAAGCAATCTATGAATAACTTCCCAACAGATGCTGTTTATGAATTGAAGCAAATGGCTTCCCTGTTTCTCTTTTTTCTCACTTCAATAATTTTCAGTTACATTGCAATGAATATTTATAGTCCTATAGCAGTGCATAAAAATGGGAACAAGCAGACCTGTGCATTGTTTCATACGTGAGTGCTGTTCTAATGGCTTTTGCCTCAATGGTTTTAATGTTCTGCTGATGGACTGAAAAGAGAATGCAAATTGTAGATCAGTCACTTCCATTCTCAGCTTTAGCAGAGTGGGCATTGATGGAAGAGTGAATTAGGAGCAAGTGTAGTGCACCTGATCTGGAAATAATACACCCCCTAACAGAAGCCTTCAGTACCTTCCTACTTGGCTTCATCTCCTGGGAGTAATCCCAACTCTGCCTTGTTGAATGAGGAGTTTGCACCAGTGCAGCCAGTTCTTACTGGGTGTGTTGGGTTTGTGTGGCCAGCTTTTGGGAGGGGGGGGCTGCCAGAGGCTGCTCCCATCTCTGATGGAGCCAACACCAGCCAAAGCTGAGCTTAAGAGTGACAGAGCCTCTGAGATAATGTATTTAAGAACAGGAGAAATAGATCTGTGCAATGGAAGCTGCATCTGGAGGGGGAATATGGGAGAGAGACAGCTCTGCAGATATCAAGGTTACTGAAGGAGGGGAGAAGGAGGGGAGGAGACATCAGCCATGGCCAACCCACTGCACTGGATTCATCAGGCTCCAGGTAAAATGTGATGTGACTTAGCATAAAATTAATGGTTAGTGGTAGGAGTAGCCAGTGATTCAAGTAATTCAGTTGGAAAGTGCATAGGAGAAACTGGTTTGTGATCAGCCATCATTCCCTACCAGAATGGTGCAAAATTCTTGTTCAATCCTAAAAAGGCCACTTTACAACATTTTATAATTCTGTAACAGTTCTTCAATGTTGTTTTGCCAAGAAAAGTGGTTAGATTTACATCTTTAGATGTTTATTGAGTTTTTTTCCAAGGGAACTGCTCTTGGTGGTGCTTCATTCATCTCCAAATGTCTGAACTACTTGTCATTTCTATTAAACAATAGAAGGGCTAAAGAAATAATGCTTTTACCATCACAGTAATTCCAAGATTAATAAACCCCTCCAAGCTATTAGATACACTTGTACAAACATATTGTCTATAAATCTCTGCTAGATACAAAGCATGCATATTTAAATACAGAATATGTCAAATTATGGCATTTTCCACTGCTCTGTAATAAATTCATTTATACAATCAAAATAATTGGAGATATGAATGACCACACACATTATTCACACTACACATCTTTAACACAGCAGTTTATTCCCAGTACAGAAGCTGGAAACAGGAAACAATCTGAACAATTTCTTGTATCCTAATATGATGGCACTCATGTGGATTGCAGCTTTTAAAAATCCACTGTAAATAGAGCACACTAAATAAATATGACTATTGTGCCTATGAAACCCAGACTGTGTGATTTCATCGCTTTTGGCTTCCCATAAATGAATAAAAAGCACATACCATGTTAACTCACATTATCAATTTCTGTGTCAGAAAAGTAAACTGGAGATATGCAGTGTGTCCTCAGTTCTAGTCCATTAAGTAACAAAATAACACAATTACAGCCATGCCAACCTACCCTTGAAAAAGTATTTCTTTAACCTTCTGGAGTCTCTTCTAAAAGGCACAGACAGCAGCAGGCAGGACTTTCTAATGGACAGGATAAATTTGCCATTTGGAAATGTGAATTTGTTCCATTTCCCATCTATCAGTAACTTGAGGAGTTCTCATGTTGGGTTATTGAGAGGCAGCAGCTTCAGGTCTGGCTGCCCATGCTGGGTGGTGGGACCAGAGCTGTGGCTGCTCAGAGAATTTGGCTCCAGCCTTTGACCCCCTCCTTCTCCAGCCCCTGCCATCTGCTACAACTTCCTTATAACCCCCTGGCACCTCTTTCCTGCTCCCTTTGCACCAGCAGAGTGCAATGTGCTGGTGCCTTTCTCACATCTTTGCTGAGGTTTTTTTTTCCTGCTCTTCTCTGAGCAGTCCTGCATGAAGTATAGAATCATAAACAAGTCCTTCCCTTGAGATTATATTTAATTAAGAAAGGTACCAAAGCCACAGTAATGTAAAGGCCTAATTTGAATTTTTCTCCATCTTTTAAGAACAAAAAATGCAACAAAATGTTGACTAGATACTCACAAAAATGTCTCCTTCCTGTCAATCACACACAGTGGGGTTTTATTTAATTATTCCAAATAATTTATCTTCACAGTTCTCTCAATAACTCATTTCCACAGCTCCTTGCTTCTTGGACAGGTTATTGATCTAATGTGTGCAGAGGAGGTTTTTTTAAAGTCAGTCTTTTAATAAAAATCACCAATACACAAAATCAAGGAGCTTTTTAATACAGGCAGTAGTAAAAGTTTGATCAATGTGAGCATTAGGCCTTAAATTAATTGTTTCAGCTTACACTTTAGGTAACTTTAACATTTCTTCAATATCTGATCATTTCAGAGTTTTATCATGTAGGAAACATTATCTTCATAAATCACTGTCAGCTAAGAAAACATATAACAAAGTAAGTGGCCTGAATGATTTTCCAGGGGAAGTTGGGGACTGAACTGGATACTGGCCCTGGCTTCCAGCCCCATGACAATGATTTAATATTGCAAAAATGCCAGACTTTTCTCTTTAGTTCACCACACAAATTCTTCCTAAGGAATATTACTGGAATAAGAATTGGAATATTGGACTAAGAACAAAGGTGTATACCCATTGCTCCCTCCTTATTAACATCAGTTAGTTTTTTGAAATCATCACAAATTTTAAAAGAATTTTAAAAGAAATCTGAAGTAACATGTTGACAGTGAACTGGGGGGATCAGTTTGAAGCATTTTGCATCACACACTGCTCAGCTCCCCACTGCTCCCCAGGGATCATCACTCCCAGTGGCAAATTCCCCTTGGAAGGAGAAATAGCAGAGCAGTCAGTGTGCCTCAGGAAAGGGAAGGAAGTGATAAAATGGGTGTTCTTTCCAGGAGGAAGAGATCCCTAGAAAATGCACGTATATTCCTTCACAGGGGTTTAATGGTGTGCACACAGTTGTGAACTTCTGTACATTTAAACAATCAGAATGCTGGGTGTTTTAATGAGTTATTTATTACTGAGGACCATCCATTTACCACACACCAAGCAGGCTATAAATACTGATTGATATAAATTATTATTAAAATCAACATCTTTTATCACTTTCTTGCCTGACATGAACTACAATGAGCTGAAAGTCCTACAAATGCTTTTAAGTGGTTCCCCCTCCACCCTCCCAGCACACATGAAGAAAACATTTGATTTTATAAAGCAGTGGAAGTGCTTTTTCTGTGGCTAGAATAAATTTCCTCAGTGTTTCTATAGTGTAGACTAATAACCAAAGTGGCTTTGTTATTGCCTAACAAAAGGCTAACATGTTTTATCTATAAAAATCGTATCTTTCCTTTTGTCTGTTTCATCTCAGCCTTGTTTTCTGCTATAGTTAATTACTTTTCTCATAGACAAAATAAACTCCATTAGTTGTAACAAGGGAGAACCAGATTAAGGGCTCAGGGAGGCTTGGATCTTAAAGTTAACATTATTGTGTGAGCTGGAATTTATCAATTTGGGATTAAAAATTAAACACCAAAAATGTTTTAGAAGCATGATTCTTAGTCAAACCAAAACAGTAGTGTTTATTTGATTCCATAGAAAAGATAGTTGTCTTTATCTTAAGTCTATGGGAATTGCACTGGAAATCAAAAGGAATGTGTCTTTCACAAAGCTAAATTTGAAACATCACATGTGATAATATTTTTTTTTTTGCCTTTCCCAGTGACAGGACTCAGACAAAAATAGCAGGAACACATCACAGATGTTCCTTTACACCAGTCACTGGTTCTGCTTATCCAAATAATGTTTTAATACAAACACACTACTGCTCCTTCTGTTTCATCATTGTCAAAATTTTGTTTCAAATGTAATAAATGGAGAAATGTGAGCAGATGTGGCATTGACAGTTTGCTTTCTCCACTGGGCTGTGTGGCAAGCTCGAGTCACATCTGCATCTTTAGAATATTTCATTCTGAGCCTTTTCCACCAGTCTGACACTCCTCACTTGGCTGCTGGGGCTGTGCAGGAGATCTGGACCATTCCTGCAGCTCAGAGCTGTGCAGTCAGCTCCCCCATCACTCTGCTCCAGGGACCTCAGGTTCCTCACTGACTTCTTGGAGAGCAAAACTCACTTTTCCAGCCCCTGATGGCCCTGCAAGCTATGGCTGTGTTTATCCCAGATGTTTGGCACCAAGCATCCCTAAGGCTGCACCACTTTGGTCTCAGTCCCAGCTGTGCTCCCAGAAAGCCAGTGATGAGACTGGCTGCCAAAATCAGATTGATGGGGGTCTGCAGCCTCTGGGATGCCTGGAATTTCACAGGAAGGGTGTTTCTTGTCAGGTGGAGGTGCTTCAGGGCAGGAGAATCACCCAGATTGTAGCTAGCAAGGATCCCCTAACCTATGGAAATGGGGAGCCTTTGAATCTGGGAACCAGGCAGTGAGAAATCCCAAGGAAGAAACTATTTTAGTATAACAGCTGAGGCCATAAACCACTGTGAAATAAATATACTTTATAAACATAAAGTGAAAAAGTAGTCCCTCACTTACAGTTTTTATGTGATTTATGTCTTTAATTTATTTAAATCACTGACCCATCAAATGCAGACACAAAATTAGAAATTCTGAAAAAAATTCAACAGCCATAAGGAAATACTGAGGTTTTATTTGTTCTCCTCCTGCAGCTGCCTCTCCATGTTACATGAATTTATCTCAAAATGAAGCACAATGAGAAATCATCTTGCCAGAATATTATTGATCTGTGATTTGGGTACTGGCCTCAATACCCTGTAGACACAGATCTGAAAGAGACAATTTACACCCTCTCACCCCCAAATTTTTCAGAGGGTACTTAGTTTCAGATATATAAATCTGTAAGCTTTTCACAGCAGTTTTGTGACCAAATCTATGCCACTTCTATTACTTCTGGGATTTTTCAGTAAACCAAGAATGAGTCAGTATCCTTGAATAATCAGCTGGTCATGCTTTGAGAGCTGCTGATATCCGTGCACAGGGCCCAGAGGGTTCCTTACACAGCCAGCCTGGGCTGGGAGGTGCTGAAGGGAAGGAGGTTCTTTTTTCTTATTCCTTTCTTTTTTTCCCCCATTGGTTACAGTGGGATTTGGTTGGAGCTCAATAAATTCAACAACAAGTACCGGATCTTCAGCTGGTGTAAATTTCACACATTTGCTTCAAAAGCAGACGCTGCCTTTCACAGTGGGAATTTTCCTGCTATCTTGGGTATGCACAATTTGCAAGTGCTGAAGTTGGAGTGTCCAGCTCTGTAACTTTGAAAAAGACACTCAGATTTTCAGTGCTTTACTGGTGGCTGCACAGTGCTTTTATCCCTGTTTCTGCTGTCTTTGTTGTAGGCTATTAAAATGATTATTTGTACAGACATTTTTCAGAAATATGTGACCAAATGATGCCTGCAGCATTTGAGTAAAACATGGTCCATGTGTGAAGACAAAGCCAAAAATTAACAGAATGATATTTTCTTTGGCCAGCTCTGCTTAATTTAGGAAATCAAAGTGTTTGTAACATTACGCTTTGGCCCTCCTTACCAAAATAATCCAACTCTTTTTCAATATTTACCAGGAAAGTTACACCAATATATCAGTCATTAGTTGTTGAAAACCATGTACGAGCACAGGACAAAGGGAGTTTTAATGCTCTTCAAAATTTTGATTTTTTTGTAGTCTCTGAGAAGTCAAACAACCTGTTTGGCCCTGCAGTGGCCACTTGTTCAGAATACTGGTGGTCAGGAAGGAAGGGCAGGTGGGGTTGAGTGTGAGTGTGGGCACATGGCTTGGATGAAGCCCCTCTCTACATGGCTGCCTCAATAAAAACTAGTTCACTTTTGCAGGCTTGGAACTGTACCACCTGGAGAAGCTCCTTTATCCTCCTTAGAAGGGGGTTAGTTAATCAGCATATTTATTTCTTAGGAAGATATATTCAGGACTGGATTCTTGGAAGTGCAACAAAGACAAGATGCACTTTCTCAGGCTATGTCACTATATGTAAAAGCTCCTTCTGGAGTCTGGCCATTTAAAATACTTTAAAAGTATTTTTTTGTTAATAGGTTTAGCCATAGAGATGAGATAATGGCAGTCAAATATTTGTTCCTGTTCCACAATGATTACCTTTTTACCTCATCCATGTCAAGGAAGAGCTCTTACATTCCAATGCAGATTTTCTGCCAGTGCTTCTTTAGGGCTGTGCCCAGCTCTGCACAAGGACAGCAGCTTCCTGAAGGGCCACCAAACTCTGCTCTGGGACATTCTGTGATGGTCATGGAACCATCCATCTCCCTCAGCAGGACAAGAGAAGGAAACTGATGAATTCTGCAAGACAGGGAGCAGGACCTGCTGCCTGTTGTGCCCTCCATACTGTGGGCCATGGGAGTGGCACCTGCCTGCAGCTGTACCTGTGCAGCCACTGGACATGGACCATGGCAGCTCCACTTCTCATTGCTGGGAGCTAAAGAGAACAGAAAAGATGCTCTAGTTCATCAGTTCTTCCAAAATATAACCCAGAAATTTTCAGCTGGTGCTTCTGAATTCAGAAGCTTCAAAAGCTGAATTTGCAGCACCATCAAACATCAGCTCCAAGAAGAGCTGATAATTCTCTTTCCAATGTCATCTCCATTGACCTCAAAATGAGATTTGCTTTTGCCATACTCTGTGGAATATGGAGCCCTCTAATGTCAAGAAACTGCAGTGGGTGAAACATTCTCCACAGATCAGCTTCCAACCTTGAGCAAGTTGTGGCTACTGGCAGTTTCATGGTACTGTGCTGAAACACAGGATGATGTCCTTGATGAATGAAAAACGTGGTATGTGTGCTGACTCTACATGAAAATTACACACTGATAACAACTGACTCCACTGGTATTTCATCAGGCCCAAACTCAGTATCTTCAAGAAACTGATTTTTTTTCTCATTACAGACATTTTTTACAACATTCCACCAGGTACTGATGAGAAATGAGGTAAATAAACACTGTGTATTGCATGACACCTTTGTTTGCAGAATAGATACAAGGCAAATTTCTGGAAGAAGCCAGTCAAAGTTAGAAATTAAATCCTGCCAAATCCTTAACGTTGGGGAAAATACATGGTTACCAAAGAAACAGAGTATGAAGAGATGGCCATGCCATTGAAGCTCAGACCCTGTCCAATGGCCAAAAGCAAGAGCAAGCTGTATTAAGAGTAGAGAGCTTAGCATGTAACAATGAGAAAATCTGTAATAATGGCTTAAAAAGCCAGTCTAATTTTCCATGACCTTCCATAAGCCCAGTAATACTCATTAGTGTCGACATGAATTTGCTAAACCTTCTCAGCATTGAAAAAACATTACTCCATTCAATTTGGATTTGTTTGCATCTAAAACTTCCATATGCTGGAGCTTCCCTGGGAGTGACAATAACTTGTATTTGAGGATTAAGGAAACACATAATATATTCCACACCTCAATAAGAGTAGCTACATAGTGTAATCTACCACGTTTCAAAAAGCAATCAAATGCACAGATCCCTGCCCTTTTAAGTAAGAGAGCTTGCCTGTAAGAGAAGCATTCTGAATTTCTTAATTAAATGAAAAATGAGATGAATGCAAGTGAGGCTATGAGCTGATGCAGCTTCATTGTAATAGCAGTCATTAATAGTTATTAATGATAACTGGGATAAACTGTTAGATGTCATCCATGTGACATGAGCAAATTATTAATACATGTATCTTAAGGGGAAAAAAATCCTTGTCTGAGGTTTGGGTAAACTTGCAGGCTAAGAGAGTACAATAAATTACAGGAACTGGGCATTTGCTTTGATTTTGGATATATTGTGTTTGAACAAGGAACCCAGCATCCCACAGTGGCCCACTGAGGAAACAGCAAAGTTACAGATTGCACAAGTTGTGATGAAATGCCCCTTTTGGCTCAGAACCCTGTCTTCACCCCTGACTAATTCCATTATGCTGCTCAAGCTGACATCCTGATTAAAAGAAAGTCATTCCATTTAATCATTAGGCAAACACAATATGAGTGCTGGGTAGGTTTGGTAAATATGAAGCAGATAGGTTCTTGCTCCTCAGGTGCTGATAGCAGGAGCACCTGCCTTATCTCCTGTGTTATCAGCACCCCATTCTGCCACAGAGACACTGCTTGAAACTGCAACATCATCAACAAGAAGCCTTTGGGTATTTGCTTTTCACTCTTCCAAATACACATAATCACTCAGCAATACCAGGATGGTTCAATTGCCCTTAGAGCCAAATGACTTTGAGTTTGATTTCCTCTCTTAACTACATCAAATCCTGATGTGTCACCAGCACCTGTGGAGCTAATGCACCAGAAGAAAGGTCTTTGCTGGGGGGATATCCTGCCACTCATCACAGCCTTGCTGCCCCCCTCAGTAGTTCATGCCATGCCACACAGACTCTGCACTTCTCCAGGTGAAGATGCAGCTGAGCTCACCCACTCCCAGGCTCAGCTGGTGACCAGCAAAGAGATTTCTCTTTTGTCAATGTTGTCACTCCTCTGAACAAGGACATTTTTGACTCAGGTGTATGAGAAACTTTTCAAGGCAGGTGAGGGCACTGCAACATCAGGGGGGCATTTTGAAAACTGTTATAGATCCAGCTCTTTGAAACAATGGGAAATCTACTATTGATTTCCATGAGAGTAGAATTAGAGCACAGCTTTCCAAGACCCTTCTGTGCAGAACATGCAGACTGCATTTCAAATTCAGGGATAACTGAATCATAAAATCATAGAATAGATTGGAAGGAGCCTTAAACATCATCTTGTGCCAAGCTTTCTGCCATGGGCAGGGACACCTTCCACTAGACCAGGTTGCTCAAAGCCCAGTCCAAGCTGGCCATGGTGCCATGAGGGTTAAGCTGAGCTGAGCTGTAGCTCTGGTGGGATCCTCCTTTTTATCTCACCCCTTTCCTTGCATTTACACTGGCACCATCTGAAGTGTCAGGGGGAGCAATGGGCAGGCACACAGAGCTGGAGGAAGGAACACAGGCAATGCACAGACTCTGCTTTTCCTTGGACACAGCTCCTCTGTCCCTCAATCCACAGCAGGATGGAGCCTTGCTGGGCTGCCATGCAGGGGGTTGAACCTAAATCCTTCTAAAATGGATGTTCTGTTATTCTGCAAGAAACAGCCTCTGAATGTCTCTCAGAATAGGAGTTTTGAAAAGCCCTAACCTGCAAATTAATATTTTTCAGGCAATTCCTGTCACATTTATTATTACAATTACTATTAGTACTATTGGCATTTTTGCCCATAGATGCTCATGCATTTTCACAGAGTGAAGCAAGAATTGGAACCCAATTAATTTTTCCCAATTCTATTCTCACACCTCTTAAACCCAAGACATTCTGCAGTTGTCACCAGCCTGCCTATTATGACTATTATTTTGTTTCCTGATTCCCTCCCACAGAGGGGCATCAAGATAAGCTTATTCTTGAGACTTTGCTGTCATTTCCCTCTGTTTCCTTTTTGCAAGGTGCTGATGGTTGGTTGCAGACTGGAGAAGGCTCCCAGCACATCAGCTGTCTGGACAAACTGAGGGAGGGAGCAGCAGAGCTGGAAATAAAACCTCCTGGAGACACTGGTTTGCATGGTTTTTCCTCTTCAGTTTGCAATCACTCTGACTTTGAAGTGTTTTACCTTCAAAGTTCCTACCTTCAGAGCTTTGTAGAGAAAAGTATTTGTTCCTTCTTACCACCAGGTACTCTCAGAAACAGCCTTACAACAGCTGGTGAAGGAGAGGGAGGCATTTTATTGTTCTGATTCCCTTAAACCAGCAACACCCTGCAAAACTGCAGGACTTTTATAGGTGCTGGGAGTTTTTTTGTCATCTCCCTTCCTAGTTTGTGTAATCCAGTTTAATACAACCTCACAAATGTGATTTTCCATGATCATAGTTAACATTTTGCCTTCCAAATGCAAAAAAGATGCATTTGCTGCTCTGTCTGGAAGCTGAGCCAGGGAACTTTGTTTCCCACTTGATAACACTTTAATGTTCTTGGAAATCATTGGTCTATTTGTTAAAATTTTGTTCAAATAAAACCTCAGCCAAAAGTGCTCTAGGGCATTTTATATTAATCTTTCCAATGGCCTTGTTTAAAGCATGAATTTTCTTTGGGGGCTGTTGTATTAACTTATTTACTTACTATTAAGGACATTGAAGATTGAGAAAAATAAAGGCAAAGCTGCAGACTGCTGAGCTGAGAGACCCATATCACAATCCCAGTGTACACTGAGGTGTAGAGATTGTGATTAGGATAAAAGTCTGGTCATGAAAAGTGACAAAACACTCATTGCCTTCAGGAAGATCAGCATTTCTCCAGTGTCTCTCTGCTGAGAACAGAGGTTCTCCTTCTTTGGCTAAACCTTGTTTCTAATTAAGTCACTGATTTTAACTTCACAGTGAACTTCATCTATTTTTTTCCTCTCCACTAAAAATTAAACTGCTTTAAAATGAACTGTGAATTTTACAGAAATATTCTGGTTTAGACAAATTTGCCACTGAGTAACTGGGTATTTTTTGTTTAGAAGTCTTTAAGATCACGGCACTGATTTTACACTGATCCTGAGGAAATTTCCCCTTCAGGCCCCTGTCTGAGGATCTCATTGGTTTGATTCATTGCAGATTTTCCCCTTATCGGATGAGCAGCTTGACCATTTGATTTTATTGTTGGTTTCTTTCCAGATGCCAGAAGTACTGAGTATTTAAATATATATCTGAAGTTCAGCAGGAAATTGAAAATTGATTCTCTACAGCAGTTATCTGAGATATGGTTCAAGTTCTCGCTTCAAGTTAGCCAGAGCAAAGAGCTGAAGCACTCTCTGGGGAATGCCAGCTTGACAGATCCTCCAGAGTGATTTCTGGGGCATCTTTGAGGAGAAACTCAGAAATTATGCTTTTGTTTAAAGGAGTCTCCTGCCTCCTCTTGGTTCTACTACATAAGCATGGTGAGTAAGAAGGGAACAAAAACAATTTTTAATTCCTTGGTTCTACGCAGGCAGCCTTCAGCAGAGATGTGTGCTGAGGTGTCAGGAGGTGATGCTCAGGTGCAGGACTCTGGGATCTTCTTTAGCTGTGCTGGGGCATGGCCACAGGCCATGGTCAGAGCTCAGCCAGCTCCGCTGGATCTCATGGATGGAGCTGAGAAGGAAGAGCTTCTTTGCTTCTTCCCAGAAAAGTCAGTGAGAGTCAGCGTGTTGGGCAGGACCAGGATGGCAAACCACAGCTGGAGCTGGGATATCCACAGGGACAGACATGAGTGTGTGGGTGGCTGCTCCTACAGGCACAATCCACTGCTGGCTGCTGTTGGAAGCTCGTGTCTCAACCTCTGCCATAAGTACTGGAAATATCCTCCTTTAGTTCCCCAAGCAGCTCCCAAAGCTGCCCAGTACTGCTGAGGCACAGGAGGCTCCAGTAGAGCCAAGTGCTTCCTGCAAAAGTAAGTGCCAGGACAGAAAGTCCTATTTTTACCAATGTTTCTATGAATTTGATATCCAAACAGAGATGTACTGACTCAGACTGATGCCCTTTGGCATTCTGAGCTATATAAAAATGAATAGTTAAAACAACATTTTGAAGCAGAGTTTATTGATGTTTTTCTCAGCAAAATTAAGGAAACTGTTCTTGGGTAAAATATTTACAAGACCATAAGAGTGACTTAGATACTTCCCTAGCTAAATTTAATGTGTCTCCAGCATCACTTGCAGTGGTCACTTATCAAATGTCTCCTGGCCTCCAGAACCTGGGATATGTGAGACCTCAAACCCTTTTATGCTCTGGCAGGAGAGTGAGTGCAGCAATGATTCACTATCACAGGCCAGTGCTCAATACAGATTGATTTGGTTCTGTATCTTTTTGTTTAAAATGCATCTCCACACAAATGAGTCTGGTGTGTTCGAACTTCCTAAATAATCATTTTACCAAAATTCTGTAATAAATAAGTTGTCCTCAAAAATCTACTGGAAATACAAATAAATCTGCAGAATCTCCGTTCAGCAGCAGCAATAAATCCTTCCTCTATCACATACAGTGTTTACATTTGCCTAGGGGCTCTCAAACATTATGAGATTAAATGATTTTCCTGTTCCTTGGTGTCTGACTGCCATAGAATTTAAGTGTTTCATGAATTTAATTGTGAAGAGAACAGTTTAACATCTTTTCAGCCCCCTGCGGGAAAATGGAAGGAGGAGCCAACTGGATATTGCCTGGAAAATGATTCATATTTAAAATTTAACAATGATTACTGTGTCAGGGGAGGTTCAGAAGGGCAGCAAATGACCCCATGTCCATTAAAGATCTGTGCAAGCTGGCAAAAGAAGGATTTGGTATCATAAGCAGGGCCTGGCCTTCTGCTTGTGGTTCAGTTGCATTACAGGTTGCATAAATATCTTTACTTATGCAACATTAAGCCAATTTTCAGCATTTTCCTCAAAATCTATTAGTTGCTTTCAAGCTCTCTGAAAGGTATTCTATTTCACTGCAGGAGAATTCATCTGCCAGGCTCTGAAGAGGGTGTTTATATTTCTGGCATCCAAAAGCTTGCAAAAAGGCAGTTGCAATCTTCTGCTGAAGCAGAGGTAGATGAAACAAAAACTACTGCTGTTGCTGAGATGTAAAAAGAATTCTGTTTTCAATGGAAAAGATTGTCCTGACTTGCCTTGATTACTGAAATCAAGGAAAACATAACTTCAGTCTATCAAACCATTTTTGTACCATTTAGGGAATGAAAGAGAGGATTGCTGTACAAGCTGGGAAAGAAAGCAAAACTACCAGTTGTACCTCCTTTAAACACACAGCCCTTCATAGTTTCATTTTCCCATCCCTATTTTGTTTGCTTGGTCCTCCTTTATTCACCTTTTTCTTTCCAAGAACTACAAGAAGCAATTCCAATGTATTGGGTATGAGTCTTTATTCTGACTTCCCTGCTTGGTGCACAGAAGTCAGGGTGTGACATGAACCATGGTTTGATGTACAGAGCCTGCAGTGGATTCTTGCATTTTGTTCAGGACTAAATGACAACAAAATCTTTGAAAACCTGAGAAGAAGGTGGGGTAGTAAAAGGGATGTGTGGGAGAAGAGGAATATAAAAAAAGGATCAAAACAGATAAATTTCAGTTGGCAAGTGATAACATACTTTTCAGTTTCCTAGCGTTAAATTTGTAGCTTCCAATGTATTTTAGTGATGGATTCTGCATAGGAAACTTAATGTAAATAGCTTTTACTTAATGTAAAAGCTATTATAAATTTGTTGCCTAACAAGAAAAAAATTAGATATAATATAAATTTTGCTAATGTGCTTGGTAGTGAAGCAGAATCAGCAGTAACAAAAAGAATACTGCTGACAATTCCAGTGAAGAAGAAAATCAATCAAGTGTAATGTTCATCATTCCTTATTCACTGGGATAATTTGATCCTGACATTCTGCACTGTGATGGGCATGGCTTGCTTTGTTCAAGATGTTGCCCATTTTGTGCCTTTAGGGGCTGTCTTCTTCCCCTGCCACCAACTTAATACACATCCTTTTAGCTCACATGCATGGGAAATGAGTAATTCCAGAGTTCCTGATTGTCCCAGCACCTCTCTACAGCTGACACACAGACAAACGAATCTGCTTGCAGGGACACATTGTCTGAAGCATTGCTTTGCTTCATTAAAGCAATGCTCCATAAATGCTCTTTTCCACTGAAAATTAGCAGGGGTGTGAGCAGGTCTGTTGAACTTTGCAGCTACACTCAGGGTGAAGAATGACAGGGTCTGAGGGTTGGGAATTGGGAATAAAAATCTGAAATCAGAGCAGTCTGGAGATTGGAGCATTCATTGCTGCATCTCTCTTAGGGTGGGACTGTGCATTCGCAGATGGCAGCCTAAAAACAATATGTGCTGAGAGAGCTGGAGATGTATGGCAAGATTTTCACCACCTACACAAGCATTCTGAAGAGTATTGTCTGTCAGGGGTGGCTCAGGAATTTACAAGCTGCTTTTGTGTGGATTTCTGCAGCTATTATCTGCACAGGATCAGCCAGGAGATGTTGGAGGCAAATTCGAGGCAAATTTTTACAAAATGGAATATGATAACCAGTCACAATATTAATGCCTAAGCTTTGATGTGAGCCTTGTAAAACACATATAAAGCAGCCCAGGCCCCTCTTTATTGGTAGATTGTGGAGATGGGTTGGGTTGTGAGAGGCAGCAGAAAATTGTGACTGAAGAGCAAATCATGATCTTGCCATCTGCCTGGAAGGAACTATTATATAGGGTTTGCTGTCAATCAACCAACCTGTTTTGAAGCAAAGGCAGAACAGTATATGATTTTTTTTTTTTTTATCCTGCTCATTTCATGCACTAATTCCCCACTCAGAAAAATCACCATTTCCAGCACCAGCACAGCACTCCGGGCTCTGGCTGCAGCTCCCTGCCTGGTCCAGCAAACAGGGAGCAGAGGTGGAAGAGAGTGCTTAGAGTGCTTTTCTTAAATAATGACAAGCCCATAGTTCAGACAAGGAATTAAATCCTAATTGTTTAAGCAATGGCATCAGGGAATATTGCCTGCTGTATGCCACATATTCATGATAATTCCCACTTTTTCATTTTTTTTGTTCCAGTGGTAGATATTTCCCCCAAACTAATTTCCACCATCTTTAAGTGTGTCTTCTGTGTTGCTTTATGACAATTTTTTTGGTTGGGGGTGGGTTTTTTCATGAACATAACTGAAGGCAAAAATTGTTGCTGTCTGCCTGCTTTATCTTTTCAAGGATTTTCCTAGGAACCCTAGGCTATGGTATTGCACAGCAGTGCATTTCATCCATAACCACATTTCCTCATGTAGCACCTCTAGTCTGGGGATGTCCAAGCATGCTAAAATAAGTGTGTGGAAACCACACTGTGCTCCTGCACAATCCAGGCCATTTTAGAAGTAATAAACTGAAATATAATTTAATAACACAGAGTGATTCCATTATAAGAGTCAATACTGCAGGGGATGTAGCACAGAAGCCTCTCCATTTGTTAATGTTTTTTTTCCCCCACCACTCTCTGTATTTATGACAAAGTGGAAGCAAATACATGGGTTTGCAAATCAGCTGTTTGGTCAGTCCCCTGGTGTAATGCAAGAGCTGAGATTTGCTCTGCAGCTGAGGCCAAGGCAGAGTTAGAAAACCTCAAAGTGCTATTTTCAGGGTAGCACCTGGACTTAAAAAGACCAGAAGTGCAACACTGCAGAGCTGATCTGCCCTCTTGCATTTTCCTTTGGCACCAACAAAGCTTCCTTTCCAAAAGAGCTGCTGGGCTATGCCAGGATGTGCTTTGGATGTGCACTGGAGCAGACCTGGGTGTCTGAAACATTTTCAGCCAGGAGAAACCCTAAGCCCCCAGCAGAGCTCCTGGTACAGAACCCCCCTGGTACCTTCCCCACACCAGCCTGGTGTGCCTGAGCACTGGGATTTGCTCTAACCAAAACAGCACTTGGCACCTGATGCTGCTTTGAGCCTCCAAACCAGCTCCTCCCTGGGTTCAGGTGGTTTGAGGTTATAAAAGCTCACTGCAGGGAGGAAAGATACTGAGAGGAAGAGGAGGATGATGGGGTTTGTTGCATTTGAAGCTGGTGAAGCAGCCAAAAGAACTTAGAAGGGAGGGAAAAAAAGAAAAGGAAAAAAAAAAAAAAGGTAGTCTAAGGTAGAGGAAAGCAGAAACAGGAACTAACTGTGACTTCAGATCCAATTTTGGGCTATTTGTTTTTTAAGGTGAGTCTTTGGGAAATAGAATTCTGGGGGTTTTTCTGGTTGTCGTCATGGTTTGGGCTTTGAGCTCTCATGGTTTTGGGCTTTGAGCTCTCATGGTTTGGGCTTTGAGCTCTCATGGTTTGGGCTTTGAGCTCTCATGGTTTGGTGGGGAAATTTTTTGCTTCTGATGGGACTGGAGAAGGGTTGATGTATTTTTGAGCTTTGGTCTGTGTAACAACTTTTTGTATGGATTTGGCAGCTTTTCCTACAGTTGTCCCTATGCCAGGAGAAGGGGGAAGGCTGGCTGGGCAGGAGGAGTCTGCCAAGAGGAGAGAGAGGGGCTATCAAGCTGGGGCTGACTTGCTGCAATGTTTTAGGAGGAAATTTGTTTTCTAGATAGTTTTGTTTCTATGCTGATGTCTGAAATATGTCAAATTTGACAGAGGGTGCTTTTTTAAAACTGTTGAAACCTCCTTTTTTTTATATTACTTCATGATAATGATAGACCCCAGAATGGCTGGGGTTGAAAGGGGCCTCTGAAGACCATCTAGTTCAATCCTGCTTCTAAAGCTGCTGAAATAATAATGGAGACCTATTTTTTTATTAAGTTTAACTGAAATTTAGGAACATAGCAAGTGTAGAGTGAGTGAATATAACCCAGTAACCATATCTGAGCTCACCAAAGGGAATTTGCTTCCCAAAGTTTTTGAATGCCTTTGCTGTTCTTGGATTTATTTTATTTATGTTGTAAAAATTAAAAACCCCTGCGCCTTCATGTAAAAGTTGACTTTTCAGCAGCACAAGTAGATGCTAAACCTGTGATATTAGGACTGATATTTGACATAATGAAAGTGATATATCAGATGCCAAATGTCCCCTCTGCCTATAGATACACACTAATTTTCAGTTCATGCAGCCTCTGACCCATGATTTGCCCACAGTAGGGGGAATCTTGCCTGTAATGTGGTTTTTCTGGTCTGGAAAATCAGCTGCAGCCTGACAAAACTAATAGTTTGTTTTCAAACTGGGACTATTCCAACAGCATTTTATGTAATGGGTTCAAGCTGGCTCTTTTAAGAGTCAGCTGGAGGTGCTGAGTTTGTGCTGGGATGAATTTGGGAATCCATGAAAAGCTTCTGGATTTTCAGATCAGGATGATCTCTCCAGCTATAGATAAAGGCTAATAGCATCACAAGAAGCCATGAACTGCTATCAGTTTATGGGCTGTTTTAACTCATATTTCTTTGCTTTTTGGTATCTCTGAACTGCAACTAAATGGACAACAGATCTCCATTACATGATGCTTATGTTTACCTGCCATGATATCCTGAGTACAGCCATGTTTTGCTGGTTATATTTTAAATTTATTGAGTGCTAATAATTTTTTTTTCATGATGATAATGTACTGCACAGACAATTCAACTTGTTAATCCTCAGCAAGTACTGATCTTGTCAGCTAATGGCAAGTTCCAGATAAGGGTTGAGAATTTTTGTGTGCGTTGTCCTACATACTTTAAAAATAACTAGGACACAAACTTTTGTGATATAAACTTCCCTGACAAATATAGATGTGTTCTTTTTTCTTTCTCTCCCCTCTTAGGCTTTGGAAAACTGTAAAAAGCAGAGTCTTTGCCTCCCAAACACAGTAATTGGGAAGACCAGACATCCCTTTGACAAGGAGTAGCCACATGTTTCAGGTAGGCTGGGAGGAACAACTGTGAGAATTCTTCCTTTTGTGTTCTGCTCTCACTTCTCCCTGCTTTTGTCAACATTCAAACTCGTTTTTTAATTGTCGTTTTCCAGTGCAAGCTGCTTATTGTGCTCCTGTGGTTGTTGTGGGGTTTGGTTTGGTTTGGTTGGGGTTTTTTTTTGGTTGGTTTCTTTTCCCCTGTGGTTGTGTCATCTTCCAGCTTGGACCTTCCCTGTGAACTTGGGGATGGTTGACAAAACTGCTGCTTCTGCCAAGCAGGTTTGGTGTGGCTGAGGCAGCAGGGAGAGAGGCAGAGCAGGGATGTGCCAGGAGATAAGAGGGTGGAAAGGGGCCAAGAGCAGCAGGTGGAGCATCCCCTCTGAGTGTGCTGTGCTGCTGCCTTGGCTGCTCCTCCTCATCCACATCCACGTGTCTGCACCTGTGCTGGAAACACAGCACATCTCCCAACATCCTGCACTTGAGGTGGGACAAAATCTGTCTGCACCAGCCCCTGGGATGATCCCATGGGAAGGGGCTTCTCTGCACATGTTGTTCAGCTCTGCTCTTTCAGGCTTTTGGTGTGTGTGGTCTTTGTGTTGATCAGTGGAGGCTGTGGTCACAGCCAGGCAAATCCTTGGTGTTTATTCCCTTCATGAAAAAATGCTGTATCTTTCTAGCTATGCCTTTCTTGTTTGTCTCCAGTAAAAACAGTGCATCTTCTCTTGTCACTGGAAAATGCTGTAGGAGAAGAAAACCTTGCCATACAGACAGAAGGATTTCACGTTGTCACTGAAGACATAGGAAGGGCAAGAAAGGAAATAGATTCAGTTTGGTCACTGAGGTTGGATTAGATGTCCTGCAAGAGAGGGAGAAAAGTGGTGAGGACTGAGAAAAAGAAGCCTCAGGATGAGGAAGATTTTCCTGGGAATGTATCTATCAAAAGCTCTAGACATGAAGTGGAGCTCCTGGCTGAGCAGAGGTGACGTGCACACAGAACATCAAATATTGCTGCACTCCTGCAAGGAATGTGGGCTGTGAGTGTTTGTCTGGGCCAAGCTGTGTCCAGGGAGCTGGTAACCCTGTGCTCTCCCTGCACCAAAGGAATCCTCTTGGTGTTTCCTGCCCCACTAGGGGAAAGGAAAACAGCCAGGAGCAAGAAACACAGGGAGGCTCAGGGCCCTGGATGAGGATTTCTTGGCTGGTTTTACTCTGGGCTTCACAGCATTGCTGTTCAGGCAATCACGTGTAGGCAGCTCAGTCTTCACATGCTCAGCTGCTGGGTATCCATGTGGGATGGCTCCCAGTGGAGGAAAAACTCTGTGAGGAGGGGAGGAGGCCAAGCAAAACTGCTCTGCCAGGTTCTTGAAAAAGCTTCTAACATGTTGTGAACCTAGGATGAGTGTCAGAAATCTGGCATTTGGTGGAATTGAGGTAAAATTTGCCGTGAGACTACGCTTGGCTCACCTGGGAAGGAACATTTAGGCAGGGAGGAGCTGCAGTGTGCAGTGCCTGTTGCCCAGGCAGCAGCCAGGGGGGAGGCTGGGATATGGGAAGGAGCTTTGTAGGGTGGGTGGAAGCAGCTGGGAGGGTGGAGAATGCAATCTGTGAAAAGCAAAGCTTCCTTGTCCCAGGAACACTGGAACTGAGGAGCTTTGCATTGCCAAGGTGGTGAGCCTTCTCCAGACCCTGTGAAATATGAGCCTGGATGTGTGGTGTCAAACCTCTTCATGGGGAAAAGGCAACTGTGGGGGAGGAGGAGAGGGAGGCAGAGGAGGCAGAATGCAGAAAGCAGAGGCCAGAGGCCCCTGTTTGGGTGCAAGCACCAATCTGCTGTCTGCATGAGCCTGCCTGAGTTGCATATACTGTCTTTTTCTGTGTGCCCAGAAAATTGTGATAAATAGAGGTCCAGGCAGGGAAGAGCATTTATTTTTATTTGCCTATTTTTGTCATCATTCACTTGGCATCTCTAGATGAATGGTGGAAGCAGGAGGGAGAGGCTGTTCTCCTTGTGCATGCAGTCCTGGATGTGGGGCAGATTCTCAAAGACAGCTGGATTCCTGCTGGCCCCCTGCAACCTACCTTCACCTTGGAGATGCCATCCAGTGTGATGGTCTGTGCCAGCAGCCCATGGAGTCTCTCAGAGCTGTGGACAGGGAGTTCCCATGTTCTCCAGCTGGGACAGCTCAGCTGCTGGTGTCTGTCTTCTCCTGACTGTCACCAGCAGGAGTCAGAGTGGGGCTGGAAGGAGCTCCTCCTGACACTTCCCCTCCCAGCAGTCAGACACAGACCAGGTAACCCAAAGGGTGTTCTCACCAAAGGGTGTTCATGGATTCATCAAGCCAGGAGCTGCCACTCCACACAGCACCACGTTCAGGCCCATCTTCCTCTTGTCTAGAGACAAATTACCTGCAGCCTTCCCTTTTCATGAGAAATCATTTTGGAATGTGCAGACTGCTCACTCATGGTTTTTTCCCTTCCTACTTTCTCTTCCCAGGGTGTCAGGGTCAGTAGCCCCACACCCAACATGGGCCCAGAGGTGCTTGTAGAGCATCATCCCCTCCCTGTCAGAGCCAGCTGAGGAAGCTGAAGTAAACCCCCAAACCATCAGGCACTGTGCTTAGCAAAGAGGGCAAGAGGAAAATGTTTGATGTCTTGTTGGTCCACTGAAAGTTAAAATTGGCAGCAAAGACATCAAAGCAGGTGTGAGGATGCTTCTGCAAGATTTGCCAAGGGCTCCTGTGCTCCTTCTGATGCTGGGAGCCAGGGCAGGGGAGAGGCTGCAAGCACAGCCTGTTTAATATTCTCTCTGTCCCTCTGATCTCCCCCCTACCCTGCAGAAGCAACATGTCCCCTGTTCCTGCAGAGCTTGTCCTGAGCAATAGCAGCATCTGTCAGGGGTTATGGTGGCATTAGCCTCATGGAGCTGGGAGTTAGCAGTGCTTGGCAGAGTGACAGCTCTGCTGTACCTTACATAAATCTGTATCTTGCATAAATCTGTCTCTGCCTACTCCGCCAAGGTGTGTGGTCACAATTTGTCTGTTTCTTCCTGCTGTCCACAAGGCTTTTGAGTTTCTTAGAAGACATTTGCTTGAGACCCTTCTCCTTCATCTTTCCTCACACCTCCCAACTCTGTATATTTCACTTGTATCTTTCCCACAAAGTCCTAAAAGGGGTTTATCTTAAGCAGGTGTTTATTTTCAGTTAAATCCCCATCACTTGCCCCTCACAGGAGCTGTATTCCTATGGGATTGAATTCCTTGAGTCTCCCTGTGGGTTTGGCAGCAAACCCTGGCAGCCTCCTCCTGCTGTCTCCTGCTCTTGGCTCCTGATCCTGGGTGGCTACAAGGTACCTACCTTGCTCATCAGTACTTCATGGGGTTTTGTTGCCTCTCATCTGCTTTTTTTGAGCCTTCTAGACCCTTTTGGGGCCAGAAAGTAATAACTACCTCAGTTCTCTGCTGAATTTTGGTGTCTAAGGAAATTCTTTAGGAAAACAAGAAAGCCCTTATTAAAGATATTATTATATCCCCAACCACAATGTGTTTTCAAACAAAGCACCTGAAAAGAAAATGTTGACCCCTTGAAAGCATCTCTGGTTAGTGAGGCTTGGCCTGGGCCACTCTCTTGTTCCCAGCTCTGCTCAGGGACCTGATGGGAGGGTCCATGGCCAGTGATCTCCTTTGTCACTTTGTCACACCCACCTGCCACCAATTGCTTCACTGTGTTCAGGCTGTAATAGAGACCTGTTCTGAGCATGGTGGCAGAGACCAGTGTAACATCTCTGTTGGTCTGCAGGGCCAAATACTTGGTGTGTATTACCCAATAAAATACAGCAGCTCCAAAGGAGAATGTGATCTGTCAGGTGAGCTCATTGCACCTCTCAGGGAGTCTGCACTGGGATAGATGTCCTCAGGTGCTGAGTGGAGGTACTTGAGTGCAAGAGTACTTAGTGCTGTTCTTTTTTATTATTGTTTGGTGTCTTGTGCTGGTGAGCATTTAGTGAAGGTGGCACACTCTTCTACCACAGGTTATCCAGGGGGAAAACAAATAATCCCACATTGTGTTGTAGCACACATCCTGAGCTCTCAAAATGGAAGTTTCTGTTTTGTCTCCAAGCCCTTTTTCTTTTGGAGGCAGACATAAGAGCTGTAATACCAAGTGAATGGTATGTACTAAGTCTATAGAATGGCTCTTTAAAAAAAATAATTACATATGGTACAAGAGGGAGAGGAAACCACTCCATTCCTGTAAATGGCCACTTAAGACGTGGAGAATAAATAACTGCAATAAATAATCTGGCATAGCTGAGCTTTAGCATTTGGGAGTAAATCAGAGCTCTTTGCCCATTGTCTGCCTCGGAAATGGAGCTGGAAGGAAAGATTCCCCTGGGAGTTGTGGCAAGGTGCTGGACAGCTCCCGGGAGCGTGCGGGAGTCTCCCGCTCCGCCGTGCGCCTCGCTCCCCTTTCCCTGCACCTCCCTTCCCCTTCCCAGCCATGTGCAGGGAAACGGACTCCGTTAAATCTCGCTCTCCTCTGGCGAACAGGTGCCAGGAGGAGGCAGGGGATTGAAGGCTGGCGGATCGAGGCCGTGCTGGCGGAATCAGCCCGTCCCAGGTGCCTGGGAGGCCGCGCAGCCCCCGGCGCTCCCGCTGCCATCCCCGCCCGCCTCCCGCCGCCGGAGCGGCCGCTCCCCTGCGCCGTGCGGGCTCGGCTGCCGCTATTTAAATGCAGCTCCAGTCGCTGACTGAGCGAGGGCTGTGTCGCTTTAAGGCACATGTGATACTCTCCCGAGCAGGGATGTGTTGAAATAGGCTCGGGCAGGTCCGGGAGCCGCCGCCTTGTGCCGCCCGTGCGGAGCCGCGGCCGCGCTGCGCTCACACGCCGGCTGCTGCTCGGCCCCGCGTGTCCTGCGAGCCGCCCCTCGCCGCCAGACCCCTCCAAAGGGCTCCTCCAGCGCAAGGGGATGCTCGGAAATGATTTAAAGGTGAAAATGAGAAGGTTTCCACCCCTCAAACCTTGGCCACTTTTCTGACGGCAGTCTCAGAGCTCAGATGTCTTCTTTACTCTGGAAACAGGATTTGTAACGAAAGAGAGATTTTTTTTTCTTTTTTTTTTCTACTTTTAATCCTGATAAAGAAGATTATTGGGAAGCTATAAAAGAAATCCCTTATTGTGGTACAGATGGATTTAAAAAAGTATTAGATCTTTCCGATGAACACTACTAGAGTGCTCTGCTCCTGGTTGGATTACTCAGGTAAGGAGCTTCCTCAGGATTTAAGATTCAGAAAGCAGATCTGGAACTCATCAGATAATAAGTGGGAAATATTCACTGCTGTGTTTCTGTATTAATGATAAGGTGATCTCTGGGTAAAATTGTGTGTCTGACAGCTTGCTGAAGAACGAGTGCATGGAGAAATGTTTGTAAGAAATGCTGGGTTTGAGCAAAGGTAGTTTGAAATAGCAAATGTTTGAGAGAGGTTTTTTTTATAATTTAAAAAACCAAGAAACTGATAATAAAGCCTGAGTGGGTAAAGTCTGCTGTCCATGTGTGAAGAACATGATGCCGGAGGAAAGACACAGAAGCATTTAGCAGGTTGTGGAAGTTTTGCTCTTTGACTGGGATTTTTAAAGTTCAGTTTAAATAACCTGAATACCTGAAATTCCCCTGCGTGAGGCTCACCTTTCCCTTTGCCTTGTGGTATAAAAAGCACGGGAGCACCAATTACGACAAGAAGGTGTTAATTCCTGAAGACACGGGAAGCCTCCCGGGAGCTCCCTGATCTGAGGAGATGGAATCTATTTTGCAAGATAAATGGGTCTAAAAAGAGAGGAGAAAAAGTGCATTGTATACTGCAAAGCAAACAGTTGGAAATGAAATTAATTATACACCAAGCAGTGCATCAAGCACTCAGTACAGAGAAAGAAAGAGCCTCATGCTGATCAAAATAATGTTTTGGTATTCTCTATTAATTATACTTGTCAGTTTATGTGGTTCATTTCAACTAATTAGACTTAAAAAGCTTCCCAAAGACTCTGCTGCTTTAAAATCAGGGCGAAAAAAACGGATTTATATGCATATATTTTATTACCACAGCATTTCACTATTTTAATATTGTTCATCTTCCTACTGTAGAAATCCCCTGATAGTGCATGCAGATTTTTTTTTTTAAAGACATGGGTTTTTTTCCATGTGAGAGATTGAATCTTTCAAAGTCTTTCTTGCTCTGAAAATGATGTTCAGCTGATTGGATTATTAGATAGAGAGCAGCATCCCATCATTGGCTGAGTGAGGAGAGTGCCTGAAGTTTGATTAATCTGCCCATCTGAAATACAGCAGAAGGTGCTGTAAGGGGAGCTGGACGATGTGCAGCGTAGCTGAGCCTTGCAAACCTCCTGCTCCTTGCAGGCACTGAGAAAGAGCTGCTGAAGTTAACAAGTCAGAGGGAAATTCAGCCACTTAGTACAGCCATGAGCACGAGTATGGAAAAAGAGTTGTCTGCCCTGGATGGCCAAGTGCACCAGCACCAGCAGACAAAGAAATTGCCTTTCCCCTTTGCAAAGGGAATATTTTTTAAATTTTGACACAAACTGCTTTGTGGAAACATCAAATCTTCTGTAGAGCACATCTGAAATTCAGTCTGGCCATACTCCAGTCCTTGTGTGTGCACAGGTCGAACAAAAGGAAGCTGATTTCATCTGGGGATTAGAACATAATTCTGAGAAACAATTACTTTGTTTGGTAGACAGAAGCATGATTAATAATTAATGCTTGCAAAAGCAAAAAAACTAAACAATGTACTGTTACCTTCTGGGTCAGTAATAGCCTTTTTAGTTTTGGGGATGGAGTATTTTGGCAATATGTCTTGGATAGCTGAGGATGTGTTATGTCTTTCTGCAATGTATTTAAAGCAGCCTTGATATTCTCTGGACATCATGTTGGGTTTTTCCAGCTGGTGTTGTGACTTTTTAAAATTTGGTTTATATTTTTAACTCCCTTGTAAATTGAGCTATGGATCAGTGTGAGAATATTTCCCAGCTTCTATTTATATTGTGGTTTTTTTAGTCCTCAGATTATTACAGTTTGATTTTTACCACTGAATTATTAAAGTTACCCAGGCTCCTGTGTGATGTCTCTTTACCTCAGCTGTCCTTTTGGGCATGACCTTTGTTGTACAACAATTGAATCCTGCAGGGGAGGGAATAATAATCAAAAGACATTTACCAAAAGAAGTGAAAAAGAAAAATATTTAAAATACTGTTGTAATGGAAGCTGACTATTGTGTGTGCTGGAAGGCATTGGATAATAATGTGTGTCTAATATTTTGTTTAGAGAATGGCAGTGGTCTCTGCAATGTCCTGGGTCCTGTATTTGTGGATAAGTGCCTGTGCAATGCTGCTCTGTCAGGGGTCCCTCCATCACACTTTCCAGCAGCATCACCTGCACAGACCAGGTAGGACTGAGCTCAGCTCTGGGCTTGCAGGCTCTCTGCCCGTGCTCCTGTCTGTCTTGATAAATGATTGACTAATCAGAATTCTCTTTATCATTTAAGTTTTATGAGTTGTTTGCCTTTGTATTGCACAGCATCTGTTTTCTGGTGAGTCTAATGTGTGTTGTGCTTTGCCAATCCAGTGTGGGAATAGTCACGTTTAATGTCATTTTCTAACAATTGCCCAACATAAAAATCCCATTGTGGGTAATGATTCAGTTTTTGTGTCCTTGTTTCTCTCTCCCCTTCTTCCCATTTGGTGAAGTTCTGGAATTTCTGTAGAGCTTGGACACTGTGAGAGCCTAGGTTTGTGGAACTTTGTACTTATCTGACCCAAACTGGGCTCAGGTTTGTTCCTTAAACCACGGGCACCGAATCTGGAGCTCGGGGGTTTGCCTTGGGTTAAAGGAGGCACACTCATTCTGAGGTTTTCAAGTTTACCTCTGAAATTGATGGGGCTGCAAAAGTGCATCCTGGAGGAGAATTTGTGACTGTGAAAAGAGGGCAGTGCCTGTAAAGGCAGAATCAATCCCACAGGTTAGCAGTGGAGAACACAGCTCACTTGGACTGCTGGGTCTGCAGTGGTTTTATTGTGTTTTTTATTAATAGAAATGGATCACATAACTCCTTCAGCTGCTAATTGCACTTTGAAGAATGTGCTATGCTAAAAATTGAGGTGGTGGCATTTTCTAGCACAGTATTTTCATCTGGGTAAAATTAGATGGGCCAAGAATGTCACGTAACCAAATTTGAATCCAAAGGAAAGGTGGGAGGGGCTCTAAGAGTTGTAGAAATGAAAGATGGAAAGTGTTAACTCACAGTGTTAAGTCATTTTACAATGTGAAAATTAATATTTTAATGTTTTTTTGATCAAATGATATCCCTTCAAAGATAGATGGTCTTGAACACAGGTCTTTGGCAACTTTAAAACTCAGAGTTTTCCCAAGTGCATTTCTTGCCCAGAAATCACAGGTATTGGCATTGCCTTGGTTTGTTCTAATAAAACTTAAATGTTATAGAGGAATAGACCAAAATCCTTGCTAGGCCAGGTCTCAGTGCCCATCTTAGAGCATCAGATTAACCAAGGGTGTTACCCTTACCCCCTGGCACTGGAAATCTGGGAGTGTTTGAAGTTTGAGTGGTGAGGGACTCATCTGGGACTTGCAGAGATTTATTATAGTGCAATTATCAGAAATGCTGCTGGTTATTTGAATGTGCCCCCAGTGAAGGAAAGGGGAAAAAAAGAGCCCAGCTGTACAGGTATGTAAAAGGAAAACATAATATCACTTTATGGAATCAGTTGAAACAAGTGACATTATGAGAAAAAATGAGAGCTGGGCAGATCCAGAGCTCTGCAACATTTGCCTAAGCTTGAAAAATCACCTTTTTTATGAAGCAAGAACAGCAAGACACTGAATGCATACCAAATGTTGGGGAAATGTGAAAAATGACAAAATCTTTCACTCAGGGATGTGCTACAGATAGAGTGAAGGTTTTACAGCTGCCTCATCACCTACTTAGAAGCAGCCAAGCTTTCCCTCCTGCAAGCCTGGCTCAGGCAGCTTCTTGCACCCTACACGAATAAGATTGATGGTGTTCTGATCCCAGGCAGCCAATTTCAGTCTCTCAAGAAATAATCCACTACATTGACAGATGAGTGGAATTTGACATGATGGTCACCTCAAATTCAGATTGTGCTGCACCTGGGAAGTGCCAGCCAGTGAGTGTCCTTTAGGGAAACTCTTGGATATTTTGGAAGATTTCTGCTGTCACAACAGAAAATCAAGACAGTGTTTTTTTTATAAGGCCATGAATTTGCAGTCTGCCAACTGAATGTGAAAGGTTGTACATAAAAGGGATGGAAGTATGTTAACTAGCAAACTGAGTGATTTTAATGTATTCAACTGCAGTCCCTGAGCACACCCTATTTTTCATATTTATATTATTAGCAATGCGTAGTTTACTTTTAGTTAAAAACTGCGTAAGTAAGATTAAAATGTTCAGCCAAATAAAAGTGAATAAAAAAATGGATGCAGATAAGCCACAGCATAATTTCAGTAATTTAATACTTGGTATATGAAATTTCAACTTATTGAATGATGGCAAAGAGAGCTGCAATCAATAGCATGCTCAGCATACCTTTTCTTTCAGTTTGTGATCATGCATAGATAATGAGCTGCTCTAAAATAAGAGAGTTTGAGCAGTTCATCTCCATCATGGGGCCACTTTGGTACAAGATAATTAAAAAGGCAGGTTCCACCTCATCTTGTGCTTCTCATTCCTTATGAATAGAGGAGTCTCACTGAGCACAGGATGGTGAAGGTAAAAGATAAAATCCTCTTGGAGTGTCTTTAGCATAATAAACTTGAACTGAACACAGTAGATTAGCACAGTGAATATATCCATCTGGACCACAGCAGTTAATCCAGTTTTGAAACCCTGGAAATCAAGGGCAATATATTAAAGGGTTAGTTTATCATCAGAGATTTCTGAGCTTGATCTTTTTTTTTTTTTCTCCCAGAAACTTCCTTAAGCAAGTATCTGAATGGGCTGAAATAGATTTTAACACACTGTGCAATCACAGAAGCTTAAAGCCTCTTTCCAGTGCAGTATAATTCTTCATTTTTATAATTCAGTACTTCTTTATTCATTAGATGACTTAGCAGAAGGTATGAACCTGGAAACAAATGTGATAAACTGCTCTGCATGACGGTATTTGTGACTTTATTTTCTGTGAAATGTTGGCAGGTGGGCACAGGTAGTAAGGCCATAGTAAATACTGCTTGCTGATAAGATGAATGATGCTGCATTATTTGTGCCTGTTCATTAATTCTTTCTTGTCTCATTAACACAGTGAGAAGTTTGAGTGCTGCTCTTTAGTCCCTTCAATATTGGTGCCTGTTCCTTTTGACTTGGATAGGTGAGGAAGAGGAGACCTGGGAGTAAACCTGCAGCACCCCACTGCAGTGTAATTCCCCTTGGGCAATACTCATGGCTTTCTGCAGGGCTTTTTCTGACTATATTTCATTTTCATGAAAATCATGTTAGGCAAAGGATGTGTGAAAGCATTCACAGGAAATAACTTTATGTGGAAACAAATCTCCATCTTCTTTGCAAGCTTGTCATTTCTGTGTGATTTAAGAAGAAACAGTGGTAATGAAAAGAATTCCATGCTGGTTGTTTTGGTCTCTAAGATACACACAGTTGTAGGGCTGTGGAATTGGCCTGAGGGGTTGGAGTGGCCATGATGATTTGCAGAGTTATCTGAGTGCCTTTGATAGTTCATTGATCATCTGATTGACAGGATTGATCCTCCCAGCAGCAGGAAGTAGATGCTGGGATTTGGTGATACAAGATATTAGCAAAGTACAGGATTCAAGTTTAAAAGGCAAACATCATCCTTTCAATCATGCAATTCTTTGCAAAATTTTGACTTTGTTCCATAAGGTTTTGAATCTTTCAGCTAATAGGTGACAACACTGGCCATGTGTTACTTGGAAGGACATAGGATTCACCTGTAAACTTGTGCAAATGAGTTAGGTACACATCAGGTTAGTCTTGTGGGCAGTGTAAAGATGAAAGGCAGACACAAGCAGAAAAAAGTACCCACTGTAGCACTGCTGACATTTGCAAATATGTTAATTAAAAATAGGCCTGTTCAGAGGAAGAAATCATGGACTGAATCGAGGCTGGAATTTTATGATGGTAACCATGAAGTACCTTTTATTGTGACAGTAGTTAATGATGTGCCTATTAAAAATCTTCTCAAGAAGTGATTCTCTGTACTACATATTACGAGAGAGAAAAATCAGTCTCAAAGCAATTCTGCACCAACTAACAAGGAACATCAACCTAAGGATGCTGTGAGCATGTTTCTCAGTAGACAGCATTTTGCAGAAACTGTAGTCTCTGGCTGTGAGCAAAAAATGTCTTAGTCCTCATCTTGGCCTTCCCACTGATTTTTTTTTTTTATAGCCTTGGGGTAAACTGCATATTTTCACATTTCAAAAGGTCTGCTATTTTCATATGCCCCATATATGTGGCTATTCAGTTCAAAACAGGCAGGGTTTTGAATCTAATTCCTCAGGAAAGTGTAAATAAAATGTCTCTACTTGTAGAACAGTTGAGATTTGGAAGGTGAGTTGAGCAGGATTTTTGCTCTTGCTGTGGACAGAAGCAAGTGTGGCACCAGGCAGTTAATATATGAGCTCTGTAATTAGCAAGAATTGTTTCATTAATCACATGGTGTGAATGCAAACTGTTGCCTTCAGTATACATTGTTCAAATTCCCAGGCAGGAACACAGCCAGCCATGGCCATGAGAGGTGACAGCTATTGTTTCTTGCTGTGTTAATTAAAATCAGCACATTTTTAAGTTCTAAGGTCTAACTCAGTTTCCATTTACTCCAGCAAATGCACAGGAAGCAGCACAGTGCCCTGGTTTGTTCACAGTCAGAAAATCCTGCTCACAAGGAGCTGTTCCAGTCACTCACTGGAAAGATCTCCCTTGTGATACCTTTGTTACACACACCTGGCCTTGACAGGCTGCTCTTGAAGATGTGAAATTACCAACTGCTAAGTGAAGAAATCCAGGTTGTAAGTACCTACTGTGTTCCTGGTCACACACAAAATACATTTGGATGGATGTGGACACGTACTTTGTTTAGGAAGAGAGCTGATGTGACAAAATCAAAACTTAAGCATGAGGTAGGGTTTCTAGCAGCATGATGGCAATGAGCTGCCTGCTGTGCTTGTGTGATGGGCTTGTTTACAGCAGCAGACTTGATCAGAAGTATTGCACCCTGTGATTTTGGTTTTTTGATTTTTTTAATTTTTTTTTCCTGAAAAATCAAACCTCTGAAACAGAACCAGCATGGCTCCAGGGTGTGCTTGGAGATAGGGTTAGCCAGGGGAGATTTTGGGGTCTGTTGCCTGGGACACAATGGAAGTAAAGGGGAAGGGATGGGTTGGCATTGCCAGGGTTTAGGCTGTCATCCCTGGCTGGTCGATGGCAGGAGCAGAAGGGCAGCTGGGATCCTCACAGCTTGGTTACTGCTGATCCAGGGAGATGGAGCAGCCTGGGGGGAGCAGGAGTGTCAGCTCCATGGGCTGTGAGGAGCAGCATGGCCAGGGTGTGCACTGAGCAGCACAGGAGAGCTCCCAGGAGCTGCTGCAAGCGTGGCTGCATGTCCCATGGAGTGCCACCTTTCCTGGGGTGACCCTCACTGCACACCTTGTGCAGACCAGCAATGGCAAAGTGCTCCCACAGGGACAATGGGATGATGCCTCCTGTGTGGCTGCTTTGCACTGACACTCTCAGTGCTCTGGTTCAGTCCCCCTGCTGTGCCCTTCCTCCTGGCCATGCTCCTGTCCCCATCCTGTGTCACTTCAGCTCTCCCTCAGGTCTCTGCAGGCAGACATTGGGCAGGAGCTGCCCTGGGGAGGCAGGCACCAAAAAGCTCCTCTTGCTGTGCTGGCCCTGGCAGCATCTCCTGCTCTCAGCCCTGTGCTGAGCCTCCCTCTGCAAGTGCAGCCTCGGGGCCCTGTGAGTCATGCAGGGACCTTTCAGTGCACACCACTATTTGTAGTTCACTGTCATGGCCTTAAAGACTGTGGGAATTCATTCTGAGGTGGTAAAATCCCAAGGAAAATTTGGCACCTACAAATATAAACCCCAGAGGCAAACTACATTGCTCTGCACTGAAGTATTTCTGCTGATAACATCAGAAACATGCCTTTAATGATTAGCCTGCTTTAGTCCAAGGCTCATTTATATTTTAAAAAGTAATATTCAAGTGCATTGCTTCACAAGATTGATGTGTTTTCCCCTTTAAGTCTGATATTATTTTACCCTCTACTGTCTACAATCTTTGTGTTTCCTTCTGAATGTTTTTCTTTCCACTCTGTGAAACCAACCTGTGCTGTGAGCAAGATTTTTTTTTTTTTCCCCTCTGGTGGAACTCAGCATTTTTTGCTGTTTTCAGATGCCCTATACAGAACAGTTTTCTCCAGCTGATCTTACTCCTTCGCATGGGAGCGATGCTGGAGCTTTCTGTTCATCCTGCCCTGGAAGGGACCACGAGGACTGCAGCACAGTTGGAGTCTAAATTTATGAGAGTCAGGCAGAGATGCACAATGGGGAATCGGGGGTGTAAATGAAGCTGAATGAAGTTACACAGCCCAATGTTTCTGTGACTCATTTTTCTACGCTCTATTTAGATTGGTTTTTGACATCTCTCTCTTGCCTTCTGTATTTCTTTTGGAACACCAGTCTGCCCCTTCACAGTGGGTAAAGAAAACACTCCTGCCCTTCTGGAAAGGTCACTTCAGTGACAGCAGCGTGCAGGATCACTGTTGCTATCATGATAATCAATAACTCTGTCCTACTGTTCCACTGTGATCCTTATTTTGAGAAAACAGCTTGATTTGGGAACTGAAATGATGGCAGGAATATAAAATTTTACTTGTTTTGGGTGATGTGAAAGGGATTCCTTACAATCAGCAAGTGATGTACAGTACATAAACAATCTGTTGGGATGGGAACCCCTATTGAGGGGCAGTGTCTGTGAGTTCCAGGTAACCCAGGGAATAACCTGCTCTCCATGAGCAGCTCCCACCCAGCCACATGTGGTGGGACATTTTTGGAAATGGGCACAAATATTTCTACCATGAACAGATAAATTTTATTTGTATACCAGATACCTTAACTGTTACTAAATGAATAGGCAACTAAAAACCAGCCTAAAGAGTGATCCTTGTCTCTTGATTATCAGGAGAGATGTTGGTTCAGATTAAAGAGTGTTTTTAATCTATCCTTGTGCATGGTCCAAAGATCTGCTGGATTAATTTAGTTTTCTGTAGTTGACAAATCTGAATCAAGAACCCTCATTTTGAACCTACCAAAACACAGGGAGCAAAATAAACTACACTGTCGATTAAACTGTGTACAAGTGAGAGTTACATCTGTGGAGAACTTGATTAAAGACTCCTATGCATGTACATACCAGTTTGTTGGAAAGTGAGGAACCTGGGACTGTGATTTTTCTGTGTAAATAATGTCAGCAACCAAAGACTCTACAGATCAGCCTGGGTACAGGCAAAAGCCTCAGGATCTAAACTGCACCTCCTGTTAAAACTTCATTTTTACTGTCCTCATTAATGCTCTCCAAAACTGCTGCTAAATATTGCTGGCAAGCAAGGCTTCAGTGCAATTGTACTGTGTTATTCAGGATTTAATAATTATAATCTTTTCTTGCAGAGTCTATTTATATTTGATCATGACATTAATTGGTTGCCAAAACAAACTAGAGTTAATGGTGTTTAATTAAGTGCTTGAGAGCAAGCAAGGACATTTTATTTGGAAAATTGGTTTCATTGATTTATGTGTTTGTTTCTTACAAGAACATGCAGAAGTAGAGGGAACCTATTGGTTAGCTCCTCTTTCCTATGTGCTGCCCAGGAATCCCAGTAACACAGTGGTGACTGAACATGTTCCAGAGTTTAAAAGTATCTGTAGCTCATGTATTTGCCTGTATAAACATATTAAAAAGCAAGTGTTCACATTCTGAATCATTCTGAATTTAAATAAAACCAAAAACCAGACAGAAATGAGATCAAATAACAGTGAAATATCATTAAGGTCATGTTCAGAACACTACATTTTGAAAAAAACCCACATTTTAGAGAAGACCTTAGCTTCATTTCTGGACTGGCTTAAGGTGCTGAGGATTAAAAAGGTATGGAAAAATTGACTGAAATATGATTAGATATAGGTACTTCCTGTAATTATATTAATAAAAACCATTATTTTATTTCTATGATATAGTAATTCCTATGCTTTCTATCATGTCTTTAAAAATGGGCTAATTTTACAGTTCAGAAACCTTTGAACACCAGCCTATTTCATGTTTTATAGCCAAAACTGGAACTGAGTGAGAAATTCTGAGGACTTAATATTTGGGGGTTTTGTTTGTTTTTTAAGAGTCAGCTTCCTAAGTTGAAACTTTAAAAAGTGATTCTGTGTCTTTGTGCCTTCTTTATTTTTGCCTTGATATTCCTCTTTGAGGGAAAAAATTATCTGTGTAGGTATCAGCAGCTACCCAAAACAAGCCATCATGCTGATAAAGGCAGAAATCCTGTCTGGAGGCAGAAATTGAGATCTGCCTCTTCCCCAGGAGGAATCAAGACCACAGAGAGCTCAAATTCAACACCAGGGTGAACATGAGGAGGGTGTTGTGTGTCCTTCTGGCTGGTACCAGCTCCTGTTTTGGTTTAGAGCAGCACTGAAATTAAAGTAGGTCTGGTGTTTTCAGAAGTTGCCCCTTTTAGCACGAGGATACACTTTTCATTAAACAGCAGAAATCTGGGGGAAAGCCTTGCTTTAATCATAAGCTCTCACAGCTAAGCTAACACAATTTACTGTGACTTTCATTACCACATTAAATTTCTCTTTTTGGTCACTTGCATGGAGTGCTTTCAGATTTGTGTGGCCAGCCAGCCAGGAGTCATTGCTGTGTGAAATGGGAGAACCCAAGGGATCAGTTGAGCTCACAGAGGTTTTTGAGTTCCTGATTGTTTTCAGTGTGCTGGGGCAGGATCTCACAGAGAATGGCTGTGTCTAAAGCAGCTCCTACATCTGTAGTATCCTTATTTCTTTAGCAGAATCTTTTTGTGAAGCTTTAAAATGCAGCAATTTTTTTCCCCTCCAGGTAATTAGAAACTGTGTTTCCTCAGCTGACATCTGAATGCTTTCTCCATTAATTCAGCTGCCTGGGTGGTGTTTATCCTAACCTTGTTTTGAGTTTCCCCAACAAATAGATGACTCCTTTAGTTCTAATTTAGTTTCTCTTGGTATTTCTATTATCTCTTTCTAGTTGGCAGGCAAGGAAATCAGATGTGCATCAAATGAAACCATTTGTCATGGATTAGTGCATGCAAATGCCTTGATAACAGCAGTAGACAAAAGCTCTGAGTGTCTAGGAAGAGAAAATTAACAAGGCCAGAGCAGCACTGATAGCTGTCCCTAAATGAGATTATTCAATGCCTAAGAGCAGGGCAACTCTTCTGTGCCCTCCCTTGACATTTGTCCTCACTGTTCCTCAATAGTAATTCTTGCAGGCCAGCTACAGCAGTGTGGAAACTTGTGTCAAGGCAAATGTCATCTTGTAAAGGGAAAAAAAAATTTAGATTATTTCTTCTGCTATAATTGGAAAGAAAAAAAACCCTGGAACCTTAATCTCTTGTTTAATTCTAAAATACAGATTACTCTGGGGAAAGCCCCAGAAGATCTGTCCTAAAAGAGGACTGTGCTCTTCCTGGGTGGAAAATCACCTGTGAGTGCTGTCTTGTTTGTTCCAGCCAAAGGAGTGTGCACACAGCCTTGGCAGGGTCAGGATGCTGTTCAGCTCCTGCATGTCCTTCCCCACTGATGGCCAGTCCTGGGCTCTGGCTGTTGAGGTTGACTGCAGAAGTTTTGCTTCTCATTTGTTGGAACCTAGAAAACCTCCAAGCTGGAGAAAGGTCTCTCCATGATTTCCCTCTGTTTTGGCAACACAAAAGCTCCAAGGTTCTGTAGATGTTTATCAGTATTTTTATTTAATGCCAGGACTTTTTGCTCATTTTGCTGTCACAGAATGAATTGTGTGTCCCATTTCAGATTGGATTCACCTCTTTGGGCTGGGGAGTCCTGGCCAGGGATCCTTTTCCAGAGGATCCTTCTCCCATCACACAATGAAAAGGTGACTGAGCAGCAGCTGCTGCTCTCAGCCTGGCTTGCAGAAAGTGTCTGGAGGCTCTCATTAGGCCTTGAGCATCAGACTAAGACTTGATTCCCTCTCTACTGAGAATTAATGTAAGAATTGCTCATTGAATCTCTTGTGGTGATAAGCTTTCACGTGCTTGAGTAATTGTAGTAAATTTCTTGTTGTGACAATTGTTTATTTTTTAGTTTGAGAGAATACAGGGTAACAGTCTACATTTTGAAAAGCAGAGTTGCTTTTGTTGTGTGACTAAAGCAGTGTAAATAATTGATTTTTTTTTTTATATGACAGCCAAAGCAAGATATCAAGTGTTGGTTTGGTGCAGTATTTACATTTTGCAATTAGTTTAGAACCACTTGATTGTTTTTCTGACTAAGTGGAAAAGAAGAAAAAAACAAAACCTGAAACAATCTGACAAATTTCTGGACACTGAAAGAAGAGTGAGGAAATGGCCAGATGAGTAAAAACCACTAGGGATGGAACTGCTTCTTTCCTTAAATAGATTCAATTCAGAGTATCTCTAATCAGAAGTTCTGTTTTGCTTTAAGAGCTGACTCTTCCTCTTTCTCCCTAAAGTAGAGCTGTGGTGTTAAGGTATGGCTGGAAGGAAGAGTTCTTTCCAATTACATCTTGAATAAATAAATAAGAGACCAGAGATGAGACATCAGGATTTTTCTGTCTCACTTTTTATGAGACAGCACAAAGCCCCCATTCCATTGCTGTCAGTCTCCATGGCTAAGGTGTGTTCTGTGGAAGTTTGGGTGGCCTTTGAGACATCCCTAACCCTGCCAGAAAGGGAGGAGATGGACAAGGCAGACCTGAAATCTCTGCCACTGAAGCTGAGGAGGTGGCTCTGCTCTGAGCTGGTGGGGGCAGTTGCTGGTCATTCAGAACTTAATATATGTGAAAAAGAGGTTTTAACTAACAAAGGGTGTGTATCACAAGAGCAGCTTGTTCCAAAGTTCGTGCTCTGGACAGGGAACACTTTGGCAGGTTTTTCTTTCTTTTGGGAGCAAGTTGAATCCCTGCCCCCTAACTCTCAGAGCAGTGTGAAAGACAAAGACTTTCTGCTGTTCTGCTGGGATTGAACTCAAGGCTTGACCTGTAGCTTCTCTCTGAGTTCTGGGGGAGGCCAAGGCTGCACCAGCCCTGCCTGGAGCCTCTGCTGATCCATTCAGGAATAAGCAGGAGCCCAGAGGGAGGGAAGGCAAAGCTTTGACAAACCCCTGTTTGTCTGCAGTGCTGCTCTGTTTTGCTGACTTCAGTCATCTGAAGACCTCTGCTAATTTAATGAGCACATTTCACTTGTCAGTGTGACAGTTATCCATGTCAGACACCAGTGCTCCTCCTTTAACACACATTGCAGCAGTTATTCTGCTGTCCTTGAAGAAACTCAGACTGAAATATTACTTTGAGAGATGCTTTAGGGTTTTGGTTTTGGGGTTTTTTTTTAAATAAAGTTTTGGTATTAAAAATGTTTATCTCAATAATATAATGGCTTTTGCCATTTTTGTGTAAACTCAGCTCTGCCTTGCACAGCACCACTGTTCTCTTCTGGAGAAAGCAGCATTGTCTCTCAGCAGTGGAGTTCTCTCAGCAGTCCCTGAATCCAGCAGTTGTGAAAACTCTACCTAGTTGTGCCTTTTTTACTGCAGGGAGGGTGCAGGGGATGGTGGTGCTGTTCCTATGTGGACTTAATTGTTTTAAAATAGACTGGCAGTAAATGAGTTATGTGCCAGGAGACATTTAGTGAAATGTAGAGTTGTGGAAAAAACCCAAAACCTCACACACTTCTGGTAGGAACATATCACTTTCAGCAGGTTCCAAATTTGAGTAAAATTGAGAGAGAGGTTGAGATGTGATGTGTTGGGTTTGGCCAGGTTTGGTGGCAGGAGGGGGCTCCAGGAGTGGAGCAGTGAGAAGCTGCCAGAAGCTTCTCCTTGTCTGACAGAGCCAATGCCAGAGGCTCCAGGATGGCTCTGCTGGCCAAGGTCAAGCCCATCAGAGAAGGAGGCATCAACAATGACCTGGGGGTTTGGGAAGGAGGGAGGGAATCTGGGACTGGGAAGAGGGGAGGTGTTTTTGAGACTTCTTTTTATTTCTCATCATTCTGCTCTTGTTTGATAATAGTTAAAGTGATTTCCCCAAGTGAAGTCTCTTTTTCCTCTGACATTAATTGGGCAGTGGCCTCCCCCTGCCCTGCCCCAGTCCAGCTGAGAAGAGCAGGGATGGAAGAGCTCTGGTGGGCACCTGGCATCCAGACAGGGTCACCCCACCACACCAAGGGTTTGGGTTTTTTATTTTAATATGGGTTTTTAATTTTTTTACCTCTTTCCAAAGCCTTGTGATGCCTGTTGAAGTCCCAGCCCAGTTTTGTGATCTTTTTATGCTGTTTCCCATCTCATTGGATGATCTCTTGCTGTCAAATCTTAGAGCCCAAACTTTCTGCCAGCAGAAATAGAATAGGGTGTGAAACACTTTGGATTTTGATGGCCCTTCATGTGGAATAGAAATGTAGGTTCATTTCAAAGCTGACAAAGAGCTGATTATTTATGTTTCTTAGAAAACAACGAAGAACGTCCAAGAATCTTTTTTTTTTTTTTTGCCATTATGGATGACTTTCCTTGTATTTTCACATCATTCTTTTTTGAATCATGACAAAGTGGGATTAAACAACAAACAGCCCTGAGATCTGTCATTTTCTTTCCAATGATTTGCATAGGATGGTGCCCATAAATTATGGAGGCAGTTACTGGATACTGTGAATGCACAAATACTTTGTGATATAATTTTGAGAAGCATCCTGTGTTTTATATCTGCACAAGATAATGATGCTATTCTATAAAAAAAAGCTGCTAAACATTTTCAGGACAGTAAACCTTGAGGCAAGGGTGCTAATTTTTTTTTTTTAATATAAAATTGGGAAGTTTTATGCTGGATTATATAACACCCTGCCTACCTCTCTTCTTATTTATTTAAACATTATAATTACAAAATTCCTTAATGTTTTAAACACCCTCCTTTGTCTGTAAATCCTCATTCTGTAAATGGGAAGCTTGGGAAAGATGCTCTGAGGAAAAGGAGGCTTAAGTCTGTTCTGCTGCAAAGACTCCTTATTTATGGCTGCTTTTATTTAATGTATTTTCTTTCATTACTTCTTGAGGAGGATAGAGGAAGGGGGCAAAGTATCATCTCCCAAAGTGAGAAAGCACATGGCCAGGCTTGCCTAGCTTTTCTTTCTCTGTGGCACAGGAATATTCACTGCTAGCTCCTGTACATGGCCTCATCTTCTAGTGCAGAGACCCATTTTTAGTGTGCAGGATGGGAATCTTCCCATAATTGTCCTTTGCTCTTCCCTAATTTCTTGTCCCCTCAGTACAGCCCAGAGTGGGATGTTCAGAGCACCAAGGGCCCCCTCATGGGGAGCTCAGTGCTAAAAGTTTCCCTTTGGCTGACCAGGTCTTGCCCTCTGTTACTCAAACACTCACAAGGGTTTGGGGTCTGGCTGCATTCCTGCTGGTTTTGATGAAGACTGAAATGTTTTCAGTCCTGCTGAGAGCATCTTTCCTCATTGTCCAAGTCTGGAACAAGATGTTTCCCCTGGGACCACAGCTTGTCGTGGCCCAAAGCAGTGGGAGCAGCACAGTGAGGGACAGCAGAAAATCCCTGGGCTGCACTGGCCATGGGAAATGGGTGCTGCTGATTTCTTCTTCAGATTTCTCCCCCAACCCCTGAGAGAATTTCTGCTGCTCTGGCAGCAGTGAAAGTTTCAGCAGCTGCAGGGACAGGGTGTGTCAGAGCTGCCCCACACTGCAGGAGCTCAGCTCAGCTGGTTTTCCATGTCCCTCTTCCCTGTGCCCCCAGGGCAGAGTGGCTTTGTCTGTCCTGGGGCACAGCTCTGACAGCTGGCAGTGCTGCTGCTGGGCTGTGCCCCAGTGGGACAGGCACTGTCCATGGCTCTGCCTCCACAAGGCAAAGGCAAAGCCCCAGCTGACCTGGGGCTTGAAAAGGTCCCATTGCAGGCACAGGGCTTCTGCCATTCTTTAGCTAAAATCACTCACTCAAATTCCCTGATTTTTTGTTATTTTGTTATCTGTCTATATTTTAATATTTTTATTTTACATTCTGTGTTCTGGTTCACAGCTGGGCAGACCTCAGTGCTTACAAGGATAGGTTTTCTAAATGAAGTACTTAAAATCATAAAGGATAAGTGTATGAAACCTGAAGCCAATATCAATTACTATGCCTTTGTTCTTCTCTAGAAATATTTTTCTTACTACATTTTGAATTATGGTTCCTGTAACAAATTCTAAAGCATATCCATCAACTCAAGTGCAGAGAATGCTCAGAGTGTCTTTTAACTCTGCCATGCTTCTTTCTGTCAATATTTCATATTTGGCTAAGTGCAGCTCAGGCTGTAAACAAAGCCATGGCAAATTGGGGGAAGGCAGTGCTTGGATGTCCACACCCCAGCATTGCATCCACAGCTTTACTGGAATTCAGCTCAATTCTTGTTTTGCACTCCCCACATCCATATGGATTTCTTCCTTGGGGGTTTCAGGCATTACACCCTTCTGTATGTCTGGCAAGATCCAGAAGGTCCAAATCCATGAAATCAATCTACCTGGTGATCTTCCTGTAAATAACACCTGAGTTAGTTTTTTTCAGCTTTATGATAGATCATAATTTGGATTTAGAGCTGTTTGCCAGCCTGGTGGGCAGAGGGGTAAATCTGCTCTCCTTAGGAGCCTCCAGCCTGGCAGCACCTCACCTGTGTGGGATGCTCAGAGCCTGGCAGGGAGAGGGTGCTCCAGGGATTCCTTGCTCCTGCTAGCTGTGACTGGGGATTTAAGGAAGAACCAGGCTTTCTTTACTTTTCCATTTCATTTTTCTTCCATCACACTCCTGGCAGTGATAGGTAGATTAATTATCATTTTTATCATGTAACAGTCTGTAGCCCTAAAATATCAAATTGTGAGCACATCTGTAGATTAGGTTTAACTTTTAGTGCTTTTCTGCATACAGAAATATATTATTTCTTTATTGGCAATATTAAATCATTCTAGTTGAAGAGTGAAGTATCTGGATTTTATAAATTGTTCCCCTTCACCAGAATCATGCCAACATCACAGCATCTTGCTCAGCTGTCAGTATATGAAAATGTTTTCTCCTTATAACTCTCTTATATAGGTACACAATATGAAAAAGTGGAGGATATAAAGCTTTCATCTGTCTACTTTCCCATAACTTAATTTATATTTCCTATTTTTTCAAGGAAGGAAACTTCCCCACCTGTGGGGAAAAAAAGAGAGGTAGACTATGAAACATTGTTCTTAATGGCAGCAGTGAAAGTGTTCTGTGATTTGGGATCTTAGGGCAAGTCTGCTGGGAAATGGATTAGTAGGTCAGGAGAGGGTATTGTGATCAAAGTGCATAGTAAATTAATTTACCTCACACTCCAGCAATTTATCACATAGATATCACCTCTAAATGTGTAAAGATATATGAGTATGGATGTGATATTGCTCTAGTGCTTATATCTTTTTCCTGAACCTAAATAATTTAACACTCGTGCTTTAACCTTATTGAAATATTAAAACCCTGCCATTCCTTAGATTTGGTTTTGTTACAACTGTTACATTACATTTTTGTGTCATTATGCCACTGGTTGGTAGCTGCAGCCCAGACAGGTCTTTGGCTGCTTGAATAGAAAGCAAAGCTGTTTTGGGCTGCTAAATGCAAAGAGATTTCATCATGAACAAAGATACACTTTGTAAAGTAGGAGGAATGACAGAGTCGCTGACATCAGGAGCCTTTTTAAAAAGAAGTTTTTCATTTTCTCCCCCTTGCAACTTTTGGCTTGTAGTCATTTCCCATCTCTAGAGCAGTTCTGAGTGCTGTTTCAAGTTGCACTAGTTATGCTGCACAATTAGACTTGGCTGGTAAACAGTTCATTAAAAATATCTACTTCAAAGCAAGATGAAAGGCAGCTTTCAGAGGTTTTGTTGCAGAATGGAACAAAATAAAGATCCACCCATTGTTGAAGGGCCTCGAGGTTGGGGAGTGGAGGTGGTGCAGTGAGGTTGGGCATGGCGAGTTCACAGTTATGTCCTGGTCTGAATTAAGAGGTTTTTTTGCTGCTCTTGGGCCAGGGCAGTGCCCTGACAAGGGGCTCTACTGTCTGTGCCTTTGACCAAAACCTGCCTTGTTCCTCAGCAACTCCTTCCCATCAAAATCCCAAGTGGCTCCTCCTCAGAAGGTTTCAGCTGTACAGAATGTATGCTGCCAGGATACACAAACCTTCCCTGAGAAAAATCCCAATTATCTCGGTGCCTGTGCTCAATTCAGTGAGGGTGAGCTGGTCCCTGCTGCCCTTGGAGCTGGCACAGGGCTGCAGAGAGAGGATCCTCCCCCTCCTGCCCTTCCACAATCCCTTTCCAATGATTCCTTGGCTCCTGGCTGCAGAGCCACCAATTTCTCAGAATCCCTTTATTGCCAGTGTTCCTCTAATTAATTACTTATCTCCAGGTCTTTTAAAAATCTGTTAATTGGTGTATGTAGCTGTCTGTCTCCCTTAAAGTCTGAAACCATTTTGTACACATCTTATCTAAGTGTACAATCAGCTAAATTAATACTAATTAGAGTTTCCGAGGCGCTCTTGAATTCATTTTCTGAAGGGAGAAAAATTTTCCTGATGTTTATTTACAAGTAGAGGTCATGAATATCCCTGTATTAATCTTTTTTGATTACTAACACCTGATAACTCAGATTGCTTCTTCCTAAAGTATTTTTGGTTCAATTAATTTGCCTTTACTGCTGGATCTAACACACATTCTGCTGTAGTAAATCACCTGCTAATGAAAGTACATCTTCTTAAATCAGTTCAGACTTGCCTTGTTAGGCTTCTGTTTGAGAGAAAAAAAAATGTACTTAAAAATACGTAGAGAAAATGCAAATAAAAATAGTTACTCAGATAATTAATTTTAGTTGAAATTTTTCAAGTGAAACACTGAGACCCTTAATTTTTTTTGAGTTGGTTTGACCATCATCTGCATTTTTCTTTGTCATTTTTTAGCATAGTGTTAGTGTTGGTTGTAGGTTTTTTTGTTTATTTGAGTCTCAGAATCTGTACTATCAGTGTGAAAATACGACCCAAGGAGAGCAGGAAGTGTTTTCAGAAGCTCGTGGAACAATGAGCTGGTGCAAATATTGTAACTCAGACTCACAAAACTGCCAAGACAAAGGGGATGGAAGAAGCTGATTGTCTTGTAGAAGAGAAGTGCAAAGAACACAGAGGTGTCCTGGTTGGAGCCTGCACCAACCAGGTGCATCAGGACACACTCACTGTGTTGATTTGGTACCCTGCTTCCCAGGCATACTTTTTGTTGCTTCAGTATCACATGTGTTGATTGCAAATCTGCTTTCTGCACTCAGGTGTTCAAAATTGCCTGTTTTTAAGCTATTATATCATCCTAGGGGCTCATAAGACCAAAATTCAGTATTTTAAGCATTATCTTAATTGCACACATTTGTGTTCATGCCATGTTTCTCAGATTTTGTTAATGAACTAAATTATCAGCAAAAATTGTTAGAAGGTGTAGCTAAAATTTGCTATTGATTGACTCACTTATGCCTGTGGGTGTGCATAATATGGAGTGCCCTGGTTTATTAATCTGAACCAAATTTTACTCTCTGAAAGAAGGAAGATGTTATTAAAGTGAAATACATGTGCACAGCCAGGCTATTGCCCTACAAACTGTGGTGATAAACCTGAGGCTTAGGAACTCCTGAAAATATCCCCTGTGGAGAAGGACATGAATTTGTTTATAATAATTCAGGGACTTAGAACAGGATTTCTGCTGGCGTTTGTAGCCCATGCCCTGGCAGCAGTCAGCAAACTCTTAATTAGCATCTAAACCCAACTTTAGGGCCTCAAGGGTGACTTTCAGTAGAGGGGAGCAATGAGACACTTTTAATTTCCTAATTACTGAGTGGGGCTAATGGATGCGTGGCAACATCAATTCCACAAAAACTATTCTTGTTCCTCTGGGTTCCTTGGACTCCTTTGTGTGTATTGATTGCATCTCTGCCCTGAAAAATGTATAGGCAGTGTGAAATAAAGCTATTTTAGCCTGAGGGGCTTGGAGATCAACACTGTCACTGTGTACAGGGTGATTTAAATGTGGTATTCCAGAGTGCCCTCTGCGCTGTGCTCATCTCCACTGAAATAATAATTATTAACTGTGCTCTGTTTTTAAGGAAATAAATGTGAAATAGGGATTTTCCTCAGAGCTGAAGGGTTTAAATTGCTCCAGTGAATAGCACACATTATGCCATCAGTTCAGAGCAGCAGCTGAGGTCATGGGACTTTCTCAGCCCGGGGAAGAGGATGCTGATGAGAGACCTCAAAGCACTCTAAAACTTCCTCACAAAGGAAAAGTGGAGGGTCAGGCACTGAACTCTGCTCTCTGATGAGGGACAGGACCCAGGGAGCACCTGGAGCTGTGCAGGTTGGGGTTGGGATCAGGGAAAGGCTCTACCCCAGAGGGTGCTGGGCACTGCCCAGGCTCCCCAGGGAATGGGCACATCCCCAAGGCTGCCAGAGCTCCAGGAGAGTTTGGACAATGCTCCTGGGCACAGGGTGGGATTGTTGGGGTGTCCTGGGCAGGTCCAGGAGTTTTCTGTCCCCACTGGAGCAGCTCAGCTGCTGGTTTATCTGCAGTGTTCACAGGGTGTCCCTTCTCCCTGCTCCCAGCCCAGGTGACTTAGGGCAGGTGCAGAGCCAGCAGCTTCTGGGCTTCAGACCCTGCTGCTGCCGTGGATCTGGGACCTGGTGTTGGATCAGAGTTATCTCCATGCAGCTAATAACCATGAGTTATTTCCTCTGCAGCACTGGGATACAGGGTGCTGCTTCCCCTCCAGTTTTCTACACCTCTGGTTAACATAGCTCAAGCTTGTGTAGTGACCTGGAACCCAGTAATTCCTGTGCATTAAAGCACATATCTTTACTGGTGTGAAATGCCAGTAGTTGTGCCATAAAGCAATTACACCAACACAAAAGTTGCTCATCTAAATCAGTTTGACATGTGATGTCTTTAATGCTTTTCAGCAGTTTTGCATTTTGAAGAATGGTGATGAATAAGTGATTGGTCTTTCCATGTCATCTTCCAATGTTTTTGTTTCCTGTGTCCCTCCCCTTTATTTGTCCCTGCTGGAAATTTAGTTTTTCAATTGGTTAAGTGCCCTTGATTCCCCTTGCTACTTTTCCTGCTCTCTCTCTTTTTCCCACTTTGTCTTTTTTAGGGTGAGTATCTTACATCATAGTAAAAAAGAGCAAAACTTAAATATATTCCTTCTGTACTACTTTTCAAAACTATTATGTTTCTAGCTCCCAAAGTGTCAGATGTTATGGCTGAACTATCTTTTTTTTTCCCCTAACCTGACATTGTTTACTTTAGAAATAGCTTGGAGAAGGTAGAGCTGACATATGACTTCAAGTGCAATTGCATCTGTTTTGTTAACTCTTGTATCATTTAATGATTTTCCCCTTTAAAAAGAAAAAAATCAAACCACAAAAAAAACTAAAAAAAATCAATTGAAATGCAGTTCAACAAATGAAAATAACAGTTAATGTTGGCCTTCAAAGTGAAGCAGGGGGAGTTGATGCTGGTATTCCCTCCAGAGCCTAGTGCTATTTTTCTTCCTTTGATAATACCAACAAAGTGGAAGCAGCTTGGGCAGATTTGTGTGGGGAGGTGTAAAAATTGTGGGAGTGTGGAAACAGCAAAATAAATTTATCTTCATCCCACTACAGTGTGTCATTGCAGCTGTTTATTTCACTGGTTGTTCACAGAAAATGCCAGAGCAGAGCTGATTTTTGTGCTGCCTCACACTGGCTGTGGCACTGGGGTGTTTTCAGGTGATGGGCCAGCAAGGACCAGTGAGCCTGAATGCTGCCCACGTGCCTTGGACAGAGGCAGCTCCTGCTTCTTCACCAGAAAACAAAATCCTGCTGCAGGAGCTGGGCCTGTGCACAGCAAAAAAAAAAAAAAAAAAAAAAAAAGTGAAAACCCTCTGAGGAGGAGCTGGAGCTTGGAGGATGCTCTTTCCTCCCAGATTTGAAAAGCCACATCCTGTAATTTTTTTCCCTGTGTCCCCATTTCTGAAGGGAGCAGTGGGACAAAGGCTGAGGAGGATTCCCCTGGGTTTCTCAGCTGCCTTCTCCCTCTCACTTGTAAAACAAGAGGTGACTCCAGGAGTGTTGCTGCTGTTGTTGTTAGCTGTAGAGGGGAGAGCTGCAGCACCCCCTGATGAACCAGAATTCCTGCTTTTGCAGGGCTGTGTGGTTTGGCTCCAATGTAGATTGAAACCATTATTTTTTCTAGGACTTCCATGGCACTTGAGTTGTCACATTGCAAAGTGACCTCACCATCTGCTCCCAGGTTCTCATCATACCTGGCCAGAGGCAGGTGTGACTCTGGGTAGAAAGGGTAGAGAAGACTTTGGGCTATTAAATAAACACAGGTTCTTTGGTGTTTATTAAAGCATAGTAGCTCTCATATTTAAATAGAAAAATAACTCTTTTAAATGCATTTTTTTTTCTTAAGTTCATCTGCTGCTATATGTGATTCTGGTGCTCCTATACTTAGAAATGCTTAACATAAATTATGACCTAATTAACATTTGCATGGTAATCGGACTTCCTAGAGCTTATTCTCCTAATTAACACATGACAAATGATCAAGAATTAATATTTCATTGAAACATAAGTTGTCCAAGAAAGCCCATTAATGCTGCAGAAAACGTTTTGTTGCCTTATAGTTTTATAGCTGAAAAGTGTTCTGTTACAGTTGAGACCATTATACAGTTTTGTCATTAAAATTATTTGTTATTAGAAAAATTATTGTAATAATGATGAGTGGAGGTGTTTCAGTTTTTTCTCAAGTTGTGTTACAAATAGATGGATCCATGTCCTGACACGATCACCTGGGCTGATTAGGGCTAGGGGGAGTTTGGGTTGCTCTGCCATTCCTCACTGGAGCACAGTGAGCTTCAGACAGGGGCAGAGAAGTGCAAAGCCCACGTGCTGTCCCTCTGGCTTTATTTGCATGTGTCAGCACCAAAGGGCTCTGTGCAGGTCTCAGGTGAGCCCCAGGGAGGCCAATCCCAGCAGACACAGACACAGCTTGGGCCCTCCAGCTGCTGCTGCCTCTTTCTCGCTGTATTTCATGTTTTCCCCTTTTTAATGTTGCAGAACATCCTTGTGTTTATCCCTGCTGCAGTGGGGTCAGTCTGTGAGTGGAACCCTGCTCTCTGTCCTCACCTTTCCCAGGGAGGTGTGTGGCCTCTTTGAAGGATCTGAAGGTCTGAGCTCCAATTTCCCACCTTAAATGGATGGCAAAGTCCAGCTAAAATAGAGAGCTAACACTTCAGGACAAAATACTTTCTTTAGATCTGCAGGAAGAGAGCCTGATGACTTTAGTAAATGTGTATAGGCTTAAGATAATTAACACTTAAATAATAATTAGCTGCTAACTCATATAACCAAGAAACTGAAGTTCTAAATCAAGGTTGTAATTAGGCTTACATGATCAATGCAGCACAAAAATCCAATGAGCTAATTCCTTGAGTTCACAGTGATTAAGAACTGGCCATTCTTGCTGTGTCTTTTCAGGCATTTCTATTTCTGGGCACTGCTTACTGAAAATTTGAATACAGCTTTGAACTTGGGCTGAAATAGTAAGTTTGGTTACACTTACAAAACTCCAAAAATTAAAAATAATCAAATGAAAACAGGTTTTCTTCTACTTGGATCCCCATGTAAATCATATTGCTAAAATAGCAGGTACCCTTTTGCAGGAATGCAAGTCCCATCTTTGTTGTTTGGCCATCAGATACATCTCCACAGGCACCACTTGCTCCATTTCTTTTAGATAATGTGTCATCATTTGTTCACTGAGCAATAAATCCTTAGTGATTAATCAATCAATGCCTATTGGTTTCAGAAGGAATCTCAGCTGCTTGTGAAACCCAGGCTCTGCTCTCTAAGGAAAGAGCAGAAAACATGCACATATTAGACTAACATTTGCTTTGTTTTAAAGTCAAATTAATTTTGTCTTGCCTGAAGCTGAGAAGGAACTTAATCATATAGAGAGTCTGTAATAAATCCTGCTTGACATCTGGTATTTCCTTATGAGCTTCTGAGAAGGAGGGGACACAGCAGACAGGGTGTGCAGGGACAAAGGGCTGGTATTGCTCGAGCACCAGCTGAACTCCAACATTCTGGATTTGCTTTTGTCCCTGAGTTGTGTGTGCTTTTCCTGGAAAGAGCTCCCGACTCAGTTTTGTTGCACATGGCTGCTTGGCACAACTCTCAGGTGCAGAGCAGAGCCACCAAGCTGAAAACTCTGCTTCAGAGATTGTCAGTCAGCTCATCTCCAAGGTGTGAGGTTTGTGTTTAAGGTCTGAGCTTTATGGCTATTGTTTTACAAAATTCTGAATACTTATCTAATTATAAAATACCCATAAGCTTTTTTAGTTCAACCAACAGTAAAGATATTTGGGTCTGTATTTTCAGTTCTGAGGTTATGAATATTTATCTCAGCAACTCAACATGCCCCAACTTCTACACATGTGATTGATCAGGCTGGAGAGTCTGTTTTCTTCCCCAGCAAGTTAAAAACACCAAGGCCCAGAATATGGGGGATTTTGGACAAATGGGAAAGAGTAGGTTGGTTTCTGAATGGTGGCATGATGTCCATGTCATCCCAACTTTTGGATGAGTAGAGGAGTGCTGAGGATGCTTGTGTGTCATCCTGCCTCTGGACAGGCCTTAGTGAGCACTGGGTATCACTCATTTTTTGCCTCAGTGTTACAATGAACTGAGTGTTGCAGAGTTGTATCTTTGACTTTCTTGTTAAGGGCAACTTTTAGAAGAGTTCCCTTTGTCTGGAATGGGAGTGCAAATGGAAATTGGCAATATTGATCTGCCAACAGTGATGTATTTTGCAGCTGAGTGTGAAGCATATCATCCCTTTGAAGCTCCCTTTTTTGTTGGGCTATTTTTCCTTTGTTCTACTTATTTTTTATGTTCTGGGATTGATGCCCACAATGCAAAGAGAACTGAATGAAAAAACCCTTCAGAAATATAACAGTTCATGCCTGTTTACATTCTTTTGTTCTACATTAGAGATACTCAAACACATTTGACCCTGAAAAAAGGTTTCCTTTAAGGCTTTTGATTCACTGTGACATATTTTGTGTGTCTGCTTTATGCAGGTGCCATCACAGCATTTGCCTTCTACTGTACAGCTGGAGGAGTAAAGTAATAACACAAAATTTCATGTCAGTCACTTCAACTGCAGGTGACATTTCAGTGCTTCCAAAACCCAGATGTGCATTTTTTTTCTTTCCATGAACTTCACAGGAACTATAAAAGATTGTTTCTACAGGAGAGTAACGAAGCTGATGAGGGGACTAAAGCACAAATGATATGAGGAGTGGTTTGGAGTGTTTAGCCTGGAGAAGAGGAGGCTCAGGGCACCTCCTCCAGCTCCTAAAGAGAGTTTGTAGCCAGGTGGGGCTGGGTCTCTTCTCCCTGGTAACAAGTGACAGGACCAGAGAAAATTGCCTCAAGTTTTGCCAGGGGAGGTCTAGATTGGATTTTAGCAAAACTTCCCCCACTGAAAGGGTTGTCAAGCACTGGAATGGGCTGCCCAGGGAAGTGCTGGGGTCACTATCCCTGAAGTGTCCAGAAAATGTGTGGATGTGGCACTTGAGGGTGTGGTTTATTGGTGAACATGGAGCTGCTGGGTTAACTGCCAGTGGCCTGAGTTCCTAAGAAAATATCTTAAATGCCTTTGATCTGTGACAAAAGGTCAAAAGTCTGAGATGCAGCAGATATTGCACATCACCCATGGGTCTGGGGATGGCAGAAATGTCAGTCAGGCTCCCAGCTATTTTGCAGCAAGAGCAATTTTATGTTTCCTGTGGTCCTAAATCCTCCAAAAGCAGAGCTCTCTCACTCTTGTGTCCCTTGGTTTCTTCAAACACCTGAAGGGTGACTGTAACTTGGCCTACTGTCTGAAAGGAATTGTGAGTAATTAACTGATATGGCTCCTTTGGATTGGACAGGCTTTGGTCTGTATTGTTTACTCAGATTTTTTTTTTTTTTCCAAAGGTTTGAGAGTCAAATACCTTGGAATGGTTTTATTTCTTTACACAATAAACAGCAGCGTTTTGTCTCTCTGCATTGTTATATCTTAATTCCATTAGATCTGCAGATAAACCCACAGCCCTGACTGCCTCAGAAAAGGTTTTACTTTCATCCAGCTGCTTGAAGCAAAACCTATTTGCAAATAAACAGGGAGTTGTTAACAGTGTCCATAAGAAACGCTGCTCGGTGCAGTGAGGAACTCCTCCAATTTGTCTGCCCAAATGCAATTAAATGCTGCAAGACTTGCCATGACAAACTGCTAAATTGTCACTGCCATCTACTGCAAGAGACCCCTCAAGTTATTGGGGGCACTGTTCATTTCCTGCTGCAGATAAGGGATCTGTCCTGCTGTCAGTGCCTGGCAGGCAGTGCTGGGATGGAGCCTGGACTCCTTCTGCTGCTTGGCTTTGCTGCTTCAGGGCTGCATTTACATTTTCAGCTTCCCCAAGAACAGCTTTGGGGGAAAATGGAGTGGGAGCAGGATTTTGAAAGGGTGAAGTTTTGGCTTTGGTTATCTTTGTGAGAAAGGGCACAGCTCAGTTCCCTGGCCATAGTGAAGGAACAAGTTGTGGTTTTATCACTGGGGGTCTGTCTGCAGGAACTGGCAGTCACAAAACTGGCTGTCCTGTTTTCTCCACTCAGACTTCTGCTTTGTACTGGATATCTCCATGTCCACAGACCAGCACAACATTTAAATGGAGGGAGAGAAAAAAAAGTCTTTTTTTTGTTGTTAAGTTAGCTGTAAATTCATCACAGGACAGTATTTCTTGTTGAGAACAGAAGCTTTGCTACCTGAATTTGGTCTCTCTCTAGCACTGAACTCTCACTTGCTTTACCTTTCTGCTTCTCATTCCTTTTTTGAAATGAGAAGAGCCCACCAGAGGCTGTTTTCAGCATTAATTACTTGGCATAATTTGAATGACTGAGAAAACCCGTGGTAGTTCAGACACTATTTTGGGCTTCTGGCTCTCTTATTGATTGCTGTTGCTTTTTCCTCACATGCTAATTTACTGGGGAAAACACACACCTTTTTTTCTTTCTGTCTTCTGCCATCCAAAACATCTGGAAGCAGCTGCCTGTGTGCCATCAAAGGCCATCAAGGAGGAAAAGTGGCTGTGCACTGATGCACATTTCTTCCTGACACCTTTGGCTCTAGTGCTGTTGAGAGGCAATATTCTGGCTGCTGGAGCTAGTATTTACATTTGGAGCTGCACTGTCACTTTGCTTCATGGCTTGGAGGCTGTCCATCCTCAGACCCAGCAGGAGTGGTGGAGAGCCCTTCTGCTCCTGCCCCTTGCAGGGCTTTCTTTGTGACCCTTCCAGTCACAAAATCAAAATGTTTATGGTGTCTGTGTCTTGGCAAGGCCCTCTGCAGTGCCCCAAACACAAATCCATCACAGAGATTGTTGCAGAGCAGCCATGTGTATTAACTCTATTTATCAGATAATTAATTCTGGGAGCAGGGAGAAGGGATGACCATAATTTACAATGCACATGGAAGGAAGAACAACTCTATAGTGGGCTGCAAATGGGAATTTTAAACACACCTTAGTATCACAGTGAGTATTCCAAATACATTCGGTGACCTTCTGACCAGAAGTCTAGTCCAGTTCATGTCCTGTTTCTGGCAGGAAAGAAATCACTTCTTCCTGTATGTGTTTCTTCAGTAAGAGATGGGGTTTGGGTTTTTGTCTGGGATTTTTTTGGTGTTTTAGTATCCCATAAATCTCAAGAGACATTATTACTGGTTCTCTGGCAGCAGTCATGTTTTAATATTTTTTAAATAATATGGTATTTATAGGCCAGCAAAAAGATTTGAACAATTTTAAGATTTTGAGGTGTGGAAATACACTGTCTATTAACCCTATAAATGTATAATCAGCCCACTGCTATTTTCTGGGTGCATTTTGTTGCTGAATGCCCTGCCAGGGACTGCAAGATGACCTCACCTTGTTTTTCCTGCCCTTTGCTGGGAGAGAAGGAGCACACATCACACTATCTATATCTCCTCAGAGCACATGGAGTGCTTCTTTCTGCCTCCCACCCCTCAGCAGCCATGCAGAGGCAGGAGAACATTTATCCTGGCTGCCTCTTTTTTCCCCTCAGTGTTGTCAGACTGGGCACTTCCATTTGGCAAAAAACGTACAACATGCAAAATTTCACCTGTGCTTTTCCATAATTGGTGTGACCTCTTTTATCAATAGCTCAATAGAGAGCAGGTAATGTCTTTTAAAATTTATTCTCCTTCCCTGCAGTTTTCCCTCATTTTCTACAGTTTCTAGCTGGAGGGGGGGAAGAACCAAACTGAGCATTCAGTTTTATTTTCCAGTTCAGCATCCCCTGCACTCCTGCAAGCAAAGTGTGGGTCACACTCCAGACACCAGATAAATGGCTCGTTTTACCTCATCTCCGAGTGAAACAGTCCTGCTCACTTTTTTCTGCTGTTACAACGTGTTTGCTCTTGTTCCATTTGCAATATTTGTCACAAGTTCCACTCTGGTGACCCCCACGATCCTCTTGGCAATGTCTGAGAGTGGTGCTATTACAGCACAAAAGGGAACCAGCAAAATTTCCTTTACTGCTGCATGATTCTCTGCAGAAATGCCAATTTCTTTGTAACCTGCTGCATTGATAGTTTTGCATTTTATTTTATCTTGCATAGTTGCACTGACTGTTGTGAGAAAAGGGATCAAAGCTTAGACCAGTTGGTGATTTAGACTGGAAATTTGGCTGTGTCCTGGAAGTGAGACACTCTTACAAAATTATATCAGAATTTGAGCTCGTAAAAATGTGAGGTTTCATGGTTTTTCCTCTATTTTTTATATTCTATTTTTCAACTTTGTAGTAATTTTTTACGAGTGCTGGTTCAGTATTTCATCAACTCATCTTTTGTGTTGCATCTTCTCCCTTGCTGTCTTGAGCATCACGATTGCCTTGCACTGAGCAGATCCCAGCTGCCTTTGGCAGAGCAGTGTCAGCTCTGAGCTGCACTGAAGGGTTTGACACATGTACCAAAATCATGGCCATGGGAAAGGAGTGCAGGATGTTTCTGCCATCACGGTGGAAAAGGTGAGAACAAGAGCCATGTGAATTGTAAAACACTTCACATTATTTTAATACCGCACTTATAAACCCCTCATTTAATTTTTAAAAATGCCTAATTGGAATACATTTCATTCCACAATATCTTCATTGGAGTTTGTATCGAGTCAGTAGAATTAGTAGAAATTTGGTTTTTTAGCAAATATCACTGGATCCAAGACCATACAAACAAACAATGTATCCTGGGGGGAGGGAAGGCCCCTCAAGACAATCAGGTTCTTGTCAGAAACTCCCTAAGACTGATGCTAAACACACTTTCTATTCTTGCCAGCTCTTTTCACAATCAACCTCAGCTGGGGGAGAGAGGGAAGGAAGAGCTGTGCTTTCCTAAAGCCCCTCTGTGAGGCTCTGAAATCCAGGACACAATCAAGTCCTTATATCCTAAGGAAGTGTGTGGTAGATACCAACCTAAATAGATGAAAATGAATTATTTGTGTACATATTTTTGAGATTGGCAGTAATCAGTCAGAGATGACATTTATTTTGCTAAGAAGTGTTCCCCCAGAGACAGGACCAGGTGGGGCAGCTGGGTTGGGCCCCTCAGTTTGGAGAGAAGATTGTGGGGGACATAGACCTGCCCTGCCAAGGCACAGTGTGGAGGAAAAACAGCCAGTGGGGAGCTGTTCATCACATCCTGGGAAATTGGAGTTATGAGCAGGACACTGATATTGAGGAACATTTGTGCTCTTGACTCTGGCCAGGGAAGGGCTACAGGTTTGTACAAATGTGGTTTGTGCCAACAACCACACAGGTCAGATTGTCACCAGAGCCAGATTGTGACTTCTGAAGAACTGAATGGAATTTCAATGATATGGACAAATACTTTTAAACAACAGGTTTAGCTTGTTTCCAGAGCCACTAATCTCAGATTATCTAATATAAAAGATTAATCTTTTCAGCTTTCAGATTCTCCCAGTATCCTATGTCCAAGCTTTGTGCAAGGAATGCAGATTTTAGGGTGCAAAACTGTCATGATGAATACATGCATAATGTATTAAACCTATTCCTAAGCAAATACTGGCTGATATTTACCAACATTTGCTTTGTATCCAAGCCAGTCTTTTCAGCTCAGTTTATATTGATCTTTCAGCCTGGTTTCCACCTTTCCCCATCAGGTTTTTTTGAACCACTGACCTTTATTTTGTCCTCTGGAGCTGTAAGAATGACTGAAGTGATGCTATTAGCTTTATCCTTAGAAAGCTGATGGTGACAGTGGCAGCTTTTCCTTCAGGCTCACAGAAGCCTACAAGTGTGTAACTGATACTCCTGTGTTTCTTTAATCTCTCAGGTCAAGTCCAAAAAGAAGCAGTTCAGCCAAACATTTTGTCACCCCCAAAATGAGAAGAGTATACAACAGAAGCCTGTTGGTAGAGCAGACATCTCTGCTGCCCTTTAGAGCTTCTGATTTCAAATGACATGGAAACACCAGCTTTATACTCAGCCAGGGAGCACACAGGTTAAAATCCATGTGATTGAACACTATCCCACTTGTGGGGTTGTCAGGAATTTCAGCTGCACCCTGCAGAATGAGAAGGATCTTCTTGGCAGGGTAGCCCCTAAATCCCAGGGCTGTGTTCCCTCCCTCAGAGATGGGATTCTCTGATGTTGGCACACAGCTTCCAGTTGGCACTTGTGGCTTTAAGGACTGTGTGAAATATTGATGTGCTCTGCAAATGGCACTGCCTGGTTACTCTTTGTTTTACTTGTACCTGTTGTGGTACAAGGCTTGAATCAGAATTACATGAAGGCTGAATCCCAACCCATGAAATAAACTCCTCAAAACAATCCCATTTTGTTCAAAAAATCTGGTCCTTTAGTTTGAGCCTGGTGGAAACTCTTTATTCTGTCCATCTCCAGATGGACTGTGCTTTTGTCAGGATTTGCTGTATCAGGAGAGAGATGAATGCTTGGCAGTGTGTTGTGAGAACATAAAAACCACATCTTGGCTGCCATATTCTGTATTCTTAGATCTAGTCCAGAGGACAGAGCAGGTCACAGACAATCCTGCTGGTTTTGAGCTGAGTCTCCCACAATGTAATTATCAGTTAACTGATGAAGAACCACACTCTGCAAGAATTATTTTGGTTTTTTATGGAGGGATAATAGCCTTTTTCTCCTGGGAGCTGAAAATGCTGAGCATGTCACATGTTATGTTCAGTGCTTTAGAGGACTGGCTCTAAAGGTGGCATAAGTAAATATTAAGGTTAATTTTAGGTGTAAAAACCCATGGAGAGAAGCTAAAAATCAGGACACTGAGATGATGATCTCAGCCCTGCAACTCTCCATCAGCACCTGCTGAACTTCTGCATCTTCTGAGGAAACTGGAGGTGGGGTCATAAATACAGACATAAATGTGGGTACATAAAGATACAGAAAGATGTTAACCAAAATCTCACTGGATGTGTCACTCTGTTGGTAAATGTTTTATTGTTTCAAATCTGGCTCTTGGACCTTGGCTCTTCCCTCAAACTTTTCAAGCCCCATCTAAAATAACCTGATTTTGTGTCAGTGTTTTGAGTTCAATTTCTGAGTTGTCTTTTCTCCTTGGAAGATATTATTTTTATTTTTATTCCATTTTATTGTTATTTTATTTTTCATGCTATGAATTATTTCCTGCCAATCCTGACATGTTTTCTGCTTTGGAGCCCTGCAAGATTGATGGGCTTATTGTCATTTGAGACTAATGCACAACTGTCAGTGCCACTTGCTCACTCAGGGATGAAGAGACCTTTAATCATGAAAAATGGTTAATAACAACAGCTTTTCATGTCTACTCTCTGGAATTAAAAACCTCATGAAAGCTTTTACTTGCTCTCAAATTGTGGTCGCTTATGCCTTTGTACTTTTATGTTCTAGAAATCTAACAACTCTCCCCTTCATGCCTGCTGAACTCACAACTGGCTGATGTGGGAATGAAACCACAAAGCTGGCTAGAGCTCCTCCAGCATTTGCTTGAAGATTAATTTTCATTTCTATTACTCGGTGATCCTAATCTTTGTTTCAATTATAGTAACATGTTGATAATGTGATATCTGGGTATGGATATAAACCAGAATTTATGTCTATGTAAATTTGATAGGTAGCTCTACCTCTTTAATCTGATGCAGAAATATTTCCATGGGCATTAGTTGTGTATAAAAACATATTTCTGCAGAATTTGCAATGCCAATTAATGCATGGTACCACAATGCAGGATTTTGGTCACCTCTCAATCTCTACACAAAGTTATTTGTTGTGCCATAATGCTGGGTGCTCTCAGCCCCCTTTACCCCAAGCTGGTATATTTAGGTGCAGGTACCCAGGAAAAGTTCCCTGGTGCCTCTGGCAGTGCAGAAGAGTGGCTGGGACCAGTCTGACCAGAGGTGCAAGATGAGATGTTTCTGGATTCACTCCTGGATCTGTTGGAGGGCTGAGGTGCAGCATCCAGTGGCTCTGCTGGATTAGCAGGTGGAAAGAGATTCCCTCTCTTCTAGAATGAGAAATCATTCCACTAAGCCCCAAAGAGTCCATGATACCTACCCTAAAAATAAACCCCTGGTGTATGGGAAGTTTATTGCAAGATCATTTTATGATATTTTTCAAGAGAGCACCAGTATACACCTGGTAGTAAGTTAGAGCAGATATTTAGTTGAAGCAAAAGAGAAAATTACTGCAGTTAACTTTAAACACACTAAATTTTTTCCATGTTGAAGTATTAGTGTGGATTAAGCACTCCAAGGAGTCTGTAGACATTTGGATGACATTCACAAGTTCCTTGGGAGTTTCCTGTCTGCCCTGGAGAGGAGCCCAATGAGTGCCAATTAAATATTTACATCACCACAAACTATTGCACAGATACAGTGCTCACCATTAACATCTCAGAATTTGTCTGCAGTAACTTCATTCTCTCCACAGTTATTTGCTAGTTCAGACATAAGAATAAAAAATGGTGAGCAGAACAAATGGTATTTCAAAGAACTAACAGTTGGAGGAGGACTGAGGACATTCATTCACTGCTTGTGTCAGTGTAGGATGTGAATTTAGTCAACCACCAGTGTCTCACCAGTCATGTTCAAACAAAAATAATACAAGGTGTAAAAAGTGACTTTAAAGCTATTAAGTGATGTGTCCTTTCATAGTTTCTTCTCACTTTGGATTTCTAGTTCATGTGCTTGTAGTGAGAATTATCTTTCTTTTAAGCTGCAGTTATTCTTGTGCTTAAAGGGTACAGCTTAATAAAACACAGCTTCTCTTTGAAATGTCTCTTGTCAAAACTAAACATTGGGAAATTTTCAAACAAACGTCAGATGAACTCACTGTAATTGGCACCAGGGTGTTGAATATAAAATGCATTACTCTAGTAGCATTTGCTTCACTTTAACCCAGTATCTTGAAATGAATGTATTCTGCACACTGAAAATGTTTGGTGGCAAGGAAAGTAATGAATGGACATGACTGGTGGCAATAATTAAAATGTGTGAGTAAGTGTGCATTCATTGTGCTGCTGTGTAAACTTTGTTCAGGTTGAAGAGAATCAATTTGCATGTGTTTGGCTGAGCCCTGATAAATTTCAAGATTTTGTCATGTATTATTGCTGGTTTAGTAACTCATATATTTAAGGAGCTTCAGTAGCTCTGGTTCTATGGACCAGGTAAGAACTGGTCCACAGTGGGAGAGGTCAGGTCCATCTGCTCTGCCCAGACAAGTGCATCTTCAGGTGGGCATGGGGTATGGAAAGAGTGCTAGAGGAACAGGATGTGGCTAAGAAAAGGCTAAAAGAATCATAAAATAATCATAGTGGGAAGAAAAGCAAAATAAATCAAACTAACACATTGAGAAAAGAAGACATAGCACCCTAGAGGCAGAGATATAAGAACTGAAATTAAATTGCTGTAAACTATTACACCTGGAATGCCCCTAATGACTGGGCCAAAAAATAGAAATGAGGTTTCAAGGAAGACCAATGTTGGTATGGAAAAGGAGAAACAGGAAGAAAACCACTTTTCCTTTTCCTGAAAAGCAAAGAAAGCTGTGGCATGAACACCTTCAAATATTTCCCCTGTTGTAACCCAGGGGTGAGACCATCTGTCCCTTCAGAATGCAGAATTGTGGGTTTTTTCTTTTTTGGTTTTTTTTTTTTTTTTTTTTTTTTTTTTTTTTTTTTTTTTTTTTGGTCTGAGAGGGGATGGAGGGAAATACCTGGAAGCAATGAAGTGAATACAGTGAGGTATGAGTGACAATTTCCCTTGTTGAGTAAAGAACTGAGTCTTTTTTGGGGGGAAGGGGGTGTTAGGTTTTTTTGGGGGGTGTGTGTGTGTATTTGTGGTTTTGGAAAGTTGCAGTCCTGGTTGCTGTGCATTTGGAGGCTTTAGTCCAGCTGATGTGGGGAAGGCAGAGCAGAAATTCCCATTCTGCACCCTCTGCTGCTGCATTTTTGTTGCTGGGCTGTTGCTGAGCTGCTGAGCTGAAATAATCTGTGCTGTGCCTGGGGTGTGGAAAGGCTCCTCAGGAGAAGTGGGCTCTCTGTAAGAGCCAGCCATGCTAAAGCTCCATGAATTCCACATTCCTCCTGAGTTCATCACTTGGTTCTCTCAGAATAATACAGATTATGTGCACTTGCATTAAAAATCCTCCTCCTGACAGTGCTGTTTAGAAATATGTCAGCTGCTGGCATCAGTGTTTGGCTGGGAAACCTTTCTTTTCATGGTTCTTTTCCTGCTAGAAGCCAATATCAAAGCTGCCATCTTAACCTCCTGCTAATTTACTACCAGTCAGTCAAATGATGAGTTAAACTACATTCTGGCAGTTTAAGTCAACCTCTACCTTTTCTTCATCCACTAAGCCAACAGCACAAAAATGCCTCCTGACTGAGTGTGTGTACATTAACAGTGCAGTTTCCTAAATAATCTGATCTCTAAAAAGCAATAAAATCTGTTGCTTGATAGTTTAAAAAATGTGCAACAAGGATCTGATGGTAAAAGCTTCTGGAAGTTTTGAAGTTTTGTTTAATTTTAAAAAGAGAGGAGTTTTGGAGAAAAAACTGCCAAGGAAGAGTGACCCAGCATTTCTACTCCTGGGATGAATTCTGGGTCACATTTGCTGAAGCTGGTCACAAAATCAGTTTATAGAGCTGAAAGCCAGACCTGTCCTTTGCTGTACATCAGTCAGGAATGGGGCAGAAATGCTTCTCAGTCTAATCACTCCAAACAGGAGCAGACAGGATTACAGGGATATTAGGAGGGCAATCAATTTAATACTGATGCTGTAAGAGAAGCCAAGCACTTGGGGTGTATTTCAACCCAAAATTTGAGTTTTGGGAGTTTGAATTTGAGAGGTTTCTCAGACTGCCTGGAAATCACTAACTTGTGACATGGAAGCTCAAAGCAAGAGTAACTTGGATTTCTTTTTCAGTGCTTTGAAATGAGGTTGTTTGTTCCCTCTCTACGATCCTGGGCGATTTCGAGGGCTGGGGAGAGGCAGATAGACAGCAGAATAATTAGTTTGCGGTGCATAAAGCATTCCCATGGTGAAAGGAGGCAAATGAGTGCCTCAGGGAGGATGTGGGATGCACCTGAATCAGCCTGGGTGCCCGAGCTGAATGACAAAGCTGACCCCAGGCTGGCACAGGGACATTAAACACCCATGGGCACGGGGAGCTCAGGTAGGCACAGCGCAGTTTGCTGCAGTAAATCACCCGCTAAATGAGGAGCAAGCAGGTGAGCAGGATTTACACAGCCCTGCTCTGTCATCCTTTTACACGAATAGGCACTTAGGACGTTTGCTGCGGTTATGTCTTGCTCCCCTGGGAGGCTGGAATCATTTTTTGTGGGGGTAGTTTAGTTCAGCTCTGAGGAGGTTTGTCTGTACCTTTATTTTATGGCACACAGAAGCTGCTGATCTCCCTCAGCCTGTCTTTGCTTGCAAGCACTTGCTGCTGAACTGCGTGACACCTCTGTTTCCCCAGCAACTCCATTCATTCATTTAAATCTTTCTTATAAAGTAACTTTTGCTGTCTACCTTAGGATAGAGAATTGTAAGGGAATTACAAAATCAATATACAAAACAAACACAAACTACATTTAGAGAGACCGCTGCCAAAACGATGTGTTTGTGTTCCTTATCTGAGAAAGATTTATTTTTTGCATTGTTCACTTTCATTTTCCCTACAACTATTTCTTTATTCATCATTTCAAACGTAGGAAAGGATGAAGAAGCTACTGAGGTGTGAGTTTATGCATAAATGTGATGGAGCTGTGTTATTTTCTTCATCCAGCTACATCTTAAATGTAGATCCCAGTTTTTGTAGTTTACAAACTGCATGGTGCATTTATATGGCTATTTTGGAAGTACAGAGAATATTTTGAAGAAAGGAATTCTGTATGGATGGACACAGTGCTGGGTGGAGATGCAGTCCCCATCCAGCCAGGATGATTTATCTACTCAATCATTACATTAGCATAAGGAACATCCAAATCCATTGTCTTAGTGATTAACTAGAGGATAAATATTTCGATTCAGTGGTATTTGGTGGATGCACAGCTAAGTGCTCTGCCTTTGGCTCTGGTTTAGAAAACATTGGCATGGAGATGAGAGGAATTTCCCCCACACTGCTGAACTCCCACTGCCTGCCCAGTTTGATTCCTTAGCACTCTAAATAAAACCCCCAGGACGCTGGCAGAGTCTTGAAATTTCTTTGGAACTCAAGAAAATATGAAAAATAATGGGCAGTAGCTTTTAATCTATTGGAACAAACCCTTAAAAATCAAATCCTTTTTGCTTTCCAGACTGTGACAAAGCCTCTTGGGTTGCAAGAGCTTTTCCAGTCTATACCTTCATGGTGGCTCAACCAGAGCCAGGCTTGGAAGATGTGTTAGATGTCTTCTCATGCTGAGCAGATCCCAGGCTTTGTGCTGTCCATGTTTTCTTCCCAAAACCTGGGGGGCAGTGGTCGGGGCACAGCCCTCTGCCCCAGGGCAAGAGGAATTTTCAAACATTTCCAATTTCAGCTACTTCAGCTCAGCATTGCACAGGCACTTCCAAGGAAAGCAGTGAGGGCTGGGCTGAGCTGCTCTCCCTGGCAGGCAAACCTGGGTTCTGTTGTCTCTGCAGCCCCTGTGTGCTTTTAAAGGATGAAAATTAAACTTGCAGGAGCATATCAATCCTGAGAAAGTTGTGCACAATCCTGTTGCCTGTGGTCTGCACAGGGGCCAATTTCACCCTGCCTTTCTTCATAGCCCGAGGCTGTCAGCTCCTTGCTTTCCCTGAGCCATGAGGATTCAAAGGGAAAACAAGATAAAGAAAACTGCTTTGATTTTTGTATTTTTGTTACCACCACCAAACAGCATATAATTAGCCTTTCTTTTACATATTAAAGCTAGCCTGATGATGCAATATCCATTATAACTCTAAAAGCTTAATCTTAAACAGAGCAAAAAAACCCCAGAGGAGGATCATATGCCTGGAAATTAGCATAGGGTTTTTTCCTCTTTAGAGGAATGCCTGAGTGCATGGATGCTGAGAGGATGTGACTCACATAGAATGAGAACAAGTTGTTCCTCAGCCTCTTGATATAGTGCCTGGGATATCAAATCAAGTCCAAGCCCTGATTTGAAACTCCCTTAGAGGACCAATTATTAATTGGATGTGAGCTACTTTTAATGCAGGAAGGACACCTCTTTTGGTGTTGTATTTAAGTGAAAAAATTAAAAAGTAGTTTTAGATGAGCAGTAACAATCCCGGGCATGCAGCCATAAGCCAGCAGAGATGTTTCACAGAATCACAGAGTGACTGGGTTGGAAGAGATCTTCAAGATCTTTGAGTCCAACCCAGCCCCAACACCTCAACTAAACCCTGGCCCCCAGTGCCACATCCAGGCTTTGTTGAACACACCCAGGGATGGTGACACCACCACCTCCCCGGCAGGCCATTCCAGAACTTTATCACCCTTCCTGTAAAAAACTTTTTCCTGATATCCAACCTGTATTTCCCTTGGCACAGCTTGAGGCTGTGTGCTCTGGTTCTGCCTGCAGGACTCACAGCTGAACCGTGGCACGAGGAGGACACAGGCTGCTCGTGGCATCTCAGGGCCCAGCACATCACTCCTGTGATGCTGCTGTTGGCATTTTCACAGAAAATTTCCCTCTCAGAACAGGAGTATTTTGCCATGTTTATGCCCAGGAAAGACCAGATCCTCCTGGTGATTGCTGTGTTCTGTGCATCAGAATGAATAACTGACTGGCCCTCAATTCCCCTTTCATCAGCCCCAATTTTTCCCGTGCTGGCTGTGCTGTCCATTTCACCTCTGCAGGAGCTCGTTAACCTCCCTCATTAGTACAGTGTGCAGGTCTTGGCTCCATCCCACTGGGGAATGGGGTCATGCATTTGTGACTCACTCCTTTGCTGCTGCTCTATTTAGTGCCTTTAACTATGCCATGTTTTGGGTCAGTTTTGCTTCAGTGCCAAGGCAGAAGCTTTTAGGAGATGCCTCCTTGCCTCCTGCACTGTTCCTGGGCAGGCAAAGCACTGACCACCACCAGCTGTAATTGGCACAGAAAGTTTGTCAAGTAACTCTTGGGTAATTGTTACTCTGCCTTAGAAAGCAGATTTTGCCTATATTTTTTTTTCCTTCTTCCTTCTTATTAACAGACAGATAATGGCTTATAAAAACTAACATTTAAAAAATCTCTTCGCTGGGCACAATAAGAACCAATTTGAATTAAAGCACTGCTTGGAAATAAGAAGGAAACCCCACAACTTGGCCTTTGCCTTGTACTTTTTGCTTTTTTTCCGAAATTATAAACTACCTGGCTATTTAAATAATTTTTAATTCCAATAACTAAGTCACTACCACAGCCTCATTATTTAACACCGATGGGAGTGTTTTGCTGTGCAAAATCTCACTGCTCTTTTTACCCCTTATTTTTGTATCTGAAAACTCTCACACCAGTTGACTTTCTTTGTTGTTATGATTTAGCAAGTTTAATATTCTGCCCTGTGCTTTCTGTGTCCTGGATGCTCTCAGATTTGTTATAGAGTAGCTAAGCAATGCTACATTAATAATTTGCTTCTCAGTAATTTTCCTGCAAGCAAAAAGCTCTAAAACAATTATTTTTCAGCTGAAGGTCTTGGAAGCTTCATTTGATTATCCAACAAACAAAGGACCTGGTCTCAGGGTTGACTGCATCCACCTTGTTCTCCCTATTCTCTGCAGGCTTTTGTAGCCACAAATTCACAGCTGCACCTGAACACCTTTCAGTGTGTGTTATACAGCACAGTTAATATCTGGTGTGTGTTTTTCTTCTCACCTGCTCCTCTTTGGAAAGGGAAGTGTGAGCTGCAGTGTTCCCAGGTGGTTTTTTGGTTGACTCATGCAATAGGAACATTTCCCTGAGTTTGTTCTGCTCAAGTGAATGGTTTTGAAAAGGAGATGTTGAAGGGTCTGTAATTCCTGTGTCAGAGGAAGCTCAGCATCCCCCTATCTGAGCCTCATATTCCTTAGAACATTTTTTTTTAATTTCCAAGCAATGAAATCTTCAAACACAGGTTGTGGTCTACAGACACCTTGGCCTCAGCTGAGTTGCAGGAGAGGTGGAGCTGGGATGTGTCAGGAGAGAGCAGTGCTGGGTGTTACTGCCTGCTGGGTGGGCTCCCCAAGAAGCTGCGCTAGGGAGCCATTTCTAAAGTTTATTCTGGTTTTTTGGAGAAAACAGTCATAGCACCATACTGATAAAGGTATTTACCCTCTAATCTAACTGGGCTGGTGGGCACTGGGCACTGCAGCTTCACACCCTGAGGTCAGCTGGGTTCAAGAAGGAGTTTGAATCTTTTGGGAATTTTGGTGTTAGAAAACAGATGATTGATCTGATTTACTTAAATGGAAGCTAAAGTAAATTATGGCAGCTTTCTGTCCAGGCTGGGTTTTCTCTGAACAGCTCTTGCTGCCCAGGACCTTGGCACCTCGTGCAGACCTGGCAAGGTTTGAACTAAAGCCATCATCTGCACCCCTGAGTGGGACAGGGAGCAACCTTTGTGTGTGCAGACACTTGTAGCCTTGGATTTCTTGAGTCTGTAATACCATGGAACTCTTTCCCAGACAGCAGGACCCCTGAATCCTATTTCATTTTGGTCACAAAGGAAATTGGTCTAACCAATTTCATTATTCCCTCACTGAGAGTCAAACAGGCCTCATATTAATTGTGACAGTGCTTCAAATTTTCTTTTTTTACTATATGCTGCATTATTCTTTCATGCCAGTTCTTCTTTGTTTGGTCTGCCTCACTGCAGGAATTTATTAAGAATCCTTATAGCCCAGATTTAGACATGCTTAGGCATGATGATTTTTCATTTATTGTTATAGAATGAACATTGCAGAGCAAGCAGGAGGCTAACCATTTAACACCAAGTGTCTTATTAATCAGCTTTTGTTTATTTAATTTAATAAGCAGCTTTTGATAGCTGTGAGAGTCTGGTTGGGTATTTAATTAGATCAGCACTTACTGCTCGGGGTCTGTGGAACATCTGACTTCAGCTTTCCTGATACTTTGCTGCTGTATAATGGCCTTTGGATCTCAACAAGTTTATTCCTTTTTCTTTCTTTTTCACTTGAAAATGCAATAAGTATTTTCTCAATAAGATAATTTCAGCTCATTCCTGATTGTGGGGTATGTGTGGGGATACAGAAGCCAGGGAACCACTTGCCTTTTGGTATTAAATACACAGAAGCAAGTGCTGGACATTCCTGTCTTTGAATCCTCTCTGGTCCGTTGGGAAGGGATGGAACCTTCTTGCCATCCTCCTCTCCTTTTGAATAAGTCCCAAACCCCTTCAAAACCACAACTCTGTGAGCCCTCTGAGACCCCTCTCTCACAGTCCTCTGGTCATATCTGCTCTGGGTTTTCTCACAGAGTTGTTTTTAGAGCCATGTAAAACACTTCCCAACATGCACAGTGCTGCATTCCTGTGCCTGGCACCTCAAACCTTTCTCCTTAGGGATCTGGGTCCAGCAGATGACTGTCACTCTGTGCCCCTGAAATCCCCCAGGACAGAAATCAGCCCTGCAGAGCAACAGGGCTCTGGGAAGCCTTTCTTTACTTTCATTTGCATTTCATGTAATCATTACTTATTTATTAAGTAATTAATCTGGATTTATTTTACTGAACTAGAAGAATGCCATATGTTTTTTTGTCTTCTATTAGTTCAATCATGTCACATTAACAGGATGGGTTTTCATGTGCAGCCTGGAGTTCCAAGAGGCCTTGGGCAGTTTTTTCATGGATCCCATAGCTGAAGCTGAACCTGTCTGTATTTAGTGATAAATCAAGAATTCTTCTTAATAACCACTGCAACAGGATTCAGTAAGATCTTGATAAATTGAGGACAAAGTATTACTGAAATAAATTCACAGAAATGTGAGTTTCATTATGGTCTTTTTCAAGAAAAAAAAAAACCAACAACAGAAAACCTACCAAACAAACAAAAAACAAAAACCCAAACAAAAATCCTCTTCTATTACTGTCAATAATCATATTTTTGCAGTTTTGCACCACTATATTGACATAGAGACCATGTATTAAATTGAATATATATATGTATGTGTGTGCCTAATTTTATTCTCAGTGCTGTGGGCTACAATACTTTGCCATGAAAGAATATTCAGGATAAAGTCTCTTAACTTCACAGCTCCTCACATAAATTATTAAAATATTGCAGGGGCTGGGAGGGGAGTTTGAGAAAACCAGATAATTGTAATTGTCTTGGTGAAATGTATATTGATAACATTAATGTTTAACTCTTTGTGAAACCCTTTGGAACAAAAAAATTACTGTTTGCTGTGACTGGAAGATCCCAAAGCAGAATACAGGGATGGACAGGACTGCAGAGTAGCCCCTGTCCTTGGCTGTGGCCCCCACCCCTGCAGCCCCCCACAGTAGCCTTGGTTACACTGTTCTGACTCCTAAACAAGAGGATAAGTGAAGGACAGCTACTCAGTGCTGAAAAGCTCAAGAAAACCCATCCCAAAACAATAACAACAACAATAAACCCCTCCAAATCTCTTACACAATTTGTTACATTGGCTATTAAAACCACCTAACCAAAATTCCATGCTTGGCAGAAAGCCAGGGGCAAGGTTCAATTTGTTTTTCAAAAACACAAGACATGGGTATAGAAGTAATTAACAAAGCAGGTTTTTAAACCCAATTTAAAGGAAGAAAGGGGGAGAGTTTTGAAGCACATAATCCAGCTTCTCTTTCAGTTTATTGCCATGCTTTCATTGGATTTTAGGGGCTGTTGAGTAGTTCAGTTGTAGTCATTAGGATCCTAATTCTCTTAGGTGCTTATTAAGCACTAAATTGCTTGCTTGTGCCAGTTCTTAGTAACACATTCTCCTGGAATGAAAAGAGGCAGAGTACAGATTGACATCTGAGTTATTCCTCCTATTGTGTTATCTGGAAGAACAGTAAAATCAGCATTTTAGAATATTTTCCTCTCTCTGCTCTCTATAATCAACACATAAGACACTTTTACCAATGATGGAGATGCCTCATCTGAATGAGAAAACTGAGTTTCTATTCTCCTGATTTTTTTTACACTTCCAGGAGCAGGCATCCATAATTGATTCTTGGTACCCAGCTCCCTCTATTTCCAGATATCCAAAGAAAAAGACCACTGTGCTCAGGAGCAATGGGATGCTCCTTTATCCAGTGACAGTGGGACTGGGAAACCTGGTTCCAAAGAGGATCTGAAACAAAGACCTTAAGCACTGTTGTAGGAGTCTCAGCTCTTCCCTGGGAGTGAGAGGGGCTGTTCTCTGGAGGCAGCCATGGAAACTCATTTTCCTATGTCCATCAGCTAGAAGAATGGGCCATCTCTCACCTGTTATGCCCACAGAGCCCATGTGGACATCTAAAACCCATTTCTGCTGCAAATAATGTCAAAAGGTCCATAGGTTAATTATCTCTGAAGCATTACAGCTCCTTGGGGAGGCATAAGTATAAAACCAAATGCTGCTGTGTGCATTGGGGCAGCAAGTGCAGCAATCACAGAAAATGCCAGATTTGGAATCTGTCCCACTGCAGGGTCATGGGAACTTGGCTTTCCCCAAAAAAACCAAGTGGCCATCTGCAAATTAACCCAAGATGGCTCTGTGTTCTAATGGAAGAGCTGCTAGGCAGGAGTGTCAACAAGTGATCTTTGAGAGAAAAAATCCCAGATAAAAGATGTCAAAAATAGTCCCTGGAGAGGGGAGGCAATCAAAAGCTCAGGTTGGATGAGGAATCAGCTTTGAACAGCAAAAGGTGACACCAAGCTCCCTGCATGGGATAACAGATCCATAATGATCCTGGAAAGAACTAAGACTTGTTATCCTTCTGTGACCTGAAGTGGTGATGGCAGGATGGAGCTATTAAAGGGCAGTGGAGGCAGAGGAAAGAGTCTCCTTTTAAGTGAGAAATGAGTCATTTGAGGAATGAGTTGCTTGCTGGGTTTTTTTCTTATTTAATTGCTTTTATTTCTTTCTCTCTATTAGTTAGATAGCAGCTCTGAAAAATGTGCCCTTTGGGTTTCTGGGAATTCATCAGCAGTATTTCAAATTTGTTTGTCTATTGTTTTTATAGACTTATCAGCAAAAAATCATGGGGGAGGGAAAATCAGAAGATCTGTATTTCTGTGTAAATCACCAGTTCATTTCCATGGGTATTTGTCAATCTTATTTCCACAACACTAAATGCATGTATGTGCTTTATTTGCATTGTGTTTATTTCTTGGAAAGCTATGTTATCAATAGAAAAGTGTTTTTCTAAATTCAGTCTTGCTGGAATTGTAGTGTCATGTCTCTGACACTCTGTTATGCCAGTGAGAGTATTTGCTGCTGCCATTTCCAAAAATGAAGTCATAGGCGACTGTTCCCTGCCTTATTCCTGCTTTGGGCTTTTTTCCCCAGATTTTAAGGGAACTCCTGTGAGAGCTTTGTCTGTCCTCTGCACCTTAGGAGCCCATCCCTGTTGCTGAACAGCCCCAGTGTAAAACCCTCAAATAACCTCCTGCCCTGTGGTGATTCCCGAAATCACACCTCAGAGCACACCAAGGGCTGATCCAGGCTTTGCTCTCCCCATCCTTTGTCTCTTTTATTTATCTTACTCTTCAAAAAGATTTCATTTCTCACCTTGCTGTTGTTTCTCCCTTTTTCACATCTCTCCCTGCCCTCTCAAAGGCAAACCCTCATGTTTCACCCACCCTGGCTCTCCCTGTGTCCCAGTGGTTGCTGTCCCAGGGATAACCACCCTCCTCATCTCCTTTTTCCTGGCACTCCAGTTTCTTTCCAGGGCAGTGGTTTACACCAATTTACCCAAACCAGATGAAATGAATGTGCAGTTATTTTTGTTCCTAGCAGCTTATTTCAGTTTACATCAAAACTGTTCTTACACTCTGCTGTGGTGAAGCAGCACAGAAAGGAACTTTTTTTTCTTTACCATGTTGAAGAAACGACCCAAGGTGTTCTGCTGACTGATCCCTGTTTTTGGATAAGGACATGTGGGAGGCTGTGGACAGGATCTGAGGGCTGTGTTTCAACCCACAGCCTCTCCATTATCCACTGCTTCTACCCCCTGAGGTTGTTTTTAGGTGAAAGAGGCAGTTCCTTTCCTTTTTTCTGCTCTGGTCTCAGCACACTTCTCTTCTGTCTCTAAATGGAGTTTGTACCGTTTGGACCTTCTCCCTTTGAATGGACAGAATTTTTAAATTATGGATTTTCAGCTTGGTTCTCTCACAAGTTCCCTCTTCTAGGAAGAGTGTGGAATTGGCAGAGCAGTCCCCTCATGGATGTTAATTGGGTCACCCTTCTCCTGACCCATCTTTTCCACCTCAGTTTGTGTGCCTGAGCAGGGCTGGCTTCCTCAGCATCTGTGCAAACATTACAGCATTCTATGAAAATAGCAGTGAATAATTCTGTTAGTTCCTCCTCGCTGGGGTTTCATTGCCTGTATTTTAAGCATAGCTCATTAAGGCTGAAGTTATTTTTTTTTAGCTCTTACCATTTCATTTTCATCTTAGATACCATCCACTGTTTATTTTTTTTAACTTTGGTGTCCTACTGCTCTAATAGTCTTCCTGGAGTTTCTGGAAACTGCAGGGGGCTTGACTCTGTCAAAAACCAGATCTTTACCCTTTTTATCAGTCTGATTTTCCTGACATTTATGGCTGTCATTGGAACACAATTTTATTTGTAATGTTAAAAGATACATTTGTACTCCCAATTCAGCTTTGGGTTTTTTGTAGCTTGAGAAGGTGTTTGAGGGTTGCTTCTCACATCCCTCAGTCTGATGTAGAGGACAACCATTGTTTCAGCTTTTATTCTGGTTGTGAGGAGAATATAGAAGCCACCTCTAGGACAGGTGCTGGTTTGGAGAGGGGTGGATTATCCAGCCAGGCCCCTGCTTGCAGAATCTCAGGGACAGGCTGGATGCCTCCTTCAGCACTGAACACTCACTGCTTCACTGATCTGGTCTGCTGATCTTACTGCATTCATTGAGGGGTTTAAAATAGGTATTCTTGCCTTCAGCCTAATTAATTAAATTTTCTAATTGTGTTCTCTTTTTACTGCTGTAGGAGTGATAACTGGTGACTTAATTGGGATAATTAAAAAAAAAAATCGTCTTGTTCTTATTACTGGGTTGTGGAGTTTGTTTGGTTTTTTAATGTTTTCTTCAATATAATACCCAAAACACTAAATTGCTTAAGACTGTGGGCAGGTTTCTGCCAAATACAGCAGAGGAAAGATGCTGAGAATCCTGGGTGATGTGGGTCAGGCCTGGCTTCCTACAGCCCTGCAGCTGCTAATGCTGGACTTCAGTCCACTGCTGGGAACCCATTTATTCACAATCCTTTTAGGATTAAACACGAGGACCACAGGTCTTGTTAGCCTGATCCCAATTTTTAATTACTATATTGTTCTTCTGAAATGGATGTTGGACAACAGAAAATCGGCCCACTGGGTTTGTTATGATCACAGGGATAGAACCATGAACCAAACTTCATGGTTTGCTTAGCAGATAAAAATACAACAGAAAGATCCCTTTGAAGGTCATCGTGTTTTTAAGTATTGTCCCTGTTTTCCAGAGACATTTCATGAATGGGAATTGCTGTTTTGGGAATGGACCATTGAGAGATTATGGATATTTTGACTGAAGCCTTCAAGGCTTTTCCACATGGACAAGTCACATGGTGTATTTCACCTCTGACTGCACCAGCATCAACACCCCGTGTTCCCCAGAATGAGGGTTCCTTTCTTTTTGTTTATTGTGCTTCCATGGTGACATGTTTTGGGGAAAAGGCAGCAAACGTTGGCAGGCATGACCTTTCCTACCAGAGTGGTGGAGCTCAGGCTGTTCCAGAGGTTTTCCATCCTCTGCTGTCCCCACAGCCCTGTGGATTTATGTCCCAGCACGCGGTAAAGCCAGGAGGGCTGTGCTGCATGGCCCAGTGGGATGATTTTGTCCACAGGCTGTGTTTCAGCCAGTTCTGTGGTAGCTGTTATCCCTCTGTTCTGCAGGGGGACAGACAGGAGCTATCTAGCAGGCACATGTCTTTTTTTGGTAGCACAGATTCTGGAAAGAGCACCGTGTGCTTTCAGCAAGGTGATGTTGCAGGGGAGCATCAAACCACCCCAAAAGGATGGCAGGGGACTCGTGTGAGGGGTGCAAGAGGCACATCCCCAGTGAGCAATGCCTTCAGGGCTGGGAGGGGAACCCTCCAGATCTTTGCTTTGAGGCTGGGCGAGGAGAGGAGTACAGGAGGCAATGCAAGTGAGGGGGGAATTAATTTGCTGGAACTTTTGTGCCAGGTGCAGTTTGAAGCATTAGGAGTCCTTGTGTAACCACTGTTATTTGAAGAGGCAAATCTCTAATTTTGGAGTTGTGTGTTCAGGACAAAGAAATGTTAGTTCTTTCTGCAAGTCAGCATCAATAGCCAGCTGGAACTTGTATAAAAATGTTTCTCTTTGGATTTGCAATTATTTTTTATTAAATAAAGAAGAGGGACCTCATTTTGTTTTAAGTACACATTCTGCAATATTTCTGATAGTTTGGGAAGGAGCACACCATGCACTTACAAATTACTGCTCAGTAATTAACTTCTTTGATCCTAAAAGTGAAAACAGCCCACCTGTGCTACAAGGTGGCTTGCAGAGTCTTTAGAAAAAGACTTTTGCTGAAAAAGCCTATTCTCTCTGCTCTGTTATGCAAACAAATGATTTTTTTTTTCATTTAGAAGGAGTGAAGTATGAGTTCTTTTTCTTTTCCTGGCTTGCTAAAAATATGTGATAACAAGTTGACTTCTGTGGGAGTTCTGCATGGGTAAAATCTGAAGGATCAGTCCCCATATTGTATGTGATTTTGCCCTAGTAATTATTCTTCACTTGAACAGCTTCTCCATGGCAACTGCTTCAAGAAAGTCTTGTATCTTCACCTATTTTTAAAAAAGGACTTATTAAGATGTATGTTTTAAATTTTTTCACCCTAAAAAGAGAAACAGAAAAAGAATCAGACACAAGCAGAAGCATATGGAGTTTCTCCCAAAAAGCCCTTTCTTCCATGCACATCCCCACCTTTTCTCTGTCCTAGGGGTAAAAAAGAAATAAAAAAAAAACTTAGAGCAATTAAAAATAAATTCACTACCTTGCCTTTCCCCATCCCCTTCCTGAGCCTCTGAGACATTGTGACGCTGACTTGATCAATCATCCCACATCCACCCTGGCAGTTTCTTAACACAGACTTTCTTCTTCCCTCTGTTTTCCAGCCCCAGTCTGCTTTCAGTCTGGCAGTTAATTGTACCCCTGCTCCAGTCCCACTGTTGTATTCTTGTCAGAAGGCTCAGCTGAAGGTCAGGACCTATTGGTTTGCAGCTTCTTGCTATAAAGCAAAGGGAGCAAAACATTCTGTGCCTGGGTATTCTCTTTCTGACTGGACTCAGCTGGGTCATTGGTGGTGCCTCTTTGTGCAGTTCTACTCCTAAACCAGGAAATTCTCTAATGTTTTGCCAGAGACTAGAAAACATCTGTTCTTAGCAATGCAATAGTCAGGAAAAGCATCCATTTACTTTAAACTTATTTTCTGTTTTCATTTTTGTATGGCAACTGTGCTCTCTAATAAAACTCCAAGAGCAAGGGGGTTTCTACTTTTGGAGGTCACTGTCTTCTGAAACAACACATCCTTTAGAAAGGTTTTTTTCCTTGATTCATTTCCAATTGTTGAGTGATTGTTTTATGCTGCATGTTGTATTTTGTGTTCAACTCCTTATGCTATTACAGATTTTAAAAGCTAATAGGTTCAAGTGAGATCCCTCTCCTTTGTGCTGACCTCATGAACATGGAAATTTACCTGCCCTGGTGACATGATTTTTGTCTCACTCCTGACTGACAGTCCTGCTGGCAGGTTTTCACTGATGGCTTTCTAAAACTGAGAATAGATAGATAGATAAGATAGACAGACAGCCATGTTACCTGTGTTGCACCTGAAATCATAATGTGGCACACAGAACATGCTATCTAATTGGCTTCAGCAGGGTAACACCCCTGTGAGAGCTGTTTTATCATTTTTTTAAGTTGTTTCTGAAAGTTTTTGCAGTTTTTGTCTGATTTCAGAATCACTGCTCTTGTGATGATCATCAACCACTGCTGATTTTTTTCTGTTTCTCTAACACAGCCAGGCTGACTGGTTTAAAAGATGTGTGAATTTGGCACTTGGGGATATGGTTTGGAGGTGAACTGGCAGTGCTGGGTTAACAGTTGGACTCAGGTGATCTTAGAGGTCTTTTCCACCTGAATGATTTTGTGGCTGACAGTGTCTCTGAGTTTTACCTTCTGTACCTGCTCGCCCTGTGCTTATGTGCTGCTCCCATCCTCCTGGCAGAGCACGTTGCTGTCAGAGACCCAGTCTATATCATGACCCAATAAAGAGTTTTATCTGCAGAACTAAGATGGCAACAAACCGTGGCAGAAGCTAAGAAGAGTTTTTTGGAGGAGGAGAACATAATAAACCAGCTTTCTCATTTAACCTGATTTTTCCCTGTACCCTGAGCCACAACACTCGTGCAAGCCAGCAGGTGCTGCTCAGTTTTGTTCTTTTCTTTGCAACTCTCAGTGTCAAAAAGAGGACTCATCAGGCAGCATCCCCAAGTCCACTGGTGCACATAAAGCATTGCCTGGTGCTGTTTTCTGACAATCACAGCAGTGAGGGTGGTAAATGAAGCTAAACCAGTGGTTTTCAGTCAAAATGTTGACAGCCATTTTGCAATTGTCATCTTGGCTCTGATGTCTTGGGAAACAGCTCAATAATTAACTTGGAGTGGAGATTTCAACTGTCTGCCATTCCTGAGGAGCACCAAAACAACACCCAGGCTCACTGGAGGGAGCAGAGGTTCCTCAGGTGGGCTGGACATCAGGCACTGGAGAGCAGCTGTCATGTTTGATATGGTGCCACAAGATGGAAGAAACTGCAACAGAATCTTAAACAGGATGCATCCATTAAGTTTTCATTATGTATGTTTGGCTTGAACAGTTACAACAAGGATTTAATTGTCTTTTGTTGACATTTAAAAAATTAAGCCAGCAATTAGAAAATGAAATAAGCATAACTAGCAGTGAGAAATTTAGGGTTGTTTTTTAATATGTCTTGGCTGTAATAATTGTTAAATAGTGATTAATGGTTGGCTGTCAGTCAGGTTAGGAGAATAATTTTACTCTAAAAAGCTGCAAGACAAAATTTCTTGTTACCCTCGGTTCTGCACTACCTGTTTTGTCACTTAGTCTAATACCAGAGTAATTAATTCCAAAGAGCTATCTTTGAAAAACAAATAGCCATGGCTTCCTGCTGAACATGATAGATATCACTCCTCAGGGAGGCTAAAAAATAAACAATAGTTTATATATATCACAGAAAATTGGACTTTTTAATTGAGAAGTATCTAAATTCTCCAAGCACTCTCTGATTAGTGATTCCATATGTTAAATCTGTGGGTGAAAATGGGTGTGATGTGGTACATTTCTTCAATGGTTGTACAAGTCTTGGTTAAAACTGCCCAAAAATCACAGAGGGTTCTTGCAACAATCACCTTAATGCTAAGCTTTTAAAAATAATAAACAGAATGCAAACCTTAACAGCTTAATTGGTTCTGTGAACCAATGTGAAATGAATGTTGGTGTCCTGTGGATCACCAGGGACAGGTGGGGCAGCACATGGGATCCTTGTGGACCATGGAATGCTATTGCTGACTGTGCAGAATTTCCATGACCAACACATTTCAGCAAAAATCAGCTTCCCTGCATTGCAAAGAGAGAAACCTTTCTGCAACAGCAATAAAATGACTGATGGTGCTGTTTTTCATTACAGCTAAGTCTTAAAACATCCATTTATCCCATTTGTCTGTCCCATGCAGATTTTAGACAAAGTGACATCTTCTCCATGAGTCTCCTGAGCTTGCTGCTCTCTCTGAGGCAGGGCTCCTCAGTGCTTGTATTTTCCTCAGGACACCCATCTCTTTGCCTGTGCAAGTAGGATGGTGAATAAAGTATCCTTTTGTGGGGAATTCAGCAAGTTTATTGTTTCACGTATTGCTGCATTTGGATTTTGAGCAAAGCATGCAGCACAGGAATGCTGAAGGGAAGGGTGAGTGTTGCAGTCTGCATCACTGGCTGAACTACACTGGTTTGTGCAGGGAACATGGAATTCTGGACAGCTTGTGCACAGGATTAATGTCAGATGTTTAGACCTGACAGCAGCTTGGATAGTGCTTCCTAAGGGTTTTTGGCTTTGCAGCTGTAGCACTCATCTCAGCCCTTTTATTTATGAAAGAATATCTTTAGACACCTTCCAGCAACTTGACTAACATAGATCCTTCTAATCAAAACATTTCCATCCAAATTAGACCTGATGTCCTACTGTGTTATGGGAATTACTCTTCCTGATTTCAGCTGACCCTAGGCTGTGGGTATCCAAATGCTGAAGAAAGGATTGTGCATCAGATCCAAACTGGGCACAGGGGAGAAAGAGAGCAGGGCACAGTATCCATGGCTGGAGACCAAAAGAGGAAAGGTTGTCATCCCTGCCTGTCTCTCAGATAACAATATACACCAGGTTTCTGGTTAGTTTTATCTGCTCTCCTCTCTAAGCTGTTCCTATTTGAAACATACATCTACCTGAAAGGTGGTATTAAGATAATATCATAGAATCTCAGAATAGTTGGTGTTGGAAGGGACCTTTAAAGGTCATCTTGTCATAATAGGGTACATGTGTCTCTGTCAGCTGTTCAGCAGCAAGGGATATCAGAAAGTAGGTGGCTAAAGCTGGTTATGCACCATTCCAGGTCATCTTGTTGTCAGAATTACCATGTAGTAAACCAGGAATTAGGTCTTTCCTCTTCCTGCTCTTATTACAAATTAATGATACCAGGGCACCAGACTAGATGGGAAAAACTCAGTCCAGCTCACAATTTTAAGTCTTTAAAAGAAATAGACCAAAGAAAGAGGAAAGGAGAGCTTTATGAGTGTTAGTATCCTCTAAACTTAAAAATGCCTCCTAAATGTGGTGAAGTTAACACATGTTCCTGTCAAATTCCATTTCTGGAAGGTGGATGAGCAAATTACAGCTTAATGTTTTTCTCAAGGTATGGTTGTCTAACCTCCATTACAATGCAACTATGTAGTCTGCTGTCTACATATGGCTTTTCATTTTTTATATTTGTATCCTGTGCCTAGATTTAGGTATAAGTTAAATTCTGTCACATATTAAGCAGTTAAGACTGATCCTAATTTTCAGGATCTATTAGAATGCTAAAGGAGCCATGGCATTAATCTTGCAGACTCATGCTTTTGAGATATAAATGTAAAGAAATTTGATTTGCTGGGCTGGAGTTTCAGGTCATGCTGAATTTATGCTTGTGCAGACTTTTCTGAAGGAGAGAGCCTTTGCTTATATCTTACAAGGGATGTGAGGTAATGGACTTTTACACTGAGACATCTGTACTCCAGAAAAGCTTTTACTGACCAAGAGCAATGCCCAACCACTCCTGTGGTTTAGATAAAATTAATTGGTGAAGAGGCATTCCACATTTACTGAAAATGGAAATCCAGTGTTTGGATAACTTTAGGGACTTCTTTCCTTCCTAGAATTGACCATTTGAACATGCTGAGGAAGAGATACAGTCCTTTTGGTGCACTGAAATAAATCCCAGGGAAATACATTAGTAGGCAGGGTATGTAGTTGTGGATGTGGGCTAAATCAGATGGCTGTGATTGTAGATATGGAAGAGAAATCCATGATGTGAATTCTCCATGTATCTGTGTGTGCAAAATAAATCTTGGAAAAATAACAGTGAAAATGTTAGTGTATACTCTGAAGTCAGAGTTGAGAAATAGTCCTGTGAGCTGCCCCTTTTTAGTTAATGAAGACATAGAAATTTTTGTAACATACAAAAAATCAGGGCTCTGTAATGTGTTCATTATCCTCCCATTAAAGATTATCCTGGACATAGAAATGGAATATAAGCTAGCTTTATAGGGGAAATATCAACCAGACAGGCTGCTAACACAGAGATGGATTTTATTATTTAGAAAGGCAGAATATTAGGATACATGAGCTTTTTTTTTTTTTTTTTGCCTTTTTTTTTTTAACAGAGATGCTATGCTGTCAGCAGTGAAATATTACTGCAGGAGAGTTTTCTTTTTATACACAGTGGTAAGAAGTATGGCTTCCTTTCTCGGCACTTCAGCCACAGATGCTATCGGCGAGACCATCTGTGGTGACAGATTTGTGTTATATCACTTCCAAACTCAGCGAAGCTGGTAAAGCCTCCCACTACAGGATATAAGTAGCTCCTGCTAAGGCTGGGATGTATTACAGGGCTGTCTTTCTTTGGGGGACAGAGCAGTGGGAGGATTGTGTGGATAGAGGCTCACAATAGCTTTCAATCACCTCCCCACCAAGTCTTGACGTGCTGGTGTGGATCTTCTGGGGCAACATCTACACAAAGATCCTTCCTCTGGGTCCCACTGGGGGTAGATCTGGACTCTTCTTGCTCTCTGTGAGGCACCTGCCAACCAGTCTGACCTGGGCTATCAAGGGGGACGCTAACTCTGACCTCAGAGTGAGTCTGTGTAAGTGGTAATACCAGGCTGTCATGTGGCCCCCATCTCCTCTGGAGGCATGGCTGCAGGAAGGACCATGTCCTCAAAACATCCCCTCAACGTTACATTGTCCTAAAGATGGTGACCCTTTGGCTCACAGCAAGCTTCTTCTTGCCTAGTCATAATTTTTTCTTCTCCTAATCTTCAAAATGATTTCAGTTGGTGTTCTGGGATTTCCTGGGCTGGGTTGGAGCAGCCCCCTGGTCTAGTGGAAGGTGTCCCTGCCTGTGACAGTAGATCATACCTGAACCATTGTGTGATTCCCTGGCTCCAGGGATGCCAAGCTCTGATGAACTGTTGTTAGCAAGTGACCACGGTGACCTTGGCACCATTTGGGCACTGCTGGGACCAAAACCATGGCACACACAGGGCCAGGTGCCCACACCAAGGGCAGGTTTTCAGCCATGAGTAGGCAATAAAGGGATGTTGATGGCACAGAGCATCACACAGCATCTCTGTGCAGTGAGACGTGGTACAAACTGCTGTTTTGGCAAAAACATTGCAGAAATCCTGGTTGAGCCAAGAGTGGAAACCTCCAGTCTTCACATCTGTTGAAAGTGTTTGAAGATGTGTTAGATTGGAAAGATATTCATGTCTGCTAAGCATAAAAAAAAGTTGGGTTTAGACTGAGAAGGAAATTTTGCTGCTAATAATATTGCAATAGCCTTTCCTTGTGTTTGGAATCTGTAGGGCATGCTCATACCAAATGGGCATAGTTAATTCAACACCATGGAAGCTCTCCAGATATCCTGAACTGAGACTTCCATGTTCTTAAGCCCCTCATTCTTCATCTCAAATTCTAGCAGGTAACAAAAGAGCTTAAAGAGCTGAGCACCTTTACAAGAATTGACACTCCATGATCTCAGGTTCCCCACCTACAAAACAGAAGAGGTCATTCATTTGGTCATGTCAAGAAATGGCCATGACTTCTTTCAGTAATAGAACCCATAAAACAACCAGAAATAAAACTATGGCATTTTACAAAATCTAAGTGATAACAAACACCTACTTGTCAGTATAAATTTGTAAAATTGTCCTTCCGTTCTTTTAAAATAAAATCCTGCTCATAGCTTATACTTTAAAGGCAACAAAGACTTTGCAACAGATGATCTGGGGAAATTGGTTTTTATCTTTCTCTTAGGAAATTTAGACTTGTTGCATTTCTTCCACAATAATTTTGCAGAGGTAAATCATAGCAGTGTTCCTGCATGCAGCACAGCCACCTAAAATTTTCCAGTTGGTAAGAGAAATATTGAAAGAGTCATCAAATGAAAAATTCTTTTTTTTGTGAAGTCAGATGTTTCCTAAAGGATAAATTGTCAATCAGTTAAGTCCCTAGCTGGAAGGTATAGCTGCTGTATCTTCTGTGAGGTAGCTTGTCTCCTCTTTATTCTTTCCTTTACTCTTCCTCCTCCTTTCATTCTTCTGTGTTTGGACTCTTGTTTTACAAAGACAGAGTCATGCATCCAGAGTAGCTGGATTGATTGCAGGGGTTACAGCATCTTTGGCATCTATGGTTTTCACTCTGCCTCTGAGCAAATTCTCCACTCAAGTTCTCTACTTCCTTGCTCTTAAAAACATGAACTGGCCATCCATTTAAAATCACCCATTTTAAAGCTAAATGGAACCAACAGTAAGGACTGCTGGATTTAGTTATTTTCAATATTTTACTTTCCAAAATTATTGTCTACAATGAATGCTTTACAAATGAGAAAAAACTGTGGCTGGTTTTACTTCAGTATCAGTGGTGGCTCTTTAACTGGGCTCTCTTTCATGAGGCATTTGTGAGGAGGGTTGTTGTTTGTGTAGACATGACAGGATCCATCTAAGCTGATGATCTGCAGTTTTAATAATTGCTTTTTTTTGTTTATTATTTGTTTGGGTTTTTTCAGTCTTTAATGTACTAATTTGACGCAGCTCTCCAAAACTCTGCCTTAGCAGGTTGCTGGTGCCTGTGTTTATTTCTCTGGCCACTGGCAGGGTACAGAATGATGGGGGATGGCAGGAGGTCTGTCTTTGTCTCCAGGCACTGCTCCACACCACACACACACAAATACATTTTCCCCCTCAATGGCTCTTCCTACAGCTAAGGAGATCAGTGCTGGAATCCAGCTGCTCCTTATCTCTCTGGCTGTTGACTGGGTAATTCACAGCCCAAAATACAATGCCGGGAGGCTGTTACAAACAATTAGAGAAGCAGGGATGTGAACCATGAGCTCTTGTCAACTGGACAGCATCCTCCAGCTGGGTGTGCTGCCTCTGGGCACCTTCTGGTTAAACCCCTGTTCGGAGCAGGCTGCTCAGGAGCCTCTCCAGACAAGGTCTGAATGACACACTCAGCACGAGCTCCTAACAAGGTTTGTGGGTGAACTGAAATTTAAATGTAGACAGGAGTTATTGCCATAGAAAAGATCCTGGCAAAAAAAAAAGAGAGATGATCACTATGCCACAAGTATAAACCAAAGAAAACCAGACTCTTCAGCACAAATTCTGTTCTTTGTTACGTTCTTGTCATGTTCTTGAAGCCTGGAAATCCACCCCATGGATAACTGGGGTCAGAACCCAGTTCTGCAGCAGACATGTGATGACTCTTCTGTAAAGAATAATACTTTAAGTTATGTCAGCTATCAGCCATTCATGAACTTTTATTGACAGCTAAATAGAACCTGAATGATTTGAGCTTTTGGTTGTCATTCAGGGGGGCATTTGCTTTCAGGTCTGCCTTAACCTGCAAGTATGTAATTTGTTTCATTTATGGTGCTGCATAGGAAATGAACCTGGGTCTGTAGAGCTCAAAGGCAAATGCAGTAATCATCTGCATGACTTGATTCCTTATTCCAGTAATATGAAAATTGTCAATTATGGATGAATTATGGGTGCTACTGATACCTGTAATTTGGTTCTGCAGTTTGGTAAACATTTGCAGCTGCATTTAATTGTATTTTACTAGTTGTGTAATTCATTAAGGTGCACCTGCAGTCACCTAAGATACAGATATTAATGAACTGAAACGCTGTCTTTCATTGCCTACTACTTATATTGACATTCCTTACAACTGTTTGTTTTTAATCACATATCTGTGTATCTGAGATGCTGATATTAAAAAAAAATAAATGATTGTGAAATAAACAGAGAGCATAGCTAGGTGCTACATTTTTAACTTCTGAAAGTACTCTCTAAATAATTAATTTAAACAATTGCTTTTCCATGCAAAGCCCAGGACTAGAGGAAAGCTGTAGAATCGATTTTTGCAGCAGTTATTGTGGCAAAGATGAATCATTAGATAACTGATTCCAGGGATGTGAGCTGCTGAAGCCCTTACTCTGTATTTCCATGCTCCAGTGGTGATGGATGTTGTTCAGCTCTGCCTGAATACAGTACCTTTACTTTTTAACTTCCAGTCCAATCTCTTGGAGATGTTATCTTCAGACTTGGGAACACACTTATGAAATAGGCATTTTATTTTGCACAAATATGTGTTTAATATTCACAGCCTGTTCCTTCTCTGCTGCTGCTGGATATTCCTTTCATTTGAATTAAACCAAAACCCAAGTAGATTTATTAGCCATGGAACCAGTGCTTGGTTCATTGGATTTTGGAGAATGTGCAAGTGGAGCACTGAGAATCCAACCGTACCCCAAATTTGATTTTTTCCTTCCTTCAGCATTTCTCATTTGGCCTAATATTATCAGATAAAAAATGTTTTTGTGGCAGAATCTTGTGCCTTCAGCAGGTCTGGGGCAAACTCTGGCTCCGTAGGGAGTTGTCATAACTTTGCAGAGGATAAAGATGGAAAAGGAAATGAGAGAGCTTCAGCTGCCGCCTGCATCCCTGGGAACATTGCTCCATGGCTGCTGTCTGTGTGGGAGCACAGGGGGAAGAGTGATGAGCCCATTAGCTGTGAGCTGCTTAGGGAAACACAAAGCTTTCCATCAGGCCAGCAGACGTGCTCTGATCTCCTCTCAGTGCTGGTCTCAGCCTGTTCCTGCTCTCTCTGTTAGCTGCCTCTTGTCTCTGACAGAGTACCACAGTCAGGGACCTTCTTCCTGGCCTTACTTTCTCCTTGAACAGAGTTTTGTTTCCATTGTCCCCTCTACTTTTCCTCAAAGGGTTATTCCCATTTAATAACACTGTTGCAGATATAAAAGAAGCCACACCACTGAAGTTAAGTAGCATAGTAACTAAACAGAATAAGGTTATTGAGTCCAGGAGAGATGTAGGCTTGCTTACCTGAGGTTACAAATGTTGCAGTTCCCATCCCTGAATCAAAGGTATTGTATTTCTTCAGAAAAATCTCTTTTCCTTTAAGAACCTGTTGGTGGATTGAGGGTCATTCCTGGAAACAACTTTAACTTGTATATTCTATTTTCAATGAATTGCTTTTGGTCGGGAAAGTTTTCCAATCTCTAGCTTATTGGAATACTCTTCTTGTCTGACAGAAAGTTGTTCCTCTGCCCTGTAATATAGGTCCTGGGACAAAAATAGAGTGAATCCTTTCCATACATCTTGACATTTTCAAGAATATGTGAAGTTTCTGTTGCAGGCTGGGGGGGAAGGGTGCTAGTTCTGCATTTCAGAGGTTTCTGTGATCTGTGTGTGTAGGATGATATTATGTCAATAAATATTTTCTGGCCTTATGAGATTTTGTGATAGATGCTTTTGCAGCTACAATATTTGTCACAAAATGGACTAATCCCATCGTTCAGATGAGGTACTTTGTGGCTTGGCATCATTTAACAGCACAGTGATGGTTATTGTAAGAGCAGGCTAAATATTCTTCAGCCTATCTGGGATATTAAGTTCTACCAAGCATCACACCTCCATTTCTGGAGGTGCTTTACAGAAACAGTTTCCAGCTAGGAAAATGTCAAGCAAGAAGATGAATTGGAACCTGAATAGCAGGACTTGCATAAGATGACACGGGATGCTCAGATGGAAGAGGCAGATATCAGGACAGATGCCCTCAATTTGGAGGAATTAAAGATTTATGTTGTAAATAACTTGGGGAAAAAACAAAACAAAACAAAAAAACCCAGGGAAGAATAATCCGATTATGTCTGTTCTGACATCTGTGCAGTGTTGAAGTGTCCAAAGGCAGGAACATTTGCATGGGAACAATCAAACTACTCATGTGCTCTTCTTATGCTGGAGTCTAGGAACAGATGAAAAAGTTAATTGCGTTTTTCTTCTCTCTCTTTGTCATGTCCATTAAGAACATTGCAGACAACTGAAGGAGCAAGTAAAGGGAAAAGAAAAATGAACTGCCATTTTTAGGGGGAGGGCTGGGAGATGAGGAAAGGTGGGTAGGATTTTCCTGTGCATCAGATTGAGGATGGCCTTATTTACTAGGGAATTGTGTTCAGAAGCCTGAGTTAACTTGGCAACTTGGCTGTTTTGTGAATCTGTTCTACTGACTGTATTGAAGTTAGAAATTGAAGAACAATTGAAATGCTGGAAAACGTTAACAGTAGGCTACATTTTGCAATCACTTTGTTCAAGCTGTGCTTTCCAAGGAAGTATAGAACAGATGAAGCATAGTTCCATTAAATTAATGTGTTGGTTGAGGCATTTCAAAGTCCTCCTCCTGTGTAATAACAGGATTTGTGAGGAAAATGAGGTGTCCAAGTCCCAGAAGTTGGTTCATGTACCAGGCCTTGCACTTTAGCCAGCTCCAGTTAGGGTTATTTTCTATCTCCAATTCAGAGAAATCTTCTCCTAAGTTTGGCTTTCACTGGACTTCAGAGTTCTTAGCACTACTGACATCTTACCCACTTCACTGTGTGAGGAAACAAGATTTAGCCTTCATCTCTGCCTACACTCTTCACTTGAAGTTTTCTTTAAATGGGAGGCTCTTCTAAGCCTCATAGGTACCTGGATTTGAGATAAAACATCTCAGTCATTAAAGGGGTCTTGTCTTGCTGCATTCCATGCAGTGTTGGGAATGGCTCAGTTAGTTCTGAGTTTGCAAACACATTGATTTTCTGCTCCTTTTCCCTCTGCCAAGAAATGGATGCTGGTTATGACAGCACCTATCTTTATAAGAAAATTCCACACGCAGAAACAGGCTTCAGAAATAAATGGCTTTATTACAGACTCACAGAGTTGTATGGCTGCATTTGCTTTGATCATTGATTTGTACAGAGTGAAGTGTTAGAAGAGAGGAGAGGTGTTTCCAACTCTCAGCTGACCAGTAAGTGCCATATCTAATTGATTCTTTTGTGCCAAGTGGAAATTGAGTTTTCTTGGCTTAGAAAAATGTGTCTGTTTCTGGAGTTTGCTGCCATTAAAACACTCCTGTTAATGCTCATCATTGCTATTGCTGTGTACCATTGTCATTTACTTTTGCTGCTGATTTCTAAGCACACTGAATTAATGAACTTTTAAGTTTATAACCTTAATGCTTGTTTATATAACTGGTTCTTGCTACATTGAACATTTATCCTTATACCTCATATCTTTTATGGCTGAACTCCACTCAAGCACTTCACAGATGAAGGCTTATCCAGACCGTGGAGTTGCTCCATGCACAACACAAGTCAGTCATTGTTTGCTTTCCTGCAGTTCATTTTAAGGACAATTATCCTAAACTTGGTTTGTCTTGAATAAGGACAGAAATGTGACAATTTCTGGCGACAATAAAAGTGCAAGGGATACAAATATAAAAATATTTTCTCTTTTTTAAACAATATTGGCAACTTCAGGATGTTACAAGACCTGCTTTTTGCTAACTTTCAGCTTACCAGTCTCTTGCTCCTTCCTGAAAGGCTTTCAGAGCAGAGCTCACAGCGCAAAGCCCACAATGGCTGTGTATTAAACACAGCTCTAATTTGCAAGGACGTGTGGGATAGTTTATAGTTTAATTGGTTTGTGGCTTCAGCTGTCTAGAGAAGGTGGGAAGAGGGGATGTAAACCTGCCAACGTTCTGCAGCTTGCCTGAGCCTCCGCTCCCAGGGAGAGCCCAGCAGAGGGTGGGCAGCTCCCAGGGCTGGGTAACACCTTGGCTCAGCCCTCCCACACGCTGGGTCAAAATAGCTGAGCCAGCACCTGCGTGCTGGGAGGGAAGAATTCAGTCCTGCTCCAGGCCAGCAGTAACTCAGTAGCCTTTCCCTCCCACGGGGAGTAGGTGCTGGTGATTCAGAGATGTGGCTCTGAGTCAGGTGGCCTCCCGGGGCTCCCGTGGGATGCTCGCTCCTGGTTCAGAGTGTGGAGATGCAGAAGAGAGGATCCTCACCAAAATATTGCTGGAAGGGGCTGACTGCATCCAGTCTGAGGAGAGGGTGTAAGATACTGCTTTGTTTTTTGGTTCTAGAATGGTCTGGGTTGGGAAGGACCTTAAAGCCCATCTCACTCACAGATGTTCCCCTGCAGGAACACCTTCTGCTACCCCAGGTCATTCCAAGCTCCATCCAACCTGGTCTTGAACACTCCAAGGGGTGGGGCAGCCACAGCTTCTCTAGGCAACCTGTGCCAAGGCCTCGCAATAAACAATTTCTTTCTAATATCTCATCTAAACCTACTGTCTGCCAATTTGAAGCCATTCCCCCTTGTCCTGTCACTCCAGGCCCTTGTGAATAGTTCCTCTCCATCTTTCTTGCAGGCTGTCTTCAGGTACTGGAAAGCCACAATCAGGTCACCCCAAAGCCTTCTCCTTTCCAGGCTGAACATCTCAATTATCTCAGCCTTTCATTCCTACTAGACAGTGTCCTATCCCTGAGGTGTTAAAGAATGGTTTTAACCTCCTGAAGCTGAGATTTCTACCTGCTTTTCCAACTGGTTGTTTTCTAAAGAATGTGCTATAATGCACAGAAATGTGATCATAGTAAAGCCTGTGTGCCTGCAGAGATGTCACAAGTGTCTTCTCATGCCTGCATTTCAGGAGGCAGCACTTCCAAAGATAAAGGAGTAACCTGAAATAGTTGAGGTGGTAGAAATTTTCTCACAAATTACTTTCCAAAGAAAGTATATTTCTTCCCAAATCTGCAAAATGCCCATCACTAAAAATGTCAGCTTAATGCTAATTAATGTGGAAAAGAATACTGGAAGTTTTCTCTGGTGTATCCCTGAAGGCACTCCTGAAGGACTGTAATGTTGCCTTCATTGCCTGTCTGCTGGAAGGAAGGGAACATGCAAGATTTTTTCCCCCAAGGCAGCAATTTCTGCCATTCTTAGATGGAGGGTTTTTTCTGGTTTGTTTTTTTCTTTTCCCCTAGAAACACTTACTGGCAAGCAGATGGAGTTATGTTTCTTTATCGAGTGACTTTCTTAAGTAACTTCTTTTTGCTTATACTTTCCAACCAGCTAAGCACCCTGGCCAAAAGAGGAAAGTCTGGTCAACAGCTTTGTTCTGAAGGTGTTATGGGATACCCTGGTACCACCAAGCTTTCAAAGTCTTTTCCCTAGTTCAGGCACAAGCAGAAGTGTTGGGGTTGCAGCCCTGCAGCAGGAGCTGCTGTGGGGGAAGAACTTGTTCCTCTGTGTGCTGCTTTCTGCTGGGGTTGCTTCTTGACTCAGTCTTCATCTGACATCTTTGCAAAAGACTGTGACATGCTCTTGTTTCTGATCACTTCTGCTCCAAGACTAGCAAACATGCAGGAATAAGATTACATGTTTAGAATCCACCCAAAACCCCAAGAAATTTCTTCTTTCCCATTAACTGGGCCTGGTTATTCACTGTCTGTTCCTAGACAGTCTCTCTCAAAGGAGCAGTGTTACTATTTCTTGTAAATATCTTGTGAACACTTTATTAGCTGAAATGAAAGTGCGATCAAAACCCTTCCTTAGGCAGGAGTGAAAGCAAATAAAAGAACAGGAGAGATTCAGGATTTTGTTCTGCCTTAACAGCAAGTGACTCAGACTTGTATGAGGTAACTTTTATTCCCTTTTTTTTGCACTCATGCCATGACATACTCATGTCTTGTTCTTTCTGTAAGGTGCCTGGGGTACTTGTGAAAAGGCTGTCATCAGTGCCAGGGAGAGACAAGTGCTGCATGAAAAGTGACAGTGGAACTTTTCCTGCTCCACCAGAGTCGTTGCCTTGATTTTTTTTTTGGAGCTGTCTGGAGAACAGAAGCTGTAGCTCAGCTATTACGGCCATTCAAACAAACCTGGCTATAAATATCTCTGCTGGCTCCAAGCAGAGTGTAGTTTTTCACTGGGAGTGTTTGCTCAATCAGTGTCTCCTGACTGTCCCCAAGCATTGATGAGTCAGGGCTCTGCTGCAGAGGAAGGGCTGCTCTCCACACAAACACCTTCCCCCAGACTTGGAAGGCTTTTGTCTCTTCCCAACACTCCCAAAAACTTATGGTGTGAATTATGGTCACCCTCCTCTCCCAGTGCCTCAGAAAGGATGGTTTGCACAATTGGAATGGAGTAACTGCTCTTGATTACTGCTGGTCCAGCAGTGGGGTGCCAGTGGTGCTCCCACATGGGGTTGTTGCAGGATTGCTGGTTTCCCAGAGGATTGTACAGGGGACCCATGCAGCCCCTTTCCAGGTTATTTGATGGACATTTCCAAATTTCCTTACCCAAGGAAACTATTTTATCCTCATCTGTTACCTGTGAATGAATCCTGTAGTTCTAATCTTCAAATTCAGGTTGAACATCAGACTAAAACTTCATGGTAATGCAATTGTTTCATATGAGATCATTGCACTTCATAAAAGGTGTGTTCTGATGGACTGGAAATAATGTTATAGAACAGAAATACCTCCGAAACACTAACACACTGTGGCTAGAATTGTGTTATCTAAAAAATACTTGGAGTGCCTTTCTACTCTGTACTGTGTCCAGAATCAAAATGAGGAGAGAAAAATTTTTAAGATAAATTGGTTTGTGAAAAATTTATGTGCACTTTACTAGTGCAGGCAGGATGTAATCTGCTTTGTATTGAATCTACTTGAGAAAAAAAAAAAGCCACAATGATAATGAGATTTTTTAAAGGCACTTTTAAATTCATGCTGGCAAAAGACAAATAGTCATGACTTTTAATTTCTATAAACTTAACAGCTGGGGACAAAATAAAGCGTTATTAACTTAAGGGGTGTAAGGAAGTTGCTTTTGCTTCAAGGACGAAATAAGTTATTCTATTCTCAGTGTTATTCATCTCAGCTGTCTGTCTGATCTTTCTGCTGGTGCAGCCAGGCCAGTGAGTGGGTTTATTTATACTGCTTTTACTGTTAGCAGTGAGAGAAGGGGGGGCTGTACACATCTTAGGTGATGTCCTAATTCCTTGTCCTTGGTAATGGCTGTGACAACACTGAGTATGGAGGAGCTGTGCTTCAGGGGCACATTGCTCTGCTCCTAAATGGGAGAGCTCTTGGATTCAAAATATAAATTGTATTACCAAATAGTGAGGAGCTTCTTAACTCTATTTTATGGTTTGAAAAAGTATTTGTCTCTTCTACCATGACAGCCATTAATGATGAAGATGTTTGTCCTTGTCAGACTGAGTTCTTACACCAATTTTAGTGGCATTAAGGACAATTTACTGTTACCAGCAGGTAAATAACTGTTATTTTTATTAATCACTGTATGTATTGTATTGCAACTAAGAATCAATCTGTTTGGTTTTGCCTTTCTATTTTTCATTTTGATTATAAATTTAGAGGTAATCCAAAGACTTCCATAGTTTCTCTGTACTCTTCTGTGCCTGCTCTTTCCTTTGCCTGCTGAATTCAATTGCACTTGCATTAGTGATTTATTTTTTTGCTGTGAATATCTTTGGTGGCCACTTGCAGGCTCATCCTGTATTTTCCTGGACTTCACCATGGAAGAAGTTGTAGAATATATTGTGTTAATATAAGCCACAAGTTCGTGTTTACATGAGGAGGAGTTTCCCCTGAGTCCCCAGTCTTTACTAACTGATTTGTCATGGAGGTGAGGGGCACAACCTCTGTGTTTAGGAAATCAATAGCAGTTGCCATTTCCATTAAGGAGTCTTGGCTGAAGTTGTTCTGTCTTACATATTACACTGCTGTCAGGATCTGCTTGCACTTGCTCGTGGCCCGAAGCTAAAGTGGGGACAGACCAAAAAAAGGTTGAGGTTTTTTCCCTCAGATAAGCAGATCTTGTCTGTGGGATTGGGAAGGACTGATCTGAAGATGGCTTGAGCAGAGAGGGAATACAGGAAAACTGGTGTGAGTAAACGTTAAAAGACAGTACTCACACATGCTCAGCCAAATCAGAACAGTAAAAAAAGAAAAAATATATATATATTTTGACCTAGTGTAGAAAAATGAGCAGAAGTGCCAGAAATTCAGCAATATTGATCCTTCTGCAGGGAAGATATCTTTGTGCACTGTAAGAGTAGCAAAGTAACACCTCTCAATAGTTCTAGAATGCTGTCTGATGGCACTCCCAGGCACCTGAAAGAAGGACCAATCTTTGAAATAGCTGTAGGTAGAGTAGCAGCAAGGAGCCCTGTTTAGGAGAATGTGTCTTATTGTCATTGCCAAATAATGGCTTCTGCAAGGGCTTTCTTGGGCTGAAACCCTTGATCTGTACCTTTTGCTGTTCTTTTTCAATACTTCTGACCATGTTTTGTTACCTTTGAAGTCCAGGAATTCACACATGTGGTGTCACACAATGACACCGTGATTGGTAATGTGATGGTGTCATTGGTTGGTTGTGATGGTTGGTTTGGTAATGGTGTCATTACCAAACCAACTTGCATCCCTGTAAATGCCGGTGCAGAAGTGGACTCTGTCCAACCAGGAATACTTCCAACACAAATACTTCCTAAATACTTCTGAAGTCAGTGTGGAAAATTGCAAAACACATCTTTCATAGTTTTGGATTGGCACTCACCATTTCCTAGGCAAGAGTGTAGTTAAAAGAGATTAAAGTGCACGTGACAAGGATAAACTCTCCTCCTCCTCCCAGGGTAGTACTCAGAGCTTACCTGCTTAATACCAGTGTTAGCACCCTCTTCTCTCACTGGAACCTTAACCTAATTAGACCCTCAGGTGGGACTAGAGAGATGCTCACAGGGGTGCAGCGTCAGCACCAAGGCTGCAGGAGTCTTGGCCTTGGATTCTTTTCTACAGCATCCAGCACCCACCTATTAGTAGGAAAAGATTTGTCTCCCAAGGCAGTGCTAAGTTCACAGTAGCCACCGTGGTTTGGAAGTGGGCTTGAAGAAAATTCATCAGCCCAGCTTGGTTTTCATCATCTTTCTGCCTGGGAGAGCCACTGTGCCACTGCCTGGTCTCAGGCACTCCCTGTATAATCCAGATATTCTGCCTTTAAACACTGGCCAGGAGCAGAATGATGCCAGTGCTGAAGGCTCTACTCACAGATAGGAAAATCTGAGGGAAGATCCATTTCTATCAAAATTATTAAAGGGACATCTGATAGCACTGTTTCAGTTCAGGCTTATTAAATACTCTCCATTTTATCCTTCATTTTCAGGGATTTATAATTTTGCTATAAAAATTCATTCAACCTTGAAACTTGGCATCCATCGTTTCACTCCACAAGATATTTTTAAAGATACAAGAGCAGAAATATTCCTGTTCTGGCAGTGGCTTAAACGGATATTAACTTTCAATCCTGCTGCACAGCACACTAGAAAGTTGAAAAAACTGCTGAAAATTACTGCTAAAAAAAAAAAAAAAAGCCTTTGCTGCAATATAGCTTGAATTCTTCACTGAAATCTTGGTCTGTTGAACGTATCTGGTACATTTTGAGGGTTGCTGTCCAGTTTCAGAGGGAGCTGCTGAGATGCAGATGCCTCTGCACTGTGCAGGAGCTGGAGCCACGTGCTCCTCCTTAGCAGGGTCATGTCCCACCAAGGAAGGCCTTTACAGATAGGGGTGATGCCCAAACACAGCATGTCCTGAAAACAGTGAGAACTGGGAATTTCAGCAAGTGGGCTTCAGCTTTGAGGGGTGGGAAGTCCTGTATCACATGAATGCCTGGCAGCTTTGGCACTGGGCACAGTGGCACTGAGATTGTGTGCTCTGGAGAATTACTGGGGAAAACCCTTTCAGTTTGCACTTGGAACAAATTCCTTAAGGTTGTTGTAGCTTCTCTATCATCAGAGCTCCTGCTGGATAGGCTAAGGAAGGCATGTCTCAATAATGTCTCAGGTACAGAGGGAGAGTGGGACACTCTCACATGTTCTCCAGCCCATTTTTCACACCTTTTTCTTGATAGAGTTTGCTCTATACTTTGTAATTAGTGCTGCTTTTGCCTCTCCCCATTCACCAGGCAGGCACTTCACAGCTGCCTTAAGTGAGCCCTTAATTCTTAGAGCAGAGGAAAAGTTTTTGGTCTCAGTGGAGGTCTCCATTTTCCTGTCCTTTTTTCCCAACACATCTGAGCCTGGTGTCTTCTTCATTTCATTGGCATTTAAACTGCTTGACATCTTTAGCCCTCAAGGATGCTCTGAGCTGTAAAGGCTCCTTGCTGAAACTGCTGTTCTGGAGTTGGAGGTGGTGCACGATTGGTTGGCTGCTTCATGCACTAAAGAAATCAAGCAGCGTGCAGCTTCTCCCATTAAAAATTAACACTCTGCAGTAGGCAGTAAAGACCTTCAGTGTTTTGTTGTTAAGGAGCAAATAATGGAAAAACACCACCTTTTTGTTAAAGAAGGAGGGATGCTTCAAATTAAGAGCTATCTCCTCCTTGAAACTGGTGACTGGAGAAGGATTTCTGGGAATGTGTGGCTGTGCATGTGGTTTGCTTGGATGTTGTTCCACAGTTCATATCCATTCTGCTTTTACCTTCTCTAGCCAGTGTATGCAATGTGTTAAAAGATGGATAAGTACCTGTTAGAGCTGATAGGATTTGGATATCCTTTCACACACTTTGTGTTCATGTAAAGCTTCACACGGCTGCAGATGGCTAATTTGAAAAGAGGCCTGTGGGAAATTTGGCATCGAGTATATTTGTTAATGCAAATAACAATAATACATGTGGGAAGGAGTGAAAGGATCATTTAAATGGAGCACTGATTCCAAAACTTCCCAGACATCTGTGAATATCCTGGGTTAAGGGGCTGAGCTCGTGCTGGGGGATTTGCTGTTTGGGGTTATGTGAAGGTGAGCTGTGGGATGTCCGTGTTCACATCTATTTTGCACACTCAGCCTGCACAGGGGGCTTTGCCTGCTGGGTGGGTTCTGCTGCCCTGCTGTAGCTGTCTCAAAAAGCTGTCTCAAGCTGTTCTTCACCCTGCAGAGCACTCGAAGCCTGGGAAATGCCCGCAGAGTGGGACGCGCTGCTCGGAGCAGACTGGTGGAAAGCAGGCACGTTCCCTCTGTCTGCCTCAAACAGCAGAAAATGGTTTTGGCAAGGACCACAGCCAGGGAGATGAGAGGGGGCATTCTGTCCAGCCAACTGGCACTGCTCACATCCACCTCCCCTCTGCCTCCCTGGTACATCGTCCCTCTTTCTGTGGCACCATCTAAATGCTAAATAGCTGGGCTGGTGTGTGCCTGTAACTATGCAGCACTCTTTTGTTCCACTCTCTGCAGTTATCAGATGAGAAAGAAAAGTAGTTATTAAGTAATCGAAGATTTAGGAGAGCTCTGAAGTGCTGTCATGCAAATAGGAGGAAAAAATATGATGTTATAAGAATGAAGCATTTGTCTTGAGAAGGTCTCCAGAGCAATAGAAAATGAAGTCTCCCTGTTGAACAGCATTGCAGCAGAGGGGTCCTTCAGCTCATCTGGCATGTGACAGGCTATAAAAGCTGGTGCTCACAGTCTCTGTCTAACTGGGAGTGATTGCAGTAACCAAGAGGTGTAGTAAGACCAGTTAGAATAAATGCTATTAATGAGTAACACATATTAACATTGATATGATGATTGCTGGGTAGTGGTGTGCAGTTGCTAGTTTTCATTTTAATTTCACATAGAAATGATCTATTGTCAGCCACCCAGTTGTCCAGTTCAGTGCAAAGACAGTTAGTTAAGACACCTGAATTCAGGCTCTCGTGGTTGCTTTACCCACATTTCACTGTGCTTCTCTGTAAATTCTGTCCATAGCCTCCAACACATCCTTTTTGGAATGAAAAGAGCAATGTCACTTTGAGGCAGATCCACAGGGTTTAGACCAACTTTCCATTTCCTCAGTTAATTACCAACATAATCTCTAGATAATCTCTTCTTGAGTCTATGAAGATTGGCTGCCTTTGAATTCAGAGGACACTTGGTCTTTTTGGATCGTAGCCATAGATTAAACTTCTTCAAAGTGGAGATAGCTGTACTTTCCTGCTGTTGATTGAAACATGCCACTGAACACTTCTGAAGCTGGATAACCCCTCCAGAAACACAAACAATTGCTGGCACCCTGTGTCCTCCCAGCTCAGAGGTGCCAAATCCCATTATAACTCATCTCTGTGCAGACAGTCAATCATAGCCTTGTTGCTCAGTGTGGAAGCGATTTTTCTGGTGTTACTGGGAATATTTTATCAGAAAGAAATCACACAATATGAAAGAGCTGTTTGCACCAAATTGGCAAAATTGTGTCTGTAATTGTGGTGATCAACCTAAACAGGGGAATTTTCTGACTATGTTTTGTGAAACTCATCTTGACTGAGTTCTTACACCTCCCATGGAAGGAGAGGTCTCCCACCTGCAGGACATGTGCTCCTGTGCCTTGCACTCCTCTGCTGTCTTCAGTCCCAGGAAGATTGGCTTCCCTATGGAAAACTCATAAGGCTTCTCTGATCTCACCCTTGGGAACTTTGCAGAGGATCAGAAAACTTAAATTAAACAAGTGGTAAAACTTATTTAAATGAACAAATTTCCCTTATCCTGCGTGCTTTCCTTCTGTATTTTGTGCAGGTATAGTAAATGTAAGGAGCCATTTTCCTCCTCTGTGCAGGGCAGGGAGTGCAAGATCCTCTGTGTCTCTTAGGAACCACATCAAACATTCAGGCTGTGCCTCAGTGCCTCTAAAACCATTCCTGGCCCTGTTCTTGTGCTGTGCACTTCTGATGGGCTCACTAAAAAATACTGAGGATTGAGTTCACTATCACTATTCACTAGTGAACACAATTTGTGTTCACTATCAAAGCTTAATGTATGTTTTCCTGTAGGGCATAAATTTAAATTAAATTTTTCTTTTTAATTGGTCTTACACTTCTAAACTATTTCACATTTAAAAAAAAAAGAATGCAGATACCTGCACAGATTTTTTTTTTTTTTTTTTTTGGTTTTGAAATTGGGTCTCTAGCAGCAAGTCTGTCATTTAGTTTGCTGATGTTTGTTTACAAGCTAAACTCTGCCTGTATCTGAATGTAACACAGTAAATATCTGTTTGGTTTCAACACCAGATATGACCCAACGTTCAGATATCCATACAGTAATTTCCCATGAGCTCAGAGGAAATCATTCCATCTCCCAGTGGACAGCCAGCACCATTTTCTATTGTATTTGAATTTTCTTTGCTTGTGATATTGCTTTTCTCCCCCTCCCCAGACACATATAGTCATTCCAGTTTCTGGTAATAACTTTTTGATCAGGTTTTCTTTGTACTCTTCAGCTTTTGAAAGCTCACCATTGGGGTACATTTCCCTTTCATCTTCATGTAGCCTTCTCCTCCCCTTTTTCTCTGAAAACAACTGAAATTGGTAAGGAAGAAAGTTGCAGTGCAAACAAAATTTGCTTGTTTAGTTTGAAATTGTAAATCTTCTTTTATAAAATTCTCCCTACAGTGAAGGAAAAAAACAAACAAAACCCCAACAGTTATTTTTATCTTTTGACATTAAAATCTGAAATTTCTACATCTGAAGAATAAGACAACTCTCTTGCTCACCAGCTGCATGTTTTTTTACAAATGTCAGGCTTAGTATTGAATGGATGAATGCATGCAAATATAACTGCAGACCTAAATATGTGCCGTAAAGGCATCTGAAATGGTGGAATTCTTCCCTACCTAGGCCTGATATTTTGAACACTATCTGCAAAACACAACAGCTGAAGAGTTTGTTAATCAAGTCCTGCTCTCTGCCAAAGTACTAAAGATGTTCCTATGGATCAAATGCTTATAGCTCTGTGAGATGTGGAGAAGTGGGCAAAAAAAAAACCTTTCAGAGAATGGCAGTGATTTTGGTTTAGGTAGGAAACTCAGATTTGACTTTCTACTATGAAATGAATAGAAAATGGCCTTAATTACAACTTCTGAAACCACTGACCAAACAACCAGCAATGTGAGTTAATTGTTTGGTTCCACACCCATTGTGACTAGAGCCATAGGGCACTTTGGAGGGGATGCACTGGTTGCACTGGGCAGGAATCTGTTTCCATTGCCCCATCTTTTAATCCATCCCATTGCTCCTGTCACTGCCTTCAGCCAGGGGAATGGGACAGGGAACCACAGCATGCTGGAGTGGTTTGTGTTGGAAGGGACCTTAAAGACCATCCAGTGCATTTTCTCTGCCATGAGCAGGGACAGGTTGCTCAAAGCCCCCCATCCTGACCTCAGACCCTCCCAGGGAGGAGGAATCCTCCATAACACACATCCTTCTCCTCTTGGGGTTGTCTCCAGGCAGGGTGTGATTCCAGGAGTCTGTCTCTCACAATCACTGGGATTCCTCAACCTCCTCACCTCCTCCTGCAGCTCTGGCACTAAAGGGAGGATTTCCTCCACCAGGAGAGCTGTGCCCACTGCTGCTGGATGGAGCTGGAGCATGAGCAGGGCACAGCCTGCAGCTGGCACTGGGTGGGCAGCGTGTTCCCCCCGAGCCCTGCCCGGGCAGCTCAGAGCCCCAGGCTCTGTGCCATGTGGGCACCAAAGCTCCCAGTGGAGCTGGCAGGGCCCTTCTGTGCCATCTGCCCTGGTGACAGCATTCCTGGTCTCCAAGTGCTTCCCAAGGGCTGCTTTTGTAGGTGTGGGAGGCTTTGGCTGCCGCTGCTCCTGGTCCCACCCTGGTCCTGCCAGCATCTGTCACACGAGCTGCAGGCACCCACTGCCTCCCCCGAGGTTCTCCCAGTTTGGGAAAGCCCCCTGCACACCCCACCAGAGACTCTGCTGGGAATTCTGCCAGCACCAGGGCTGCTCTCCTCAGCAGCAGCAGTTAAAAAGCCATGAACATTTACCCTTGGTCTGTGTCCCCTGTTTCCTGCCAGTGCCACAGAGTGATCTGCAGGCTGGGAGAATCCCTCTGAAACTGTTACAGTGACACAGCTCCACACTTGCTCTTTTGCTGCCGTGCTCTTTATTTTGCCAGGGCTAAGAACAGCATCCAAAATCCTGTGAGCTGGACCTGTTGTGTTAAGGACTGGTGTTTCTGTGTGCAGAAGGAGTAAAGGCTGCAGCTGGAAAGGCTTTTGGCTCAGCTCAGCAGATGAGCTCTGCTGGCACTGGCACAGCCCTGTCAAATGCCACCAGATAAAACCCTGATCCAGAGTCAGGTGTAAAGCCAGATGTTCCAGGCAGGAATGTCAGCTGCCTTTTGTTTTCTGAAATGAGGACTGTGAGCAATCTCAGAGCTGCAGTCTCACCAGAGTGACATGAGTGGATTTACTGAGATTTTGGAAAGCAGTGAGCATGTACGAAGATCTAAGAAAAAAATTCATAATTTCTTGTGCTGGGCTTGTTGTCTGTAAAACCTCCCTGTTCTTACCTGCTTTGCTACACACATCACAGTCTAAAATAGAAAATATGTTTTATCTCTACATCTGTGAGCATGATATACTGTGTGCATGATATACTGTGTGCAAATACACTTCAAAAAACATTAATTACCTACATTTGGGGTACATAATTTCTTAAAAAACCTCCTCCTGAATTTCCAGACCAAATGGGATTAGAGCCTTTAAAATTATAAGGTGAGCCAGATCCCAGCTGATGTAAACTGGTAGAGCCTCAATGAAACTAAAAGAGCAGTTCAGACTACAACCAACTAAAAATGAATCATGTTTAATAGGAAAGTTTCAGAAATAAACTGTTTATTCCTTTTACTGAAGAATATATATTGTGGCAGGATATTTTCAGGCAGTAAGAATAAGCAGCTCCCAAAATTGTTAAAAATATAGAAAATACTTGGGCACTGCTAAAAGGTGTTATTTATTCTCTGAATGTGGGTTATTACTTGCATAATTGGCACAAAATAGAAAGCAGTTCACAAAAATGGTATTGTTTGCACTTCTGTAATTAAGATTGTATCAGTGTTTCAAGGGCATAATAGCCAGCTAGAAAAGCACATGCAATTACAGCATTAATTCCTCAGGAAGTGAATCTTTAGCCAGTTTTTGTGGGGAAAGCACTGCTTTGGTTAGTGACCAGGTAGAGGAGTCCAAAGAAAACCATTCTGGGTTCCAGCATGGCATCAGGTGTTCTGCATCCTCACATAATTAAAGCCTAATGTGGAAGAGAAGCCTTAACAGACTTAACAAGCAGAAATACAAATATTAGACCGCCTTAGTATGTTCCACTTTTGCAATTTATTAATTGCTGTAAATATGCAAAGGTATGCAATTAAAAGAGCAAATGAGTATTTCTAATTAGGATGGAATGGTAGCACGTTCCATGGAAGTAGGACACAGTGTGCTGCTTAGCTGTGTGTATGTTTTTGCCAATTAGTCAACACGGAATTCTCGTCTGAACAATTGAGCCTCGTGTAATTGGCAAACGAGCACTGGAGCACCAAAGTCCAAAAACAACATTTATATTACTCTGTAACACAATGGGGTACTTTTGGCCTTCTTTGCATCTGGGGAAAGGGATATAATTCATTGACAAAACCTGGGCCTGCCTGTGGGAATGTGGCTTTTTCTGGGCTGCCCTGCTCGCACAAGCAGTGCTGGCACTGGGGCACCAGGTTCCCCAGCAGGCCAGGGCAGAGCTGCTTCCTGCCCCCTGCATTTGTGCACTCAGATGTGTCATTCAGCAAGTGGCAAGTGTCCCCAGCACGTGTCCCTGGGACACTGAGGGTTGGATCCTGGCTTTCCTGGCAGTCCCAGCAGCGTGCTAAAGCCAGGATATCCTCAGTGGCTGCACACCACATAGATATGTCAGCAGCACTTTCCTAGAAAGCACTGAGAAACAGCCCTGAGCTGGAATTACAATGGAAATATAATGCTAGGCTAAGTTAATTGTGATCTGATCTCCTCCACAGAGCTGTGGTTTTGTGGATGAACATGTGGGAGAGGGGTAATTCCACACAATGCCACGTGTGGGATATGCCAGGGCTATGTGGCCGCTTGGAGCATGGCAAATGACCTGCTGGCAGGCTGGGACAGCTGAGCACTGTGCTGGGGTACAGCCCTCAGACAGATACCAAATCCATCTCTCATGTAATGGGTGAGCAAATTGATTTTCTGTGCAGCCAGGAGTATCCCAGTGAGTACTCCCCATTTTGGATGAGGGGGCACCTGGAGCAGGTGGAATTCCTGGTAATTGTTATACAATGCTCAGCTCCATGGGAAGATTTGTGTTTGCTGATTTAGCAAATTTGGTAATTTTAAGACTCTCTTTTCTCTGAGGTGAGAGGAATAGGATAAGAAGGGAAAGAAATTCTGTTCTTGGCTCATGTCTGCATTTCCTGTATGGAAAAGGATGCTACCAGTACATTGGAGCCACCAATCTATCAGTCATGACATCATTCCATACTGATGTGGGGTTTGCAGGAAGAAGAGTTTAGTCTGCTTGTCATGAGGAGCTAAAAATCTGAAGCAGCTTTGGAAAGCCCTTGAAGAGGCAATGGAGCACAAGGATGAGGAGAGGAGGGGTGGAGAGCCCAGCAGAGAGCCCCAGCCCAAGGGCTCATAGGAGCTGCTTGGAACAAAAAGGTGCCTCTGGTTCTGTGGTGCTCTGATGGGTTTGGGGCTGCTCTTCCCTTGCTTTTGGATAAAGTTTCCTTGAAATTAGAATCTGTGTTGTGGAAACACTGAGTTTAGGGGCTTCATTTGGGGAAAGGAAAAGCCATTTTTCCTTTGTATAATAATTCAAATAAACTTAGACTTAGGCTGTACTTAAAGACCTGACTGACAGTTTCTGTGACAGATGAAATAGAACATTCTGGGGTTGCAGAATAAAATAATATAATTCAGAGTGTAGCAGGCAGCCTCCTGCCCTGAGCCATGACCCCTCAACAGATATTCTTCCCACAACCTCCTGAAATATTCCCAGAGCCTCTCTCATGGTGAAAGGTATCTTGCTTAGTGCTTCTCCTATGCTCAGAAGGCACAGGCCTGTAGCTATAAATAATTCCTGACTACTCACACTGCCTTGCACAAAGTTCAGGTTTAACTTTCATTCAGATACCTCTGTGCCTGTTCCTCCTTGCTGTACCTGGGAAAAGTTGTATATTTTACATCCAGCCCATTTGCTCCAAGTTAAAGTCATTCTGTCATCTGGTTGAGATGTTCAGACAGGGGATTAAGTTTCAGGCTTTTCTGGTGATTTGGGCTTTTCTTCCATCTTGCTTCTTTTCCTGAGGATAGTTACTAAAACCTTGATTTTTTTTTCCTAAAAGAAAGGAAGCAGTTACCTAACTCCAGGTCATCAGGGTATGAGTGTTTAATGCCCTTGTGCTCCAAGGTGAAACACAACCAAAGGACTGAGGTCTGGCAGGCTGCCTTTCCCAGCTTTCCTCAGGAATTGGGATGTCCTAAGGTGAGGCAGGGGTGAGGAACATCTACAGGTCTCTTCATAGGGAAATGCAGCTGCCCCAAATGGGACATTGCCTGTCCCTGTCCCTGTGGTGGCCCAGCCATGGGGGATCCTCTCTGCCTGCAGGCTGGGCTCCATCAAGGCCACTCACTGATAGCAAAAATCCAACTTTTACACAAGTAAAAGGCAATGGGGCTGCACCTCTGTTTCCTTCTCAAAGAACAATTACATTTATGATAACAACAAATGACTTTTGCTTCGTGGCTGTGTGCCTGTGTGCTCACAGGTTGTGCCTCAGTGGCTTTAACCATCCTCCCCAGTTTTCAACAGCCCTCAAGGAGTTTTGCATCAGGTTCTTGGATGTTGTTTTTCTGCCAAAAGTGCTTTACATCACTCAAGCTCACCAGATGCTGAGCTTCATATTTTGAGTGAGGGTAACTTCCCTGATGTATGGAAGGTGTTTAGTCCTTTCATTTGACCTTAGCTTTAGCTTGCTCATATTTGTCACTGGAGAGAAAGGTGATTAGGAAGATCTATGGCCCTCAGGACTGATTGCAGACAGCAGATATGCAGCACTGTCAAGAGTGGGCAATTGCTGACAGAACTGTTTCAAGTTCAGCACACTTTGGATCTCAGGCTCACATCTCTGTCAGCTCTATTTTAATATCTCCTAGCACAATTTCAATATTTACTTCCTGCAGAATAGAGAACATCTGGGATTTATGTGGCTGCTCACAGGAGTAAAGAAAAAAAAAGAGAGAAGTGTTTCTGGGGCTTTGCCTATAAAAGCTTCAACTTTCTTAGCAAAGCTAAATGGTGTTTGGCAGTGCTACAGTAGAAAATTAGAGAGAAAATGGTATAAAGACTCCTGTTAATAGCAAAAGAACTTGCATTCTGCAGAATTTGGCATAGCAACAACCTGCATTCCCAGAACTCTCCCTATGTATTTGAAAATAATGAAGTGAGAACAAATTGGGTTTGTGGAGTACGTTATGTGTGCCAACAGGCTTGTTTGTGTGTGTCTGAGATAAATGTGTGTGTGCCTGTGTGTTTGGGGGGTAATTGTTATCTCTGAGTGCTCTGAGATCCCCTTCCTCCCCAAACCCACATCTCCACTGGATGCTGTGAATAACAAAATCCTGGGTACTGCCATTTCTACCTCTAGACTCAGTTTCCATGTAAAGAGGTTAATGCTAGCTAAGACTGAAATGGTCTTCTCTTCCTGCTACTTTTGAGGCATTTGGGAATATTTTTATATCCTTTTTGCTTTTAAATGCTGTTGTCCCTGCTTCATCCTCTCCCTTGTTGCCACTTAGTCCTTGCTGAACTGAGGAAATGGCTTTTACGTGGTGTTCTGTAACTATTGAGATCTTTGATTATAAAAGGTGCCTGCTGTTTCTGCTGCCTTCTGTAACTGTAGTTTGCTGAGGGAAGGAATGGTAAGGCTGCACTGTGCATTGAGGGGGTGGCCAGAGCCTTAGGAAAGCCACCAGCATGAAAATGCTGCTCTCCTTTGCACTGGGAGAGGCTCTGTGTCTCTTCTGGCCCCTAAAGGGGGCTATTTTTGCCAACAAAATAGGGCTTCCCTATGGTGTCAGGGCTTTGTTAGCTGAATTTCAGGACAGCACAGTCTCTTCCCATGCCCTTGATGCTGTGATCATTTATGCTCTATTGACAGCCTGCATCCGAGCTGACACTTCACACTCAGCACAGTGAGAGCCTGGTGTGCTGCACTAATTCCACAGCACGTCCACTCCTGCACTGCCATCCTTCTTTCCATGAATCCTGAGTCCTTACCTAGCCCAGGAGAAGGTATTAGCATTAGGCTGTGCCCAAGCCAGGTAATCTGTGTGAGGTAAAGTTGCTCAATGCAGGAGTTCTTGCAGAAAGTCACAGCACACTGCTGCTCACTCAGAATTGCTGCTATTGTGAATTTACAAATTCTCCTATCTATCCCAGCTCCTGAGTGCCTGCTTCTGGGTAGCCCATGTCAGAAGTTTCCTCTGCTTATTTCCCCTTTTGTTCCTAAAATTTTTTCAAAGTGATTGTTTATACATAGTAATATTTATATTCAGAATTCCTGTGTGCCTCACTGACACGTGTCAAGGCCAGGGCACTGCAGGTAGGCACTAAGTCAGACTAACCCTTTAAATGTTGACAATATGGTGTATGCTCTGTATATTTATTGCTCAACCATAAAGCAAGCCCTGGACTTCATGAAGTATTTGGATTTATTTGCTTGTCTGGAAAGTCAGTCATGTATGAAAGTGCTGGGTGTACTGCACGTGCACAGAGCATCTGTGTTGTACATACACATTAGGAGTGATGCCTCCCAGGGGCATCTCTGTGTATGCAAGAAATGCACAGGCTGATGGTTGCTGAGCTTGGTCTTCCAGGAAATCCTGCTTGGAGCACATTTTCTGTGGCTCCACAGCAATGGGGATCCCCCAGGCTGGCCTGTTATTTCAGAGAGGCCTTTCCTGAAGGAAAACCAGCCCCATTTGAAAGGGGACTGGTCAGCAGGAGGTGATAAAGTGCTCATTGTTGTGGGGAAAGATAAAACTCTGACATTTCTGTAATTGCTTGGCTGCTGTGTCTCATATTGCAGCAGAGTCATTCTGCATGGTGGGTACCTGTAATGGAGAGTGATGGTGTCATTAATCTCAAAGGAACATCAAAAGTCTGAACTGTTTCTGAGCACTGGTATAAATCAGTTAAGTGTTGTCCTTTGCACACAGTCATCTGCTCTGCTTTCCTAATAACTCTGATACATCCTTTCTCCTTTTTTTGACACATTTCTCCTTAAGCATAGTGGTAAGATGCACCTCCCCACATGAATCACAGTTTGTGCAGACTTCCATTCTTGGATTTTAACATCAATTTTACCTTAGGATAGTTACAGGTTGTCACTGTGCCTACTCAAGGTATATTATTTCCATATCATTTTTGTGTGAATGTGGTGGTATTTATTCATACACAAATAAAGCCAATAAAGCACATAGCCAGTGCATATTTTATTACTAATGTAGCATTTACAGCACTTTATTGTTAACATAAAAAAATGGTACACATATAAAAAGCAAATGTTACAGCATAAATCACCCTAAATGTTCAGCCAGCATGACCATCACATCTAATGTTTCCATTTATCAATCAATATGTCAACATGCCTTGATGCTTCAGATGTAAATTATCACCTAAGGTGTCTTTAACTCCTCAAAATGTCATCTGCTGAACCGAGCTCATTCAAGTTCACCTTTAGCTTTTTCCCTGAGATGCTCACTGTCCATCAAATAAGTGAAGGAGGCCAGAGGTTAATGAATCTTAATTGGACTTCATGATGGGGCAGTGGAGCACCTCAGGTGCCTGGTTGTGTCCTGTACTGAGGAGCAATGTGCTGCTGTGGGGATGGGATGGAGCAGAAGCCAGGCTGCATCAAACACTTGGGGATGTGTTCTTTGCACTGTCCCCACTGAGGTTTAAAGCTTGGTGCAAGCCAGAACAGCCACATTTCAGTTTTGAGACCTATTTAAAATACATTTGTAAGCATGAAGACTTCTGAATGACTGAATTATGCTGTAAGGCAAGCCCAGTACTTTATAACTTTTATCATTACTGAGATCTGGTGTTCTTTATTGCCTGTGATCCAGAAGAGAAATTGTATTCCCTTGCTGCAAGTAGGGCAAGGCAAACCAAAAGAAAAAAAATCCTTCACTCACGAATTTTATGGTGTTAATTTGCCACATATTAATTTTCACGTATCATTTGAGAGCAAACAAAGAATTAAAGTCATTCATTCAGTAATAAAACTGTTTTATTCAGAGTTGTAATTAGGCTATATTATTTTCAGTTTCCCTTTGGAGGATTGGAGGCCATGAACAGAAAATGATTGTGCTGCTCTTTCTAATATCAAAAAGTCTGCTTAGGCACTGGCTTTTAGCAAAAATGCCTGTGAGATCCTGGAGAAGTTAGAAAGGCATTGCATGGCCAAAATATACTGGACCCAAAATGTGGTTTGGGTGTATTGCAACTACTGGTGCAATATACCAATATACTATAATGTAATATATATTTCTGCTTCCCAAAGTTTCACATTCTGCATCAGCTGCTTTTTGCCATGTTTAGGAGTTGTCATTGATATAATCACCTTTCCTCTTATTTGCAACAGGAGCCAGGTACCATGTCAGTTAGCTAGAAATCATATTTTATCAATAAAAGGTGTACTAAAGAGGTTTCAATAAGCTCTTCACAGAACTTTGTAATTATTTGATAGGTCTGTTTGGGGTTTTGTTGGGTTTTTGGCTTTTGAGGGGGTTTTAGAATGTATTTTTTTGGGTTTTGTTGTTGGCTTTTTTTTTTAATTTTAGTCATGCTAGAAGAAAGTATTTTCTATTAGCAAAAAAAAAATTAAGTGTCAATTTAGGTTACTGATTTGATCAAAAATGATGATTCGTATTTCTAAGGATTTTAAGTTTCTTCCGGTAATTGATTTTTAATTTAAATATTCTGGCTTTTTTTATAATGACTAAATCAGATTTTAATATTTTTTAAAAAATCAAAACCAAAAAGAAAATCAAAATTTTTCACTTTAAAAATATTAAATGAGTACTTCAAATTTTGAAAAACTTAACACCTTTTTAGCCCCAAAGTCTTCCTGGACATCACCCTAGAAAGGTAATACTGTATGTGCAAACTACTCACTTTTTAATTCTTCATTTCTCAGGTCATTAGTTTTTCATGCTTTTTTAAATTTCCTTTTAAAGATTTGTAGCTTTTTAGGGGAAAACCCAACCATATTCACTCCTAACATTATCTGCTTGGGCTAAATCTTGCTAAAGAGTATGCATTAGCATTTGCAAATCCAATAAAAATTCAGCCTAAAAGATGACAAACAGTAGGACCACTCTAAACCTCACTGCAGAGATAACAGTGCTTTGGCTGAACAAATGTGCTGTTCCATTCTGGCATTGCAAATGGAAAATAATTTTAAATTGTTTCATAAATAAAGGATTTTCAGCCAGCAAAAGACCACCTTCATTTCCAAGCTGAAACTGGTAATTTTCTTGTGGACTTGCAATTGTTAGGGAAGGAAACAGAGTTATGTGCTGCTGCCTGCACCATCAGGTATCCTGCTCTGAATGCAATAACTGAGCTCAACAGCTTCAAAAGGGTATTAAACATCAATATCCTTTCCTCAGTGAGAACTAATCAGTTCCATCTCTCTGCCTTTTGGGATAAAAAGAACTCTCTGGTTGCTGCAGGGTTTATAATATTTATAGGTGCATTTTATATTCTGGTTCTGCCTGCCTTTGTTTCCATCTCTCTCTGCTTTATTTGCATGGGGCTGGGTGAGCTGGTTGTAACACCACAACCTGGATCAAGGGCCCGAGCTGGAGGATGCACCTGCCATAGGAAAGGCTCCAGTGGTCCCACTCAGCAGCTGAGACTCACAAATATCTTTATTCCTTGTTTTCACTTCATAAGGACAGGCCCCAGGGCTACATGGGCACTGTGGGGATTCTTTGTCACAGCAGTGGCCAAGGATCTTCAACCTCTCTGGAGGTGTTCATTCCTTTGGGCACCTCTAAAATATACAATAAATAATTCATAATTCTTATTTATAATAACAAATAACCTGGAAAAGGACTATTTACAGTGGCCTGGAGTGGCAGGACAAGGGGGAATGGCTTCAAACTGCCAGAGGGCAGGGTTAGATGGGATTTTTGGGAAGAACTCTTCCCTGTGAGGACAGGGTGGCCTTGGCACAGGGTGTCCAGAGCAGCTGTGGCAGTCCCTGGATCCCTGGAAGTGTCCAAGGCCAGGCTGGGCAGGGCTTGGAGGTAGTGGGAGATGTCCCTGCCATGGCAGGGGTGGCCTGGGATGGGCATTAATGTCCCTCCCAGCTCAGACCATGCTGTGATTCTGTGACTGATCACACACTGGGACCCTGCTCCTGATTAGGCTGCCACAGCACTTTTATAATAACTTGTCTATTTTCCATTACACCACCTGATAACTTCATTCAGATAAACTATTACATGAAGAAGATGAAAACAAAACCAAAAACCCCCAGGCATGTGTGGTGTATGAAAGGAAATCTCAGCTCCTATTAATTTTTAGGCTGTTAAAAGACACTTTCCTAGAGAATAACACATTCCTATTGTCCCTAAAATGTGAAATAGAATACAAATAGCTAGTGGCAGCAAGGGATTTATTTGCTGTATGCTCAGGTAGGGTTCATCTGGTGGAGTTCTATCACATTCTGATGGATTTATGACAGTTCAATCAGAAGTACAACACTGGTGTGCATGTGCTCAGCACCCACAGGGACAGCCCAGATTTCAGGGAATGCAATGAGCATTCCAGCAACAATCACAATTCAGGACAGCAGTGTCTTCTTGCTGGGTATCAGTGGCAACATCTAATTATGAAGAAAATGTCAATGCTTCCTCTTTATTACTAACATTGTAGCTGCATTAAATCTAACTTTATTTGACAGGGCCTACTCAAAATTATTTCCTACAGAAATGTGCTATCAGACAGCAGGAGTATATCTTTGTCAAAACAGCAAGTAGTAGCTGCTGTTAAGCAATTTTGCAAACATGGTACCTTCAGGCACATACACTGTATATCATTCTGCATTTCCTGATATGACAATTAGCCTTCAGTGTCAAGATAAAAAAGATTATGGATGCAAATATGGCTATTTTTTTTTTTCTTTTGGTTGATTGTATCTGATTACAACCAGATACTACTCCCCAGCATGATGAGTTGAAATATATTTTACTCTTTTCTTAAGGAAAAAAAATGCAAATTGACAGTAGAGTACTTAACTGCTGAGATTCTCATGCTCACTTTATGTATATATGAAATGTAATTCAAGTGGCTGCAAACATTGACTAATCCAAGAATTCAAGCTTATTTGAGTTTTCTGTAGAGAAGCTTAGATTAGATCAAGTTGATGAGTTCTTTTGAGTTGCATATTACAATGTCATAAAAGACTAAGTGAATTCATACCAATCACAAGCTGGGCTCCTGCTCTCAGCACCACCAGAGAATAGAATCAGGATTTGCATCTTCTCCTCACAGACAGCAAACCTCCTCTTTGATTATTGGAGGAGTTTTGGCAGATTGTCTCACTCAGCAGCAAAATAACATGAAAAAGTCTTATTATAGAGTCAGTCCTTGTACGTGGATTTTATTATTGTAATTTTCTAAATGTGAGCCATTCTTCAGCTTTGCAGCCTGGAGGTGGCTTAAAAAAAACCTTCCCATTACTGTCTGGGAAGTTCAGTAATGAATTTGTCATAGCACCATTCTGAAAAAGACATCCTGGAATTCTAAAAACCTAGAGTTAAAATGAGTCACTCCAGACTCATCTCTGGTGCAGTTTGACCCCGAGGAGCTCTGCCAGAGGACCAGCACAGCCCTGCCTGTCCTGTCCTCCTGCTCATGGCAGTGGGGGCAGCAGAAATCCTTGTGCAACATGGGCAGCCTAGAGCACTGTCTTCATAATTAGAGACCTTTTCCTTTCAGTCTGCACCAAAAAAGTTACATTATTTTTTACAGCTTATTACCTGAAAAACAGACATAACAATGGAAGGAGGGTGTGTGAGAAAGAGATGGAGCTAAATAAAGAGAACAATAAATATTGCTGAGATTAGGCTGTTGGGCAAAGAACTGAATGCAGTTGAGAATCCAACAAATCAGTTCAGGAAGATAAAGTTCATTGAGAGCAGGCATTAAAAAACTGTGTTTCAACCACAGCAAAAACTGAAAAGAAAACACAGAGATGGCCACAGCAGGTGTACTTTGTACTTCCAGCTCTTCTGGAACCTGCCAGAGAGCAGTATTGACATGTGGCAGCAGAGCATTTGAGTAGAAAAGGAGCATAAAGTTGCCTTGGCATTCACATCCAATTTAAGAGAAAAACACTGCTTGGATACCTAGAAAATATATATCCTCCAAATACTTCATAGCCAGCTTGTGTGCTAATCAAGAGAACATTCAGGGAAGAAACCAGTAAGCAGCAGGTTTGAGCAAATGCTTTCCCAGCTCCCAAGCAGGAATTATTTTTAATCATAAGACATAAAACATCCACTGGAGTAAGCCCTGATCAGTGTCTTGCTGTCGTGTGAGTTGTTTCATTGATTTCAGTGGAGCTGTTTAAGAAAACCATGTGCTTAAGTGCTTGGCAGGTTTCAACCATAAAGAGATGGTTGAAAAGTAGCAAAGATACTGGCAAAAACTGCCCTCATTTGCACCTTAACTCCCATTTCATAGCTCTGTCCTTTAAGAAAACATTAATTCACCCAGAATAAGAAAGGAGTCATAGACCCAAACTGCACCAGAACAGAGGCAGTGTGTTTTCCCTGCAGATATTCCAGCAACGTGCAGCGACCTCCAACACCTTTAATTAAAGAGAAATGCATACAGCTGAATAAGCTATAGTTGATAATTTAGCTCAGCATCAAAAGTCAGCAAAGCAGTGTGCTTCATGAAAAGCAACTGTCAGTCCCTGGCCAACAACTGTAAAACATGCTGTGATGCACTGAAATGTTAGAGGGGGAAAAAGGAAACTTTTTCTGACTTCTTCAAACTGGGCAGAAGCTTCATATTCCTTTTAACTACTTGAGGGAATTAATTAATGAGGAAAAAATCCCACCATAAACCCCAAGTCCATGGGCTGTTAATTGCAGGTATCTCTTTGCAGCTCACCTGCTGCTTTTGCTGGTTTTATCCAGGGCTGCCATCGTTAGCTGCTGCTGACCTCACCCTGTGCAACCACTGCACACACCTGGCACAGGACTCGAGGTGCTGCAACCCTGTGTGCCATCCCCTGAGCTGCCTTTCAGTGATTAATCCAGGGCAAGTGATTAACAGAGAGCAGCAGCCACCTTTCCTGTCCCATTAGCTGCAAGCCAACAGAATTTCCATCTCCATTACCAGGGGGAGGTGGCTGGGCACTGCCCAGGCTCCCCAGGGAGCAGGCACAGCCCCAAGGCTGCCGGAGCTCCAGGAGAGTTTGGAGTCTGGGCACAGGGTGGGATTTTTGGCTGGCCCAGGGTCAGGCTCAGTGATTCTTGTGGGCACATTCCAGCTCAGGAGATTCAGTAATTCTAGGAATGGACACAGAGCTAATTCCCTCCTCTGACACAGTGTCCCTGCCCCTCCAGCTGCTTCTTTCATTGGTTTCACTTCAGTCCTCTTTAAAAACAGCTTTGTGGAGTTCTCACTTCCCCCCAGAGATGGAAAGGCTGGAGCTGGGTGAGGGACACTGTGGGAGTTTATCTTGACCACTCCTTATCAGATCTTGCCAGATGCCAGTCCCAAAAAGCCACAGCAGCAGTGAGTCTGTCTTGCCTTCATCTGTAAATGTCTATTTTTCACCTTGAGCAAACATGTCATTCAAGAGAGGGGTAGGCCATGCAAATGTAGATCACTTTGTAGATTTTTCTCTGATTTTCAGGAAAAGTCTAAGGATTTTTGATCACAAAGAGTAGCCTGTATTAACATATTGTTTTCCTGGAAACTTCTGTGATATTTTGTGAGGATCAGGACATAGGAGTCTGCTTGGGTTGCAGAAGTCACACAAATTTAAAGAGGTGAGGGACCAGCAATTTTGCTGCTCTGGTCCTGTGCAGACTCCTGTAGGAGAGGAGGTGTTTGTTGAGGACAGTGTTAAATTAGAGAATTAAACTGCAAGCAGCCAGGTTGGCCAGACCATCTGTCCTTAGAGCCTGAAGGTTCCTGCTGAATTCAAGGCATGTTTTCTTGCTGGCAGGTCTCAGTGGAGATACCCTTTCCAGGCATTAATGTAACTGATAGCATCACTTGAGTGGTGTCAGCTGGAGTGATATTTCTCTTTCCTTCACCTAATAGAGACTGAAAGGGCTCTGAAGTTCTGGATTTAGTTGTGTGGAAGTATGGGGTGTTTAGGAAGGGAAAGGAAGATAAGATGCAGGAATCAAACCCATGACAAAATCAACACAGTGTAATTTAAAGATCAGTCACACAGGGTTTTGGAGCCTGCTGGTAGCAGACCTGTCTTGTCTGGGCTAAAGCAGAACAAGTCTGAAGGAATACTGTAAAAAACCCCCAAGGCTGAAGCTGGGATCTTTACCTCTCTGTGACAGTGCTTTACTACAGATATACAGGACTAAAATGTTCCACTGTGAACTGGTCTTGATAGTTTTTCCTCCAATAATGTTTACAGTATGCAATTTTGAAAATATAGACTGCAGACAAGTAGATAGAGCTGTTGAGAATTAGAGCAGGTAACCACACTGACAAGATTTGCTGTACACAGGTTTGTTTGCAATGCATGGTAAATTTGTTTTATTTGAATGTCTCACTCCCATACGAAGTATGACTGAAATACTTGGCTGAAACTGAATCAACAATAAGGCCACTGAAGTATTTGTTTCACCTTTTAATCCATTAGAAATTAAAAATTAAAACATCAAAGAAATACTTTTATTACTTATGAATAAACCTCCAAACTCTGGCTTAATTTCAGCTATTGGTTCTAGTCCCAAGCAGTTTAGTTGGAGTCCTTCAGTAGTGTAAGGATTCCAAACAGATCTCACAGAGAAAGTCTTCTGGCTGTTAGTGTGACATCTGCAGTAGTACAACTGCATTTCTTGTTGAAGTGTGTTTCATCTAAACTGTATCATTTAGCAAATAAAAACCATTTAGTGAGATACAGTAGAAGGATGCTGAAATTGGCCTATTAAAGATGCTTTAACAAATGGTGTAATGAAATTCTCTGCAGCTGAGACACCACACTTAATATGACTCAGAATAGATAAAGTAAATAGTGACTAAGAGTAACAGCACTTTATAGAACATAATTATCATTTAAGTGAGGTGCTTTGCAGATGTGAGGAATTTCTGCAGTACACTTTCTGCTAGCATTAAAGGTAGTTTTCTCTTGGTAGTGACTCAATGTGGAGCAATTTGTTTCATAACTGGAGAGTTTAAAACGTAGTTTGGAGGTTTGCTAAAATGTCTCAGACTCTTCATTTTGTGATGCTTTGAAATAGGCTGTGTATTTATGAATGGTTTTCCCCTGAGCCTTTATTAACCAACAACCACAAGTCCCCCACATCTTCCAATACAAACTCCTGTGAGTAGTAGATTTTTTTTGTTACCTATGCAATATTTTCATATTCATAAAGTGAGAAGCTTTACAGACAGAGACTTTAGTAAAATTCTGGCCAAAAAATACACCATATGATTTAAGATTTCAAGTGCAGGGTGGAGTTGTCCCTTTTGTTGATTAAATATAACAGCAGGATGAGTGTACTGTGTCTGACTGGGTTACAGATACGTCTGTGTCTTAAAGATGTGCCTGTTCCCACTGTGATATAAACATGAGCTCCACAGCCTCGTAGCCTCACCTTGCTAGCAGCCCTTTCAGAAATGTGGAGACTGTTTGAAATTCTGTATGAATCAGGTTTTGCATTCCAGAATAAAATTGGTTCTAAATTAAAATTTTGCAAAATAAAATTTTGGTCTGATACTTATTCAGATGAGTGACTCTGGTTATCCTCATGTACCAGTGACTCCTCCTGTTTATCTGTGGATAATAGGCAGCTAAAGGTTAAAAGAAAGGCTGTGTCTGGTTCATACAGTCAGGATCCAAAGCTCAGCTTAGTCCAAAGCCAAATGAAGTGAGAGAGGCCTCGTGAGCTGCTCTTCACAGCCCTTGGTATGAAGAAAATGAAATGACCTTGCTTTTCACATCATTTTCTCCAGGGCAGGGAAAATACTCCCAGGCAGGGCTCTGGCAGGACAAACCTCCCCAGATGAGGTGGGGCACACAAAAATGATTCTGCCTTCTTAGGATGTGCTCTGAAATCCATGAGTCCTGAACCATTTTTCAATGGGTGACTTATTTGATTAATTAGTTTGCTGTGATACATGCTATCCATGAGCAGTTAAAAGGCCTTTCCTCTTCATCACAAAGCATTTCATTTTGTTAGATATTGTTTTTATTTAATACAGAATTTATTCAGCAGCTGATTGCTGAACCTACAAGGTTTTTTAAGAGTTTGCTGTGTGTTCTGGTAGCCACTATAGTTATTGTAAGGTTTAATGTTCACAGTGCTTCAGAAACAAATGGCTTTTCAGTGTCCATATTATTTTATCGTATCAGTTATGAGCTATTAGATGAATATGGAACAAGTTTTATGTGACATAGCAGAGAAACAGTATTAATTTTCCATACCATTACATTCTCATTTTGAATTAGCAAAGGTGTGACTGAGAACCATTTCTAAAACACATTGGGCCATATATTGCTGTATCAGGAACATCTGACAAGGAGTTGCTACAGTTAAAAAGACAATAAATGGAACTTTACTTTTAGATTAAAATCCCACCTATGATGCTGCACAGGAGAGGCTGACCATGCTGTTTAGGTACTGGCCCAGTGGCCCAAGGAAGTCATGCAGTGCTGCACATTTGATTTAATTTATCTGAGGCTGAAGTAAGGTCACTCAGAGGTCTTCCCTTACCCCCTGATTTGCCCTGCAACAGATTCAGTTTTGTCCTGCTGCCTACAGCACATCTTGCTTGTGGCTTTGCACCTGGAAAAGGCTTCCATGGCTTGCACAGGAGTGTTCCAGGTCCAGATTAGATTTAGGGCCAGGCACATTTTTTTTGAGGGATTAAGTTAACCCCACACAGGGGCTGGAGCCATCCCAAAACTCCTCACTGAGTGGTTAAAATCAAATCTGCTGAGTAAGGTATGTCAGGCTAAATCCAATTTAGGGCTTGGGCTATCAGGAGGCACTCGAGGAGGAGGGCAGGGGCTGCCCCACTGTGCAGGCTCCCAGGGGAGCATCCTTCAGCCCCCACTGCAGATAGCCCAAACCCCAGCACAGCCTCCCCTCATTTCCACCTTGCACTGCCCTGTACCTCCGGCTGTGTCCCAGCTTGGTGTTGGCACATCTGATTTCCCTTCCACACCTCAGTGCTTTGCATTTGTCTTCCATGAATTCCATTTTCTCTGTTTCAGTCTGTTTCTCCAATTTATCAAGATCACTTTTCTAAGTCTGTCCCTGAGAGACTTCCCAGCCTCTTGTCAGCTGCATGTTCAGCAGTGGCTTCTCTTTTCTAATTACTCACTGTGTAAAAAGCAGCACCATTGCCACTGATAGAGCACAGTAATCATTCCTTTGCAGCCTGCAGAATTTAACCAGTGATGCACTTCTGCCCTAGAAGGCTGTAAATGGGCTTAAAAATCTTCAGAAGGTGTATAATTATTTATTTAAATGTAGCAGTTTTATCAATTCCTGTGGAATCCAATTGATTTCATCCCAGTGAAAGCCCAGGTGAGTGAAGAATGCAGCCTCTTTGATAAATTAGTAATTGAATGTAATGAATTCTTAATCATGGCTCTTGTTCTGCATTTGGTGACACAAGGTGCAGAGACACCAATTAATTCCTTACCACCCCCATTTCATTCAGTGAGCACTTTCCACACCAAATTGGGTTTTTTCATAAATCTAGCAGAAGAATAACATTAGATATGCTGTTTGTCCTTTTACTCTTTAGAGTGAACTATATATTTGCAGTGTGTGAGGCTTCCTGAAGTTATTTCAGGGGTTTTTGTAACATACATACTTTTTCCAGAAAAAAAACCTCTTGTATTCCACAAGTCTGAGTTTCTCTTCATGTGTTCTATCATTGTGAGTAAAGATGGGCATTCATTCACCTCCAAATCGTGGATTAAAATAATAATCAAATTATATATCAGATATTTATGTGACACAAATTATCAGTGAGAAAACAAAGCCTGAAAATCAGGTCTTGACCGGTGTGTGGGACAGTAAGTGGAAATCATGCAGAATACAAAAGAAGAAAGGGTTTAAACCAATTTAAATCAAGAGAAGCCTTGCCCATGTTACAGGAGAAATCAGCCAAATGCACTCTGCTGTTTCATTGCATTCCAGCCTCCCTGTTGGTTTTGTAGTTCCCATTTCCTGCAGCTGCACCCATCCCTTGCACTCTGGATCTCTACTTACCTTCTTGGTGCCCTAATGGGGAGAACTCAGTATTTTTTCTGGAAGATGGGATTACAAACAGCACTGCAGAAATGATCTCTCCTTCTCTTACCCCACCTCAGGTACCTGCTGCCCCCTGGCCCAGTGACCAGCCAGAGCTGCTGCTCAGTGTCATCTCCTTGCCTTAGGAAGTGGAACTTCTCCCAAGTGTCCTTGATCTCACCATAGAATTTTTTAGTAGAACAACCTCCTTCCTAAGATTCTCATTTTTTTTTCCCCCTGAATTATTTTAAAGCAAGATATTCTCTAAAAGGATTTATAACTTACCATTAGAAATCCTCTTCATTGCTTTTTAGCCCTTTAGGATTTTGTCAGGATTACTAAGGGGATTTTTATCACCAGGGAAATATGGCTTCAGACATTATATCTTAAAAAAATAAATCTGAAGCATAGACTGCCAATGAAGCAGCCAACACATTTATATTCTCTCCAGAGCAGCTTGTCTTGTAAACCAGAGGATTCTTTAGCAAGGTGTTTTAATTTTTTATGTGTCAGAATAAAGCAGATTTCTGGCTGAGGAAAACCATCTGCACAGATGACAGCTTGGCCATGGTGCTTTCCTAGTTTGTAACATGTAGCTGCCATACAGTTTTAGCCATGTTTTCACCATGTTTTGCTGCAGCTGCATTCCTCATTCTGGTCCCATACTTAAATATATCCTTAAATCCAAGTCTGCTCAGCTATTCACTCAGCATTGCAAGAACATGCCTAAATAAATCAAGCAGCCCCTCAAGTGTTTTCCTGCATCAAGGCCTCTCTTTTTGTGTATAGAGGATGAGCAAAGAAGAATTAGGGACATCAGACCTGTGCCAGAACCAAGAAGCTCTGATTTAAAAAATTTAAATAAATAAAAGCAGTTTTGCCCTGCATTTATCTCTGGGCACAGGGATTATAAAGGATTTATGGGGTAAAAACTCAGGTGGGCAGGAATACACAAGGGAACTGGATCTCTGGCTTTATTCAATGGCTTTGCTAAGTGGGTTTGCTTGTCTTTGGGTTGTTATCATCCTCCTCCCTGCAGGGAACAGGTTTTTACAGTCACAGCCTTCTGCACATCCATGACACCAATGGAGGCTGTTCACAAGCAGTATTGATGTAGAGAGCTGTCCCTGAGTGTCATGTCTCCACTCTCTACCTTGTGTAGCTGGGCAATGGGAGTCAAACTGGGAGGAAAATGGGCTGGAGGAAGTGTTACCTTTAGATACTGTCATCAGGTATGAAAGAGCTGAAATCCAAGCAAAAGCAGATTTTGCTTCCAAAAATTCTTCCTGATGATTAGATTGCTTTCATTGTTTGTTAAATGAAGGAAGGAAGAAATACATTTTCTTTCTGCTCCCTCTAAAAGTGTCCTCGCAGGGTGTGAAGAGCCCTGTGTCTTCAGTGAGCTCTTCCTGCCCACATTCCACCCAGAGAGATGAGCAAAGGAAGACTGGATCACTGTCAGAGCAGAGCAGCTCCAGATTGGAGCAGAAGCCCTTCAAATAGGAGGTGGAAACTCTGAGTTTCTGACTGTTTTGACAAGTCTGTGTTTTGCCCAGGAGGCAGATTCCTGTGGCACACCCCTGGACTCCAGGCTCACTGAGGCTCTGCATGTTCTTCTGGTAAACTGGTCAAAACCATTTCATAAATAATTGTTTTATTTAGGAAAATCCTGCGGGGTTTTTTTTCTGCTGTCTGTTTGTTTTGTTGTGGTAGGGTTTTTTCCTGATCAATAAAGAGCAGAGTTAATTAGTTAAGATACATGACACTGCAGGGGTTGGTCACATAAATCTTTTAGAGCAAATAACTCTGGGGCTTTTTATTCAAAAGAGTTTATTTCAAATTGTGTGTCTGGGGAGGTACCATCAAGGCTATTTCAATTTTATATCAACTATAATTATTTAAATGACCTTTAATTTATTTCACCTTAGAAAGTCTAGAAGGTGTTCACAGGAATGAAATCCTGAGTCCAACCTTTCTAGCCACTCACAGGATTATCCTTGGGAAAAGCTCAGGGTTTTGGAAAGAATGGGCTTTCTAAATACTTCAGATCACAGTTTGGATTAACTAACAAGGGCAAAATACAGAGGTTCTTGGGAATTGCAGAAAATCCAGGCAGTAATAAGCATGATCCATCCAGATCCAAATGCCAGGGCTGTGACCATATGATGTCCATGAGCTGCATGCTCATTTTCTGTTTGTAGCAGCATTTAGATTGTTCTCCAGCTCTTCATTTTCCTGTAGAATATGAAGTTTTGCAAAAAACCAAAGAAACCTCACCATAAAACACTATTAATTTTTAAAGTGCTGAGTCCAATCCTCACAGCTGGTGTCTCTCTGCTATTTACAGCACAAGTGATCTGTCTGTTTATGTATTTATGGCAGGCCAGGTAGTGATAAATGTCTGGGGGCCATGGGGGCAGCTGGCCTCAGCAGGCACCTCCATCACCCTGGAGCAGAATTCCTGCTCCCCCTCCTCCCCTGGCCAGGTCACCTCTGTCCCTCCACAAACTGCATGTTCTGCCTCTGCACCACTAAATTATAGAAGTCAGGAGTCGTGCAACAGGATTAAATGCCTGTGATCTTTGAAAAGAAATCCCTGTCAGGTAACTCTCATTTCCATCCTTGGCTTTGACCCTTCAGGCTTTAATCAGTTTTCATTTTCAAGCTCATCTTTGAACCCACAAAGGCTCTCTTGTCAAAGGTGAGATATTATGTCTAATCACTCCATTTCAAGAGCTGGGCTTTAAAATTAAAATAGCAGATATTCAAGTTCATGGTAAGGACAGGGAAAGTCATCCTTGAAACAAAAAGTTAGCAGGACTTCTTTTTGCCTCCTCTGTGCCATCCCTGAGAGCCCAGCACAGCCCTGGGCAGCCCTGGGGGACAGGCACCTCCTTTCCTGAGTCAAATTGCACAAATTCCAGCCTTGGCAGCTCTCCTTGTGCACAGAGTTTGTTTTAGCAGGGGAGCAAACAGTTTAATTGCTCAGATTCCAGGCCCTGACCTCAACTAACCTGAATTAATTAATTAGATATCAGCACCAGGCACCAAGCCTGTAGGTGAGGGAGGAAAAAGCTGCTGTTTTGGAGCATGATCCAGGACCTTCATATTTGCCTTTGCCACTGGAAGGGAGTGGGAAAAGTGCTTTGCACTGATGTTCAGAGAAGACCTGGTGCAGCTGAGGGAGATGGGAGCAGAAGCAGGTGTTGGGGCTGGAGCAGAGAAAGCTTTAGGGAGACCTTAGAGCCCCTTCCAGTGCCAAAAGGGGCTCCAGGAGAGCTGGAGAGGGACTGGGACAAGGGATGGAGGGGCAGGACAAGGGGGAATGGCTTCAAACTGTCAGAGGGCAGGGTTAGATGGGATTTTGGGAGGGAATTCTTCCCTGTGAGGGTGGTGAGGTCCTGGCACAGGTTGCCCAGAGAAGCTGTGGCTGCTCCATCCCTGGAATGTCCAAGGCCAGGTTGGACATCAGTGCTTGGAGTAACCTGGGATAGTGGAAGGTGTCCCTGCCCGTGGCAGGGGGTGGAACAAGATGGGTTTTAAGGTCCCTTGCAACCCAAACCATGCCATGATTCCATGATAATTTTGGACTCTCCTACAGCACCTGTCCTGCAGGAGTTCATGTGGCTGTGGCTGCTGTCACCTTGGGATGGGGTGCTGTCACCTTGGGGTGCCTGATGTCCCTGCCTGATCTGCTGAACAGCTGAACTGATGTTTTAGAGACTCAAACCACATCAAGGCAGCAGGGCTGAGCAGGAATGGGTGTCAGACACTGTCTCAGCCAGGGCTTGGTGTCAGGCTGTCCAGCAGAGTGAGGCTCATTTCAGGCAGAATTAACCCCAGGTAAAGGATTTTAAGCCCTTCTAGGCATTCTGGACATTGAGGAGGGAGAGATCCATTCAGAGGGCAATGCAGGAGAGGGGTTTAACTGGACAGAACCCCCTTTTTCTTGGTTGCAGCTTCTCCCTGAGGTCCCTCCTGGAGCAGCTGCCTGTGCCGTGGTGAGATGGAGCCCAGGGGAGGTGCAGCAATTCCTGTCATACAGCCTGGGGTGGCTGTAACTCAGCAGGACAGAAACTTGTTTGTCTGCAGGCTCATGTTTGGGATAGAACAGCTTCCTTTGGGAAGGAAAACACAGCTCCCCTGAATAATTTATGGGTTTTCCTTAATTATTCAATAATAGGAGCCCATTCTTTGGTATTGAGATCCCAGATAAAATGCCAACAGTGTGTTATGTCTCTAAATCTTATTTTCAGGAGCAGTTTAAGGCCAAATTTTCAAGGTTATAAAAGCAACTGAAGATGGAGATAGCAATTTTCAAGACTAGTAATTAAGCCAGGCATCAAATTCCCAGGGAGCTCAACCTCTGTAGGCACTTAAATGTGGCTTTTGGCACCTAGTGACCTTGGCATCTTTCTCAAGAACAGAGAACAGAGGGAGTAGAGATGACTTCCTATGCCTGAATTGCAGTGGAAATTTTTATTAAGTAGGAAATGCAAAAATATCTTTCAGCGTGTTTATTTTGTTATCTGCTCTCTCATGATACAGAACAAAAAATGAGACTTGTAAAATGCTGAAGTGACCACCAGGCTTGTTGTTTTGAGGCTGTACAAATAAGTGATGCCATGTTTTTCTTCTGGCTCATTTAAAATTTTGTGTCTGTGGTACCAACTTTATGTGGCATCATTAGAATGCCTGCACCAAAAATAACTTTACACTATTCATTTCTTAGAAGTCTGAAATGTGACTAAGAACTGCTAAACCTTTTAAGGGTTGTCTTCCCAGCTGTACACCACTACTGCCTTGGCAGATCCCCAGCATGGCTGGGAGTCCTCTCTCTATTTTCTGTCCTCGAAATGTTTTCTGGATCAGAGCTTTTGACAAGTAAAGGGTGTGGGAGTGTCACGTTCAACAGCTCTGAATCATTAGGAAGAGGCTGAACTGGAGTAAATCAGCATTCCTGCTCAAGATTTAATTTAGATGAATGCTTTAAAGTGTTAATTGAGGAGGTTTTTACATAAACAATCCCTTTTTAATGAAATATCGCTTTGGTTTACAGATTTATCTATATATGGGCATACTTTATTTATTTCATGATCAAATTTTTAACTGAAACTATAACAACTCAATAGAACATTATAATAAATAATAGAGAGTAGTGGAAGAATAGGACAGGAATTCCCATAACCCTGGCATGAGGGTTATCTAGCTCCCACTGGGCATGTGCTAACCATACCCCACTCCAACTGGTGCTCTTTTAAACTTCTATCTGATCACTTAAAGAATACTAATTATTTACAGAAATTATATGGTAAATAATTGGGCACAAAATATATATTTTTTAAATTATAACCTGCTTGTGAATGATTCACAAAGAGGGAAATAGGATGCCTTATTTAGGGTAAATTATTCACTACTATGAAGTGGTTTGAAGTGCTGAAAATTGACATATATAGAGCTGTGGTGAAATTTATTAAATACTTGAAGAAGGAGTCACAAGAACATTGCAAAGCACAGTTACTGGTGGTTTGTAAGAGTCTGGAAGTGACTGCTTAGCATGAAGGTTCTGCTCAAGAAAATCACCCAGCACTGCAGACTGGTATTACATTTTCTTTACATAAATCTCAGATCAGAACAGCCCTGCATTGCTCACCTTAACTTGCATGTGGAAACCAGGGGAAAGCAAATGAAATGGCAGAAATTACTTTTATCCAGGCTCTTGCTTCAGAGCATCATTTCAAAAAACATCAGCTTTTGCAATAGGTTTTTATAATGCCCAGACAAACAGCAGCAATTCCTGGTACCTGAGCTGTTGTGTGTGTTACTTGACAGCTGTCAATCAATCACTGTTGAAATTTACTTTTTTGTTATATGTGTTTTATGAAAAAAAATGGGAGAGCATTCTCACAAGCTGGCTTCATTAGCATAATGACAATAACACAGCACTTCTGGAGAGAAAAAGAGCATAAGGGGAGTTTGGCATGCCTTCCACCCCAGAGTCTGCATGGAATGGGAGTTTTCCAACCAAGGCATTGAATCTAATTTCCTAAATCTCTAGGCTGATAGTGGAAATAGGAGAGGGAGTAGAGAAGGGATTATTTCAAGTGAGGGGTTATTGCTATTGAGACTGAGCAGGGCTCTTGGGAGATGCCAGCCTGGCTTTTAGTTTGAGCATTTCACCTTCTTACTGTCTGACTTCGTCTTGATGAACATGGTTATGGCTTTTGTCTGTGTTTTATTTTGCTGAGGACGCTAGGCTTGACATATGTGAGATATATATAAATAGATTTATAATATACTCGAATGGCTCAGTTAATATCATCAGGATGGCCAGAAGCAGTAGTGCAGCATCTGTGGTGGAGATGGGTTTTGTCACCAGCTAAGTCAGCAGCACTTCTAAGTTGTTGCTTTCCACCTGTAGCAAAACAGGGATGATACCAGAGCCCTTTCTAGGTCAGTAACCAAGGACTCTAAACAAATTTCACCCTGCATGAACTGGTGTGTGGTAAGCTATTTTTTAAGGCTTTAAATGCATTGGCCAACCTGTTTGTGACTTTCCAAATTGTAGTCAATACAGAGCTATGGTGATTTTCCCCAGCTAAAGACTGAAAACCTAGTTCCAATGCTTGAAATTATTACTTATTACAAGAGTCCAAGAGAAAAGCTTGTGATTTGAAGCCCAGCTCTGAAAATAAAACAGAATTCTGTTTCTGTGGTAGCTAGGGAACAGGCTTGAAAAATCAAGCTTATCCACATGTGTACATATAGATGTGCACATTTTAAATGTATGTATATTCTGAAGCTTTTTTAATGCATATTTATGTAATCACAGATCAATATTTGTGTTTATATGTTATATGTTTAATTGTATATTTAAAAATTCAGTTCATGGTAAATCATAATTCTTAACTGAAGAAGCAAAGTTTTTCCTCCTTGCACAAGACATAACCTATAGAGTGTGCCAAGAAAAATACCACAGTTTGTGTGCCAAAGCACTGCAGTTTTTGCTGGTATAAAGAAGTTAAATATAACTCATTTTGTAAGATGTTGTTTAATGAAAATTCTTGCTTTTTTTCACACTGGTGCTGTTTATTTTTGTCAAACCCTGGCTGGTTTGTTAAATATCACTAAATGATATTTACAAGTTTGCAATGCTCCCACGGACCAGGTGCAAAGGCTTTATGTATCTATCTAGCTATATTTTACATACATATATTTTTTATTATATATAATCAAAATGAGAAATTAATGACAAATTCCCACCTACCCATCATGAGGCATGTCACTGCACATTGAATGTCATCCCATTTTATCTTTATTCAGTTTATTGCTCAGGGAAATGGATCAGACAATACAGCCCAAAAAACTGAATATCCAGTAACTTTCTATGACATTTTCCAGCAGATTAAGGTTTGCAAATGTTCTCATGGACTCATCTCTTGATTTTTCCAGAAACTTCTTCCCAATTCCCAACCCAACACAGCTGAAGTTTGAGTTCTGTCCTCACTGCAGTCCCAGCCCTCAGGATGAACCTGTGCTTGTATCTCTACTGCAATAATCTCCCACTATTTACAAGTACCAGCCATAAATACCTTCCCCTTGCCCATAACTCTTCATTTCTCACCCCTCTGCAGCCACATTTTCAGTGCTGATTTTGCAGTTGAACTCTCCACCTGTGTTTGGGAGGAAGGTTCCAACCCCAGGCTGGGGGCACCACGGACACCAAGGAGAGCCATGAGATCACTGAGGTTAGAAAAGACCTCAAAGATTGTTGAGTCCATCCCTCAGCTCAGCACCACCACCATGTTCACCATTAAACCATGTCCTCAAGTGCCACATGCACACATTTTTTTGGCACTCCCAAGGACGATGACTCCTCCACTTCCCTGGACAGCTCATTCCAGTGCCTGAGCACTGCATTGTTCAGTGATTTTCAAGGCTCTGGCTGGCTCATGGTCCTGTTATCTTCAGCCACTGTCTGCTGGCAAGCTCAGCACTGTGGGTCCTGTCAGCATCACCACCAGCTCTGTGTCACAGGTGGTTTTCCAGTTATTCTGGTGTTTTCTTTAGGTACATGAAAAGAAAACTGCATTTTCCTCCACGTCCCTTGGTTGTCCTGGATTATAGACAGCAAATGATTTCCACATAATTCTTCCCAAATTGCCAAGTAAAACTGATGATGTCAGTTTAATTGATTCCAGGATGACATCAGTCAAACACAAGTCTCTAAATATTTTCAGCTTCCAAACAGGGTAAACAATTCCACTTATGGCTGAGCATCTCAGCCTCTCCTTCTGTGGGTGTTACTGCCTGGACTGCCCAGGACCTTCATGCACATGTACAACTCTACCTGCATTATTTCTGAGCAAGGTTACAACATATTTTGGGATGCATTTACATATATACATAACTATAAATATATTATTATATAATATATATTGTATAAATATATATAAAATATAATATAAAGATATATAAATAGATATAAATATCTAAATATATATACACATGTATATATATATGTGTGTGTGTTTATATATATATATATGTACCTATATCTCACCTAAGAGTACCTCAGAGCACATCAGTAACCAGTCTGCAAGATCAGACTCAATTTTTTCTGCTTAATTCTAAGCTATTTTAGATGATCCAAAGAGCAACTTATCACATTCACCTCATCACTGGGAAACTCTTAATTCTGGCATTCATGTGTAGTTGCTGCATCAAACAAGCTAAATTTATGACAGCAAGTCTAATTCCAGGCACGCTCTTGAGTTCAGTCCACCTGAGCACAAAGATGATTTGATTGATAGGGAAAATGTGTGATCTGTCTGTCTCCAGGGTGCCATCTTTTCCCATTGTCCCTCTGAGCTCTCAGTTCTGACACCACTGAAAACAAAGGGTCAGGTTACTGCTCAAAATGGAATGATTTTATGCCACTTATTAATGCAATTTCCTTGCAGGCAAGCCAAAAGAGGATGGAAGAGCTTGACATGCTTTTATGCCCCATGAAATGTAGGATTGAAGACCATATTAGCACAAATATATTGGCTCCATCTCTTTCTTCAAATGTATAGCTAATGTGTTCTAAAATTAGTATGAATCAGGTTTCTCATAGAGTGTTTGAAAACTTTTTACCTTGATTTCTGACATGCAGTATCTGAACTGTATTTTAAATTTAGTTATGAGCAGAGACAGCCTATTGATAGTCAAATGATACCTCTGGTGCCTTATCTTCCTGTTATTTTGACATTTTCCTTGTAATTGGTGATTGTGAAACTCCAGAATTAGCAAGATGGAATTACCTGATACAAGGAGAATGCAGTGAATTATGCAACACTAAAGTGGAACAGAAATATATCCACAACCATTTTCCTATAATCATTTCAGGTGGGTGTTTGGTTTCAGAAACTGCAATTTATTCTTCATAGCTCCTTTCATCCAGAAGAAATGGACTACAAGGTGTTTTATAGACTGTGGTAATTTAACTTACAGCAGTAATATAGGCACAACATGGCAAACAGACCTTCTAAGATGGCAGAGCAATTAATTAATGCTGAACATTAAGCACCTCAGTAGCCCCAAGATGAAATCCACTGGAGACTGCTGACAGGCCATTTTAATGTTAATCACATGCTTACAACCTTTGCTGTATGGAGGGCTTCATTTGCCAACACCAAACAGTTGAAGCAAGAGAAAACAGGAAAGACAGTGAGGAGTCACTCCCAGGTAAAAAGTTTTCCACTTCAGAGGTTGCTGAAATGGCCACACTTACTGATACTGTGCCAAGATGTGGCTGTTTCCATTTGGATTTGTCACTGATAAGAGTAAAACCTTGCTTACTCTTCCCTTTATGGTAAGTGGTCAGTCTTGTGGTGTCAGTGTGTTGAATTCTGGTATTTTAGGCTCATTCAGAACAGTCCCAACTGTTTCCCACAGGCAAATAAAAATGCAAATTATCACAAGGTGGAAAAAGTAAGAGCCAGCCTTCTCCTTTGTGGAGTTGGGGTTGTCACCAGCCAAAGACAGTGGAGGAAATTCCCTAAAATTATCTCTCTGTTTATGTCTCCTCCAGTAAGTGACATTACTGATTGATGGTGCCAGAGCTGTGGGTTTGAGTTCAGGGCTCTGGTGAGCCAAGGGAAGGAAACGTGATGGATTGGGACCAGATTTGATCCTCTTAAAATCACCCAATGGAAATATTTCAGGCACTGTGTGAGATTTGTGCACAAACAGTCCAAGAGATTTCTGAATCCTTAAGAGGTTTCAGTGATAGAAAGTGTTTGGGATCTGTTTTGTATCCTCTTGTCTGTCTAATGGGAGTTTTGTGGATTTTTCCTGTGTGAGCTTTGGATGACAGATTGCCTTCAATTTCAGTGAGACATATTCAGTCCTCTTGACAGTTCCTTGAGGTTTGTTTGGTTTTTTATATAAACATATACATTTATAAAGCTATGTAGATTAACCAGTTGGGAAAAAAAACCCAACATTTCTCTCATCATAATGAATATAAGTGCACCCTGAAAGAACTATCACACAAAATGAAGGATGGAGAGTTGTGTGCTGACTCTGTGCTGACAGCAGTAAAAGTTTGGCAGAATACATTGAAACTTCTGTCATTAGAACTATTTTATTGCAGCTGGGAATAACAAGAACTGTGAGAACTGGTCATTAGAGACAATAAAAACAGTGTTTGGTTTTTTTCTCCAGATAGGTAAATCACATTTTGAGAGGTAATTGATAAGCTAATGCTACAGAGCCAGCTGTAAATAAACCATCCATCCCAAAAATTATATATATCCTTCCTTCAGTCACAATTCTAAGCCTCCATCAAAGATCTAATTTCCTTCCTTTAGCAGGGGAAAATGCAAGCCTTTATCAAACAGTAATCCTTTTAACAGAAATGCCAATTAAAGCTACCCTGTTCTTTGTGCTAGATGGGTTCTTACCATCTGTCTTGCAACTCTGTACTGTAAATAAGAAGGAAAATAAAAGGATTCTCAGTTTATTACAGCTTTAACTGTAGAAAACAAAATTCAAGCATTCCCCTGATGTCAACAAATATCTTTCTTGGCACCCAGTAGAAGCAGGATTGTTCTCCTTCACTCCTTCATTTCTGCTTGAATTAATGGGCTTGGTGTTCAGGGTGCAGGGCTGAGAGCTGAGTCTGGAACCTGCAATTCAGGGCTGGCAAGACTTTACTGTGCACAAACAGACCTTTGAAACACCTTTGGCAGATGACACAACAGCCCCTAACAGGAGTGGCAGCAGCTAGAAAATATGAAATAAAATTTGTGGAGGTGGGAGCTGCAAATTGGGGGTTGGAACTTTTGCTTCTCTTCCAACCCAAACCATTCCATGGTTCTATGAAATGTCCCTTTACATTTCTGATTAAAGATTCCTTGGAACAAATCAGTAATTTCTCATCAGCTACATTAAGACCATGACTTCTTATTTGGAAATGGGATGTCTTTTTAGACTAAGAAGTTGCATCACAGCAAGGCCCTGAATCATGTTTCAAAGTAAAATCTCTGGCATGCTCTCCTTTCTCTATCATGCCTGCCTAACTGCCTGTCCTCCAGCTCCAAATCAGGAGATGTGACAACAAAGTTCATCCACAGCAGATTAGAAAAGAAATGAGAGTCACTGCTTCTCCCAGCTACAGCCTATTTTCTGAAAAGTACCATGAAAATAATGAAAAGATGCTCAAGTCCTCTTTTCCTTAATGTGTAAGCCAATTTTACATATTCCATGAGCCCTTTTCTTTGATTTTTTAGCAAGTGATTCATAAGTTTATTTCCATGTCCTGTGGGACTGATATTCTCACAAGCTTTTTCTGTTCTGGCAAAGGCCTGATCAGTGGGCCAAGAGGAGATTGTAGAAAAGCTGCAAGCCTCCAAATTTACATAAACTGATTAAAAATGGCATTAAGTGTTACTAAAAGTGGTGTATAGAGATCTGCAGAGGTCTGATTGTCCTCCTCTCCACGTTGGTTCTGTTTCCTAGGGGTTGCCCTGTCCATGGTGAGTGTGGGGCTGAGTGTGGTGGAAAGGGTTTGCTGGGTGGCCCTGGCTTAGGCTGGGACATTAAAACTGGGTTTGGCAGATGTCTCCTATGATGAATTCAGCAGGTTATTTTGGCAATCTTTTTAACTTTTTATGAATTTGCAAACATAGGGGCAAGGAGTTTAGGGAGCGATTGTGTGACAGGTAGAAAACCAAACAAGACTTTGCTCATTTCAAGACAAAAATATCTTCTTTAATCAAAATACCTCCTTTAAACTCTTTTTTAGATTCGGAAAACATTTTTTTTGTCTCAGGCAGAATGACAAAAACCAAAGTTTTGGGGTTTTTTCTACCTGCATGTCATAAGGCAGACCCCAATGCATTTATTCAGGATTGGATTAATAATGTTCTTATTAATGGTATGAATGTTAACAAAAATACCTTTTGTTGGCCCAGCTTTTCCTTTTCCTCCCAGCTTTGTCTCTGCTAGTCTCATGGTTTTGCAGGTTATTATTTCTGCTTCATACACCTCTTGTGCAGACCTAACCAAACGGTCCCACAAATTCTTGGTGGGTCAGCATCTTCTCTGGGACTGGAGCAGCAAAATTTCAACTCCCCTTGGCACCTGGGGAGTGCAGCAGGGGCCAAAGGACTTCCCATCCTTTTAATAACTCCTTTAACTCTCCCATCTCCAGTTTGATGGCTCCTGTTTTACTGCAGAGTGAGCTTTCCTCTTAAAGTTAATGACACCCTTTGGTTTCTAAGTATGCAGTAAATTGGTCCCAAGGTGTCTTATGACTTTGACTTGTTGAAACATCCACCCCATTCCTTGCACAGCTTCTCTCATATTAAAGCATCCCTGCCTAGTTTGTGGCAGTGATGGGGTTTCTGTTACACAGTCATGCTTTTGATTGTGTAACTGTTAATTAAAAATTTGCACATCTGCAATGTTGAGATGTGTTGGCTGCTGTGTGGACACACACTGAACTCCAAACACGTGCACCTAACTCAGACAAAGTTTTATTAAGGAAAAAGTCATTTCATGCATCATGGAAATTACTTTCTCATTGAAAAATTCTAAGAAATAGGAGGAGAAGAGTATAAGTTACTCAACACAAAATGTTCATTCAGCATGTATTGAAGTAAATGAATCCTGTTCATCAGATCATGCTTTCTTTTTCACCACAGCAGCCCAAATCTTACAATAAGCCTCAGGAATATTATGTGTTTTCCAGACAAAAGCAATCTGAAATATCAGATTCATAATCTGGTAGAATTGTGCTGCCTAGGAAACCTAATGGTATATAAGATATATCAGTGGTATGTGATCTGGGGTAGCAATGGATGTTCCTAAGCCAAAAGAATCCATGATTGTGTGTAAGTAAAGAGGACCAAAGCTGTGCTATAAGGGTCTCAGGAGAATATAAAGGAGTTCAGTTCCCTTTCCAGCAATGTGTGGGAATGCACTGGTCATCCATGTAAAATATGAAACACTTTACAAAGTAAAAATAGGAAAAATATCATAGAATGAAAAATACGAAAAAATATCATAGAATGTTTGGACATGTGTCTAAAAAAAAAAAGCAGATTGTACCTTCCAAATGCTCTAACTCCTGCACAAGACACATAGGTTATAATTTCACAAGAATTTCATAACAATGAAAACAATGAATACAAATGAAAACAGAAATTGCAGAACCTCTGGTGGAGTACCTGTTCTGGTAGGCCATGCTAGAGTTTTGGGCATATCACTTGGCACTAATAAATAATAATAAAAATGCAAATAATAAATAGTAATTAATTGGAAGAATGCACTATATAACAAGGAAACAAGGCAAGTGGCTTTTTTGCATCATGAACATAAATAATACCATAGTGAGAGTTTTGTCAGTCTTTCTCAGTACCACTTTCTAAACCCTTTTCTCTGAATGGTCTACTTGGCCTGTCATTCATGTGGCTTTTGAGATAAAACAGCCCTCCTCATGCAAGCACTCAGGGAAATTACTGAGGCCACTGCTTAAATAACTCTGCTGGAGTGGCTCCATCTGTGAACGGCATGAGCCCACGGAAAATTATTCACTACACTTGTAAAGAGAAAAAGAGAGACACACATTGCAGATAACCTCAGGGCTTGGCAGTAGGTCTGCAACAATTAAATCAAAGATTTTCTGAAGGTGACCCTGTGGATGTTCATTCCTTACTCCTGTCAACAGTGGACCATGATGACAAGGCGGGCAGAAGGTAGTAATGAGACAGTTTGATTGATCAGTGAATGTCAAATTAATTCAGCTGGAAGCTTGCCAGAGCAAAACACAAAACTGCACAGCGGAATAAATAGAAGAGTGGATTTGATACTTTGGCTAGAACAATGCCCTGAAACCGTCAAAAGGATGTCTCAGGCAAGCAAAGTTAAAAAATGAATTCTGTAATGAATTATTTGTCATTCAAAACAAATTCGGTTTTACAACAGAAGATAAAAACCTCAGCAGGTTTGCCAAAAGGAGAAGCAATATCTTAGAAAAATGTTAGTGGTACAGATGACGAATATTCATTTATCTTTAGGCAATCTGAAAATTCAGCCTTTTAGATTAAAATCAAAGGAACCAGTCTGGAGTATTCAGTAATTTAAAATATAAAGGAAAAGGGCCCCTTTTTCACCATGTTTTATATGTACAGGCACGTATCATTTTACAGAGCTTCTTCAGAATCAATCTTGAGAAGATTGGTCTATTAAATATATTTATCTGGATTTGATTGCAATCATTTATGAAATGTTTATGGTCTTGTGGTGTATGCACAGAGGGGAACCCTGGCTTGCTGAGCCAGTGGCAAAGCTTCCCTGACTTCACAAGGTGCTGCTACATGTACAATTGTTCCTCTTGAGCTCAGGTTTGTACCTGATAATTAAATATAGTGGCTGTTTTGAAACTTAATTCATCCCATTTCACTCCTATTAGCACAAAAGCAATATTCACCTGCTTGAGAATACTCTTGCTAGAGAAAAGGTCTCCACAAAACTTGTGCCTCCATAGAGCTCACTGCTGTAAGGCAGCTCCCTTTCCAGGGGGGCTGCACATCCAGAAAACCTTCTTGTTAATGGGTGTTACCTGTCTTTGACATGATGGGGCTGGAAGGGAGGGGTTTGGGGGACTATGGAGAGCTCAGGGCAAGGGGTAGGAAAACCTTCAGCACAGCCCTATCAGTTGTAGCATCCCACCTGCTTTTCCCCATGCTTCTGTCAGGTGTGTTCTTTACAACCAATTTTCTGAAACCAAAAAGCTGGCTCAGTAAATGTGAAGTCTGCACAGTAGTTATGCCAGCACAGAGTTGTATCAGCTGCTGGCAGCCCATAATTACATAGCTGCACACTGTTAAATGTTCTTTTTCACAACACAAGTGGCATTGTCCTATTTAGACTGTAAAGGTACTTATAGCTGGTACTTTCTGATGTGAACTCATCCTTGAGTGGGAACTTGCTGCCATTTCCCACAGGTTTGTTATTTATGCTGCAAGTGCAAGGCAGCACAGAAAGATTGCTAGCTGGGCTTCATTATCAGCCCTTTATGCATCTGCTGCAGGTAGAAGAATTTTCCTTCCTAGTGCAATGCTGATGTTGCAAGCACAGAGAGAGCTCATATAACTAGGGTCAGTTCAATTGCTGAGTGTCTCCTGGGAATTTGCATGCCATCACACTTGTAAATTAATTTCCTTTGGCTATTCTGTGCTCCACTTGTGTTAATTTTCTATGAACATTTCTACAATATGGTTATATCAATTAAAATATTCATAGGATGACTCTTTCTAGACCAAGGCATATTTGCAAGGTCGACTCTGGTACTTGCTCAAGTACTTGCTCTGAAATCATGAAGCACTCTTGCATTGTGTGTAGGAAATCCTCATTTGCAAAAATCCACACTGAAAACAGTGGCAGATTAGTGAGAAATTTTGCTCCTGTGTTGGAAGAGTCTCAGGGCTCAAAATGTATCTGCTACCACCAGGAAATGCTGATGGTAAAGCTCTTTGTGCAACAGCTCCAGCACCTTCAGTGGATATTCCATAAATCAGGTTTTGTATCTGGAGGAATAGAAGTAAATTCCTCAAGGTGACTTTCCTGTGAGTGGCCAAACCCGAAATTTTGCTACTGCAAAGGTTCAAAAGCTGGGAGCTCATTCTGCACAGTGCAGAAGGAGCAAGAGGAGAGCAGTGGTGGGACAACGTCCTGTGGATTTTCCCCACAGGCAGCACTCACAAATCCACTGGTGTTATTCTGTCACAACAACAGGACTGCTGTGAGCACATCTGGGCCTTGTGGCACAGACTGGAGGGTGGGTAGGAGCAAGACATGGGAATTCAGCCACCAGCTTCAGTGGAAAACAGATTGAGGTGCTGTCTTTTTATGCATTTATCTGCAGTGATTAATTTTTCAGGGAGTCAGGGCAGCCAGCTGCCACTGAGCTCTCTGTTCTGGGCTCCAAGTGTTCGATAACTTCCCAGCTGGAGAAGCCTTTGTCCTCACCTCATCTCTTTTTCGGTCGTTCCCATTATCACTTGATAAATATCTCATGACCTGATGCTCTGTTTTACCCAGACCTGCACCTCAGAGACCTCCCTGCAACTTCTGCTGTCCCAAACCCAAGAATGTAATGCATCAATAAAAAAAAAATAATGACTTGATGTGACATGAAGTGAGACCTGCAATACCCTTGGTATTGTGTGTTAGACACATTGCAAACCATCACAGACTGCAGGGTTTAATGGCTTGCTGCAGTTCTACTGAAAAACTTTGCTTTTTTCATCTGAGTAGAAATTTGTCATGTATTGTGGAGTAATAACCCAGCCTGATAGAAGACAGAGCCTCTGGATGTGATCTGTAGAATTATACCATGCCTATTTCATTATTTGCTCATTGTTTCTGCAGCTATAAGTGGATCCAAACTCTTGTTTGGGCACTGCCTGCCCTTGGTGAAAACTCCTGGGTTTTTGATAGAGGTCAGCCTGTCTTGTTAGGGTAGTGGAATGACTCAGGGGTAAGAACCTACCATGCAGAAATGTAGGCAGCCAGTTTGGTCCGAGTAGGAGCCTGATCTCTGATGGGCTGAGCCACCTTCAAGAAATGCCGGTTTCTTTCCACCATGAGGGGAAGCTCAGGAGTCATTTGGGTGCCTGAGCAAAGGGCTTAAACAATGCATCCTCTGCAAAGGGCCAGAATTATCCCTAAAACTGCACAGCTCATCCTTCCTCCAGGAGCACACATCTGCACATTGGTAAACCTCACCTGATTTAGTTTTGGCACTGAACCATCTCTTGGTTTCAGAGATGCAGATTCCTGCATGTGAGGGAAAGGCACCATACCACAGTTCAGCTTCCAAGAACTTCCACAGAAAAATGATCACTGAGATTTTTGGATCTTTTAACTCTCAAGGCAGGGCACCTGCTGCATTTCAAAGTAATAATTTTGTTTGTCTGGGTTTGCACCTCTTGCAGTCTGTCATCAAATGCAATGGGAGGGATCTCAGCCTACCCACTGCCTAGAAATTCCACTTATCCTTTCTTAGAATAAAAATAAGTATGTTTCTCTCATATGTGGTAGTGCTATTTAACTCTTCAGTTCATTGACAATAATACCCTCCCCTAATATTTATTGTATATGTTTAAAATTTTTACTTGGTCTTCATTTCCAGATAATGTCCTTATGCCCATGTGATAATATTTTGATTTTCCAGCTGATATGCATTTCTCATAATGCAGCACTTGAATGCATAGCCATGGCTCTGAAATTTGAAGAGGTATCATAGGACTGGAATGAACCTGAAAGTTCTTTAAAAGCCTCTCCTCTCTTAAAACACTTTATGCAAAAAATCAAGTGCAAAGCATTCCATTGATTAAAGATTATTTAGCAAGTTTGAATAGCTTTCCAAAGAAGCCACATATCTAAAATTTAGTCACATTTCTGTAAGCCTGTGCCGATGTTTCTGACATGATTTTTATTAATATTAAAGGAAGGGAAATTATTTTGATTTTTCCCAAGAGAAAGAGCAGGTTTTAATGTGGTGAGAGGACAAGCATTTGCTGAGATTCCTGTTGCTGTGACTCATTTACTGATCCCACTCTTTCAGTAATTAGCTTGGATGATTTCTTTTTCTGCCACTTGGCATTCCCAAAGCGTATGAGGGAAACCCTGGTGGTTTCTGTTTGCAGCAGCTGAGATGAGAAGGGTGCTGGGTCACCCCTGAGCACAGACTTTGGTCTCAGGGTGGGTGCCTGTCCCCTCACCCCCAGTTAATTGAAGTGTCAGGTCCCAGCAGATGGATTTGGAGGTGGAGTGCTCCTGCCAGGGATGTGGCATCTCAGAAGGGTCACCTCTGGGGAGGGAACATTTAAAAACATATGGGAGGAAAATGCCACTGGGGAGGGTTTTGACACCTTGAGTTTCTAAATTGGCAGTTGGATATGAGGAGAGATTACTGCAGGGAGGCTTTCCCCTTCTTCCGAAAAATCCTTTGCTGCATTTTGCAGTACAAAGCAATTTTTAAGTGCAGGGAGGGTGAAGGGAGGGAAGCATTAAAGATAAGGATTGTATTAAGGGAAGTGGCCAAGTTTGGAGCCACAGCAGCATGACAAGATTGAGGGAGAAGAGCAGAGACTGATTTCTGATGTGGGATAATTTGACTTAAGACCGTGACTATCACTCCCAGTTTTACATATTGAAATGAATGCAGACATGCAGCAAGAACAGTTTGGGAGCATCTGATACATGAAAGCATGAATATGATATTAGGTGCTTTTAATTGCTGGATTTTTGGTGTCTCAGGCTCGTTTTAAATATTTCCCATAGTTATTCTTTCTTAAGAAGCTATAAGGGAGCTCCTTCGCTCTGCAGAGCGTGTTGGACGTGGAAATGTAGAAAGCAATTGAATTGTTTCTATACTTTATGCTATAAACGACTTATTTTGTACAAGAGCAGCTTTTGTAAAGCTTTTCCCTCATTAAGCCACTTCAAGCACCCTTCTGAGCTCAGTGTATGTTGGCCTAGGTTCAAGATCTGCTCAGAGCAGAGGGGCACCAGGGAACCCATTCCAGGTCTCAGGCACACAATCCCATCTGCTCCTGCCCTGACTTCAACCACAGCATCTGAGGGGGTGGCTCCAGGTTGCCCCCAGTTCCTCTGTGGCCTCACAGACTCCCAGCTGGCTGGAACTGGGAAAAATGGAGATTTCTGCCCATTGCACTCACTGCTCTCAGCCAGGACCATATTACATCCAGATGTGCTCTGTTAGGGGTTGCAATGAGTGGGAAGAAACTGTGGCCCTCGAAATACAATCCTGCTTCACCAGCACATCTGTCTGCTCTCAGCAATATCTGCTAATCCCCAACAGCCTGATTTATGTGAGTGGGTGCTGCTCTCCCCAGACTTCATTACAATTAAGTAGTTACAAATTGTATGAAAATTTAGTCATAATACTGCAAAAGTTTCCTTAGGATATTCTAAAGGAATCTTTTCATATGAAGCAGAGAGGAAAAAAAGTGGTAGCTTCACTTAATTCAAGTGGAGATACTTGATGTGCTGATATTCTTGGAAGATTTCTGTCAAAAGCTTAAGTTCAGCTGTAAATATTTCTGTCAAAAAATACTTGAGCTGCAGTGTTGAGGAGACAAATACTAATCTTGGGACTTTGGGAAGATGAATTTATTGAACAAATGCTTATAAAAATTAGCCACAGGGCAGTTCTAAATAAAGTTGATATCTGCAGGCAGCACATTAGATTAAAAAAAAAAAAAAGAGAGAGAGAGAGAGAGAATTTGTTGTCTTTACTTAAGTGAAATAAAGTGGGTAATAGGATGCCCCTTTGCAGCTCATTTGCTGACATTTGAGACACTTTAAATACACCTGTGAAGAGTCTGGCCAAAAGAAGGGTTGCACTCCAGCAGCTCTGGAAGCAGGGCTGGTGATTTGAAATTTTAAAATTATGGGAAGAAAATCTTTTTGCTGGAAGAGTCAAGGACAAACCTGGAGTTAAAGGGAATTGAATCAGAAATCTTTTGTAAATTATACTCCCAGGCTCCTTGAGAAGAAAGTTTCACAGATGTAAGGCAAAATAAGTCCTTGAGCTTGATGTCCACCATTCCTGAGGTAGCTGGTGAGTACTTTTATTGTGACTGTGTTTATGTTTTTGTGACTTGTGAGGAGCTGCAAATCTTTGATCTAGTTTAACACAATGTAATCCTAACAGAACACTGAGGAAGGTGCAGGAGGCCACTGGGGAGCTTTGTCACCTGAGGTGGCTCTGCTCGAGAGGGTCCCAGCACAGGCTGCACAAAGAGCAGCTTTGGGAGCAGGGAAACCTCCAAACAAACATCTCTTTCTGACCTCCAGGAATCTGCTTTTCTGTAGGGCTCCCAAGTCTCTTGATAGAATTCCCCAGCAAATTCAAGAAGAAACATCCAGGTTTCTGATGGAGATTATTCTGTCTCTAAACACTGACAGATTATCCTTGCCAGAGACATCTCACACCTGAGCAAAGGGAAAAAAAGCACATATCAAAATGGACTTTGTCTCTTTTAATTTTTTTTTAATAATCTTAAATAAAATAAGTGAAGGGTACTTCCTGTAAAATAAATCATGAGGAAAATAAGCTTTCAGTGCCACAGTACCCAGCTCTCTACCATGGATATTCATAAAGTGATATTTAGCTCTAAAACACAAATATTAATGAAAAAGAGGATATTAATAAAAGCAGCCTTTTCATATTTAGGTTGTCTTTTGCTTTGTTATTTTTTTCTTCAAGTTGCAGAGTTATTGCTTTGCAAAAGCCATTAAAAAGCTCCTGTAACTGCACTCTCTGTTGGAGAAGGATGTCATGTCTAAAAATGTTGTCACCTTCAAAATACTGTGAAAGTCAGGGCCAAGTTATTTTAATCAGGCAGTGCTGGAAGTTGTGGGTAGAATCATAATGGGAAAAGCAACATTTACCTTTATATGGCCAATGCAGTAATCCTGGCTCCTCTGGGGAGTCACTCAGAATTATGTGGATGGTGAGATTAGTGTATTACTAAAGCATCTGACAGCAACAACAGCTACTGTGTTGGCTCTCTAATGCATTAATAATACTTAACATTTCCTAGTTGTAAAGCCCCTTTTTTTACAGGTTTCTTGTGCCTGTCCTTCCTCACAGCAGCCAGCTCCAGCTGGCTTGAGACATGGAGGAATAGGAAAGTTTTCTTAGGAAAGTGATTGATTGAGGTGAGGTTGGGGCTCCTGTGGGAAAAAAGGAGGCTGCCAGGTTCATGCTTTGGAAAATGCCACTGAATAACAGTGTGATTTTTATAAATGAAGAGACCCTCTTGTTTGGGAGAGATGTGACACTGTGCAGGAAGAACCTGATGGTGATTCTCAGATGAAAGGTTAATGAGAGAGTCATTTTGTACCAACATAAAATTCAGCTTGCACTGATGGCTTCTCCATTTGGAAAGCTCTATTTTTATTTTTTTTTTCCCTGCAGGGGAAATCACAATAGGTGAGAGCTGGAATAAAGGAAATTTCTTACTCATTCTCCTCCAACTAACCCCAGGCCTCCAATTTACACCTTGTGCTGCTTCCTCTCATTTGCTCCATTTGCTGCCCCCACCAGCTCTGGTGCCAATTGTTAAGCTGCATCCCTTTGGCACTTTTCAGAGGCTGTGCTAGCACAGTTACATCTCACTCATGGAAGTTCTGTTCCAGATTCCCTTCACTGTTTTATGTACCAAAGCTTCTTTTCAGGAGGAGCACAGCCCTGAGCAGGAGGTTCTGTGACAGGGGCAGGATTGCTGCCAGCCCAGCAGAGTGCACAGCTCACCCAGGGCCTCAGAGCTCTGTTCAGGCTGGGGTTTGTTTGCAGGGTTCCATTAACAGCATTCCCATCCCAAGCCTTGTTTTGTCACAGAGCCCCCACGAGCATCCTGTGCCCCCCCAGCCCTGGTAATCAGCCTGGCTACCTTGGCCCCTGCCTCCCAAGCCAAGGCTGCCAATCTCCCTCCTGCTACCAGCCAGCTGAACAGGCTTCCATAGTGCTCTGAATTGACTTTTTGGGAGAGCTGGAGTTCACCTATTCTGCCTGGCTGCTCTGCTAACAAGGCTCAGCTGCCTTCTCTGGGCCTTGACAGGCTGGAGAAGGATTTTCAGGGCTTGGCTGAGTTCACAGGCTGTGGAACAGCTGCCAGTAGTACCTGAGGGCTTCTGTCAGTGGCTTCATCTCTCCTGTGAGAGCCTTCCTGTGCATGTCCAAAATAAGCACTTTTCTCATTGGAAAGGAGATGAGTGAATGCTCCTTCACCATCCCTAAAACCTCTTCCCCTTTCCTCACTTCTCACAAAACTATCCAAGAAGTGTGCCAAGGAAAATAATGAACCTGTATGTGGTATTTTACTGCTATTTTCTAACTGTGTATACTATGTCAGATATATTGAAAGGAATGGGATTTATAACACTATTATGGTTCTGATAGTTGGCCCTATCTATGGCTAATCTTATTTTTTTCTCTGAGCTCCCCTATCCTTTGTTGCACTCTGATCTGATTTTTTTTTTTTAATGTAGTGATATCAATCTCTAGGAGGCAATGTTCAGTCACAATAAGAATTTTGATGGCACTATTTATAAAATGAGGCCAAAGTGACTAGGTAGTTATTTCCTTTTTTTTTTTTTTTCTTTTTTTTTTTGTAGTTACAGACTCATTAGAGGAGCCTCATCCACTTGTAGCAGGCAGGCCAGAGCACACCTTATTAGTGTTTAGTAGGAGAAAATCGTGGCATGAGGCAGCAAAGGTTAGTTACAGATGTGTTTTGTGATAGATCTAAAGCTCTCTGTTTTAACACTTGCTCTGAAGTAAAGCTGCTGAACCATGGCTCTGTATTGCAGCACATTAAAATGCAATGGTAATTACCCTCATTATGAGAACATCTCCTCATATCTCTTGAAATCCTTGCTTAAAAATGTATGAAGGGGGAGCACACCACTCGTGCAGCCCACAGAATGGGGGGGGTGAAGGGTAGGAGTACATTTCTGGACAGCAGAGGTGGAAGAGATGTCCCTCCCTGACTGAATTCTCCTGCAAAATGCCATCTCAGAAAAGGTCTAATTCAGCATTCACCAGTCAGAAGTTTCCTTTGTCCTCCCTGCAATCAGCACTCGCAGAGTCCCAGTGGTCCCCTTTGCCTTATCCAGCCTTGGTGCAGGAGGCACAATTAAAGGGCTTTTGTGCAGGTGTGTGCTCACCTGGTGCTCCCTCACACAAGTTCCCTTCTGGGGGTTCTCAGGTGACAAGGTGAGAGGTGGTTTAGTGGAAACAGGACTCATTAAAAGTCAGGTTTTTGTTTCCAACCTGGCCACGCACACTGGGGAAAAACAGTTCTTGTGCTGAGTGTGTAACCCACAGGATTTGGTTTGAAGAGCTGTAGTAACCTGGGGACAAAAGAGGGAAGCCTTAATTAGAACTAAAACAAGCAGGTTTTCAGCCACCCTGTACTTGGTGGGATACAAGAAGGCCTTGCACTAAGAAAACCCCTTGATCTACTGAGTTTCCATAACTGCCACCTCCTAGGAAAGCTGTTCTGTTGAGTGAGAGAACAAAACCAGGAAATATCTCCATCCTGAGCAGTGCTAGTGTGTTCTGCACTGTGCTTCCTAGCAGGGGACAGCACTTTGATAAGGATCAACATCTGATCCTTGCAGTGCTCTGGAAAACTTTGCTGGCATTTCTGTGCCTTGCAGCTTGCTGCTGGTTCAGAGCCTCCAGGAGCTGTATGAGCTGAAAACCAGTCAGCTGGGTAATTGTGGTAATTAAAAGAGATGTAAACTTTCCAAGTAGCTGACACTTAGTCATTACACCAAGCTGTCATGCTTGACTGAGCTAACGTTAATTCCGATATCCCATTATATCTTGCTGATACCAGTTTCAAAGATAGCTGCTGTGTTTCTTCAGCAACTTGCAGCTACAGTCATAAAAGTATTGATTGCAGTGGGCTTTGACAGATGTGAGATGTATTTAAGAGAAATTGTGCCATAGATATTCTTTTACCTCAGCTGCTCAATGCTGTATGGATTCCAGATACATCCTTCTGGATTTCACTGGTAGAGTCCTGTGGAATCTGCCTGAGAGGTGCAAGAGTGAAGAAACACCCTCTCCTGGGCTGTATTTTTAGTTTTCTTAGCATAGATCTCTTTGATTTTTGTACCAGAACTACAGAGGTGCTGGGGAATGAGAGAAAAAGCAGGTTTTAACCAACTTAGCCATTTTCTTTGAGCCTTCCCCACATGCTAAGGTACAGACCTCAGCTGAAGTGAAGTCTTCTAATTGACTTCAGCAAGCTTTGATGGAGCGACTGAGCACTGAAGTTTTCCATTCCCTGGGAATTATCTACATATTTAACAGTTATTTTATCTTGTCTTCTTGCTGGCATCCCACTGATTTCCCAGCAGTGAATGATTATTTTTAATGCCTTGTTAGATTTCTATAGGTACAGAATTCCCAGCCCGTGGAAGGTGCTGGGAGCCATGCAGGAGCTATGGAAAGCTCTCAGTTACAGGATATAAACTCTGTGTTAGTGGCAAGTGGGGTGCTCACAGCAGCCTTGGTTCTTTCCAGTGGCTGGAAAACGTGGAAGTTTCTATGTTCAACCCCTAAAGGATTTTTATTTTTTTTTCATAACTATTCCACCTTTCTTTATCTTGTAAATGAAAAGAAGTTTTATTAGGCAATAAATTCCATTTCTTCTGTATGCAGTTTTGAACTAGCATGTGCCCACATTGAAGCATGAAAAAAATACTGTCAGTTGTCCTGGGATATGAAAACTGAAGAATTTTTTTCTTGTCCTTTTAAAAAAAAAAAAAAAAATCACTAAAAATCCAGCAACTTGAAAAACTCAATAATTATTGGCATCTCTTAAAATCATGTGCTACCTTCCAGCATGGCAGGAAAAAGAAATCAGGAGCAATCCCCCAAACTTGCATGAGATGTGGGAATAGCAAAATAAAATATTAAAAGATTATTCATAGTTTATTTCTCTAGCTTTGGCCAAAAGATTTGTGATCTGTGGGCTTTCATGGAGACAGGTATGCTGGCATTATGAAAAAAAAAAAACCAATTTTTCAACTCTGTCTAAAAGATTCCAAAGCTGTCATCAGATCAATGTATGCCTTAGAGTGGAGCTTGCAAAAATCATTCCTCAGCTAATATTCTCAAGGACAAGATGGAGTTTGATTTGGCTCTTCCAAGAGATATTTCTGATTGCCTTGGAAAGCACTATTTTAAATTGGGGGTGAGGGAGGGTGGTGCAGAGTTTTATTTTTAAAGCACTTCAAATCACAACATCAGTCAGCCATGAGGATGGAGATTCTCCTTCTTTCCTTAGAAAATTCATCTTGGATCTTCTATTTTATGCCTAATTTGGAACTGTTTTAATGAGGTCATGAAAATCATCCTGTCTTCCAGAATGGTCCAGAAGTTGGTTTTGTTTGGGTTAGTGCTTCTGTTTGTTGGTTTCTAACACTGCAGCATAGAGGAATTTTGGACCTTTTTTGCCAACATTTGCATTTGATTCATATGTAATAGACCCTTAATGCTGTGTAAATGGATAAGCCAACAAATCTTACCAAAAAATGCATGGAAACATGCTGGAGACAACAACCCCATACTCAGTGCTCCTGTACTGAGGCATTATGAATACCAACAATTTACTTTCTTTTTTCCCCCTTTCCCCAAAGCTGATTGACAGAGAAAATTAAAATGGCAAATAAACGTTCATGCTTGTTTATTTAAAGAGGTGCACAGGCTTTTTCTGTGCATATCACAAGTTATTAAATAAGATTTGTGCACAAGGCTCCCACACAGTGCTCACCCCCCAATGGGCAAATAGACACATTGCATGGCCACTGCTCAATGCAGGAGCCTGAGAGCCCAGAGCCTGTTTATTCAGCCAGCAGTGCCATTATAACTGTGGATATAATAGGGGATCTCACATTTTGAAAATCCAAAGTCTTCTCCCCCACCCCTACCATGGCAGCAGTAGCTCCCATGAATCACGTGTGAATAATTACTGATGGAGGAGTACCTGCTTTAAAAGCCCTCAGGAAAATGATTGCAGGGATGGTTTTGCTCAGGACACCCCACAAACATCACTAAAGTAACAGACAGACATTGCAGAGCAGAGCCTTCTTTCTTTTAGGCTGGTTGGAGATGTGGTCAGAAGGCAAATTCAGTTCTGCTCATAGTTAATTTCATTAATGAAATAAAGTATGAAAAGGGTCTCAGCTGCCCCGTGCTTGGCTCAGAAAGGGAAGAGATTTTGTGAATTTAGTTTAAAGTGTTTACAGAATAAGCTTGTGGGTGGAATTAAACCAGGGACAGGTTTTGGGCACAGCATAAATGGCTGCTGATAGTAGGAGAGCTGTTCTTAGGGCAGGTTTATCCCTGTTTATTTCGAGATTTATTACCCTGAGCACTTCTGCTGGTCCCCTCATTTAGTTTGCTCTTCTAGCTGCCAATTTTAGGGAATTTTTTGGTGTTTGGTTTTGAGGGGTTTTTTTTGGAGTTTTTTCCCTCATTAATGGGAGGAAGCAATTTTTCTCCAGTTGTTCCTTCTCAAAAGATGAAGTGGAAAAGGCCTCATAGCAGGAGTGTCTGAAAGCTACTTCAGTGTGCACAGCTGAACACCAGCACAGGGAACCAGAATGAGCAGGTCCTTATAGCAATCCTGGTAATCAGTTGAGATATTGGTGGACTGTTTTATAGGGACTGGGAAAGCCAAATTTCTGAGCTATCCATGTGAAATGCAAAAATAAAGGAAAGAGTAGGAGAAAATTCCTTTCTCTTCTCTTCACATGTGTCATTAGAAAGCCTACACTGGCACAAATCAACACTGATTTTTTCCATCTCTACTCTGAAGTGGATTTTTTCTGCCTTTTGGTAAGATGTGGAAATTCCTGGTTGCTCAGGGGTGTAAATTAGCATGGAGAGTGGGTCTGTGAGAAAATTCAGCACAGGTTTCCAATGACACAATTTCCTGTACATACATGGAATTGTATTTATTTCACTTAGTAATACTTTGAAATGAGTTCTATTCTGGTAAAGTTGTGTATCAAGCACATCCATGGAAATGAGCTGGTTTCACCTCCAATCCTGATTTTGTCAAATTACATCAGGATGGAGTTTCCTGAGCCCCTGGAGTTGTGTTTTTGTTCCTCTGTCACCAGGTGTGTCCCAGGCATGAGCTCACAGTAGTCTCCATCCTACTGTTGTACTGGTTAAGGAAAAAATTACCCTGGCATCCAGCTCAAAGATGTCAAAGATACTGAGAAGAAGAAAATTTGCCACTTAGCAAGGCATGTTTTTACAGTCATTTTTCCAAGTGCATCTTCAACCTGTTGGGTTAAAGGGTATTTGTCCTCCAGATCCTAGTGCTTCATCATTTACAGAAAGGAGAAAAACAGCCTTATAAAACTGGGTAGTTTGAACAGCAGTACAGTCAACTCTAAAAAACACAGCCTTAAAGACATGGAAATCTTTCATGCAGTGTGCCAGGCAGTGATCCTGGGCTGATGGTTGTAATTGTTTATCACTCTTCAGCGTGATCGATGCAGGCGTTAACCACAGCGCTCCCTTTCAATGCCATTGATTGGAGCTGCTCCCACTGACAGTCCCTGGTGTACACCACAGCTCTGGCTACATATTAACATGACTTCTGAATGGCTGGGGAGATTTAGACTCAAAGGATGCTATTCTTCACTGATTTACAGCCCTCGCAGTGCTCCTGAGGCTTCGTGGAATGTAAATCAATGGAGAAGCTGGCCTAGGTGATGAACTATTCCATTACAGAGGAACATTTCCATTTTGGTGTATTTACAGTATAATGCACTTAGATCCTCAGCTGTTACCTCTAAAGCAAAGTAGGGGTGCAGCATTGGGAATAAAAAATAAAAACCCCTATTTGTTCTTTGAACACACTCACTTAGAGTCATTACTTGCCTTTTTCCTGGTGACTGAGTCAGCACAAAAGCACAAACCTTAGAAAAGCAGTTCTGGCAAATTCCCTGCAGTTTGACACGAGTTCACTGTGTGTACCTTAGGTGGATGTGCTGCACTTGCTCACTTGTAGGTTATTGCCTGGGGTACACGTGCCTTCACTTGGCAGGTTATTGCCAGGAGTGAGCTGTGAGCCCTCCTGCTCAGACTCCTGCCATCCTCCAGCAGCAAAGTCTGAGACAGACCAAGGACAGTTTGCTCTGAGCAGTTCCAACCTGCACTTGGGCAAAGTGCTCTCAGCAGATCTGTCCAGTGGTAGGAGCTTGCAAACAGCTGGTTCATGGTGTGCTCAGAACATGGCACAGGCACCAGGGCAGGAGTTTGATGGCTGAGGATGACCAAAGCTGCTTTATCTGCTCTGATCTGGGAGCAGATTCAAGCTTTGTTTCCCTCAGGATCACAAAGCTGAGCTCTGTAAGCTTAAAAATTGATTCAGTGATTTTTATTTTTATTTCATTTGACAATGAGTATAAATATAATAGTACTTCCATATCAAAAAGAAACTTCCATTATCCTCTCACTTGAGCCCTCCCCATTAATCAAGCTGAAGGAATGGATGGTAATGGCTCAGTTGTTTATTGACAGCCATTGGGTTTCTCCTCAGCCAATTCATGATGCTTGTCTGGATTAGTGTTGGAGTCTACCAAATAATCTATGAACACTTCAGGCTATTGACAGACCTCCTTGCAACACTTTTAAATTGTTTTTGTGGAAGTCAGCTTGCAAAAGGCTGACTATCAGAGTGGAGGAAACAAGTGCTCCCCTCCAGCCTTACCCAGAGTATTTGGGGCTTGTGCACTGGACAAATCAAAACAATCAGAATAATGTTGTGATGTCTCCAGCTGCAAAACAGGTTTGTGCATGCATGGCCCTGCCAGGGCCTTGGTTTGTACAGCCTGCATTGGTAGGATGCATTCTTCCCCACGTGCCAACAGAGTTTGCAACTGCCTGCAAGTTGTCACCCAAAATGTCACAGTACATCCCCTCCCTGAGCTCTGGAAAGTGCAGGTCTTGCACCACATGCAGATGTCAGAACTTGTAGTAGGGGAAAAAAGCTGAGATTTTGTTGCTGTTGTAACAGAACAAATCTTAGAACAAATATTGAGATGTACACTTGCCTGCACCATGGGTGCTGATGTAATCATGGCTCCTGTTTGTTGTTTGCCTTTTCAAAACTTGTCCATGCCAAAGTTACAGCCACGGTATGCAGTGGCCTAGAGCATGAAAAAGCAGCAATCCTACATCAAATGAGTTTTGTTTCTATTTTTCTTTTCTTTGTTTTTTCAGCTCCTCAATCACTAATCACAGGCACAGATGAAATCTGCCCATGGCTGTATCTCTAGACTCCCACTGACTTGGAGTAATATTATACAGTGGGACCTGAAACCAGAGGTCTTGCCTTGGTTTTATTTTTCTTTCTGAAAAAGAAAAACTAGACAAGGGACTAGTCAGAGCTCAGAATGGGAAATTTGAGTCCCCAAAGAAATTATTTCTGTGCACCCACACCTTGAAAATAGGTTGTTTTCCTACTTCTTTGTCTTGATGTCTCAGATGCTAATTGCCTAATTAGCAAGCTGACATGATCTCCACTGCTGAATAACTGAGCAAATTAGGGTAGTGCTACATGTGTGTTACTTGAAGGACATGCTTCAGCTGGGATTTCCTTGAGCATCACGTATCTGTGGAAACCTAATGAAACTGCTTTGTATTGAGTGCTTGTGATGATGTTTCTGACCTTTTGTGCTTCCACTCCATTCTTGGAAAAAGGACCTGCATTTTAGGCCAACTTGCTATGCATGTAAATCACCATAAGTGGTGAAATGACATTTTCTTGATTTGACAGAGAGCACTAAGTATTGTGCTTTTGTTCCCTACCTAATGAATCCGAGCTGGCTAACTCTGCATACTGTGTGAGCTATTGTACCACGCTGTTAAAACCTAAGGAGCTTTTTATTGGACTTTCATGCTAAATAACTTCAAAGGTACCACCTGGTGTTTTTATATAAATTATGAATGTTTTAAAAATACTTCAGGTAAAATACTTTAATAGCACAGTTTCCCACTGCAGTGTCTCACACTATGTAAACTTTAGGTTATGGCTGTTTAGTCCTTTCCCCACCAATGACAGTCTGCTACATGGGACTCAATTACAATTATTTATGCAGCTTGAATAAAAGGTTTCTTTAGATATTTGGTCTTGGAGCATTCATTCTTGTTTTGTAGGTTTGGTGGGAAACACCCACAAACATGATTTTTGCTGCAGTCCCCTAGGTAGCAATTTTGAAACGTGGCATAAAGATCATCATAAAATAAAACCACTGTAGCTTCAGAGAGGAGCACAGAGTTTTCCATGAGTTTGATCTTGCTCAGCTTTACTGGCAGTTGTGGAACTGTCATCTCTGTGTTCAGAACTGCAGGAATATCAGGAGTGAAGCCCTGCAGCAGGTCTGGAATGTCACTTCTGGTGATGTGTGCAGGGCAGATTGAGGATGATGCTCTCCTGTGTGAGAGGCTACGTGGGGCCAGTGCTCAGGGTTGTCCTCCTTTAACAGGACCTCCTTTAACAGGGCTGAAGTGCTGCTGTGGGGCAAAAGTTTCTTGCATTTTAAACATGATTATCTTACCTAGGCAACCTTTCTTCTGTCTGCTTTTCTGCTCTCCTCATTAATGTTGACTTCAGGATGTTCCCTTGTACCCTTTCTAATGAATTTATGATCTTTGATACAGAAGTGTTCACATGAGCTGGGGTTGTCTATAGACTTAACTGCAGTTAATAATGGAGCATCAGCTTGGAAGTAGGATACTGTGTTCCATCATTGCCAGCAGGGTCCATCACCTGTGGGAGGAACTTGGCTGCTGGGGGAGCAGGATTGTTTCTGTGCTGCTGTGTTTGGTGGTGAGGTCACTGGTGAATCGTGATAAAACTGGAGAAGCTCCCTCCCAAATATTTGCATAACACTGGCCAAGTTGGTCCTGTGAATTTCAACAATAAAGGAGACCTGCAAGGTAGCTGTGTGTTTGATTCTGAGCAAGGTTTTTCCTAGAATAGGCAGTTATTTGCTGTACATAACTCTTGTGACCATCAGCTGTGCGTGGGCTAACAGTACATTGCAGATCAAAGTATTATTTCTGCTGGCCTTGAAACTGCTGCCTGGAGTGAGATAATATCTGCAAATGATGCATTGTGACTGTTGACACTGGAAAACTGTTTTGCAATCTAATACAGCAAAAATAAATTATAAAAGCAATTGGAGAACTTGCGAATGTAACAATTCGGCAAATATTATTTCTTTGACTTCCTATTTATTCATACATTTGTAAATGAAAAAACGTCTTTTATCTGCCCTTTCTCAAGGGCAGATCCCTAGTGCCATGGTAATTGAAAATTAAGAATTTACAGTATCATAATTAAATTCTACCCTTTGAACTCATGTAGACTTTAGCTGCATATTAACAGCTTCCCACGCAGATCATGAGTGGCAAGAAGTATTTTGAACACCAACTGCTGCAAGATAACATAACAAGCTCTGACAGCTTCCTAATTACCAAACTACCCACTAGTTAAAAACTCTTTCATACTATAGCAATTCTCTTCCTTGCACATAAGTCAAAAGGTATAACTAATTTGTCCTTTAATTGATATCTATATTGCTGTTTAAATAAAGGGCACATTCTCCCCCAATATGCTTAAATATTAATTTGTCACCTATGAACTGCATTTAGGAAATAATGGGAATGACTAAGACTTTTTTCATTGATTTTTATCAATTTTACCACAAAGCATTTACATCTTATTTGATTATTAGTCATGTTTAGTGATTGGCAAATCATGTACAGTGATCCTGAGCAAAGCTGAAGTTCAAATGCTTCTGTGCACATGAAAGATTCCCACCGGGTCCAAGTCCCAGTGCTTGTGGCTGGGTACAAAACATTAAATAATTAAACCTTAAAAAAAGGTTGCAGAGTGGGCAGACCTGGCACCTGGACAACAGCAGAGGGACACCAGCCTGTAGCACAACACCCCCTTCCCCACCCTAAACTCATCATGGTTTTATGATTATACTCAGTAGATACTCCTTCCCTACACCAAGGAGGGGGAGATGGCTCTGCTGGCTCAGCTAGCCCTAACCCCACCAAAACTGGCCCTTGCCCAGCACCCAGTGCCGTCTCTCTGCTTTTCCTGTTGCTGGCTGTAATTTAGGAAAGAGAGAGGGAGAGAGAAAAAAAAAAGGGTTCTGGTGGTTTGCCAGTTTGGAAGGAAGAGTGGGAAGGTGATATGGAAGCTGCTGTTCCTGCATTTTCAGCGCAGACACAAAGAGCGGATCTGGGTGGGTCTGAAGGTGGAAGAGGGTAAAACAGCGATGTTCTGAGCGCAGTTATTTCCAGAGGGACGGGAGTGCTGTGCAGCCCCTCCGGAGGATCCGCAGCGCCGCGCCCGGAGCGCTGCCGGGGGATGCGCATCGCTCCGGGGCTGTTGGCGGGGGTGCCGCGGGTTACTCAGCCACTCCTGTCTTCTGCTCTCGGCACTTCGAGAGCCTGTCAGCGCTGAAGGCTTCCCTTAAACTGCAGCCAGAGGAGGTGGGAGACCGCTAATGAGGCTGGTTTTGGGACATTCCTCACGCTGTGTAAATACCCCTCAGAGAATGTACTGTAGGCAAAGACAGTAAGCGCTGGTTTCATTTCTGCTTTTCTCTTTTGTTCAATACCTGGCATGGATTTAGTAGGAATGCTGCCTTCAGTGCCTGTAAATACACTGGGATGTTTTGATGTTGATGACTAAGATTCCTTACATTTTTAGGCAGCTAAAGATGCAGGCAGTGCTTCTCAGAGCATCACTCAGTCAGTGCCTCACTCCATCAAGGCTCTGGCAAGAGCAGGGGCTCAGATGAACCCACAAGTACTGGCTGGACCTTAGCTTGCCACTTCACCCTTCTCCTCTGCCTTTCATGATGCACAAAACAGACTCAGTTTCTTACCCCAGCCTTCTCCCTTCAACCATGCCACGTCCTTTGCATGCATTCCTTTAATGGTCACCACTGAATTCAAACTGCCTGCACTCAGTGAGTGGCACAACAGATCTATGCTCTTACAGCACACAAGCAAATCTGAGGTCTCTGAACCCAAAGAGGGCTCAAAACATTTTTCAAAACTTTTTTTCATGCTTCAGGTTTTTTAAAATGGCAGGGCAGAACATTATTGATCTAGCTAAGAACAGTCTCTCCATAGCAGAAAAATAACAAGTTACCCAGAACAAGAATGTGGTGACCTGAGTACAAGTTACTCAAGAGAATCATTAGTTAAAACTTTAAATTATTTTAGCAATAATTTTTTTCTTTGTAAGGAATTTCTGGGTCATGCTTTTAATTCTGGCTGAAGCAGAATCAGCTCAGTGAGGAAAAAGGTAATTGATAATAATGCCTGATGAGACCAAAAAAAAAATTGTGGCTCTATCTGTCATTAAAATATTTTTAATAAGCTGCCTTGGTAGTAAGAAATGTCTTTGTGTGCTTGCTTTTCTACTGGAAAGAGAAAGAGAAAATACCAGTACAATGTAACAGAAGAATCACTGGCAGTCTGAGAGATTTTGGTCAACATTCACTTGTGCCAGGTCCCCCAGATTCATTTATGAGTGAGTCAAATGTGGAAATATAAACCTGATGGGGAGAGGTAAAAGGGGATGGTCACTCAAGTGGCAGACCAGTGTGTGCATATTCTGGGATGAATATTATCCAAAGTGGAACAGAACATGGATCCACTCATGACTGTTCTGTACAAGATGTTGTGTATGATCTATGTAGGGACCAGTCCACTGGTGTGATTACAGAAAACCCATTCAAGGTCACCTCCATGCCTCCCAAAAGAAGGAATATTTCTATACAGTTCATAGCAGAAGGTTTATATTCATGGGGTTTTCCCACTGTTTCTGAGTTTGCTTTGGACCCATTAAAAGTCTCTTTCCTTCTATGTTCCCCTGTGGATGGTGTGGAACTCCTTGTGTGGAACGTGGCCTCAGTGCCTTTGTGGGGTGACAAGTTGGCCATGGTCCATCAAAGGGACTCTCATCACAACAAAACTGGTAGAAACAGGTGGAGGGAGGGAAGTGAGCAGATACCACAGCTTTAATGAAAAACCAATTCTCTCTGCTTCTCTGGGTGCAACCACCTGGCTTTTTATATCGACTGCTGAAATGTTCAGTAATTGTGTAAAAGGGACCTCTAGACAGAAATCTATTTTTTGTTCCTCCTCTCCTTTGTATTAAGTGAGCTCTTCTGTAATGTTACTTTTTATAGCCTATAATCATGGTAATTATGTTTGGTTGAATCTTTCACAGTAGTCTAACATTTAGTAACATTTATCTCACTGTGCTGGGACTGGAAATCTTCCCTGCCATCAGATGCTAATTCTGTTATATTGTTGTGGCAATATGGGAGCTAAGCCTAAGCACAGTTGTTACTTCTTACTGTTGTTACCTTTGGCAAATTACTTTGGTTATTACCAGTAGCTGCATTTGGAAGGTCAGTATTAAGCAGACCATGAAGAAGATAAGAGCAATAGAAACATTTAAATGTCCATGGATAGCACAGAGTTGTTGCACTGGTCAGCATCCAGCAATCAACAGGCCTTGCTTTCAGCATTGTGCTCATTGAAATGATTATTTTTTGTTGAAGATCCTCTGGTGTGCTTTTTCAACAGAATGTACGTGTGTCCAAAGCTAACTCAACCAGAGACATTCTCCAAAATGCTAATATTGGTATAGTTTGCCAGCTTGTTTCTATAAATGCTGGACTAGGTAGCATCCTTGTATCATCAGATCAATAAGAGGAGGTGTCTCAAAGGACAGAAGTTTGGAGAATTTACACTGTGGTTTCTGTGACATGCTCTGGAAAAGGGAAGTGCACATCCCTTTTTCTCCCTGTCATCTGCTCACTTGCTGTCCCACTTTGACTTCACAGCATGCCTCAAGTGACAGGATAAAATGTGCCAGTGCTTCTGGCAGCAGGGTCCCAAATCCAGGGCTGCTGCCTTTCCAGAGGCAGTTAGCAGATTGATTGTTCTCTCCAGCACCCAGCAGCACTGGGCTGCTCTGCCTGGGATTTAGTGACCAGGGTGCTCAGCAGGGGTGGGTGCTGAGAACATCTGGGGCTCTGCTTTGCTGGTTGAAGGTTTGAGCTACAAATCCTCTGTGCAATGGAAAGGAAAGCTCCAGCACCATCAGTTTTAGCTTTTTTAGCATTAAAAGGTAAATGGCTGATTGCAAGCCATGTTCTGATATAAAGTCTGTGGATGTGTGTGTTCAGGAAAGTGTTGGGAGTAGGGCATTGGAATTGAGGGTTAAGATCTGACCCACATCTGCTGATGGGTAACTGGACAGAGGTAGTGATTTCAGGTACTCTGGGCTCCAACCATGAGATGTTTCATAGTCATTTGGAGGCACTGTGTAAATGTAGGAGTTGTAGCACCAAACTACTTCACTAGATCTGCTCAAAAATTTATAATATTTTCTTGCATTTTACCTGTCCAAGAAATTTTTCCTCCTCTCATGTTTCCTAGTGGTACTTTAAAAACATTTTAAAAACTAAAAATATCAGCCACCTATGTATCATTGAAGGACAAATGCAAGTTGTAGCATCAGCTGTAATTATTCACTTGTGTTCCTTGAAAAGCCATTTTTAGCCACTTTTGCACATTTTACAAATGCCTTCTGTGCCAAATCATCCATGGAATGTACAAATCATCTCAATTGTTAAATTCATTAACCTAACAAACTGTGGACTAAAAGCCACATTTAAAGCATGCATCCTAAATAGTATTCTCATTATGTGGAATCAGATTAGTCCCTAATCAAATTTGATTTGGAGCTTGGAGCAAAAGGTAATGGAGTATGACCCCTGATGTAAAACAAGGATAGGTGAAGTGAGTGTCCAGCACCACCATACCTCCATTTTGTGCTGTGCCAACTAATTCCATCCTTTCTGAGCTTTTTCATAATTTTATAAACAGATTTGTACTTGCTTAGCTCCTTACCTCAGCTTCTCTCACACATACACAACATCTGCTAAGAAATTTGCAGATATTTGTCCCAGCAGCTTGATGTTTTTGCACATTCATGTCACTGATGTAATTTTAATAGCATGGCCCAATAATAATGATCCAGTCTATTATTGTTGTGCCAGCAGACTGAGCAGTGATGGGACACTGGTTTGGGACACAGGAGAGAGAATAGAACATTTCTGCTTCAGAAAGTTTGCTGTATAAATAGAAAAGGCAGGACAGGGAAGAACATGCAAACAGAAGGGGGGAAAATGCTAAATAGAGACAAATGTTACAGTCAATTATTTCTCTCCCAGAAAATTGTGGAGACATGGGGAGAGAGACTTGCAATAGAAAGGAGAGGAAGGACTGAAAAAGACCACAGAATTTCCTGCTTTGGGATGGTGGATTTTTCCTAGGGGTTTCCAAGCACATTTGAATGATGTTCCTTAATGAAGGTTTAGGAAAACCATATTTTCCCCAGTTGCAGTCTTAGGTCTTCCCTGCAATGTCCTATTTACTTCATGCAGGAATATTCAGTATGATTTTGAAAAATCAAATCTGTCCTGCAATTTTGGTAAAGCACCTACATACAAAAGAATAAAAAGGTTTATACAGAGGTTTTCTATTGGGTTTTAAATTCTTCCTTTTTGAAAAACTAGACCTTCTTAGAGCATCCTTTGAAACTGTCCCGTTTCATGCTCTGCCATAGGAAATTCTTTTGTTTGCAATTGGCTAATTAAAGCTGTAGCTGTTTACAGGATGAATGAATACCATATCCCAAAGTTGCTTTAGCTCTTTAGTTGTGTATCAATAAGGAAGAATAGACTGCATCTACAAATACAAAGAACTTCATAAACAATAATTTAAAAAAATCCTTTGGATGTTCAGAAGCCCCACTGTCAGCTCTTTGGAAACCAAGAGAGAAATATTTGTAAAAGTGTGGTCAAGGACATGACGTGAGGTTACCACAAAGCAATTTAGCAGATAAGAGTGTGTGTGACAGTGCTGAGGTCATTGCCAGCCTGCTCATGAGCTGCTGCCAGGCTGATTTGTGACCAAGTTTAGACACCTGAGATTTGTGGCTGTCTGTCTGCAGCAGTCAGTGCTCTGTCAAGGTCCTTGCATATTTTCCTGCAGCAGGGCAAAATAAGGTTCCCTGTTCTACCTACTCGACTGGCAGTGCAGCACTTTCATTCTGTGACTAAAACCATCTCAGTGGGAAGGTGGGTGGGCTTTTATTGTCACAGCCACCTCAAAGCCACCCTCAGTAACCTGGTGCAGACATCCATCTTTGGTAATGAATGGGTTAAGATTAGTTAGTAAAAATGACAATGATTTTTCATAACTCGCACCAAAAACTGAGATTACTTTTCATTTGTGTCATTACAGAATTGTCCATTTGCTTTTCCTCTTTGCAGGTAGTTTCTTTTCTTCAATCTTCTCAAAAGTTTTAGAAGGTAAAAAAAGCTCCTCGGACCAGATTCTTCAGAGAGACCTAGGAAATTAATGGGATAGCTGGTTCTCTTATAATTCTCCTTTTTAAGCTATGAAAGTTTTAGATTTTTAACTTTTTGACCCTTTTAAGTAATTTTTTAAGGAGTAAGGAGTTTTGATTCTCCCTTCAATAAGGTCTGTCTTTCTTCTGCTGGAAGAAAATGTGATTATATAATTTGAACTATATCCAAACCTTTCTGCTTGCTAAAACCAAAGCCCCTGTTCCTGCCAGTTTAGCACCTGCCTATGAGTAGTCTTTGTGGGGACTTCTGGAGTTTATTTGGTGTCAGCATCTGGGTGAGAGCTCCAATAAATTCCTTTGAATTGAGAACCAGAACATGAGGATGGAAGAATGGCAGGCATAGAAAACAGCACAAAATCTGAGCAAACATAAATTAGTAGCTACTCTGCAGCTCCTAGTACAACTCCTGACCAAAATCCAGTTTGCACCTGGAATATCTGGTTCAGTTCTCATATCTACTAGGAGAAAGCTCCGTGGGTTTTCTATCCCAAACCTCTGTGGCTTTTGCCATTTAAATAAAGCAAATTCCTCACCCAGCCCATGAGAAGCTGCTGCTTCAACCCAGAAATTCATGGGAATTAGCTGCCTGTGCTGCCAGGGAGGATGCACAGCTCCAAATCCCAGCATCAGGGCCTGCAGGAGGGCAGAGCAGGAGTAATAATCTGATTTCATAACAAACAGTTGGGCTTCAGCACATGCACAAGGCATAAAAACTGTCCCTGCAGGCAGCATGGGGTAATTTGTCATAAATAAGAGAAACTATTTACTTAAGGCATAATTTGCCTATTCTGTGGGCCCCTTCATAGGAAATATTTTGAATAATAAAAGTGGGGTAGGGACAGTCTTCTCTTTTCATGATTTCAGTTTTTGAGGTGTTAAGAGGTTTTTACTTCTTGTATTAACTGACTGAACTAATGCTGCTTTTTGGTCTTGGCCACTACTTCACTGGACAAGCAATAAATTATCTGAAAAAGAGGAGCTAGCTGGGGAGAAAAGAATTTGGGTCAAATCTTATAAATAGCTCCTGATGAAAAATATAGGAACAAGAGAGAATTCAAAATCAGTTCATGGGAAATGCCAAAATGTTTCTTTTCAGCATTTTAATGATCCGACTTCTGAACTTTTTGCTTCAAATCAGCATTTTTAGTGTATTAAAAAAAAGAAAAAAGCTCTACATACTAAAAAATGAAACAATGCTCTGTTCAGGAGTTATATAAACTGAAAACATAGTAAAATACCTTTTTTGGGGTTTTTTTTAGGTTAAATGAAGCAGTTTAGATTGTGCCTATGCTAAATGTGGTGGTTTTCTTGTTGTTGATACAGCATACATATTTTGACATAAACCAATTTCCCTCTGAAGCCCAGAATTGGCTGGGACACTGGAAAAGCTATTTTTCCTCTTTTCTTCTCCCTGTTCCAGCATTCTTGAAGTCCTACATTTTCTTGGCAGACTTTTTAAGTGTGGACAGGCTTTTCTGGAAGCAAATCTATTTACCTATGATTAGAAACCAAATTTCTTCTGAAATATTTTTCACACCTGTTCTTTGTGAGACAAGACTTTTGCTGCAAAATAACTTTGCACAACACTTTCCTTGGACATGCACTCAATGTGCAATTATTCCATGTGTACTTTTTTAAAGCTTTGATTATCATGGCAAATGGAGGAGTTAAATTCCTGTAATATTCTGTGAGCAGTGAAAACATCCTTTGCATTAGGACTACAGACTCAGGAGTTGATTTATGTGCATTTGCAGACCACCAAAGGCTGGCACTGGTTGAACAGGATTGGTGTAAAACCCCTGCAATCACATCCATGTTTTTTCCAGCTAGGTTGGCTCCTGGTTGGAAAATGGGCCTCTAAAAGCTGCTCTGATGCTCTCAGGAATGTCCAAACCTATAAAATTATAGTGCCACGCCATGGTATTCTTCTCTCTCACTCTAGTAGCTCTTTCAATAATGTCAAAAAATCCTTCAGGAGTGTGAAGAGCAAGGAGCTGGATGAGGAGAGAAGGCAGGATGGAATGGTTTTGCTCAGGACCCAGCTGTTCAAGTGGCTGTCACATCTATTGCTTTGTTTGCTCTGTGTAACTTGCATGCTGTGAAAATGGAGGGAAAAATCCAATGGACATCAACAGACAGCTCTTAAAGTACTCTTATTTTGGCTGAGAGCAAGAGGTGGAAAGGAAAGCTGGAAAACCAAAAAGTAGGCAGCTGCTGCTGGCCTAATTACTGGCCAAATTACATTTGGCTTTTAATTTTCCACCTGACCTGGGACTGAGTGCACTGGGGGATGTGATGAGGGGGAGCTGGAGTCACCTGGGGTCCAGCCCCCAGCCAGCCCCACCAGGCTCAGGGGGTCTGACAGAAGCATGAAATAGCCCCAAAACTCCAAGGAATCTCCATGATCCTGTCTCTGTGGTGAGTCTTACTTGGGCATTCACGTGTCCTCACAGCACAGAATTCCTTTCCATTCAGTCCTTGTGCTGAATTTGTGCCATCTTGCCATTTTTCTGTTTGGGAAAAGACAGCTCCATAACTGAAATCAAATTTCTGACTGCTTTTTGTTGCTCTGCTGAGACTGTGAATATAGGGAGAAAAAGGAAGGAGGGAGAAATCTAGATTTTTTTGGTGGTATTACGGGTGAAGGAAATAGATAATTTTCATGAGAGGAAAGAAAAAGATTTGTGTGAATTTACTGTAAGTTAGAGTAAAACATTTCATAGATGTATGGATGTTATTATCTAGATCAAGAGTATTATATGGAAATACATTTAAGTTTTGTGCCCAAATTCCAGTTTAACTTCTGCCAAGTCAATAGAAAAGACTGCAGTGTGTTGGATGGAGTGAGATGTAGGTCTATAAAAGTGCTTTTCTTTCCACTGGGGACATTGCTTTGCTATTTGTACTCTTTGTTCCTTAGGAACATCTCTCAGAGGTCCTCCCTCTTTCATTTCTCTCGTCAGAAAGATGTTATTAATGATCTCTTTTTAAGCTTTATGATTCAATTCAGGTCACTAATCCAGTACACGTGTGCATAGTTCTGAAAACCTGAATTGTCACCACATTCATCCAGCCTGGTGTACGTAGACTTGTAACTATCCTGGAATCTGACAAATAAAATCATTTTAATGAACCACAGCAAACAGTTCATGTTGAAACAGCTGTAAGCACAGTATGCAAATCATGTTTACTGGTAGCTTATGCTCCAGAGAAATAATCTTTATATGACTGCTTTATTATTTACAGGAGTTCCAAAATTTAATTTTAGTCAACATTGACAGATGCCATCCATGTTAATAGTTGGGCTGCTATATTTGGAAAATGCTAAACACATTCAGAGATCTCATGTTTGTGAGTTGATAATGTGGTTGACAAATGGGTTTAACAATATCCACTCCTTTCTGAGCAGTTGGCTAAAATTCACCTGAGGTCTGTGGGAACAGAGTGAAGAAGAAGGTCAGAGGAATATGAATGAAGAGGAAATAAAAGGATGACTCCAGAGAGCAGTGGGTATAATAAAAGCATGACAGAGGATGATTAATTATATTTTAGAGTCAGATAATTCCCAGAGAATATGCGTGCATGTTAAAACTTTCTAACCTTTGGAGTTGTAATTAAATGAGAGATACACTAATCTGACCAAGTAGAGACTATTCTGTTCCTAAAACAGCATTAATGCATACATTAAAAATGTGTTATTTTAAATAAGCAGTCCTACCTGCCATGAATAAAGTCAGAGGCTATAAATGCAGAAGACAGAAATGGCAGTAAAAGAGCTAAATTAGAAGAAAACTCAAGGAGATTATGAGATATGGATGCAATGTCTAAGATGGTATAAGATGCAAGGAGCAGAATTAGTAGGAACGACTATGGCTGGAAGATAGGGGTGAAATCCTCCAAAAATTTTCTCTAACTTTTTGTTTTGAAGATGCTCATGTAAGCCTTTGCACACTTGCTGTCAAAGAGTTTGGTGGCTCTATCAGAGCAGCCTGAACTCAGCTTTTGAGAGGTTGGTGGGTTAAATTAGGGCAAAAGCTCTAAAAAGAGGGTTTTTTTTGGGAGTGTAAACTAGTCCATATGCTTCCAGCAAAAGAGAGCAAGGATGAGAAGGAGCATGGCTTCTCTTCAGTTGCAGTTCAAAAAGTACCTGAAAACCTTGCTGGATCTTGACATTGGCAGAGCTGCTCCTTTAGGTGAAATCTTGGAGCAGGTGGGCAGGAGCTGTTCTGGATTGCTTGGGGATAGACCTTCAGATTGCAATTATTTTCCATTTAACTCCATTCCTTAGCAGCAATTACTGAGGTGCTGGAATCTGAGGTACAAACCCACGGTGCTTTAATTTTTAATTAATCCAGAAGGTAGAGCTTGAGGACAATGAGCCGTGTCCCCATGTTTAGTGAACTTCACTCTGGTAAGAGTCAATATGTTCATTTCCACTTAATTCTACCAGAGCTACTGCAACCCTCCTTTTCCTACCTTGCTTTTAAGAGCACACTCTTGAGTGCCATCCCACAGCACGTATGAGACAGCCAGGGATCTGACCCAGCCAGCAGGAGTTTAGGAAAGGCAGGTCCTGCTTGGCTGACCTGATCTCCTGATTTGTGACACCATAAAAGAAAAAAAAAAACCCAACAAAATAACCCTGAAGAGATGAAATTGAGAAGGAAGGTATCCTTTTTAATAGATCTGGAGGTATCACCGAAGCCTGGGCATAGAGCAAGCCTTTATATTCATGGTCTGCTTAACAAGTCTATTGTTTGACATTAAAACTGAAATCTGTGAAATGGTTAAGTGCATGTTTAATCATAATGCATTGTGGACCCACTCATGTATCCCATTTTAACAGTTTTTGAGCTTTTTGAAGTACATATTCCCTTAAGTTTTAGGGTAATAATGCAGTGAATTGTGCTGATTTCACCCTGATCTCACATATTTTTAACTTTGCGGGCTGGATCAGCAAATTTTAAATCAAAGCATTTCCTGTGGCTTCTTGGATTAAAGCAAGGAAAATACAGCTCAGCTGTTTATATACAAACATGCAACAGTTCTAATGAAAGAATTACCCACAATGCCAGTGTAGCTATAGTTACCAGCATTCACAAAGATCTACATTAAGGGTGGTTAAAGCCAAATACATATTTGTTTCACACAGACAATATTATTCTTGTAATGGAACACAACAGCAGAAAAAAAAAGGACCTACAGATGCAAACATTAGCTGGGTGTGGAGTCTCCTACAAAATAAACTCTGCCTTTGCTAGTGGCATGTGTACTCCCAGGCTGCTCCAAGCTGTCAGAAGACAGGGGCATTCAAAGTGCTATTTTAGCACAAAGTCAGCTGAAAACCCAGCTCCCTAAACCCTCATCCCCAGCAGTGTCCACGGGCAGAGATGGTGAGGGACAGACACTCTCTAGCCTGCAGCAGCTCCTGCACCCTCATACTGCTGTAAATACCAAAAAAAAGGCATTTTGATTGTGGCAGAGCTGACTCTAAGTGATGGAGAAAGAGAATAGCAATAAACAAACAGAAGGCAGATAGTGAAAATAAAAATAACGAGTGGATGTACACTGTAATCAAAGGCCCTTTCTAATTTTGAGACACTTTATGATGCTGCTCTGTTCAACAGAGGTAGGTTGGGTTTTTTTTTTCAAGTCTATGGCTGATTGCAAGCAAAAATAACTACTGATCAATAGAAACCTCCACTGGGAGTGGAACATTGCCTGGAAATGATCTTAGCAAAGCTATCTGGCTTTTTGCCTTGCAGGTTTGTGCAACTACTCTTTCCCAGCTGTTCTAATTTTACTTGTATGCAGAAAAGTCTCTCCTAGCCTGTGCCCACCTTTGCATCCTGGCAGTTTCAGGGAGTGTGAGGATACAAAAGATGACTGGTTCCTCTACTTTGGCTGCTCTTAAACACTGTGAATTTGGTTTTGTCCAGATACCCCATGCTGGGATTGCAGAGCAGTCAGGGCAGTAACAGGCAGGGTTGGGAATCCAGGCACTTTCTGATGTGGGAGGATGATCCCAACAAGGAAATCTCACCTTTCCTAAAGAGAAAGGCACAACCATCCTTCAAATCTTGCTGATGTGACACAGAGGGGGAAAAAAAGTCACTCCCAGCCCAAAACCTGGTGAGTGGGGAAAGCTTGAGAGGCAGAGCCTGGGAATGGATGTTCTCTGTGCCACCTCCTTCCTCAGTCCCAGCAGCTCCTCTTCACAGCATGGCTCCACACTGATCCTTCAGAGCAAGGCAGGATAAAATCCTCAGATATTCTCTAGGCAGTTTTTTCTTTGCTTTATACAAAGAAAGCACAGTAAGTGCTGCGACCAGTTTTGTCTGAGATGAGTGGTTTCAAGCCTGAAAATGCAATACAATACAAAATACAAATACAAAACTGGCCAAGGATTCTCAGGATTCAGAATAATTCTGAGCTGTGTTTGTTTCAGCCAAACTTAAGGCAGTGCTGTGTTTTTCACAGGACCCAGTTGTTATAATAATATTTAAATAATGATAGCTGTTGTTGATTGATGTGGAAGGAAAGCTAAGGGTTGTCAGGTGGAAGGGCCCAGTTCATTAGTACATTTCCATCAAATCCAAAGGAAAAATGAGACAGTAAAATTGAAAATGACATATAAATAGAGAATTGAGAGTAGCAAAATGGGAACAGTCCAGGCAGGATGGAATACTCATAATGACATCTTCACCACGTAGGACAGAAGTTTAAAATCCTGTTCCTAAATCAATAAAGAATTAAAAAAATGGCATACTTTACTCCAGTCAAATAACACTTTGATCTTCAGTTTCAAATAAGGCAAAAGCAGGTTGCCATGACTACTGAGTACTACTGGGTGTCTTGTAGCTGGATAATTGCTGAATATTTGTAGACAAACAGCTGACGTGCATCTTCCGCTTTCCCTGGCAAACTTGGGAGCTTAACTAGTTGGTGATGTGAGTCCCCTGGTGTCTTTGTGAGTAATTGGCTCAACACTGAGATGCATTTATCCCTACCCAGACAAAAAGAGAGCCTTTCAAACATCCACATCAGGCCCAAATGTCATTGTGTGTTAACACACAGTGAAACTCAGTGCTACAGAGCTTCCCCCTTTAGATAAATCAGGGCTGCTGACATGGTTGACATGATTTTATGAAGCTTGGCTGCTTGATCTTTGCTTCCAAAACTCAGTAGCTTTGCACACAGAAGTGCATCTTTCCACACAGCTGGGGAGCTGTCAGCTTTTTTGGGCTTCTCAGGGAGCTGTTGTGGGGCTGTTCTGTGCAGCTGCTCCCCACAGTGTCTCCCTTTCTCTGCTTGGGTGGGAGATCAGATCCAGCAGGAATTGCTCGTGTTTTTATTGTCTTTTATATTTGTACTGATGATTTCAGTTAAACTGTTCACTTGCAAAATGAGGTGTGGAATTTCCTCTGTCCTCATATATTATGCATATATACTTTACTGTGTTTGTCTGCTAAAAGCAGCACTTCCCACTGCCATAGAACTAATTGGTGTTTAATCCTGAATAAGCAAGCACTGCCCCCAGTGAGGCTAATTCAGACACCCATAACTTTCATCAGCATTATAAAATCCATATTTTTATTAACTTGTAATCATCTATAACTGTCCTGTGTAGTTTCAACTTAGTCAAAGCATTCAACTTTTCTCTTTTTTCCTTTTTTTTTTTTTTTTTTTGCCTGTGGCATGCATTTGAGAATATCTAAAATACATAAAACTAGATGGAAAATACTTGAAAGAAAAATAAATCTTTAGTAATTTCACTGCTTCTCATCCAATTCAGAAATATCATTAAATGGTAGGGAAACCATAAAAACGTTACTTCTCTCTCTCTTTTTTTTTTAACTACATCTACAGTAGCACAGACATGGCAGTTAATAGCAGGAAAGTGGTCTGGAAAAACAGATTTTGTATTGTTGGGCTTGTTTGGACAGTTCTCTCTGTCATACAGCACCTGCTAAAGACTTAAGATGGCACAGGATAACAGGGAAAAGTTCTGTAAGGTACTGAGAGCTTTAAGCTGAAAGTCCTGCAAGTAAATCCCTGATAAAGAAATGTATGTGAAAAGTAAACTCAGAAGGAACGTGGAAAATGCTGGGATATTCTGGGGAGCTATTTCCCCTGTACTCCACTCCTGTTCTAGAAACTGTTATTCCTCAAACAGAACTTCTGAAGGTGTACATGTGTTTCTCACCAGCAGTGAAAGCTGTAGACTTCTTGGTAATTAGCTTTTCTTAGCAAAATGACCAAACTCCAAACCAGAGTTCTCCTAAAACTCCTGGCAGCACCTAATAGCACAGATCTGGATCAAATTTGGCAGCAACTCTCTTGATCCACAATTACCCAAATTCCAACATAGACTGTACCTAGTTCTGGAAAATAATTTAACCATATACTGAAGCCTAGTAGTAGTGAAATTATTACCTGTAACTTGCTTTCTGTTAAAAAGAATTAATTAAAAATTGCTAGCTAGAAGTCAGGAACTTTATTTTCTTTCCACTAACTGTACTAGGATGGGTCCAATTTATTTATTCAGTGCTTGAGCTCTGTATATAAATGGAGTTTACACATTCCTCTATTTGCATAATTCCAATCAACCAGTGGTTGAAAAGAAGTGCTGCATGAAAGTCTTTGGCCTTCCTACCTAAGCTCATTATGCCTCTAAAGAGCACCAGGCTACTCCTCTAATCACTTAGAATTTTTCTGTCAAGCTGTATTAGTCTCTGTTCAGGTTCCACTAGATTTAAGCTTCTCTTTCTTGGAGTTTGCTTTATTGTGTAAGTGGAATTTCCTTCCTCTTGCAGAGCCTTTGGAGGATGCTCCACACCTTCAGCCTCAGCAGAAAACAGCCCAGTCCCCAAGTGATACATATTTGATTGCTTCTCTGACTGCAGTTCTCTGCTTTTTCTATTTACAACCTTTTCCCTTTCATCATCGAGCCCATCCACACCTCTGATGTGAGACAAACAATTCTTTTGAAGAATAATAATTTATACAAACAACAGTCAGGTTTCTGGGTTTGTTCAGGACCATGGATATTTCCTTGTGACCCTGCAGACAGCACCTTGGAGAGCTCCATGGATGTTGTGCTGCCCTCCACCCACCCACACCATCTCCTTGTAGCTCTGAAGGCCTTTGGGCTATTTTTGTTTGCCTTTTTAGGCCTTTTCAGTCCATTGTGCCTGGAGCTGAGCTGTGAGATCATCACCCCTTGGCACCACTGTGTGCCTACACCAACATTTCATACCTGTAACTCTGCTGTGACTGTGGAAATAGAAGGTTTTTTCCCAGCTGTGCCAAAAATGTCAAACAGTTTTCTGATTTTTCAAAATAAGTGGTCTCTGCTATTCCATTTTAATGTGCACAATTGATGGTATTTTGAAGTTTTTTCTTGTTTTATATATTAGTGAATGAGGTGGGAATATAATTACATTGGATTTTAGATATGATCTCCAGTGTAGATGAACAATGGGAAAAAAGGAAATAAGCTAATAAAGGAATACATGGAATTAATTTTTTGAAAGTCCACAGACTCAGCATTTCAAAGATGTATGAATTTTCTCCTTTTTTATAGTTATTCCATTGTCTCAAAGATTTTTAAGGTCAGAAAGTGCCTCTAGAATTCCATTCTCCTGTGTAGCAAAGGTCACAGGATTTCATCCAGCTGTTTCAGCGCTGAGCCTTGTAAACTCTGTTGAATAAGCATATTTACTGAGGCAGAAGTCAGGGAACTGAAGACATGAACTGAGCCTGCCCCTCTCAACCTGTCAAATCCCTTCTGTCCTGTTCCATTTTTTACTCAAAATGCCAATCTTTTATGTAGAAAAGTATTTAAATACAGAGAGATCATGGCACTTCTTTGGAATACAATCCAATGGTTTCTTTGCAGAGAAGAAAATACATCTGACATAGTCCTCTGAATACAGGTGTGCTCACACACATTTATCTCATCCTGCTTTCCCTACTTGCTGAAGTGTCCCTGAGAACAAATGGTGTTAGTTCTGCAAACATCTGTAATCCCTCCTTCATTTTCATCTCTATATGTATAATGAATTCAGTTTAGCAGTTTCCTAAGACAGAAACTTCATAAAAGCTTTACAGGTCAAATTTACATGATGGAGAAAATTCTAACTTCCTTTTTTTTCTTTGCTATGGAAGTGCTACTTGGTATGTGTGGTCTGGGCTTATTTGTATAATTTTCTAGGAACAAACCTTTGGTAAACTCTCTAGGATGGAGACTGTCTAGAGAGGACTGTCTGTGGAATGGGCTGCAGGGAGGACCAGACCATTCCATGAACTCACAGGCTGAGTTCAGCTAATGCTGGAAAAGCTGACATCAAGGCTCAGCACTATTTTTAAAAACTTTCTTCTCTTCTGTTAAGCATAAAATCTTGTTAAAAATAAGATTTTCCATGTCTTAATTGTAATACAGAAAGTATCTTTTATTCTTCCTATGCTTGAGATAGCAAGGTAATTTCAGAACTGAAACTGATTGTCTCAGACACTCATGACTCAAATATTTAATCTAAAGGGTAAAATTCCCACAGTACTTCTCTCATCATTCCTCAGTTCTATAGAGAATAAAAGCTTCAACTTTATATGATGTGATATTATTTCCATTATTGGTATTATGCTGGAGGCAAATATCCTTCAAAAAGCAAAGCCCACTTCTCCAGCATGCAGTGAGTTGTGCACCACAAAGGCCCAATCCCTCCTTTGCACTGTGTGCTGGAGATGCCTTGTAATCTGCTGAGAATTTAATAACAATTATTTTACTTCTTGTAGTGAGGAGCCTTTAAGATGTAATATAAAATATTCATCTGAAATCGGATGTCTCCAGATTTCAGGGGTGATTTAGGACTGAAGGATGAATTTTCCAGCTAACTGAATATTTTAGGTAGCAGTGCCTCTATTTATCTGCATCCATGGACCTCTGTACATGGTGTGCCAGGGCTTCCTTTGGCACCTCTTTCATTTACTGTTCTAAAACATGCAAAGGCTGGGATGAGTATTATCTTACTCCTAAGTAATTCATCCATTTTTGGAGTCCTGCCTCAGGAAATGAAAATAAAGGCAAGCATTTGCCTATATGGTAAGCAAAGACAAGGAATTAATTTGCTCCAATAACCCCTCAATTTCTTTATGTCCTTAATAACACCTCCAAGATTTTCACACAGCCTGAATCCAATTGCTCCCATCTGAAAGTGGTAAGAGCTGCTAAACAGGAACTTCTCAACAGCTTGCAGTGTAATATGACAAAATTTAAAATACACTGGGATTGCAAACAGTGTGTAATATAATGCACCTTATCTGTAATCCAGAATAATAATCTCTTAATAATATCAAACAAATTCTTCATGTCTCTTTTAGTTCTTACTGAGTAGAAATCCCATTGACTTTATCATCTTAGTGGGGCTGCAAGATTTTATCCACCCTGATAGCATAACAACATGAATGTGGATCACTTTATTTATTGTAATACAAGGAAATATGCCTCCTAATTATGCATAATGAGGCCTTTAAGGCAGAGAGCTGTGTGTGTGTCTGCTCCTTAGCCACAGACATGTAGGCAGGAGATGGCTGCAATTTCTCTATTATTGATCAAGTCTAAACATCAAAGGAGATGGTAGGGGGGACTGCTTCCTGCAACTGCACAAAGCAGTGCTGCTTCTACAGAGGGAAATTGTGCAAATATGTGTTTTCTTGGGGGAAGGAGGGAGGATTTGTATAAATACATGAGAATTCAGGGACATGTGGGTGGTAATTGTATAATAGTACACACATGGAGCAGCAAGATCAAAGATAGACTGAAACACTGAGGCAGGCAAAGTCTTTGCATCACTGAAAATGATTACTTTCTCTATCCAAAATATCTTTGAAAAACAGTATTTCCTGCATGTGAATGTCATAAGCAATTTGTAGATGCCACAGTTGGGCTTTGATCAAACAGAGAAACAAGAGAACTGAAGACCAGGAATAAACAATCATGACCCAGGACTGTGCAACAGCCTGAGAAAAGAAAAATCACAACCTGTGCCTGAAGTGCAAGTATTCACATGTGCTTACTCTGAATTTCCTATGGCCAAAGCAGGAAAATAAGAAAAATTCAGTCTAGATAATTATTACCCCTGTTATGGCCAGGAAGGGGGCATTCATTTCACAATGGTTTGAAGGCTGACATACAAAAGTTTATACCTGAGCTCAGATATCCCCCTGCACTGAAAAGCTTTGCATGATCTAATGCACAGAACACTGCTGCCAGGCAGCAGATGCTCAAAAATATTGGTAAAGCCATGTAGATAACATGTGACAACCAAATAACCTGCCTAAGTTTTGTGTATTGCACTAAGACAAAGGCCTAAAATGCACTGATAAATAAGAGAAACACCAAATAGTGTTAAAAAAGGGAATTGTTTTTCATGAGATTATGCATTTAGTTTATGGTAATGTTAGTTTTGAAAACCAGATTTTAAAATATTAAAGCCAAATCCAGTAGACAGATCAAACAGGAATAGCTGTGATGGCCCTCATTAGTTATGTTTTCATCTCAGTATTCTAATTTTGGTATTTTCAAAAAGTAGAAAACAGAAAAATAATGCAGTAATTTATTTGCTCTGATAAAGTTAATTACCACAGTAGATGAGTTCTACTGTCTGGATGTATGTGAAATCAGGATTCCTTGGGTTATCACCAAAATGTGACATTTCCTTGTAGAAGATGATCTGTATATGTATTTTTTTTAACCTAACTTGCAAATAGCTAGTAAATGTCAGAATATGCCAGATGACATTAAGAAACTTATTCAGGCAAAGATGGTTTAAAACACTTCCTGAGTGCCTGTGGTGCTTTCAGATGGAGTAGAAGACATCACTCACTTTCCTCTTGTACTCTGAAAATAACAGCAGGTAGAGGCAGAGCAGTTGTGGGAATGGACCTCCAGCTATCTGCTAACTGCACAAATCTAACAAAATAGAGACTCCTGAGGAAAATACAACTGAATTTTAAATTCTGAGCCAGCTGAACCTTTATGAGTATATATGTTTAAGAATGAGTATGTGCTTATAGACATGCACAGAGATTTTGGAGATACTCACTCTGAGTATGTGCAAATACATCCTTAACTGACATTATAATCTCCATTTAAGTACAGCATATGCTCTGCTTCAAAGTCAATTCATAACATTTCTCTCATTCTCCTTTATTTGCCTTTTTCAAAGTATGTTGTAGGAGTGAAGTCACACTCAGTCTCTGATTTTATAGATGAAAATAGATAATGTAATTTAACATTAATTGATGACCATTTTATTATCTATTACTTGGTCTTTTGAGCAAACATAATACTGCCTACTGTTGCATGAAAGTCATAACAATAATTGCTGTTTGGTGACTGGAAATGGGTTTTCTCAGCTTTAGAGCAGCTGGGAATTTTGTTAGTATTTTGATTTTTTTAAAATTATTTATTTGTAGGTATTTTAGTTTGCATTTACAGCAGCTTGTATCATTATCAGGATTTTGTAGGGACAAAGACTGTAGAAAACATTGTATTCAGGAGCAATTGTAGGATGGTGCAAAGATTGAAAAATAATTAGAGGAACAGCAAGAAAACAGCAAATAAGTGATAAGAGGTGTAGTCAGCAAATGGGATTGGCACCCTTGATGAGAAGAATGATATCCAAATGTTGTGTCCCTCTGGGAAAACAGAAAAAAACACCACCAAAAGAACCCAACCACAAACAAAAGGGCTGATTCTGATTTTATTTGGTGAATTGGCTCTACTGGGGCTGACACCCTGGAAATTATGCTGATGAATGAAAGATTCCTCATTGGTGATATTACAGGATAATGTGATGAAGCTCCTGGGAATGGCACTGTATTAGTTATCCCAATGCTGCCATTAAGGATCTCTGTATTTTGGTGAAGAGGAAACATCTCTTGCTGCCCTGGGCTGTTTCAGAAGGTGCTCACAGGGAGTTTTGGGATTGGGAAGCAGTGGACATGCATAGCTGAGAGGCAGCTCAGCCCTTCTGGAAAACACAAACAGCTAAAGAGGGTCCCACCCTGGCAGGTCCTGCACAGACCTCTGGAGTTTGTAGGACACCTTCCAGGTGATGCAGGGCATCCTTCAGTGAGGCAGAGATCTTCATCTGGGCTGAAAATATATGGGGAGCCCTGCAAGAGGGTCTTGTTACTCTTAGTTGCAATATAATGATGACTTTAACAAAGAGTATTTTTGGGCATGTTCTACATGAGCTTTGAAAGTCAATTTCTAGATCTGGCATGCAGTGGAAACAACTAAAAAATAGCCAGTTTTTAAAACATTTTGCATTCCTGCCCAACTCTTGTAGTAAAAAAATAAAGGGGAAAATCTGTCATCCAAGATAAGTGCAGGAATCCAAGAATCAAATACTTTCTGAAAGTCTGTTTCCTCTCCAAAATAAAACAAGCTGCCAAGTAACTTCCAGCCATTCTTACAGTAGCAATAACCTTTCTCAAATAAATTGATGCACTACTAACTCACCCAGGTAGAAAACTGTCTCCAGCTAGCCAAAGACCCTCTCCTCAAAGAAAATACACTGAATTTAAGCATAGAACAGGGATTTTCTTGGCACTATCTTGTCCACAATAGATCACTAGGAAGAGGTGATAGGGCTGTTCATAGAGCAGTTGGTGTTGGGTTAGTGTGGCATCCACACTGCTAAAAGTGCTTTTTCCAGGGACTGATCACCACTTGTAGCCCTGAGGGATGTGATGGAGTTCTTTGTGTAGGGATGAGTACAATTCTACAATGTAAACCTCACATGTTTATATGACATTCTTTTTAATGAAAATTAGATGTAAGAGGTCTAAGGAGAAATTTTTCTGGTGTTCATGATATTACTCAAAAAATCTTTGGAATTACAGTTTTGTGCAAATATATAAATAGATCATGTAGAACCAAGGGGTTTCAGCATTTTATACCTGATGCCCATGAATTTTCTTAGGAAAACCACACAACACTGCCTTTATTAGAGTAGGTTTTTTATCTGGATCCCTTCCACAGTGGCATGGTGTTGCTGTGTTCCTTTGAATATTTAAATTCATCCTTTGTTTCTCTTCTTTGAACAATTTTGCTTGAAAATGTAAACAATAAACCCACCTAACCCTGGAGGTTAATTCATACAGAAAGATATTAGTGTGTGACAAAATTAACTAAAGGAACACCTGGATTTCTGGGGGTGTGGTAGATAAACTGCAGAGATTTTTTTTATGATGTCTTAATACTTGAAACATTTACAGCCCAGAGCAGGGGGAGAGGAATCAGTCCACAAAATGAACTTTTAAATTGCACTTATCCTCTTTTACTCTGAGATTGGAATCCTTCACCATAGTCTAGAGATCAGATGCACAGGTAAAATGAAGGCAACTCAATTTCATGCTGTCCACACCCCATAAAAAAAGCAGTTTTCAATCTGAGTAATGAAGCAGACAGAGAGAAACCCTGTCCACGTTTGCCAGTTTCTTCTGTGGGACCAGGATTTTGCCTTTAGATTTTATGTGCTATACAGAGACCAAATCTCCTGTCAACTTTTGCACTCTGAGCTGTCCTTATGAGATAGGTTTCTTTTCAGCTATGTTAATTCCTGAGAAGCTTCTTAGAAAAGTGCTTTAGTGGATTTTGTTGTAATAGCAGTGGAAATTCAAATTGAGCCAGAGACAGAAATGTCTATTTCATTCAAATTCCTTATGCTCCAGTGTTTGTGCTTCAGCTTTACATTTTCCCTCACTTCCACTTCTCTATGCTATTATCATCTCATTAGTTAATTATTATTATTGATTCTACTGAACTAACAGGGAGAAAACTTTTTCCTTTTGCTTTTCATGTGAATTGTGTTTAGGTACAATAATTATTTTGATAATGGTGGGTATAAGGATGAATAAAAGCCTCCTCCCTTCATCTGCAACCCTAGGCTGAGCTGGAGAAGCCAAAGCTGAGTTGAGCTGCAGGTGTTTATTGGTGCTGCTGTTCAGTTAAACTGAGGTGGGTGTGACCCTCTGCAATCCAAGGAGAAGTCACAGGGACAGAAAAGCATCCAACCTGTTAACTGTGTTTAGGAAAAGGACTCAACATCTCTTACTCACAGTATGAAGTTTTAAAAGCTGTACACAAGGGTGATAGCATTCTGCCTTTTCTCCAGTTCTCTTTGGTGATTGCCATCAAGGATGAGGCAGGGTGGTAGAATGACCTTGACACATCCTTTAGTGACTTCCGACACCTTGCAGACATCCACAAAAATTGGCTTTCCATGAATAAAATTGTAACACTTGCACACAAACCTGCTTAAATCCGGAGTTTGCCCTCCACCACCTCAGCTGTGACACAGAATCTTCCAACAGCAGCCTCAATTCACAGCTCTGTCTGGAATGTTGTCACTCTGGCAATTAACTTTGCAAAGCTCGTGGCAGTAGTAGCAAAACACAAAGTCTGCTGTACACAGTTTAATGTGACTGAACAAAACTGCTAGGAGTAGCCTAGTGGAGTTACAGACATGTGGGCAAGTTTGTGCATACATTTAATGATCTGAGCTAAAAATACATGAAACGTATTTTAATGATTGGAAAAAGTGCAGAAAAATGCACTGCTCATCTGTAATGAATTCCTCTAATAGGCCCAGTGCCTATAACATGGAAACCTCTTTATATCTGCACACAGACCAAAGTCTGGCATGCACAGCACAGTTGAAGGCATGGATGGATGCTGATGTGCACAATTGCCCACCCTGTGCATGTGCATCCAGAATTTTCACAGGCTGATGTGCACAGCCACTGCTGAAAAGTGCATGTAGTTCATGGCCCCTACTGTAATCTAAAATTCTCTCTCTCTCTGCATGCAAACCAATATTAAAATTAAAACCTCCTTATCTTTAGGGAGCCAAGAGAAAGTGAACTTAAATAATGCTCATGTAGCAGAGTGTGTACATGTGGGGATGTGCGTGCAAATAATGGAATTACCATCAGTAATGGCTTTAGTGTGCTAACACTCTTTTAAAGCACTTCCAGAGGTGTGCAAGAATGTTTGTTATGTCTTATTTTTAATGCTAATTAATTACTACAAAGATAATATTTACCATAAATTAGATCTGGTAAAGGATTGGGTAGTGATCTGGCACCTTCGGAGAAGTATGGAATAAAACATTTTTAGGAAGCACATGTAAAGACTTAGACAGACTGATAGTCTTAGGTGATAGAGAACATACCAAAGACTCTCACAGGGTGAGATGAAAACTAGGTGAAAGGGTAGTTTAAGGGCAGAAAAAAGTTGATAAAAGCAGGAAGAAAGCCCCCAAATGTTTACAGTGAAGGAAAATCACTGAAGATAATTTAGCCTTGGGGCTTTATTCTGCCTTTGTGTTCAATGGAGGGAGATGTGGATTCAAAGGGCCACTTACAGGATCGTGTCTGGGCTGCAGGCAGTCCTCGTGCATGTCCCTCAGAACAGGGCTCCAATTAAATCCTCACCACTGGATTCAAAGCCCAGTTCTTTCTCCTGAGCAGAACATCTGGATCACAACAGGGTGAATTGAACCTGTGACATGGTTCACAAGACTGTGCTCTGGAAATGAATAATGGATCTGTGACGGGTCCTGGAAGGGAAGAACGAGGGAAGGGGATGTTGGCAGGATGTAAATGGTAAAGAGACAAGAGCACCCAGGGGAACGTGTGCTGAAATGTTCCTGGGCATGAGCAGAGACTGCAGGGAGCACAAAAGGAGCTCAGGCCCAAGAGGATAGCAAGAAAATGGAGAATGATTTGAAATCAGAGCTAGAGTAGTCCCAGGGGAGAGCCACCTCCTGCCCTTGGAGTGGTGAGGGAAAATCACCTATCTGGTGAAACTGCAGAGGGTGATTTATTACAAAAACATTGGTTATTGGGAAAAAAACCTCAGTGCCAGGGTGAAATAGGTGTGCCCAAACTGGTGACTGCTGAAATGCTTGCTCCAGCACGGCAGGATAAAAATGGGAAATGTTGAGTTGAATACTGAACTCTTGAATGTCGTTATGAGTATTTAAGATGTGTCTACTGACAGATTCACATTGGCCCTTTTATCATCAATTTTCAAGCACCAGTGAAATCTAAAATAGGAGCCACATGGTGTGTTTGAGAGAGGAGGAAATAGCTTTATATGAGCAAAAATTGACACGTAGGTGACCATATACAATAGAGAAGAACTCCTGAACAGGCTCAAAATGGAATGCAGAATAACTGTTATATTTGCAGTCCTTTTGATAAATGAATGCTGATACCCGAGAAATTTGTAAAATTGATGCAGGGAACTAGGTTTAAAATATTTATTAATACAATGTATAATGTATGTGAAAGGTATGCACACCAGTAGTAACAGGGACATGTAATAATATGGACATATAATAATATGTGTATTTTTCTGGATCATTTGAACATTATAAATTTCCCTAGGATTAAAAAAGCTCCCAAAGGGATAGGAGTTCCCATTTCCCAGAAAATAAGTGTATAGGCAGCCTATATTGCAGTTGTCCCATTTATGGGCTCCTTTAATGTTCTTTGAAGCCCTTTGTGTTTCATCTGTCCCAGAGAGTGCAGAAGAGATGATGGACAACTGTTCTGATCTAGTTTGGCAGTGTTTGTGTTCCAGGTTTGTACATGTTTAAGGGCCATTTAGCAGTGAATCTGGGACTCTTGGAAACCTGAGGATTTCTCAGGCACGTGGGAGCTTCATCCTTAGCTTGAAGCCCAAGAACAAAGAAGTTTTGGAGAAGGTGTGGCTGGCAGCAGAAATCAAAGAACTGGGGGATGTGCATGACAACTTTGACATTTCCTGCCTTGTTCTGTCCTGTAGCAGTGACTCTGGACAAGGCTCTGCAAGGCAGGCTGTCAGATGGTGAGGAAATAAATAAAAGTTTAGGGTGTGCTCGTGATGGCATTTCATAGCACGGCTTGGAGCAGGAACGTCAAAGCTGATGTGATTTGAATATAAAGAGAATACAGGAGATGGAGATTTGCCCTGGATAAGAGCAGGGGAAAAAATGGAAATGCAAGACCTGCAAAGGGATATGGAAGTCCCAATATATGATTTATGTTAGGAATATGTGTCCTAAATAGCTTGGTGATACTTTACACAGTGGGTTACTATTTTCAGATGACTTGAAGAATGACCTCTGGGAAGTTGGAACCATCTCTGGGAATTTAAAAACAACCATACTGGGTCAGGTCAGGAATCCAATCTTGTTTCCAGTAGCAGTTGCAGCACGTGCTAAGGCAGAGCACAGGAGTGCTAAACCAACAAGGAGAATTTCCCTCTAGACCTTTCCAGTTTTCAGCAGTTTGTGATGCAGGGATTGTTTTTAATAACCCCTAAAAGAATTTGCTTTTCTAACTGCTTTGTGAGCTCGGAAAACTTTCAGCTCTTGTGCCTTGTGTGAGATTTTTCCATTATTTTTTTGAACATTCAGCTTAATGTTCTGTCTTAACTCCTGGATTTGACATTGGAAAAGACAGTGAAAATTTGTATTTTCCTGACATCTCTCAGTACCCTCATTATTCACTGCTCCAACCAGCTCTCTTGTTCATCATTCCCAATAACATTCTTCTTCAGAAAGTCACTCTTATGTTGGTTAGAAACATTTAAATTTTGCTCCTAACTGACATTAGTTCACTACGATATTAAAATTTATTTTTTACTGTTGGGTATCAACGAGTTGCAGGTTTGTGGTTTTTTTTCCTCTTCTATTCACTTTTTATTGCTGTTTTACTGAGTTCTGTTAACAGATATTAACTGGCTTCATTATTGGTTTTCGTGGTTTGATTTTTTTTTAATTGACAGCCCAAACGATTAGGAGAGGTGGGGTGGTTTGCTTAAACCTAAATTTAATCCAAATGTTCACTTTGAATCTAAATTTCTCCAAGAAGTTTCAGTGCAGTTTTGCCCTTGTCCTTTTTTTTTTTTTTTTTTTTTTTTGCTTTGTTCTGATGCCCAAGTTCTTATTCTCCCTGTCCTGAGGATATCAGAAGCAAAGCCATGAGCAGTTGACTGGGAAGCTGTGTGTCAGAAACTGGCCAGAGGGAGCAGAGCCACCAGCAGTCCATCATGCTGATGACCAGCTGATGAAATTCACAGCCCAGTAAAAAGAATTTCTTGCTGAGCGAGGGCCAGTGAGTGAGCAACAGCAGCTGAGAGCTTGTTTGTCTCAGGCATTGATCAGTGCATATTTTCAATCATCTGAAACATCATCCTGTTTGAAGCAGTCAGTCAGGAATTTATTTAGGACACAAAACCTCCAATATAAACGTGGTTGAGTCCTGGAAGAAAGAAAACTAACAGAGACAACAGCTTTGTGCCATTTCCTTTGTTTGTATAATTAATGTTCAACATTAAGTGTTCACTGGGCTGACACATCCATGGTGCCAGCAAAGTCAATTCATTCAAATGCAAACAGTTGCTCTTGTATTGTTTTTGGAGCTATATGGTACATTTGTTCTGCTCCCTGGTAATACTTTAATAGCTAATTAGCTTGAAAAGTAAACAAATATGCAAATATACATCAAGAAGTTCCAGTTTGTTGTCTCTGATGTTTTGGGTTGAAAAAACCCAAGAAGAGAGAGCCATGACTTCACTGAATTACTGACAGTGCTGTGGTTCCTATTTCCTGTTGATACTTTATTTATTTAGACTAATTTAAAAACAATTGAAACCAGTACTTCAATTTGTGCAAATTTTCAGCTGAAACAAGTCAACAAAACAGGGATAGTGGGGAGGAGCCCACAAGTGCCCAGGTGGGATATTTATGCACAAAGACAACAGACCCCTCCATCTGCCAGGGATGACAGAGCTGAGATTGCTGCAGTGAAAACAGATCTCCATCAGGATTTGGGAACCAGAGCTGGTTCTGGATGCCACCCTGCTGGTATTCCAGGAGGCTGTTCCCTGGGCATAGCCAGTGAGCAGGAGCACAAAGTTAAGGCCTTCCAGATCTAGCTAGAAATCTGGATTTTTTTCAATGATAAAACTATACACTTGACACTTAGATATAGACTCAACAATGTCCAGTAATTTATCAAAGGCAGTAATTAGTGATGATGATAAGAATGATTGTAATTTATTACCTTGATATAAGGGAGCTCCTGGTTCACATTTCTAAGAGAACAGTCAGATTATAAAATCCTTAGTCAGAATTTATACCAGGAGACCTCAATATTCTCCAACATGACAATTATTTAGGACTTGATGCTATCTCATCGAATTAGAAAGTTTCTCACAAGATTGTCTCCTGGTCTCAGAAAGTCCTGCCATTAAATTCTTGTTCCAGAATCATTAATTCACTATTCTGTCTCTCAGTAGGACACTGTGCTTGCACATCCATCTTTTAGAATGGTCTTTTAGTCTAAAATTGTGGTTCCAGCATGGCTGAATACTGTTTATTGATGTGGAAAAAAAAATCTGATCCTGAAAGTATTAACATATATATTCAGGTATTGAAGAGGTGATTTGTTCCACAGAGAGAATTATGATTTTTAAATAAGAGAAGGGCTATGATGCATGAGACTGTGGGGTGATTGCAATATCAAAGGAGGAGAAGGAAAAAATGAACTTTCCAATTATTTTATGAACCTTACTCACTCGATAGTATGTAAATGATTGTAATTTATTTAGATGAGATTTGTGGTAAGCAAAAATATTTTTCTAGGTAGGTTAACTTACCAGAAAAAGAATTTCTGTGAAGTTTCCTGAAGGTTTCTTTTTGTGGTGATTGAAACAAACCCCACGTCCTAAAGCTATTATTGTAGCAACAAGGATTTTCTGGCTGCATTACTTGTTCACAGATGGTTAGCCTTTGACATGGCAATGAGATTGTTCACTTCTGCAAGATGTTAGCACAGATCAATAAGAAAACTGTCTTACAGAGGGAGCACCTGTTTGTCAACCAAGGCTGCCTTAAAGGTACTGCTGATATTACATTTTTGTTTGTTCAGTGGAAAGTCAGTAGTTTCTCTGGCTGCAGGGTTAAGTTCCTTCTTTGTTAGTGTGCACTTTGATGGGAGAAGGCTACCACTGGAGCAGGAGGGAACCCACATTTGCAGTGCTGGATAACTTGGTAGGTTGGGCTTGAAAATCTGTTCCTTTTGCTCCATTTAGGGCCATGGCTATTGCAAGTGCTAGTTGAGTTTTCTGCCAAACAAAAAAGAATCTTTTAGGTTTTAAAAGAATTATTTGGGGATGGCTTTATCCACAGGAAACAGATCCTCTGCCAATTTACCAGTGACAGTAAAATCTGTGTTACACCACGTGTCACTGAAGTACAAGGCTCATAGTAAAAAGGATCAGAAAAATCTGAAGGCCCAGGAAATAATGTGAGTGTATCTAGAAAACAAAAAAAAGTGAACTAATATACATGGGGAAAAGAAGTATTCAAACATTAATGCTGGAAATTTTCCAGCTACTACAATGGGGATGGAAAAAATAGGAAAGTGATGGCATTTTCTCCTAGAGCAGGAGGTAATAGTGTCTTTCCTTGTTGAGAACACTGCTGGGATGCACAGAGCACCATTTCAATTAGATATGGCATTCCTCTTCCTTCTCAGACTGTTGGCTGGATTTTCTATTACAGAGCATCTGCCTCTGTTTCTGCACCCTGTTTTTTATTCCTTGTCCATCTCCACAGTGCTGACGTGCCCAGGCAGTAATAACACCAATGTATCTGGTAGTTTATACACTGATAATCAAATATTCTTGAAGCTTTATTAACTTGTGCTGGTTGTCTATGTTTTAGTTAATATTACTGAAGAGCTGAGTAGAGATAAATGCTGTATTGGGAAAATGGGGGAAATTTTCTCTCTTGAATGGAGATAATAATACTCATCCAATTTACAGCACTGAATTTCTATCACTTTTAATAATAATGTAATTGTTATATAGTGGAATTCTAAAAACATCAGTGATGCTGAGAAGAGCTGTGGACATCAGTAAGGTGATGGGGACAGGCTCATGAAGAAAGGTGAAGTGAAGCAGCAAGTGCACAGCTTGTCTAAGTGGTGATAATGATGATGGGGGATGTGATGACCATCAGAAACATCTCTGACATCTGTAAATGTGGAACAGGGAATAGCTGTGTTCAGCTGGTCATAGCATCACAATTAGTGTTAATGAGGAAAACTGAGCAAAAGAAAACAGAACATGCTTTTTCTGTTCAGCCCAATGGTGGATCCCATTAAACACTAGAATGGCATCTTCAAAGGATCCCCTGTTTCACCAGCAGAAGTCCAATTGCTTAAATAATGAGGAAATAAATTGAGCAAGATGCTCATGAGTGTGTGGAGGGCAACATTTTGATACTGAGAAAGATTTGGGCAAGATGACCTCTTCTGCTTCTGATTACCAGCACACCATTAAGGAGAGCTGGCAGAGCTGTCCTATTTCTATTTTACAGGCTTTTCTCAAGTTATTTTATTTCTAGTGAAGGCCCAGTTTATAGCCAGCATTATCCAAAACTTTTAAGCCTGGAAAAGCAGGAGCTGAACTGAGGGGTCAGAGCATTGGGGTCATTTCTCTGGTGGGGCTCACCTGGAGCTGGATCCTCATCAGCCCTGTGGGATGGCACTTAAACTGAGCTCTCTGCAGCAAAACCTTGGAGTCTGAGGGAAATGGGGTTTTCCCAACCAGCTCAAAAGTGGACTGAGCTGGACATGGATCAGAACAAGTCTAAGAGCCGAGGGAAGAGGGAGCCTTTGGAGGCAGTGCTGGAATTAGCCCAGAATCACAGAATCTGCAGCACATCAGAGGGGCTGCTTCTCCTCAGGTAGCTGCAGCACCTGCACAGGACACATCCATGTGTCTTCTTTCTTTTTGCATAATTTCCCTAGAATAGATCACTTGGATTATTTTGGAGCAAAAGTTGAATTTATTTTTATCTCAATGCAAAATGGTTTCTTTGTGACCATAAGAGACATAGCTCAAATAATTCCTTACTTCCTTCTTTGTCTGGACTTCAGCTTTCCCCTTTTTAGTGATTATGTGAGTGTGGTGTAGTTTATTGGCTATAGTACTATATAGGAAACTGCTAAAAGTAGTTGAGTTATGTGAATTATAACACATTCTGAGACAGGGATTTTATCTTGAATTGAAATTTGTTGGCATTGGCCAGTGAAATGTCAATGTTTTTCATCAAAAAGATTTTAGTTTTTAAAGAAATCTGTTTTAAAAGCAACTTTTTAATTGAAAAATCAGATTCAAAATTCTCTTAGATAGCATTTGGATGAGTACTGATCATCACCAAGAGTAAACAGGGGAGAGAAAAATAAATGTGTTTTCTGCCTGGCCTCTTAGGTTCTGCTAACTGCAGAGCTCTCTGCATACAGCCACTGTTTAACTAATAAAAAATAAACTAATATTAATTTCAATGTTGTAATGTCACATGTTGCTTTCAAAGTAGGAAATTATTTTGCTCACTACACTTCCTGTATTTCTACTCGAGTATGCAGCCCCTTTTATTCACATTATAAAGGAGCAGAGTGCACTGGATTGCACATGTATTCAAAGGAGCAGTACAAATCTGAACAGCAGCCAGGTGATCAATTATTAGGAGGCAGTACTGCATTGTGTTGTTCATCAGGAGCTTCCAGAGAGAAGAGAAAGAAATTGTCAGAGAGAGAAACATTCAATGCAGTTGAAAAAAAAAAGGTAAAGAGGGAGAGAGAGAGAGAGAGAGAATGGGGAACCAGAATAAATCAGGGTTACAGTTGTATGCAGAGAGCTGGAGTGGAAAGACAGAGAAAATCATGGTGGCAGGAAATAAAATATTGCTCATCAACAGAAATAGGGAGGAGAGAGACATCAAAACACAGAGACTCATGCAGAAAAAAGCAGCTCAGGATAGTGACTATGGAAAAATGGAGGAGAGGAGAGGTTTGGAAGAGATTAAAGTAATATAGAAAAAGAGAAAATCAGTCAGACTTGCTGTGTTTGAGATGAACCTCACCAGAACAAAACCAAAAGAAGAAAATAAGAAGTGCTGAAAGCTGTCATGAAATTAAATACTGCCATTGTCCTCTCGCTTAAAATTTCAGTGAGGAGGAGGCAACTGCCCTCCCAGTGAGGCTTCCCACACAAGTGGCTGCCCTGATGAGTTAATTTTGATAAATTATCAGAGTCCCACTTCATCCTCTCCTTCCTCCTCTTCCTCAGCCATAGTTTGGTCCTGACCAGAAGTAAAACAGCTCAATCATTCTTCAGTCAGGAGGGAATAGATCATTGTGAGGGGGAATTTTTAAACTTGCTAATTCATAACCACAGAGTAGAGTAGCCTGAAAGTTAAAATAGATTGAGAGAGAATTCCTTGAGTTGTTAATTCATAACTGAAGTGTAGTAGTCTCAAAGTTAAAATATTGCTGCTCACATACCCAGTCCCTAACATTTACTGAAGTGCTTGACTGTGCTTGAAGCTAAATAAGGTTCAGAAATGAGTGTGCTATAAATTCCTGAGGCTGGAGACTACCAGGTTCTCCTGCTATGGATAATGAGTGCAGTGTAAAATGCTTTCCATGCAAAACCAACTGATTGCTTGTGAGCCTTTGGTCCCATCCTCTGTCCTTGTGCACCATTGTGCAGCCAGTTCCTGGCAGAGGAATGGTTTTCTGCTCCAATGCAGGACCAGCTGCTGGCAGTCACGGTGTGAATAATTCTGGAAATATATGGGGTGGGATAATGGGCACACTTGTCCACTGGAAAATGCCTGGGAAGTGATTGCTTGGCATTGCTCAGCTGCTGCAGAGGACAGGATTTACTGCTGCTGCTCATCACACACAGTTCCTCACAGTGACTTTTGCTTGGCCATGCTGTAACTTGCAGTCTTGGTTTGCCTTCTCATGGATTTTGTAGGATGGGGTCAACCCCATAGATGAAAATGTTGTTGCCACCATGGCTAGTCAATTCATCTCTAAGAGATCCCATTAAAAACACTCTGATCCCACACTGGCTTCTCAGTTTTATACATTGGCCAAATTTTCTTAGACCCATTCCTTCCTGTTATTTTATTTATTGCCATTCAGTGGAAGATTAATGCAGCCTGTACCCTGGTTATAATTCTCTCCATCAGTCTGTCTGTAGTATCTGTGCAATCCCAGCTCTTCATCACTGTGCATTCTTTATGGATCACTTTACTTTCACCACTCCTTATCTAACTACTTCATAAAAGCATCTCACACATCTATAAAGCATGACAAGAGCATTACCATAAACTATGCCACTGTGCTCAGTAAACACATCATAGGCTCTCCATAGGCTAATCACCTTAGTGGATAAAATTATCTGGGGATGAATTTATCTGCAACCATCATATCAAAAAATGAAATGTATAGAACAACATTCTTTTGCTTTTCCACAAGGATTTAAGATTCCTGAATCATTTTGTGATGACTCAAAGCCTGGGTTTGAGAGTTGGTTTTTCTGGAGTTGCTTTGTAATCAGTGGATTATTTTATAAATATTTTTTTTAAATCCTGAAAGCGTGACATTTTCATGTACCATATGAAAAATTCAAAGGGTGTATCATGAGCATAATAAGAAATTTTGAGTCTCTTTTTAAGGCTGAAGAGAAAATGAATGCTGGTTTCCAGTTTGGAGAAGTTTGGAGGTGAATAAATTCAATAAATGTATTAGGCAGTTTTGGAGATCTGGTGCTTGGGGAAAGCCTGTTGGGAATAAGTGACACTATGGCAGGACCATAGCAGACATAGAATAATTCCTAAATCCTTTCTTAGTAACCATTTCTCATGCACATTTCTATATTCATTTCTCATAAGCAGCTGTGACTGAATTACTTATTTCTTATCAACTTAATTATTCATCCAAAAAGAGAGTAGTCCTGTCTTTCTTTCATTGTGTGTTTTTCCTGTAACTTAACACTGATTCTTTGGATGTCTTTTGCTGGCAGCATTCAGAACAACATTTTGAGGTTCCAAGAACAATATTCTGTGGTTCACTCAAATTTTATTGTGAGGGATTTTCAGGCCTAATTCCACTTTGGATTTTCACTGTTCTCTGGCAAGGAACTGGAGATGTCAGTATTGGAAATGTTCATTTCTGTTCAGCAGCAGAAATCTACATTTCTCCACAGCTTTGATACCTAGAAAATTCTTGCCACTGGGCAAGAATTGTGCAGCTGCAAAGCAATGATCAGAACAGCACTGCAGGTCTTTTTAATCTCTAGTTTATACTGCTGCCTGCAGTTTAACTTATAGGAGGAGCACTGCTTCAATGCAAGCACATTACATCTATTTTGTCCAAACTCAGGTTTTTTATCCTCTCTGACATATCAAATATTAAATTTTCCAAACCACCCAAGTGACTAAGAGCATAATTTTTTTTAAAGGTACTTACATGATTTTATGCTCAGCCTTACTGGCATACATCATTTAGACCAAGACATCCTATTTACAAGTGATATAGACTTCTAGGAGTGTCATATCTCACTGAAAGTCAATGAAATTTAAAGTCATAATGCTTATTACTTTTTGATATGGAACTTCAGTTATTTCTCAAAAGTAACATTCTTCTCATTCTGAATTAAGTCCTGCCTCTTCACACACATCTCTTAATGGCATTCCAGAGCTGTAAATCCCACCAAGACTTCTAATTTCTAACCTCCATTTCTCAAAGTTGCTGTAAGTTGGCCTCCCTTTGAAGTAAAAAAAGAAAAAAAAAATCTCATTAAAAGACTGAAGATCCCCACTAAGAGAACATTGGATTCTTGCCTGCCCTGTGAGTTACATGTCTGGGTGTTGTAGTTCATCAAGACAGGAGTGCTGATAGTCCTTAGCACAATTCCCTTGGCACACTCCCTGTGACAAAAAAGCAATCAGTCCTCTGGGGAGTGGCTGTGGCCCTGGCAGGGACAGCTCCACACACCAGAGGTGGGATTTTCTCATACATTCTGTCCTTTTGGGGGTATATTTTACACAGGAATGCAAAGTGCTAATTAAAACTACTCGTAACCCTGCTTAACTAAGAGCTGGGAGCAGATTCCTCATCAGCATTCCTCCCCAGCCACCCTTGCCCTGTCACCCCTCGCCCTCCTCAGCCTTGCTGGTTATTCCTCTTTCTTTGGAGCTGCCCTGTGCCAGAGGCAGGAGCTGCTAGGAGGCTGCCTTCTTGTTCTGGAGACCATTTTCCCTTTGATTCATCTGTCAGAGGGGTTTTTTTTTATTATTATTATTATTTTAATGTGCATAAGAATAAGGTCCCGCACAAATATCTCAGGAGATCAATTTGCAAGGCTCTTTAGTAGGAAAACCTATTCTCTGGTGTGTGCATTGGTTTGATATGGAAATCCATAAGCCAGCCCAGGATCCAAGCACAGCTCACATGCTGGTGTGCTCTGGGTTTTCCTTGTGAATTCAAGAGCAGAATCCATCCATTTCTCCTTCACAGAAAATAGGGATTTTTAATTTCTGTGAATAAACCAGTTTGTGAGGATAAGAGTCTATTCTATTCTGGGTGTAAGTATAAGAATCTGTAAATCTCTCAGATAGAAGCCTCCTGTGGCTGATGGCAAAGAGCATTAGTAGAAGATTGTAAAAAATTACAAATCCTTGTGCTAATTAGAGCTTTGCATATCCCTGCTTCCCCTATTATACTGAATCCAAAATAAAATACAATAATATTAAATTGAAATATTAACATTCTGCAGAACAAAATATTTTAAAGATTTTATTTTCCTCTAGAAGTTCTTTTGTTTTTTCATTTTTTGCAGAAAAGTTTGATTTCATTAAAATGGCCTTTTCTGTCACGATTACTCTCAGAAACTTGAGAGTTTCTAAGATAAACAACCAGAGATGCCTCTAAGAATGCACATTGCCCCTCTTAGCCCATGAATTCTCGCTTCAGAATCTGTCAGAACTTTGGTGAGTGTGAAATGAATTTTCACAGGTAACTGACCTGCTTGATCCAGCAGCTCTTCTCCACATTCTGACCATGAGCCAGCACAAAGCAATTCAACCTCATTATTTGCCTTGCTGCAAATGGGGGTGTTGTGCCATGGCACAGGAACTGGGGCCTCCACCTGCAGGGATGCTGCAGCATCCCATGGGCTCTGCCCTGGGGGCTCTCAGAGCTGGGGCTTCCAAGAGTGCTCTTTGGGTGACCTGGACACCAGAAAAACCTCAGGAGGGTTTTAAAGTTTAACACAAGGTGCATTTCCAAGGGAAAACAAATTTCACTAGCCATGGTCCTGTTGTTCTGTTTTTGTATAGAGAAGCAGCAGTTTGTTTAAGGGAGGACCCTGTGTCTCCAGAATCCTTTCATAGCAGTATTTGAGAAAATAATATCCCAACCCAAAACTTAATGACCCACAGTGGGAGTCACTTGTGTTGCTGCTCTGTTGCATAGAATCTTCCCAAAATGAAAATTATAATATAGATTTTGCATAATGAACAACAAAATACTGAATATTAATCAAATGTAAATAGAAATTTAGGGAACAGACCAGTGCAGTCTATTCTGATCCACTGGGCTAAAAAAAAAAATCCACTATATATCAGGGGACTTGCAGAGCATGTGTGGAGCATTCCAAATTCTCATAGTTATGGTAATTCCACATCTAAAGAACAACTCATCAGTTTATTTGTATCTGTTATCATAATGGAAAATAATTAAGGGGTGATGCTGATGAGTTATACTTAGGTCAATTTTTTGATGGTGCCTTTGTGTTACATCAGGTTTATGAGCCAAGTTCAGCTGTTTTGTGACTTCATTGATGGCAGTTAACCTAGACCTTGTGAAAATGAGTGAAAACCCTCAGCCTTCTCTGATTGCTCTGAAAATGCATCCTGTAAGCTTGATCCTTTTCCTTCTGGAGCAGATACACAATGTCAGAGGATTATATGTAAAAGAAAAACTGGATTGTAATTGCACTGAGGCTATGAGGAGTCTTTTATTTGTTCACTTGTGAAGTGGCTCGTGGTGTAGCATGGGACTTTGTTTTTCCATCTGTTACATATTCCTGTCAGAAGCAAAAATGTTGCTTTGTAAGTTCCAGAGTAGTGGCTTATTATTTCTTAAAGTAAAGTATAGGATTTTCCCCTGTGCACAGTGTAGTCTGCAGTTCTGGCACATTAGCTGGCATAAACATTTTGATTAAATCTTATGAATGTATTAATTACACCTGGGAAGTTTCCAAAGCTTATTCAAACTGAAAACTCTTTAAACTGCAGCCCCCAAACCTGAATTCTTTATAGTAAATGTAAAAAAAAAAAATAAAAAATGGCTGTCACAGGGTTGTTTTTCCTTTCTTTCCTTTGTTGTATAAAGGCATGGGGTGGAGAACATGCAAATTTTTATTTCCCTTCATTTCGGGGAGCAATTTTTCAGCAAGTCCACAAGTGTCTGAAGAATTTTTGCTGTCATGCTGTAAAAAATTTGCTTGGAGTCTATAGAACTTTAAATTCTCTCCTAAATTTTCTCTGTTCTTCTAGGTCTAACAGCAGCATCTGCATATACTTAAGCATTTTCAGGATAACATATGGGTCTGTGGCCTTAGCAGGATGATAGCACTGGCACTTTGGCTACTTGAAGCTGTTACAAATACATAGAGATACCACAAACCAGCTGCAGTCCTAATGGACTGTCTGGAAATGTTGGTAAAATTGGTCCATATGATTTCTTTTGTTCATATTCCCATGGGGAATCACCAGTGGTGTAACAGAGGCAGAATTTGGCCAGCAAAGCCCATGATGCTGTTTGGGCACCATTATTTTTTTCCAAGTAGCAGGAACAGGTTCTTAGAGCAACCTTCATCTGGATTAGGCTGTGAGGTGCATCTGCAATGAGCTAGAAGCAAATGTAAGAGAGGATCTGAATTCTAAAATCACTGGGGGTGTGACCCTGAGAAGAAAGGCACATCTTACCTGTCAGCCAGCTCTGCCAGTGCCAGACAGCCCAAGAAGCCTCACCAAAGCTCTGCTCTGCTCATGCATTCATGCACACATGCATTCATTATGATTGACCTGCCCTAGGAAGGTCCATTAAGTGGAACTCATTTCAAGCACAGATGGTCCTGAATAGCTTAATGTCTGTCTGGTGGCCAGAATAAGTGAATTCTTGATGGCCTTAGACTTCTGATCACATACATGCAGCCAAGGAGGAAATGAAAACATGTTTATCATTTTGATAAACAACCTCTCTCATTGCTGCAGGACACTCCATGTAACTCAGCAGAGTCAAATACCATTAAATTGTCATCACTGTCAAAGAGAGAATGTGTAAGTTTTGCTACCTGAGTCATAGTTAATGACTTCCACAATGTATAACACAAATCAGTAGGGCTGTTTGCTTTTTTTATGTTTGTTTACTGATAAGTTCAGGCTTGGCTGGAATGCAGAGGCAAGTTATAATTTTGAAGTGCAAAATATGCTTTTATTATTACCTCCTAGCTAGAGGTATAAAAAACAGGATGACTAGAAGATGGCTTTTTGGCTTCTGCCAGGCATGCACTCAGACCTTATAGGTGATTAGACATTTTAAATCACAGCCTCCCACAGCAGACTCATGCTGATGATAAAATATTTCACTCTGTGGTGTGTAAACTCAAGGTGGCTTTGTAACAGAGACAAAAATGAGCATTGTTTCAGGAGTTAGTGTCCTCCAATTAGAATGAAACCATTTGCAGGGGTAACAAACAGCTATCTCTGTTTTACAGCAAGAATGATCTATTATTTCTGCAGTTTTCTATTTGAATTCTGTGCAGAGCAAGGGTTTTCTGGAAGGCTGGGGCATGTGAGCAGAGTTTCAGTGGCACAGAGAGTTGCCTTCTTCAACATTCCAGGGTCCTCCCTGGAGGGCAGTTCTGTCCCTCTGGCTTTGGTCACATTTCCTCCATGCAAAGCTGGGGCCTCCTGTGAACTGCTCAGAAAGGATCAGCTGTTCTCACTATCAATTCCTGCTGATGTTTGGTGTGAAGAAGATATAAGTCATGACAGGACATTTTCATTCACCTCTGAAGTTTCTTGAAGGAAGATCAATGCTCTTCCTGATCTGCAAGTTCCAATTCCATTTCTAATCTTCTGGTTTTCTTGGGGCAGAAAGAAATTATTTTTTAAAAAATGCCAGGTGGATAAAACAGCCACTTCATGAAATGTAACTGTCAACATAACATTCAGAAGACATTTACTTTGAGGATTTTTAGGCCCCTTTCCTCTCCTTTTAAATTCAGTGGCAAATCCCCTATTGACTTGAATGGGTTGGATGAGGCTGTTGTTGTGGAATCAAAGCCAGAAGCTCCTGTAGCTCAATAGACCATAAACTTCAAAAACCAGAGACATTTGTGGGGTTTATGACAAGGATTCAAACTTTTGCTGCACTCACAGCCTATCAGGTCAATAATTCCCATTTTTTTTCAGAACTCCCAGCTGTGTAATATCTTTCCAGGTCTTCCCATAATCCAGATGAACCATTAAGGGGAAAAAATGGCTCAGGAAATTCATCAGATACTGAATTAGAGTATTTCTTGGTGCTCTCCAGCCCCCTTCCCCAAAAGAAGAAAGTTGGAAATAAAAAAAAAAAAATCACATAATGCAAAGGTATATCACATATCCATCTGCACACATTGAGTGATTTTCAGTGGAAACTGAAGATGGATTTGTGTTCCTTTCCCCACTCAATTAATTTCCTCATTTATGCAGCTGAAGCAGATTTAAATAGAACCTCCCACCCTCAATATATTTGTGGTATATATGTTTCTGTGAATGATGTAGTAAGGAGTGTGCTTTTTCAATGAGGTTTTTTTCCTATTCTCACTGTGTCCACTTATATCTGTCTCTGTGCCCATTTTGTATATGGCTTTTTAAAAGTCTCACATGTACATGCATGGTTGGTAATCCATGCAAGAAAACACATTGCATGCAATGCTACCCAGTAGGCATCCATTGGCTAAACATGCTTTAATGCAAATATCTGATCCCACTTGACAGATTTTTCAGGAAAACAGGCTGTATAACCTCCAGAATTTTCTCCATATGAGTTGGATTTTTTCTTCTCTGTCAGCACTGGAAGGGGTCTTTCTATTATTAAAATTATTAATATTTGCATACTTTTATAGACTATGTAGATAAAACTTCCAATTAATGTATTTAACTTTCTAGCAGTTAAAAAAATGGTTTTTCATTGCTTTTATAGTGTCATTATGTTTTGCCCCTCCTAAACAACTACACACTTTGAGCTAAATTCATTACTGCTCCAGCAACTTGAGCTTCCACATAACAATTAAAGGTGTTATAAAGCTCTTCCACCACAACCCATTATTTTGAATAGATAACCAAATAAGCAAGACTAGGTCATGTGGTTCTTAGTACTCATACAACAAATTTATAGAGAAAATTAAACATTTAGGTTATTCACAAATATTTACCACAGTCTGTGTAGTCTAAAATTAGAAATGCTTATTACTGTGTACATTATCTTTATTGTTGAAGTTGCAATCAATAAAATCACAAATCTCTCTTCTCCTAGGGCATGACCATAAGATGGATTAAACCAATGAGAATCTTTTCATTGCTTTCAATACAATTTGGATAGGGGAACAGGGAGTCTGTGTGAAGGATTACTCCATAGGAAATGCAAGCATTTGGGGCTGACTTGATTATCCCAATTCCTCTTACTCCTCAGATACACTCCAAAGCCCATTTGTCAGAGGATGGCTCTCTGAATTGTTGGGATCTCTCTTTTTTGGCTTGCAAAAAGCTTGTGTCAGCAGCCCAAAGACACCTAATTACTAAGAGGTGCAGCAGCATGTCTCTGCAGATGACTCCAGTCTTGACTACAGAGTTAATCTCATGCTTGCAAACTCCCCCATATGACCAACATCAGGCAAGGCAGAATTCTCCCTGCCTGCCTGCCCAGTGCTTCACTAAAACTGCCACATTTGTAGAAACCCCAGGTACCAGGACTCACTCCTGGTAGGGAAATGCCACTGGACTGCCAGACCTCTACCAAAACCCTTTGTTCACAGCCAGATGTGGATCAGCATCTCCACACTTCTTATTCTCCTACCTGGCCACACAGCACACAGTGCCAAAAGCTCTCGGTATTCTTTCAAAAAGAGTGAAATCCAAAGATAGGATTAATGTGGTTTATGCTGTAGTAAAAGCACTGTGCACTTAGCAATTCTTAATGGCATGAAGAAATAAAGCTCTTTTAGAAAATCTTGCACATCCTGCCCTTTAGTGGGCAGCACACGAGGTTTTGCACTAAGTTGAAACAAACCCTGCCAAATTTGTGCTGCAATTTCAGAAAGTAGCCAGATATCTGTGGGGAACAGCCTGACACCATTAAACACTCCGTGATTGTGAGCTAAATGCAATCTGAACTGAGGAATGGAGAAATTACCTGGGCAGGGCATTAGCCCACCGTGGTGTTTGTCTCCTTGCAGAGCTGAGGTGAAGGGGAATGGCCCACCTGGCACTTCATTCCTGTGCTCAGCATATGGCCCAAACACCAAGCACTCATAAGCCCAACGCCGCCGCGGCTCTGTCGATCACCCCCCTGTGCTCTCCTGCTAATAAAACTATTGCAAATGCTCAGAAAGAACAATTAGGGAGGAGACAAATTAAACCTGATGATCTCACACACAGTGGAAATATTTCCTGCCTTAAATCTGCCAATCTAGTGGGGGGGAGCAAAGGGAAGTGCTGTTGGGCCACCCTATAATTTGGGGAGACTCTGTCCTTCCCTAAGGGCTGAGTACTAGCACAGAATAAAATATTTGGGAAAAAAAATCTTATTTCTAGATGGATTCCCTTGGTCTCTGTCCTTGTATGAGAAAATATTTGGGGAAAAGGTCTCCAATATTTCAAGTATAAAACCAACCAACAGTGGATGCACATTTTCTGTAGTAATTTACCTACATTTCTTCAGGCCCAGCCATTGACAACATTATTTTTAGGCCCAAAATTATGTGGATGTCATAGAGACTTCTAATATAAGAAAGGCAAGGGAACTTATCTACGTTTTCTATTAAAAAATGTAGTGTAGCAGTACCTGGCTTATTTGGGAGCACACAAAAAGACAGAAATAAAACTGTAATCCCACCTGTACTGAAGCTGGGCAGAGGCACAGACAGGAGCACGCCTGGATGCTTTGATTAGCCACTGCTGCTCTTCCTAATCAGAGTGTCAATATTCTCTTTTCTTTTCTTTTTTTTTTTCTTTTTTTTTTTTTTTTTTTTTTTTTGCCAGAAGGAGGAACGTGTGAAGTTATAGCAGCACACAGATGCTGTAATAAGAATCGAATTGAGGAAAGATCACAAACAGTAAAATGCTCCTGTCTACCTGGGAAAGTGGCTGGGACTACAAGAAACAGACCTTCCTGTGTTGATGGCAAGTAGCTCCTCCTGTGTATATGTTTCTGTTTGTGTACCATCCATTACAGCTAGAAAGCTGTAAGTCCACAGATTGTGCATAGGAATTTTGTTGTGTTCTTTATTTAATGGAATAGAAAAATCCGTAAGCATAAATGTATATTTAGACCACTTTCTTGCTACTTCAGTGCATAGCTCTGTGCACATGGACCATATTAAGGTTTAACTGAAAACTGTAAGAATATTGCCCGGTATGGATGCTTTACTGATGAGTATAAGAGATTTAATATTGATAAATACCTGGATAAAATTATCACTTGAGTCACTTCCTGGGGCCCCTTTGGTGCCACATTAGTTTTGCTTCATAAATATTTCAAAGGACGACTGCTATTCATTTTGATTTAATTAGTCATTTGGAAAATCAGTGGCAAGATAACAGAAATAAATGAATCCTGTATTCTAGCCCTGAAATGAACATTACAGAAAGCAGGAAAAAAATCTTTGTCTTATAAAATCACTGCTGCTGTTGCTTGTCGTGGGGATTTGATTTTTTAATTTTTTTTTTTTCCTGAAGGAAAAGCACCATGTTATTTGTGTCTGGGTTTCATATGAGGTTTAGCTCCACAGGGTGTTTTCCTCTCTAGGGCTCCCCTACCAGCACTGCAAGGTGAAACCACACAGCAGTCAGGGGGAGAGCTACAGCTGGAAAGAGCTTAGCAAAATATAAATCTCATAAGAAGATGGGGAGTAAGTGGTGCTAATCCCATTAGTTACCCTTCCCAAACAAGCTGCTCTGTGCTGCAGAATCCCTCAGTGCAGCAGCTCTGTGGAATGGAGTATCTTGTAAAAATCCCTGTTCTTTTTGGTGAATGTTGTGTTGTTTGTACCAGCCCACAGGTGCTTCAGAGAGCCACAGGTTGGTTTTGTGCAGCACTGTAGGCTCTGGGCTGGGCTCTCCTCACTCTTTCCATGTTGGAATCCCATGGGTGGTGGTGTCTCTGCCAGTTTTGGGAGCACCCAAAGTTTCCTCTTTGAGTCTGTGTTTGACACTCAGCTTCACCCCAGGCTGAGAGATTGGGGAGCTCTGCAAGAAAATGTTGGGAAAAATGTTTTTTTTTTTTTTTCTGGGTACCTTTCCTCAATCCCAGGCTGCCAAGGCATTAGAATGGAGCAGGGAGTGTTCCAGTGTGCCTCAGACAGGAGTTGTAGTTAGACAGGAATATTGATGGCTTTTGTGGAATGGAATATTGTGCAGACAAAGTTCATTCTTGCAGATTTGACACCAAGAAGGTGAGAGATTAAGGGCTCCCTTAGAGGAATGAGAATCTCATGTTTTCTCAGCAAGTATTTCTGGCATGTGGATATCTGGTTTATATATTAAAAATATGAAAGGAAGTGTTTTATTATTTAAAAAACACATTCACATTTTTAAATTATGAAGCAGTGTTTCCTAGCTTGTTACCCTGGGAATGCAATTCAGCTTCTGAACTCATGATTAAAACCACGCTATGAATGCACCTGTGAATGATCATGCTTTAGTCCACAACCTGTCATTCTGTTATTGCCTAATTACCCTGATAAAAAGAAGCTTTTCTTTTTCTGCTAAGCACACTCATAAAACCATAGGTGAAAACTACAGCTGGTTGTAACCAAAGATCAGGCTGTACAAGCCTTGAAGAGTTTCATGTTCTTCATCAGGTCATGAAATACAGAGGCAGCAGATAGAGCAGAGAGACACCATTAATTCAGCCCTCATAACTCTGTTCAGAGAGGAGAAGCTCAAAGAGTGCTGTGTGAAGAAAAAAGTCAGGTGCAGGTGTGGACTGGAGCCTAATTGCTCTGTCAGGATTACAATAAAGAGAAATGGTATTGTCTGGAATTTTGAAAGGAGTTAGGATAAAACAATGGCAAATATGAAAGTGTAAGGCAAGTCCCATTGAAGTCACTGGTAAGACTCACTGTGACTTCAAAGCCAGCAAACGTGAACTACAAAGGAAAGTCTTCCCCTTTCAAGTTTGGCTGTAGCCAGCCCATAGCTGCTTTTGTAGATGGCTGCAGAACAGTTCAAAAGCCCAATATGCTGCTGGTAAAAATTAATCCAAGGGACATTTGCTTTGGCCTTTGTTTTATCCCAGACTTTGCTTTGTGGCTTTTGACATACTGACCTGGTTTAAGTCAAAACTTTTTCCAATTTGGTGGTTCTGTTCTTGTAAAGACAAACTCCCAAAACTTCCCATGGGAGTCCCACTGACGTCAGTGCTTTAACTCACACAAAGAGTTGGGATTTGCTGTTTATTTTGTGTATGAGAACATTTCAAAAGGTCACCTGCAACTTTTTGCCTTCTTTGTCAACTGATGGAAAGGTTTCAGGCCAGTTAATCTCACACTAGGTTTTATTTACAGCGTGTAAATGTGTATCATTTCAAGCCATAATGTGTCACTAAGAAATCTTGCTTGAGTCCTGATTAAATATCCACAGGTGTTCAGCAATATACTCACAATATAATACTTCAAGCAATACACTCACACCCAAACAAAGACACTTCTGAGAGGTGACAAGGACTGGGAGACCCCTGTGAGCAGTTTGGCTGTTGGCTGATTGTCACCTCAAGCCATCTCCACCCCATGGCTGTGTACTAGTGTGTATAATACTATATTACTATATAATTACTATTATTACTATATAATACTGAGGCTGGAGCTCAGTATTGCCCTGTCAAACTGTGACTTCATGGTATTGGGATCAAGCTTTTTGGTGCTTCCCAGTTAAATTTCATCAAAAAACATCTCAAGGCTGCTGCCTTGGCAGTTTGAGTCCAAGGTGCAGAGGAGAGATTGCATTGCCTTCCACTCCTGCCAGCTATTGCTCTGGGACACAGCTGGGCTGTGTGGAGAGCTGGCTTTGTTTTCTCTTTCAGAGAACACAATTATTTGTAGGAGTCATCTTAACATTTTTAATAAGTGTCAGGGCTGATGAATGGTCCTTTTGTCACTTTTGTGGTGGGGTCTGATCATGGGTAGCACACCATCCCAGTGCACAGGGCTGTTCTGCAGTCCTCCTCCTGCATGGGGCAGAAGTCAGGCTGAGCTTGTTTGTACTGTGAAGGGCACCAAGCTGGTGTGTATTCCCAAGCATCACTTCCTGCCAAGTCCTGCAAACCTTTTCTTTGGGGTCTCATCTTAATAAAGTACAGTGAGGCCAGGCCATGGCAGCCTCAGAAATCAGAAATTATTCTTTTTATTCAGTAGGCACTGTCCTAAAAGCTGCCTCCATCACCAGTGAATTATGCAGTACTGACAGTGGGAGCAAAGCAAAAGCCAAACTTTGCCATGAAACACAGACACCAGTTTCTGTTTCTTTGCCTATTCTGTTGCACATTCACTGTCATGATTCCCTTCTCTACTTCAAGGTCTTTTTGGTTTGCTCCCTTCCCTCTCTGCAATTTATCTTGCCTGCCACTTGGCCACAGCATATACCACGGGCATCAGGCTGCTCAGCTCTCTGCCATGGATATTATTATTTTCTTCATTTGCCCAAAGACCTCTCCAGAGCAAGTCCCTTTTTCTGGGGGAAGCAATGCCCAGCATTTCCCATGGGCTCATGAAGGCCCTCAGGTGCCTCAGCAGGAATCTCTGTCACTGGTGCAATTTCTCCTGTGGGCTGAGGTTTTATCCCTTTGTCATTACTATTTTAAAAAAATATACTTATAATTTTAATACTGTCACTTTTATGCTGGGAATATCATATTTTGTACCATATCCTTTCAAGTGGTATTGAAGCATCCTGTACAGTCAGTAGGAGGTTATGTCTGTGTGTTCTTCAAGGCTTGTGAATAATATATAATTTGTTCATCTGTACTGGAGTTTACTGTGTTACACTCAGTGCTCTCAGACACACATATTTTTTAATGTTTCATTTTTCTGTTCCTTTCCCTTCAATCTTCTTCCAGGCTATTTTAAACTCTTTCACAGGCAACCTCATATTTCTTGCATAATTATCTGTGAAATTTGTTGGACCACAGAGTATGGAATAACAGAAAAGCACCTGCACTGGCTTTTGAAAATCAGCTACAAAGGAACTTTCATGCAGGTTGTGCATGCTGCCAGTGCTTTTAGGAAATGAGGTGGGTTTAACACTGGTGAAAACCAATGAGCAAAAAGGAAGGTGCTACTAAAATTCTTAGCAGTATCTCTCCAAATTGTACCTGTAAGAAAGGCCTCTGCAGACACATGAGGTGATCCCATTCCACATTTTCTGCAACACAGGATTTGAAGCATTAACTCTCAGGCAGCAGGATTAGTGGTTTAGTCTCCAGGGTTTGCTCTTGTCCTGTTTTATACCAGTCATGCATCAGGGGAAAGAAAAGTCATTCACTGATACAGAAAAATAAAATCAAATCAAGCCAGTATTTTCATTTTTCACAGATTGATTTTGGATCACCTCAAGTTTCATTCCACAGTGTATGAAATATTAGCACACATGTACATGCTTTAGATTTCTGGTAGTTTGAGGATCACTAGCCAGCATGTGGCTAGTTTGACTTCACACTAGAATTTACATCACACTTCATCAGGGCAGGACTACCAAGCCAAACATGAGGTTACTGACCAGTGGGAGCTCCCTGACTTTTGATCCTCTCTTGGCCAGCATCTCACACCTCTCCAGTCATACTGGAGATTGGTGCTGCTCACCTCTCCAGTCATACTGGAGATTGGTGCTGCTCATCCTTACTTTACCATGTGCAATAGCTGGAGCAAAGAGAGGACAGCATTCACAGCACACATTCCATTTTCTGTGTTTGCCCTGCTTTCTGCCACCCAGGACCCACAAACAAAAAGGTCCCATCTGGTCTGTCTCTCCCTAGGCAGACGTAAGTGCAGCCATCAGTTCATTTGTTTTTATTTGTAAATTATGGGTAAGACACTGATTGTGGAGCAAGAATCCATAATTCAGGAGTGTTCCTTCAGGCCAGAGGTGCAGCTCAGCCCCTCGTGCTGGTGCTCAGCCTCAGCATCCTCCCACAGCACTGGGGCAACCCCAGCTTGCCCCAGCTGGGAGGTGGGCATGGGATGCACAGACATTTCCTGGCTCTGCCTGCAGTGAAAGCAGGATTCAAGCCTTGTAGAGTCCAATGAGAGACTCCTATTGACTTTGGGTCAGGTCCTTAGTAAATGCTTTGTTAGAGATAATCCTGTATCTATCAGCACTTACATCAAGTGAGAACAGTTCACAGTCACAAAGCCAATAGTTTTCTATTTATCTAATGTGTACTTTAGGTGGTATCACCAGAAAGCCTTTTTTTTTCCCCACTCTGTGAAAATACTTTCAATCAATTCTTATTTCTCGAAGAAAGGGGGAAAAATGCTTTTTGAAATCCAAGGAGTCAGCTTCTCATCCCTCTAGCTGTGCTTCGGCCTAGATAAGAAGAGATCTCAGGGTCCCATATTATTAATTCACTGTCTATATGAATAACGAGCAGCCTTGGTGAATTATTCCACACTCCTGGGAAAATCTATAGCCCTGTCCTTCTGCAGCACCACTGGAACCAAGCAGTAAGCTCATATTTATTTTTATTTGGTGAATTCAGATGACTTCATTTGTAAGGAGGAAAAAAATGTCTCTCTTCTCCACTGTCATCCATTTAGCAAGTTCAGAAAAAGTCACAGAATATCTCATGTGCTATTAAAAAAACAGAAGAGGTGGGGAGAGAAGTCTAACTTTACTGAAATATTTTAGGCTTTTGTTTTGTCCAGATCTTGTCTTCTTGAAACGCCCTTGCAGCCACCCTGAAATCCCAGCCAGATCCTGAGAGGTGCTGACTTCAGAGGGAGCAAAAGCAGAGCTGGCAGCAGCCATGCAGAGTAATTAATTCATTTACCCAGGCACAGAGGCTCTCATTACCAATTTGCCTTCCCATTGCAGGGCAGAGGCTGAAGGGAGCAGAGGGGAGGTGTGTGCCTGACCCTGCCAGTGCTGGGTGAGATTCTGTGTCAGGGCACAGCCTCATCTCCTGAACCCAGCCCATCAGTGAGCAGCCTGGGGAGAGCAGAGAGGCTCTGCTTCTCCCTGAGCAAGTGGATGTGCAAACAAATCTCTGTGTGGGCATATGGATCCATATCTATGCATATATATATATATATATATATATATATGTGTGTGTTTTTCTGTTCTGCAGAGCCACCCTGCCATGGGTGGTGCCTTACAGCACCCAGGGCTGCTCAGACACACAGGGATGTTTTTGTGTGACTCAGGTGCACACAGGCAGGACATTCAAGGAGCAAATCTGCAGCTCACCTGAGCCAGCCTGCAGTCAGGGCTTCCAGGTAGGTGCTCCCCTATTTCCCAGCCAGGGCTGTGCTGTTCCTGCTGCATGCAAATCCTGTCTCCCTGGTGAGAGGAGGGTGCAGCTGATGAGAGCCTCTGACTGTGGGTTTGTGTGAGTACCTCTCCATTGCAGTTATCATTTGTCTCCCCACCTATGTTTTCTATTTCTTTCTTTTTCCAGTGGCATTGCGGTTTCCTGCACAGCAAAGCAACCACCCTTTGTAATATCAAGCTCATAGAACAGCTGACTAATCCACCCCTGATGAAGTGCAGAGAGCTCACTTAAATCCCAGTTTCAGCAGGAAAAAAATTCCTTTTTGTCCTTAAGAGGGGTAAAACGAGCAGTAAGTCATGGCACTGTCTCCATCTGTGGGAGGGGTGGTGGCTTTCCCAGGTTCCAGCTGGCAGATTTCAGAGGGAGCAGAGCCCTCACAGCCAACCAAGGTGCACAAACAGCATCCCTGTGGTGAAATTAGGGAATGGCATGGCTCTGGAGCACTGTGAAGACACACAGCAACATGTAATTACTTCACCTCCATACAGAGGAAAGTAACCTTTTGCTCAAATACTTGCAATAAACCCACTAGAGGCTAAATGGAAAAACAGTAGGAGATTTCTCCTCTGATAGGTAGCTTTAAGTGTTAATCACAGCACTGGAAGAGCCTGGGAAGAGGGGTTGGAGGCAGGGGGGGCAGCCAGCCATGCCAGTGTGTGCCAGGGAAAAGGGGCACGAGCTGGAAGGGCAAAGAGAGCCTAGAGAGAATTCCCTCGCAGGGGTGGAGCCCCAGGCAGGACCAGGGCTCAGGTTAAGGACTGGTCAGGCTGCCTGGAGAGCACAGAGAAAACCAGGACAAGGGGTCTCACTGCCTTGGTGAGCTCAGAACAGGAGACTCAGCCCCTGTGACCCACAGGCAAGTACACAGATGGCAGATCCAGGGACAAAAACAGCTACAGCAGTGCTAAGGAAGGCTTCTCACAGCAACCCTTCACCCAGCAGTGCTGAGGGAGAGATTTCCAGACATCAGGAAGGTACAGCCTGGTCTGTATCTGCCCTGCATGGCAGCAGCAGAAAGAGATGTGCTACATTTAATGCACCTGTGTGGAGAGGTGATGCAGCTGATGGAGGATGTGTGGTACCTTAGGAGCAGGAGGGTTAAACCTTCACAGCCTTTACAGCCTTTCAACAAGCACTGGCTTCATCCTTCCCACGTGCACAGCCCAAGTGCAGCATCCAAACTGCTCTCAGGAAGGGATTTGACACCCAGATTTTCAGCTGGTGTAAACTGGCTCCTGAAACCCTGAGAGACTTTCTGGTTTGTGCTAAACGAGGGCACAGTTTGTAGGGTTGAGGAAAATGAACAGGATGGTGACTGGCTATTGATCCTTGCTCCCAGTCCTAAGGGAATATGTTGGACCAGTGTCCAGCTAACCCATGGCCAAGGGGAGCTTAGGGAAACATTAGGGTCAGCTTAGCATCTGTGCTGTGTCCTCTGACACCAAATCCTGGCAGGAATTCTGATGATATTTTATCTCTGCCAGGGAAGATCATGTTATTAAGTGGCTAATTCTGCATGAGCTCACACCACTCATCTTTTCTGCATCAGATGCTGTGGTGTTGGTGCACTGTGAGTTGCTGTGTGCCTACAGGTGTCTCTGGTACACTACAGAAAACACCTCATTGGAGTGTTGCAGAGCTGCAAGCCTTTTCTTCTTTCCTTTCAAAGCTGCCTTCCATCTATAAACATGGAGCTAGTTCACAAGGCTTGATTGGGGTTTGTAGGATTAGGGTTTGAACACAAAAGAAGTGGATGATTAAGTAAGAATGAAAAATGCTCCTCCACAGTGAGCTCTCTTTAAATTAATAAACAAGAACCTGAAGCTATTACACACTGGAATTTTAAAGAGGCAGTGACCAAATCTTTGGAGGAAGCAAACACATCATTTTTCCTTTTACTGATGAAGAGAGTTCAAATAGGAGCCACTAATTTAGCACTGAGACTGTTGTGTTGAACTATGTGAATTAATCTGGCAACTGCAACTGGAAGCAGGCAAGTCAACAAGTGTTTAATTGATTTCAGAGGATCAATTATCCATACAGTTGATCAGAGACACATTTGCAGTTCCTCCTCTCAGAATACCACCAGGTCACTGTAGGTCCCAAGCCCCTTAGCAGTTTGTCAGTCTGGAGTTTGCTTTGGGAGATTTTTATGCATCATTATTGCAGAATTTTCTTAAGTTTAGGAATCAAGTAAAGCCATTGCAAGCAAGGGATTGCAATCAAATCTTAGATCTTTTGCTGAGGAAGTGCTACTCAGCATGTAAATAGCCTTCAGAGTTTGGCACAGGTCTCCATATGCAGGTGTCAAAAAGCAGTTTACTAATCCTGTGTATCAAAGAAAGCTTTATTCCTCTTTGGGAGCTGTTTTCAAAGACCTCTCAGTTTGTCACAATAACTGCTCAAGGTTAAGCAAGATGGAGGATGGCAAATTTCAATATTACTTAAAAAGTGCTGCCTCTCCCTTTTGAAACCATCATGCAAAAAACAGTGGTGGGGAGTGGAGCTGTGCTCCACAATTCAAGCATTCTGCCCTATGTTATTAGTACATAAAAACTATTCTGCAGGCAGATGGATTGCTTTTAATATGTGGGTTTGTGTAATCATTTCCTTTTGATTACAGTTCCTAGGCAGCAACCATACAGCAGAGTTTTCAAGATGCATGTGCATGGTCAGTATGTTTTTTTTTTTATTTTCCAAATGTGCCCAGAACTCAGGAGCAGCAAGGTGAAACATCAGCACAAACCATCACTCAGGAATGAAATGGAGAAGTAAATGACACTGTCTTAACTGAGGACAAAGGCAAATCTCCCATTAACTCAAATGAGAGTAGAAAACATCTCTCCCTATTGGTTTTCTTATTACAAAACACTCTCTCCTTTTTCTCCAGACCCCTCCACAAAATACCATCAAATACAGTTGTGTGTAATATAGTTATGCAAATAACAAATGCACTCTATTTCCATTAGAAGTTTCCTTTCCTCCTCTTAAAAATTGCCAACTGGATGAACACTTTTTAAAACCAGAGCACCTGTTATATGTAAAACCCCAAGTTCATTAGTGCAGTGAACACCTGTATATCCAATATATAATATAAATATAATGTAATATATATATACATTGGTTATCCAAGGACACAGGTACCCCTTGCTCTGAGCAGGATGGGGAACAGGACAGTGACCACTGCTTTACACCACAGAGCACAGGAGCAGAGCAGCAGAGGAGAAAATCTGTATCCTTTTGGGCAGAGAGAGGCTAAGAAAGCAGTGGGGGTTTAATTGATAGAAACTCCCCATCATTAAATGTAGCTTGGAAATTAGAAGAGTACTGCCAGCTCTAAAAGGGGATTGGCAACAGCTTCCCACCAGGGATGACAGCTGATTTTGAAGACTTCCAGTGTCTTTTGTCTCACCCACAAAATGCAAACTAATTGGTATTATTTGATCAAATAACACTGCAGCAGACTGGTGAGCAATAGGTGGAGCACGGACATAAAAGCCAAGACAAAATGCTGTACAGCAGACTCATAAAATTCATTTTTATATTAGAGGCCAAAAAAACCCCCTCTTGAAGTCTTTAGTTACAGTTTGGCTTTATTTGATACAATCAGTTTTTATTGTTTGGTTGACCACCATTGGTATCTCTTTTTTATTCATTTTTTTGCAATAACCTGCTGATAAATCAGCTTTAGCAGTGGAACCAATTAATTCTCCATTGTAAATATTGACTTAGGTATTTTTAATCTATTCTGTTTGTCAGAGATGGCAATCCTGGACTTCCCTGGATGAGCAATAATGAGGCAGCATTGCAGAATCCTTTTCTACTACTCCTCTGAAACAGCCCTTGTAAATTCTGTGTGATCATTGCAGAAAAGAGACCCCACAGCATTTGCAAACACAAATTAAGTAAATTATGGGTTTGCTACCTGGCTTGCACTCTGCCAATGACCCCTGGTGCCCACCAGTGGGGATTCCAGCAAAATGTATCTATTTGAGTTTGCAGGTTTCCCAGCTGGGCTGCTCATTAACACTTGGGTGGATGGAAACTCTGACCAGAAGTGGTCTGTGATTACAATAGACATGGTCTGAATGTGTCTTGTGTAGTCAGGTTGGATAAATAGAATGAATGGGGGAGGTTTTGAAATTCCTAAATTCAAACCTAATTGCAAATCACCCAGGGCTGAGGTTTACTGTTTCATGGCACCTTTTGAAAGCTGATACAATTTCCTAATAGAAGGAATAAATTGACAAACCAGGTTAGAAGCTTAAGCTCTGAATGTAACAACCCTTATTCACAGGTCTTCAGTGAAATCCTGAATCCTATCAGTGTATTTCTCAAATTATCAGGAGCACTCATTTGTAGCTAGCTTTGGGTTAGACCCTTTCCATCTGAAACACTCATTTTAAACTCATTATTTATGGTAAGCACAGCCACACACTTCATGCATTTTGCATATTCAATTTTCAAGCCAAAATATAGGAGCTGCATCAGCTTCAGTGCTCCCAGCAGGTAATCAGGCTCCTGCAATATCAAACCTTATGCCACCACCAGTAATAGGCTGAAATAGTCCTACCCTCACAAGGACTGTGCCTGCCCAGCTCCTATTAAAATTAATGGGCACTGGGCATCCATTCCCTCTAGGCAGCTTTGGAAATACCAGCCAAAAAGTAGTTGTAAGTATTAACCTTTAGGAAGTTAGTGTTGGCAGCTTCCCACTGCTCTGCACTGACTGAGCCCAGCCCTGCTCTGATGGCAGCAGCTCCTCGGGGCTGCTTTGGCACCTGGGGCTGGGTTTGGTACCCCCGGGCTGTTCTGGCACCTCGGGCTGTTCAGGCTGAGCAGAGCCTGGGGGATTTTCCGGGCTGCCCTTCCCTCCTTCCTCCCAGGAGCAACCTGCAGTGATCCTGGCTTTTTCCTGGGCATCCTAGAGAAAGGAAGCCCAGCCCCATAAAGGTCAGTAGAGGCGGTGTGAAAATGCTGCTCTGACTCAATGTTGGAGTCTGGGGCAGAAATGACAAAATTATTGCAGGCTAACTGTTAAAATAAGCACATTCTGTATAGAAAAAAAAAAAAAAAGTCTGTCAATACTTTTATATATTAAACCTTGTAAGGGACTTTGCCCTGCTGATCTAATGTTCTTTAATTAGTTGGGGTTTTTTAGGTTTTTTTCCTTTCCTGTGTGTGTTTGCAAAGAAAAATAGTCTGGCATTTTAAAAGAAAAATAGGATTAGAATAATTTAGTATTGGATTACTATTAAACTAATAGAAACAGCCATATAAATTCATTTCTATAAACAACCTCCAGGTCTCAGGTCTAATCCATACAGATGGTGACCTGTGAGGAAGCAGTGTTCCAGGAATAAATTTGCTGGTTTAGACTGGAGGGTTTCAACCCAGCTAATAAACTCTCAGTGGTGCATGACTGAAATGTTACTGCAGTAGCTAGAGAGCAAACTGTCCCCTGTTTCACTTTTTTTTTTTCACCAAATAGTTCTAAAATAACCAAAGTGTAATCACCACACTCAACTAGCAGATTGTTCATGGACACAAAATACAGCCCTAAATCAAATAAATTGCTGGCTGTGAAGCATTTGCTAGGCTCTGCTTTGCATAGTATGAGATAAGAAGCAAATATAATGCACTGGTCTCTATTACTAAATGCTGCTAAAAGTGCAAAGTGATAAATGTGCTCTTTCAATTTCAATATAGCATCATTAGTAGAGAAGCCCTGTAAGGATCACCTGCATCTTAATGACCTGCATCTTCACTGTGAGTGCAGCTCTGTGCTTTTCCTGGGAACCTATGCCATTTTAGGAAGTATTCATGTTATTTTGCCAAATTCTGTTCTATTTTTGTTCTAGTATTCTTACTCTTTTACATTCCCTTCCTAAATATGAGTGTCTAGTAGTGAGGGACCCAGAGGAAAGGTGTAGCCAGGGACATCAGCAGTGCTGGCAGGTCAGAAGCAGCAGGAGGGCCAGCCAGAGCCCTTCCTGCTTCTGCTGAGTCCACAGGTTTTGGGCAGAATTATGGGCAAGGCTTACTGCAGTATCCCTGTGCTCAGGGTATGGATCGTGCACTTGTTCTGCCAGCTTTTCCTGAAATATTAGGTCTTGCTCCATGTATCTTTTTGTGGAATACAAATCAGCCATGTTGGTGTGCTGTCTGCTTGTACAACATCTTTTGGTTATGTCTAGCCTTGGATTTGCTCACTTCATGGCATGCTACAATATGTCAAAGAATGTAGATGCTGCTGCTTCCTATATAATTTTTCAGCTAAAAATGACAGGTGCCTGGAATTATTACTGTATTATTTTGGTTTGGGGTTTTTTCACTAAGAAAACAACACCATAGATGTCGAGAGGTTCTTCCCAGGAGTTTTGCAGAGACCAAGAGGGCTATATTTGCACTCTGAAATCTAGCAAAAAAAATACAATCTGCTATTTTATGCTGCAAAACAAGGCAGGCATCCAGCAAGAGCAGGAGCAGAGGCTTCATGTAGTGAGAAGAAAAATTGGGCTGTGGGCAAGACAGGAGTGAAGAGAAGCCACATTGCAGTGTCAGCAGACTTGCTGTGTAGATAATACTAGATGCAGTAAATAACCTCAAATATTTGGATTTGTTTTCTGATTTTTGAAACCTGAAAGAATGTACAATAAATAGATTAAAGATGTGCAACGTTCAGATCAGTGTTACTGTACCTGTGAAGGATGAGATAAGAACAGAGCATGGGGAGCAGTTCCACAGGGTCGTGGTTGACAGTAAGTCTGGGGAAACACTAAGGTAAAAGGAGATATTCCTACAGCCTGCTTTTCATTCCCATCCAAAAATATCCTTCCTTCCAATTTCTCTTTGGTGTCAAAATAAATGAAAATGTTTCATAGTGATTAATGGTGTGCTGGCTACACACTGAATGCCAGTAGGGATGCAGCTGATCAGCAAAGAGGATATTTTCAGAAAACCTCATCATATTTTGTTTTGACTTTATGCTGACACATTGAATTTTGCCAAAAAAGTGATTCAGTTCAGCCAGTTGTAGAGGCAAGAGTGAGAGCACTCTTGCACACATGGGAGAGTCAGTCCCAGGGGGATTCTCTGCTAGGAGGTGCCTCTCCAGAGAAATGCTCCAGAGAGAGAAATGCTGAGCTGCTGGCCACCATGTGCACCTGGATTGTCCACCCCTGTCTCCCTGTTCTTCTAAGTTCTCCTGAGCCTTCTGGTGTTTACATTTTTGTAATGGAGTTTCTCACACACTTTTCACGTAAATAATGATTGTTTTGCATTCCTTTCTAAAAGAAGAGAGAATTAATAGACTGTTAGTTTAACCAGCATAGCTAGAGAGAAAACAATTTCATCCTCCAATCCATGGTCATTTTTGAAAGTCTATAAATATTAGAGTTCAGAAATAAACTGCCCTCATTTTACCTTAGACATTTCAGCTTGGGCATGTCGTTCATTTTGTGTCCTATTGCAACCCACCCCAAGGACCCTGCCTGCAGGACAGGATGGCAGAAGCATCTCTGTGGTCTCCAGACCACCCAAGGTTGTGTGGCACTGAGGGACCCAGCCCGTGCCACCTCTGAGAACAGAAGGAGGTGAGAAATGTCACCACGTCCTTGTTTCCTTTAGGAAACAGTTCAGTTATTTAAAAAGTGCTTACAAGGTTTTGGAGAAAGGATCAAAAAAACCTGCAACCTAATGCAAATTAACTTTGTGCTTGTAGGGTTTGATGGAGCTGGTTATACATAAAGTCTGTGCTGTGTGTATTCACCTGGAGACCCAAACCATTATGTAGAAAAAAGAACAACAGCAGCACAATATTGTTGCTTTCACTACCATTGATCTTTAATTTCCCACTTCAATTTTGCCTTCTAGATTAAGGGGTTTTTTTTTTTGTACTGCTGTGTATGTGAGATGTTTAAAACTTGCTTGAGATTTCAATTTCCAGAGGGTTCTGTTGGCTGAGGTTGTAGCTTATCTAATATTTTCATGAAGTCCAAGCTCTGTGCTGTAAAAGTCAATTTAGTTTTAAGCTGTTTTTTTCACCACTACAGTGAATAACCTAATTTTTAATTATTTTTTATGGGTTTTTTGTTGGTTTTTTTTTTTGGGGGGGGGTATTATTTGCTGAAAATCTAGTTGTTTGTCATTACTGTAATTTTAGTGGAAGGGACATTGGAGAAACCAAGCCTCGGTGGAATAGATTGTTATCCAGTGTAATGTATTGATCAGGTCAGGCAGTAAATTAACAGGAGCAGAACACCATTAAATTTTGAACTTAATTGCCTTCTACTCTTAATTTCTATTGGATATAATCAATAGGTGCCAGAGGAAAGTTAAAAGAGTTATTTAGCAAGCTGCTATTTCCTGCAGCATAATGGAAAACTAATGTTTCATCTTCTAGTTGATGCAAATAATTTGTAGTTCAAGAGTGGCCACTTAAACATTTTATCAAAGACTCACTTTTAGTTCTGTTTTGATTAATCTTCATCCCTCCAAGAAAGAAACATGATTTAGTGACCCAATGTGTTTTGGCTCAACTGCCCCTTTGGTCTTTGTTTCCCTGGAGGATCTCTCCAGTCTCTATTCCCATCTCCAGCCATGCAGACCCTCAGTGTTTCCAGGGGAGGGTTCTCAGGCCAGTGCCTCTCAATATCATTTCCTTTTCCAGGGAAATGCTCTGCTGCAGCCAGTGGAAATGAAGACCATAGCCTTGGTCTTGGCTTTCCTCTTGGTTCTTTTCCCAGCTTGTTTGGACAAGTTGCTCATTTCTCTTTTTGCCTGCCTGGAAAACACCAGTGTAAACAATTGCTTTTGCCAAGGGCTGGTGTCAAGCTGAAGTGTTGCACTTTCTTGCTGGGCTCCTTGTGCTGATGATACATTTTGTTCTCCTCTCCAGCCTCAGTTTGTTGCTCCCTCTGTCTCACATTTCCCTCTATAGTAATATTTTCGATACCTTTTTTAACTTGCTGTTGAATTTCAGTATTGCTTATCCTGCTGTAATCTAAACCCAGTCCCTTATAAATCAATATCTCAGTGCTATTATTATTTTTACACCTCTTTGAGCACTCTTTCCATTACCTGGCCTTTTGCTAATAAGATGCTGCAAAGGGAACACCGTGGTTCAGGTGGCCCCATGCCAAAGCCACGTGCCCAGTGTCACTGCCCTGTGGAATTACAGGGACATTCAACAGCCATTGAATGGAGGACAGAGCTCTGATGCAAATTGGGGAATTCCTGCAAATTTTGGTGGGCTCAGAAGCTGAGGCAGCACTCAGAATAAAACAGGCCAAGGTAATCACACCTCAGTATTTTACAACGGTGTCAGTTCTGTGCCAGTGGTACTGCTCCATATTTATAACTTTGTACTGGCATGAGGCAATTCACAATCAAGCTAATGGGAGTTTTCCAGAAGTGTTGATTCAGGTTCCTGATGAGAAATGAGTATAGCCCCTTTTGCTCATCTTCACAGCAGAAACAGCAGTTAGAGTTGAGAGGAGTCTACTTTAGGTTTTATGAAGTGGAGCATAATGATGCACCAAATGAACAGACCTTCATAGAAGTCTCATTTTCTAGGAGAGCTGACCTATACTTGATTTGAAAACCAAGTATCTTCAGGGAGTGGCAAGTTACCCACCTCAAAATAGAGTGACAGTGAGTGATCCTTGCTCTGAAATCTTGACCTACATCTGTCCACAACTCTTTCCATTATAAAATGTGTATAATGGGTACTTTACTGGGACCACATTTGGTTTTATTCAAGTCCTATATTTTAAAAAAAGCATTGCTTGCTGCCTGTGCAAATTCAAAACCTGCCAAATCATCAAAAGAGCTGAGTGTGAATTTACCTCTTTGACAATTATTCCTTGTCACATTATTCTGGTTAACAGGGAATTCATCACAGCAGAGAAGGCAAAAATAAAGCCTCTTGACAGTTACAAGAAATTACCTGTGCTTACAATAATATATTTTCCAAGGCAAGGCTGGAGGGCAGAGCTTGACAGTGCTGAAGCTGTACCACCCACAGGGATGTCCTGTGACCATCACTGGCCTGCACTTCACCTTTGCAGAGGGAAGATTTGTTTGTCTGTGTTACAGACCAGCAGGAATTGTGGAAGGTTTGCAGTCCCAGCTCCACAGAGAGGCTGAAATTCTCGTGTTTTGGCCGTTCCACTGGTGTCCACCACATCACTGGCCTTTATACTGGGAGGAGACAGAAGAGGAGATGTTGTGCCTGTTGCATATTCAGGGCCTGAACACAAAGTGCCCATGGAAGCCAATGGCCAAAGAGGAAATTGGACATGGGGCTAATTGAGTGCCCCTGGCCAGGAGGGTGTCAGCAGCTATAATGGCATTCCCATTTCCCATGAAGAGCTTCTCATGTTTCACTCTTCTGCCAAGAAAAAGTTACAAGGAGATTTTTCTCTGTCTCACTGAGGAGAATCCCCTTTTCATCCAAATGAATTCTGCTGTCTTTGAGGCGCCAGATTAATCTGTCTGTGATATCCCTCGTGCATTGCTTCCAGACTAACACATTATCTGTGTTTCTTCTTCCATGATCTACTGGTGCAGATGGAAGCTAAAACACATGGTAGGCTGGAAAGACTGCTGCCCACAGCCATGGAAATCTCTACAGGAACAACTCTGCCCTGCTGGAGAAGAGAGAAGCACAATGAGACAACATTTATGTTAAGGTTGATTACAAGGATAGTTTGGTGCAGTAGAAGCTCCTTCTCTGACTTGCTGTCATCATAAAAACTTTGTGAACCGTAGATTATTGCATTTTAGGTACCCACAGCAGGACAGGCAGACAAGGTAGGAAGTCTCAGAGACACACATGAATTAGGATTAAATGGAGCAAACTAATTCTCAATCAGATCTACTCACCATTAAAACAAAGAAGATAGAAAAAGACAGGATCAAAATTAGCCAGCTAACAGATTGCATTTCTGGTTGGGAAGAAGTCCTGGGTTGAGAAATGCTGGTGGATTTAATGTCCAATTCTACCCTTATTTCTCATGCACAATTGTAAACAATATTTGCAGCCATCACCTTCTAGTTCAATCAGGGCAGTGAGTTTTTGTTTTTTGAGAAGTGCTGGAGGTGTTTATAGCTGAGTCTTGGCAGAAGTCTGCCTGTGGTAATATACAATTCACATCATGGTTAGTTGTTGCTGCTCTCTCTACTCTCTGCTGTGTTTGTAAAAGGATCAGGATTGGAGCTGTGAGGTTTTCTACTGATCCCTAAATCCAGAAGTGTATTTGCACCATTTTTATCCCCAGAAAGTTATCCACTGCTCACCACTTGCTTTCCTGAGAAATAGTCAGACGAGACATTTTGGAAAGTAGGATGTTTTTGTGCATGCTGTTTGCAATCCTAAGAAGTTGTACCAGGCAGTAACTCTAGGTATGATCCAAAACCTCCACAAAACAACAACAATGTCCCAAAATCCAAAAGAAAGGAAAAAAAGTAACCTGCCAAAAACATGCAGCTCTTCAGAGGTTTTGCAAGGTAGTTTTGGGAGTATCAGGCAATAATATTTTCTTTCTAATAACTGTTCAAACTGAGTGCATTGACTCTCAGCATAAACTGTTTTCTACTCTGTCTTCTCATTCAGTCTGAAGAGTGTTTTGGTGGCACTTTGGAGTTTTTCAAAACATCAGTGCTGGCAGGTGTAAGACCTTTGGACTCTGCTGAAGGGGAGCTGAAGGGAAGCTTCAGTTTCTGGAAGCAGCTTTGCCATTATCCCATGGCCAGCAGAACTAAATATGGCTGCAGGAAAACTGTATAACAGGCTGACAATGGAAAGGACATTCTATGGAAATATGTATGAAACCTTGCTATGGATATGCACGTATTTCCCAAGAGTTTCAGTAAAACAAGGAGATTTGCCCATCTTTGTCCTGAATGACAAGCATTTAGAAAGGTAGGTTCTGCACTGCCATAAATAACAATTTCTCTTTTTGCCTTTGCAAGCCATCATCAGGAGGTGATGGCATCACCTCCTCAGTCCTACCCTCCATCTACCCACAGAGCCATGAGAGCATGCATGTAAAAATGCATAAAAATGTCAACCCTGCAATTTAAATGTCAACTCTTCAATCTTATTCCAGTACATTTAGACCCTCCTTTGCATAGAGTGTGGCTGACTTCTTACAGTTCTAATTTTCCTCAAAATGACAGATTAGGCATCCATGGCCCTTTCTGATAGTTCCATTTGTTACTGTCCCCTTGCAGAACACAAATGCAGTGCAGTGTGCTCTGCTGAGAGACCAGTGCCAGGCAACCCCTTAGGGATATTAAACAGACAATTCTGTTGTCTTTGTGCTGATCTGGCTGACTTTGCTTCACCAGAGTTTAGCAGGCTCCTGCTGAAATGCTGCTGGGATTTGGCTTCATTGTGATATCTCCCAGCACCTCTGCATGAGGGGAGGATGCTGTAAAGGTGTGTCCCTGTTGCCCATCTCTTTCAGCACCCTGGAAAGAAGAAAACAGGAATTAGATATGTAGGTATAGATAGATCTTGGTGTGTAATCCATTTCAAAGCTTTGTCTAGATGTTTTTCTTTCCCATCCTGTGCAGTTTTTCCAGGTCTGCATCAAGGGGAGCCACTTGGCATCATGCTGAGTGATGCTTTGGTGGGTGCTGCAGGCTGCTGAGGAGCACAGACACAGCCCTGATGCACTGCTGCAGCTGCAGACACAGCCTGCTCCTCCCTGTCTCCCCTTAGTGCAAAATGGTGTTCTAGAACCTTCAAAGACTGAGGGCTTCCAGTGAGTTACCTAAATTCTGTGTTTGGACACCTAAACATCTTGCCCTCTGTGGTTTTCTAAATTAAAAACTACAATAACAAAGCTCTATCTGTGTAATTAATTTTCTCATATTTATTCCATTTGAAATAAAGACCAAATACAATGAGTGTAAAAAATATATTTCTATAACTTTTTGAAGAATTTCCTCCCAAACAGTAATAAAAAATGTACCTGTGTACATTAAGAAATTTCTCTGATTTTTTTAGTATTATTCTTAATAAGATAAAAAACTTATGTCCATTCTTCAGGAACTCATGAGCTCCTTTCTATCCCACTGCCCACAGAAAGTGGGAAGGATTGCCTCTGCTTCCCTCTCTGGCAGAGAACACAAATACAACCCAGTATTTTCACTGAAGGATCAGGGATATTTTTACCATTTTCCCCCATGTCCTGCAGAGCAGCTTGTACAATCCACAGTGATCCAAGGACAAGAATATGCTTTCCCTTCTACCTTGGCAGGATTTTACAGTGTCAAGGTAGGGCCTGAAAGGAGCTTTGAGATCCTTGCACTAGAAGTGTTGAAAAGGCTCAGGAAGCTGCTCTGGTGTGATGAGACACCAACCTGGCTGTAGCATGAGCCTCCCCATTACTACAGAAGCCTTTGGAGGCCAAAAGCTGTCCTAATTTTACTATTTCCACCTGCTTTTTAATAGAAAAAAAATCTGATAGTGTTTGAATTATTCATTTATATTAAAATACAAATTTTTCAAGCACATCAGCCACTAAGGACTCTTCCTTGCAGAAGCTCTTCTGCATTTCCCTGTCCAGAGCTGCTGTTCCTGCAAGGCAGAGCTGGAAGATCTCCCCATGAGCTCCCAACACAGAACTGAAGCCTTGAATGCTCCCTGGCCACAAATTGAGGCCCTGAATGCACAGTAACTGAATATTCATTTTGTCTGTTCTTTAGGAAAATAGTGACAATTTAAAGTACAAGAATAGCTCCATTCATGAGCCACGATGTGAGCAAAGCCTCTGCCACCACTGCCTTTCTTAATAAGCCAACAAAGCTGTTATATTACCACATATAAAAATAATGAAAAAGACATATCCAGGGAGAGAAATTCTGTTTTTGTCAGGAAGTGCTGTGAGTTGATTATAAGCATGGGTATTATTTCTCTCTGTTGTTCATTTGTCTGTGCAGAGCAGGACAGTTGGGATGCAGAGTGCTCCTGCTGCAGGGCTGGGTGATATCAGGGTTTCAGCATTTGGAGCAGCAGATACTTAGGGCAAAACTTTCCCCTGATTTCAGCTGAACTATTCATCACACACGTAGCTGTCATTAATCTTACATGCAGAGCCAGGCTTCTCATATTTCAAAACCTTTGGAGAGGCAGCTTTTTAATCTATATTTGGTTCTTCTTTTTTTCCCCCTCTGAGATTGGTTTCTTTTTGCATATAATGCTGCAGTAGTTTCAATTTAAACAGAACCCTGAAATAAAATACTTGAATTTAAAACCCTAGCAGAGAGAAAGGAAACAATTATCTTGAAATTCTTTTTTATTTTTTTGGAGGTAAAAAACTTAAATGACAGCACTGCTGACTGCCAAAATTGACATGTATTCTAACTTCTGTTTCAAGCAATGCATTATCTTAATCACAACAAGAGGACACATTCTCCCGGATGGAGCCATAAATTCAATTAATCTCAGTAGTAATTCACAAAGCAATTCATTATAATGTAATGCAACACCTTGAAGTATCTCAATTACAGCACCTGAAGATGCTTAATGGCCAGAGGCAGATGCAGAAGCTGCCCAGCAGCTCGTGGTGGTAAGTTCTAACTTCTGCTTCCTCTCTGGCACACCATTCCAGACAAAAGGCAGATGAGGCATTCTCCTATGAGCCAGGAGAATGAAGAAAAAGGACAAGGAAACAAAAATGTCTGGAAAAACAGGAGAAAAGACAGAATCTCTTTGAGGGCAGCAGATGGCAGGGGAGTGAGGAGTAAGCTTATTCTCAATAATACATGAACTATGGCAGCTGCAGGTTATGAAGCACTCAAAACTTTCTGGTGACCAAGAGCAAAGTTTTTAAGTGATTTGCATATCTCTCTCAGTTCTTGATATAAAATAAGGAGCTGCCTGCTCCTTATTTTGTAGGTCTTTAATAGAGCTCATACTCTGAACCCTTCTGTCTGCTAATATTCAAAAAGGATGTTCTTGGAATCCCATCCTCTTTGCCATTTTGCAGAGGAGAATCTGGACACAAAGCGTTATAAATTCAGCTCTGTGTGTCACTATGGGAACTGTTTGTGCTGCCAGACAGAATGGGGAGGAACTGGGAGCTGGCTGTTTGGGAATGAACTGGGAGCTGGCTGTTTGGGAATGAACTGGGAGCTGGCTGTTTGGGAACGAACTGGGAGCTGGCTCTTTGGGAATGGGGCTGTTGGGAACGAACTGGGAGCTGGCTGTTTGGGAATGAACTGGGAGCTGGCTGTTTGGGAACGAACTGGGAGCTGGCTGTTTGGGAACGAACTGGGAGCTGGCTCTTTGGGAACGAACTGGGAGCTGGCTGTTTGGGAATGAACTGGCTGTTTGGGAATGAACTGGGAGCTGGCTGTTTGGGAATGAACAGGGAGCTGGCTGTTTGGGAATGAACTGGGAGCTGGCTGTTTGGGAATGAACTGGGAGCTGGCTGTTTGGGAATGAACTGGCTGTTTGGGAATGAACTGGGAGCTGGCTGTTTGGGAATGAACTGGGAGCTGGCTGTTTGGGAATGAACTGGGAGCTGGCTGTTTGGGAATGAACTGGGAGCTGGCTCTTTGGGAATGAACTGGGAGCTGGCTGTTTTGGGAATGAACTGGGAGCTGGCTGTTTTGGGAATGAACTGGGAGCTGGCTGTTTGGGAACGAACTGGGAGCTGGCTCTTTGGGAACGAACTGGGAGCTGGCTGTTTTGGGAATGAACTGGGAGCTGGCTGTTTTGGTAATGAACTGGGAGCTGGCTCTTTGGGAATGAACTGGGAGCTGGCTCTTTGGGAATGAACTGGGAGCTGGCTCTTTGGGAATGAACTGGGAGCTGGCTCTTTGGGAATGAACTGGCTGTTTGGGAATGAACTGGGAGCTGGCTGTTTGGGAATGAACTGGGAGCTGGCTCTTTGGGAATGAACTGGCTGTTTTGGGAATGAACTGGGAGCTGGCTGTTTTGGGAATGAACTGGCTGTTTTGGGAGGAGCTGGCTGTTTTGGGAATGAACTGGCTGTTTTGGGAATGAACTGGCTGTTTTGGGATAAACTGGCTGTTTTGGGATAAACTGGCTGTTTTGGGAATGAACTGGCTGTTTTGGGAATGAACTGGGAGCTGGCTGTTTTGGGAATGAACTGGGAGCTGGCTGTTTGGGCACCTGTGTGTGTGTGTCTGCCAGGCAGGTACATGCATAAACATTCAAATGCTGATATGTAAATTTTACCATTAAGTGTTTGCACCTCTTTGCTTCCCCATTTCTTCTTATTTTGCTTCATTTAGCATAGATTATCTCAGTAAGCCTGGCAACTAGTCAATTACTGAATTCCTTTCAAAGGAAGGAAAAAGGAAGATTACAAAATTCATCAAGCTAGCATAAATCACCATATCTTCCCCACCTGAGGATCTGACCCTCTAACAGTAGTTTCTTTCTTCTTTATAAAGGTAATTATCCTATTAAAATTAATAGTAAAATGAATACTGCTGTGACTGAATTACATGGGATAAGCGTGAAATACTGTGATCAGTTCTGCTATGAATTAGTAATTATAGTGTGCCCAGTGAAATTTGCATACTTTGCTCTCCTTGCCTGCTATCTGCCTTGGTTTGGTTGCCAGTGCTCTCTCCAGGCTTGGAGCTGGAGATTGCTGGTGCTTTATGCAAAGAGGAGGTGTTTGCAGAACATAGCACCCCTGAGTTTTAAGTAGCAGAAGAAGTTACAAGATAAGCTTGGGTTTGTTTGGTATTTGAAATAGCTGTGATTGCTTTTCTCAGTGTGATGGTGTGGGGGGTTTTAGTGCTTGCAGAGATGAGGAGAGGGGGAAAAGAAGAGAGGGGGGAAAAGTCTGCCTCCTTTCCTCCTCCTATTTCTGTGTGAAAAGTTTGTGTTCTTGTTACTTTGAGTTGGTGCTGCCTGGAGCAGTGAAAGCAGTTGGTATCTGAAAGGGAGAAGGGGATAAGGGAGAGCCAGAACAGGAGGAGCTCGTGGAGCTGCTTCACAAAGAGCTGTGTCCAGCCCCTTGCACTGGGATGCTGCATGCAAAGTTTAGAGGTGACCTTGAAGAGGATAAATGACACCAGGATGAAAGGCACACCCCACACACATACTGAGAGACCTGCCCTGGGCCAGCAGCAGCAATTCCTTATCAGCTAAAGGATGGAATGTAATGATTCCTTTTTAGTTTTTTGGTGGGTTTTTTTTGTTTGTTTGGTTTTTTTTTTGTTTGGTTTTTTTTTTTTTTTTTTGTGGTGCTGTAAGGTTGTAGGGAAGAAGTCAAGCATCAGGTCCAGGCTGGTTTCTCAGCAAGAGAAGGCAGGGAGGTTTTTCCCTGCAGCCTTACAGCCCTGCCATGCCAGGATCCCTGCTCAGCTCAGGGACTCTTCACCTCAGCACGAGCTCAAAACCCACATCCTGATGGAACAGCATCTAGGGAAAAAACAGATGGAGAGGGAAAAAACAGATGGAGAGAGTTTCTCCCCTTCAACACTCAGTGAGTGGAATCTGACATCCTGCAAGAGCTCAACTCAGCTCCAGAGGTGGAGAGAGGAGATCAGGCAGGCTGGGAAAGCTCTGACTGGCTGCATTCCTGTGAAGTAATTGCTTTTGTTAATAGGATTTTATTGTTATTATCTGTATTAGGATGATCACAGGCTGGTTTAGATACCTTATGCTTGATTAAATAATGGCCTGCTGTGGTGATTAGTGGAAAGATGTTCTAGTGGATAAAAAACTTGTTTCTCTTTCCTGAAAATAGTGTGTAGCAACAATTTCTCAAAAAAAAAAAAAAAAAAAAGAAAAAAGGAGAAAAAAGGAGACTTATGCTGACATAGTTAACATATTTTGTTTCTTTGGATAAAATTTGATCTTGACAATCCCCAGGTTAGTAGAAAGTTGTTCTTTTTCCCTCCCTAAAATATCCTGTGTAGTGCACAGTTTATCCAGATCAATAGAAGCATTTTTTCACCCCAGGAACACAACCTTAGACAACTTGTAAAAAGGTCATACAAACTTTTGATGCAAACCATTATTTTTAATTCATGTGGTCTACCCGTGTTTCCTAGCACCTGAACTGTCCTTTCTGCAAATTACATTCCTTTTGTGAATAGAAACAGTTTATTAAAACTCCTGTATTAATTATTTAAATGAATTTATAAATATTTGAGGAAGCCCATGCAAAAAGCGCTCATAATAAATTATTATATTCTGCCTTCATTGAAAGCTAAATTAAAGAGCTCTGATGATTGCTTTTTCTGAGAAAGCCTTTTCAGCTGCCTGTCATCACAAGGTCTGGGACTGGAGAAATTTGTCTAAGTAGCAGCAAAAACCATAAAAATCAGCACCTAAAGGTCAACATTTGTACTAAATGTGACCATCAAGTATGGGAGCATTCCTTTAGCTGTGCTCAGTGTCTTATGGGGGAGATACCAGTTTCCAGCCTCAGCTTTGGGATCACAGGTGTGGAGACTGAATTACTGACAAAAGAGGGAGGAGTGGTGCTAAGGGGAGGAAAGGGAAGCAAGTGAAAGGAGAAATCCCTCACACAGATCAATTGATTGAATGAGAAGTCAGATACTGTGAGTGGTGCTGAAAGAATATCAGCCCTGAGAGTCTGTGGCAGATCAGCCTGAGCAGTGCAAAGGGATTTCTTAGATGAAATGAAATGGAAAAAATAAAATTATATTCAAAATGGCAGCAGCAGAATAGCAGAAACTTCTCTGGTTAAACTTTTCTGGGAGTTATTTCCTGGATGGAAGAAAGCTTCCTATTGGAGCTCCCAGTTCTGCAGTGCTGGTGGGCAGGGTCACTTTGTGCACATTCCCATCTTTTGGGTCCCTTTCTCTGTGTCATGTCTGGCTGTCAAGGACATTGCACACTATAAATGGCAGGTGCCAGTCAGGACAGAAGTGTTTCTGCAGAATTTGGGTAATGGATAATTAAATTGATTAAATAGAAGGAGATGTCTGGTGATGAACCCTTCACCCTGTGCTTCTTTTTGAGTTGTGCTGTGTTAGAGGAGCCTCACCAGGTGGGCACGTGGATCCCATGGCAGTTTGGTACAGTCAGTCTGTGGTCCTGCAGGATGGAGCAGGAGATGCCCCTGCTGTAAGGCTCAGAGTGGCTGAGGGGGTGGTTGATAAACCCAGAGCATTTGCAGGGATGGGCTCAGCTCTGAGCAATGACAGTTCAGGTCAGTTGCACACAGCCAGTCTTCACAGCTTGCCCAGCACTTTTCCACAGACCTGCTTCTCTTGTTCTTCCACCTTCTCTTCTGTTGGTGATCACTATTAAAGCAGAAAATCAGAAATGTGAAGTCTAAGGACTGCATCATAATGCCCAGAATTAGGGGGCTCACTAGGAAATTATCTTTCCTATTTGATCAGGTATTTTTAAAGATTAATATTTAGAAGGAAAACCCAGCTATTTCAACCTTGTTCTGTTTTAAAGAGCTTTAAAAAGATGGAGGAAGGGAGTATTGTCAAAATAAAAAAATATAAAATCATAAAATTTCATCTAAAGCTTTCTATTCAGTTTTCTGGTAACTATAGCAATTCCCAGTGTCTTTGTTTAGCTATTTGTCTTTGCAAGGCTCCTGCTTGCATACATTTTGCAACTGGCAGAGCTGAACACATTCTGCAAAACCTTTTCCACTAATTCCTGCTCCTAATTGTGCAGAGCTTGGGCTGAGCACGCTCAGGCTGCACATACATTCATTCTGTTTGAGCATTAATGAGATCAAGTAGAACAAGGACAGATGTTTGTGAAAAACAAACTCCCTTTTGTAATGATGAGAACAGAGCTTAGGGCTGAGAATCACCTGAGCAGAGTGGGCATGAGATTCCTGGAGAGCCTGGAGTCTGAGGCTCACAGCTCCTTCCACCTTCTTAATTTTTTCAGGGGCACATCTTGTGCATTACAATGGAAATAATGATCTTTGTATAAATTCGGGATTATTCCCTCTAAGGACAACAGGGGAAGGTCATTGTATAAATTATTAATAGTTACTTAGAAGAAGTGAAATCCAGGGTGAATAAAAAAAAGAGGAAAAATATCACTGTGAATGGTTGTGAGTTTTGATCTTTTAAAATAATACAACTCAGAGTTAAATTGAATGGAGGCAAAAAGACATGAGCTGTGCCAATAGCAGTGTGGCCATGAAATTTCAAGTGCCCATTAAAAAACTTCTCATCTCTGTAAAAGGTCTCAGAGTAAATAAGCATTATGAGCACTGAAGGAAAACTTCATTTCAAAGGAAAGCTTGTCAGTTAAGGTCAGTTTAATATCCACATTTGAATTTCACTGTTTGTAAGTCTTGCTGATAAGCTTTTATAATTGAGTTACTTCTCTTATTCCATGCATATTGAAGCAGTAATTAAGCTATGATATGAAATACAAAATATCATGTGCTCAATTCATCAATTTTTGTTCAGTCTTGCAGTTCTTGTTCCAATTGCATTGGCATTGGTGCACTGAAATATCTCCCAATCTATCATGTCAAGATTATGCATGATGTAATTTGTAATAGCAGCTAGGGATTTGTTTACAAAAAACAAATGTTCCTTTAATCTCTGAAACAAAATTAGACTTGTCTTACATCACAGAACAAAGATAGCTGAATGAATACAACACCTTTAATAAATCAGTAATTACCTTGTGTAGTTCCAGTTGGCTCATTTAACTTGACCTTTGAAAACAACTTCCTCCACAGAGATTTTAAAATGTGCTCTTCTGGACTGTGGAGATAGGAGTGCTCTAAAGGTCTGTTATTTCTACCAGAGCAATTCCCACTTCATGGAAGAGAATTTGGACCTTATTGTCCTTTCCCAGCAGAGATAATTGCAAGTTAACAAAACCACCTCCTGAAGAATTTTGCAGGCTCTGCCTTTCAGTACCTCTGTGCGTAAAGCAGCAAACACCACCTGCAAGTTCAGAGTGCCATCATCAGAACAATGAAACCTCCCTTGGTTTTCCTTTCACGTGGAATCATCCCTGCAATGAGAGCACAGGGCACCTGACCCTGGGCAGGGTGGCCTTGGGTTGGTGGAGAGCTGAATAAACAAATTTCTGTAGCTGGACTGAAATATCTGGTGGGTGCAGACACCAGCAGAGGGCTGCTCCCACCCTTCCCTGGGATTTTGCTCCAGGAATCTTCCAGGTCTGATTATTATATTATATATTATTATATTATCCTCTTTCCATCCTTTTTAAGGGGAGAATAGCAGATGGCTTCATGTACTTCACACCTCTTTGCAGACTCTTTTCCCAAAAACTCCTTGACATCCAGATTTTAGGAGAAATACAGAACCATAGAATGACAGAATGGTTTGGGTTGGAGGGGACCTTTAAAGCCCATCTCATTCACCCCCTGCCATGGGCAGGGACATCTTCCACTGTCCCAGGCTGCTCCAAACCCTCTCCAGCCTGGCCTTGGGCACTTCCAGGGATCAGGGGCAGCCTCAGCTTCTCTGGGCACCCTGTGCCAGGGCATTTAAAGCACAGGGAACTTAATCTTTTTCTCAGAGGCAGAGAGGGACAGTATAATAGCTTGCATTTCAAAAAGAAAGCCAAAGCAAAACCAATTTTTCACTGGAAAACATAAAAAAAAAAAAAAAACCCAAACCAAAAACCCCAACAAAAACACAAAAACCCCAACCTAACAAAAAGAGGTGTTTTTCATTGACTAATGACCCATAATCACATTATACCCTATTAACTTCTGTAGATTCAATGGAGGAATTTTCTATGTATTACAGGAATCATCTCTGTTAACAGGAGTTTCTCTGCTAATGTGTATTTGGTAAAACACAATTTATACCCAAGTGGCACACCAGAATTTAATTTCATAACTGATAACCCTCCAATATATTATGCATGCTTCGGTATGCCTTATAAATGCATTACAGTTATATAATTTATTCATTCCCAGTGTTCTTTCATAGAATGCTTTGCTGCCAGGCTGTGATTCTGGCACCTCGTTCAGTCAAAATTTCACAATAGACTTTCACTCTCCTGAGCCCATTTCACAGCTTTTCCCTTCCACATCCCCAAACCCAACACCAGCAGCACAGGAGCTCATGTTTGAGCAAATGGCAGCTTTTACAGACACCAGATTTGGTCTGAATTCTGCAAAAACTGAGGGTTTTTTTCCCCTGCTTCTCCAGTAACTGTTGGATCACACACTAAACACAGATTGTTGGTTTACATATATATATTTACATATATATATATATATTTTTATATATATATGTGTGTGTGAGATTTGCAGTCCCAGCAGCCACAGGAGGAATAGCACTCCAAGGCCACCCACAAACCTTTGTGTATGCCCCCTAATCTTCATCTCACAGCCTGGCACTTCTCTCTCTGCATTTCAACTCATTCATTTACTTTATTAATGAATTATTATTCCTGAAACATTACCATTGCATGGAGATATGATTCTTTGATGAGTCCTCAACTCTGGTCAAAAACATGACTGTGAATATGTATAGGTAATTTCCTATTGTCTTTCCAAATATGTATAAATATGTTGCATTTCATTAAATGTATTTTACAATAAGATTAAACTCTCCTAGGTTATCTGAAGCCATTCCAAGAGTGCATAAATAACATTGCTTCATTGCACAAATACTTTAGCAGCCTGCAGTCAGCCTTGTTCTGTAGCAAGAGTGGATTCAGTTCCAAACTGCAACAATAAATAGAAGCAATGGGTGTCCCTAACCTACAAAAGGTAGGTTGGGAGGGGGTCCTCAGTCACCTGCATTCCCATCAGCTCCCTGGATGTTGGATTTCATGTTCTCATCAGCCTCGTTAGTGCCAGCAGGTTGCTCTGAAATGCCCCACTCCCTTTGCAGAGAGATTATGTCAGCCACCAATAAACTCACACACCTAAAACTAGAAACAAAGTTGGCAGCTTGATGCTTGCCTTGGGTGTATGTTGCTGTGCAAGAATTCTGGAAATTCCAAGAAAAAATATAGGGCTGTGTTCTAGCACTCTGGAAGGTCATAGAATACACTGTGCACTTTTGGGGAGACAAGTTTATCATACATGATTTATTTTATCATTTCATGTCCTTCCTCTCTGCCACAGGTATCTGCAAAAATCTGTTTTGTTGAGGCTTGCTCTGCCTTTCCTTTGCAGAAATCAAGTTTCCTGACAGATAATGTGCTGAGGCTCCTGTTAGAATATCAAGTATGATCCATGACTTTCAGAGGAAAAATCTCAAGCTGTAGTCATGTCTGAGTTCAGTGGAATGTGGAGTAATTACAGCTTAGAAAAGCCTGCCACACTTTTTGAGTACAGGATTATCACATGGGAACAGGGTTGAGAGCCAGCTGCCAGCACAACTGGCCTGGGACCTGCTGGCATCTCCTGAAGGAGTGCCACAAGAGGCCTCCCAGCCTGACAGCTTCTTGCTGGATTCATTTTTGTATTTCCTAAAACCCCAGACTTTGAAAAGATCTCACAAGTTGAGCCAGGAGAAACATTTTAAACATTTTGATTTCTTTTCCTTGTCATTGCTGCCGAGACCTTCCCAACTCAGCAAATGGTTGTGCAAATTCTACAGTTCTCCCTAAACTCTGGGTGCTTTATCTGTGTGCTGACAAATCAGTGTTTTACCTCTGGACAGCTGGGCACACATTGCAGGTGCCCAGAGGACCTGGGTGCTGTCACTGTCAATGGACTCAGGGAAGTGAAGATGCACACTGACTCACCAAGATGCTGCCCATGAGGAATCCTGGTCCCACTGCAGCTGTGGGAGCCCCTCAGCCACATGTCTAAGCAGCAGTTGTTTCCAGAGGTGCAAAGAAAAGGACATGGAAAAATGACAAAACTGCAGCAGTTAACTCTCCCAATTTGAACAGCACTGAGGGCAAGAAATTCCTGGGCAAAATTTAGGGGTTTTTATGTGAAATCTGCTCTTAACAGACCATCTCCATTCAGCTCAAAGGCAGGAATGTGCTTAAGGACTTTCTGGCATCACTTCACATCATTTTAATGTTATAATTTATTTTCTCAGTACCTGAAAAACCCATTCTTCAAGTTGTACAATTGGAGAAAAAAAATGTCACTCCCAAACTGCTGCAATTCATTGGTAAAAGTTCAGCAGGGCAGAAGAGACAGAGGGCAGCATACAGGGAAACACAGCAAGAATAACTCATCCTCTAAGTAAATAAAATTGCAAATGGCAGATTGGTATAGCAAGGAGATGATTTACCTGTAGGAACAGAGAAAGTGAGAAGGAAAGCTGGGATTGAGCAAACCTTGGGAGTTTCTGCTGCTCAGAAACTCCCATTGCCATTAGCCACCACCACCTCTGTTGGTCACATTGTTCCAAGGGAAGCACACAACGTGTTTATGTCATTTTTCCTAATTTACTAATTTCCTAATTTAATAGCACTATGTTGGCTGCTAGGAGATGGCAATGTAAGTGGTTTTTCACTAGTGAGTCTTCCCATGCTGTTGAATTAGCAACTTTATTTGCTGGTTTATGCAGATCTTAAAAGGAAATTGTTCATGGGTTCTTTGCATTTAATCTGCCCTTTCATATTTAATGGTGCAGCCCACAGCACTGCTCAGACATGTAATACACTCTTAAAAATATCTTACTCTAGCTGCTGAATATTTTGCAATGGAGAATCAGAAATTCTGAATAGAAAAAAAATTAAGATCTTCAATTCTTTCAATTCTGTCAGTGAATTACTAGAACATTTTTATAAAGCCTGGAGAGTATCACAGAGTGTTCAGGGAAAAAAAAGGCAGTTTAGGATGCTGATGTCTTTTTAATGTTTACTACAATTAAAAAATATTAAATTAACTCAGCAAGACTGAATTTGAGGCAATTAGAGATGTGAGACACCACTTGCTAGACTGATTGCACTGTGCTTGTATTTTAAACAGGAGAAATGTCCATTTTCCCAGAGCTATGAGAGGTCTGTTATCAAAGTCTGTGAAGCATTGCACTGCAGGAGCATTAGATTGATACTTCTAAAATTGAGTAAGATTGAATTAAAGCAGAGAGTTTGATAGTTTGGACTCCCTGTAGGAAACATCCTGCATTTCTCCCAGATAGCAATATTCAACCTGAAATCTTTTGTTTCGGATTTGTATTCTTTAACTTATCAGATTTCTTCTCTACAGCTCCCAGAGTGGCTGCTATCTCAGTCTGTTTATGAAATACATAACCCTTCAGATGACACTTGCTTTCAGTCCAGTTTTCTCATCCTCCCAGAAAGTGTGTTCCACCCCTGTAATTCATTCTGCTCCCCATGACATCCCAATAAACTAAGAGAAACTGAATGTCTCATTCAATTCTCTGAGATTTTCTTGTGTAAGGAAATAGGTGAGCACAGGGTTACAGTTTTTCCCATTCTAATTTATATATTAAAAAAAAAAAAAATACAAACTACTTGAAAGATTTTACCCACCTCTGTGCTGTTGCTATTGCCAAAATCTCCAACAGCGCAAGAATCTCTCACAGGGAGTTTGAACTTTCCTTTAATCTAATCCATTTAGAAAATGACTCACAATATATTGAATAGAGTGGAGAAAATTGATATCTTTTCATTAAGCTGACAAAGTCTTTTTCACTTCTGACATCTGTGAAATGTGTTCTCTATTTAAATTTTATTTATATCAATCTTCGCTGGTGGAAACGAGATTAAAACGGAATGCTCTGTACTTAGAGGGAAAACTTTCCCATCCTGCAATGAGTGTCATACTGGCTTTGAAAATGAGCTGCTTATTCCTTGCAGGAACACGATACCTGTGACCAGGAGGAGCCACAATCTCATGTCTCCATTTCTTTGTATTCTATTTCTATCTAAACAAAACGTGCCCACTTTATCACAGGCAAAAAGAGAGCTGCTGTGGCTTTATAATGGCAACTGCAGAAACAATCTTGGAACATTTTAATACCTAGCATGTTCCCTCTAAACTGTTGAAAAATGCATGATGATACTTTGCTCTGTTTTCATATTTCAGGGTATTCCATAAACGTGAATTAAAGTTATCTGTTACTCTGTGAGGATGGTCTTATTGTTACATCATTAAATATAATGTCTTTATATTTTTTGCCATACAGACTCTGTCATATTGTTAAAGCAATTTCCTAAATACAAATGCAGAAAAGTTAAGGAGAATTTTATCTGCAAAACAAAACAAAAAGAATTTGCCTTTTTCTACAGACAGGAGTAGCAAAAATGACAGAAGCAATTGCCTGTGAGTGTCTGAGCTGTGTGTGCACATTTTCTCTGTCCATGTGCTGTTAATTACCTGTAAAACAGCTTTGAGGAGCTGAGTAGCTTCAGTTTAATGCAAGAACTTGAAGACTGAGAAATGTGAAACATAATAAATTCAGGGGTTTCAACAGGCATCTTTAATCAAATGGATTGTGTATTTTTTCCAAACTTTGTCTGACTCAAGAGGAGAATGATTGAACAATTAATGTTTCCACATTGATTTGATCCTTTAGGTGTAGATATATGGAGGTGTTCAGAGCATTTCCACTGCCCCCTAATAGAATATTTTGATGCTGATATTCAAGGGGAAATCTTTGCCCCAGCCAGCTGCCTTCATGCATCAAAACTTGGTGTTCTAGATGATGCACAAGAGCAAACCAGAGCACATCACTACCCTTGTGCAACCTCCAAAGGTTCTTGTGAACTTTGAAGGCTGAATCCAACCTAAACTGGCAGTGCCCTGCAGCTTTGAGCTCCCTAAGGCTTTGGGCATTATGTTTGGGAACAAATGTATTTTAAAATGCAATAGAACTGTGTAAACATGAGAAAATATAAGCTATTCTATTGCTTTTCCCCTGTATCTTCAGATTTCTTATGTGTAGTTTATTTGTTTGGAGCCCATGATTTGCAAATGCCATTTTAACCAAATGCTTTTTGTGTGTGTGTTAATCCATGCAGACTAAATGCATCAAAAGTTAAATATTTTGATCAAAATTATTCCATGGTTTTGCAAACAAAGATTTTAGAAAAGCATGATTTAGGCTGAAAAAGAAACCTCAAGAATTTCCTGAAGAAAGTCGCTTTTTTTTCCCAGCTCCATTGGTGATATGTTAAGAGTTAAATATTCTTATAAAAGAGCCATTTTCTTGAAAATAGTTCAAATATAAACAATCACTTTTTTAACCTAGAAGGTCATGGGGGGGAGGGGGGGAATGAAACAAAAAGCACTGAAACAAAACACAAGCAAAGCAGGAATAGTCAAAGCTCTTCTGTTCCACATCCTTTTCCTTTCCCCTCGGCAGAGGGATCTGTCTCAATCAATTCAGCCTTGCATGGAGAAACTCCTGTGCTTGTGTATTCCCCAGACAGTGAGAAGAACACCATGAGAAGCACTCCAGAATGCTACAGGTGTCTAATTCAGCATGATGTGAGCACTCACAGCCTGTGCTGCCTGGTGATTAACAGGGATCTCTAATTCTCACCCAGGATGAGTTTGGGTCACTGAGAAGCTCAGGTTCCTCAGGATCTGGGAGTTCTTGAATAAAAATCACCCTGAGGGGGAGCATCTTCATTTGAGCAATTTGAACTGTTTCAGCTCATCTCAAAGTGGCATAAGCTGAACTTAGAGAAACTGAATCTTTTCCCTGGGGAAGGTTTCTCCCCTCCTCCTACAGGTGGGCCCAGTCTCAAATGCTGCAAACTGTGATTCATTTTAAAGTGTTTTCCTCCCTCTTTGAACAGAGCTGGAGGTGTAAAACAAGCAGGACTCAAAGGATCAGCAGTATCTAAGAAAGACAACTGGTCTTAAAGATTAAAAGGCTCTTAATAGAAGAGAAAACCTATAAACACAAAATTCAAAGAAAGTAATTTTCTCTGGGTTTTGGATGCCCCTGCCATGATATGGGGCTGAGGACTAGACCACAGTGAGCTTTACAGTGCTTCAGACTTACAAAGGATTTTGCCTACATACAAATTAGAAACAAAGAGGAGCTTTTCATCTGCAAATTTCCCCCATTTTAAAAGCCTGCTCTTCATCCCAGGTGAGGGTGCTCACTGATGGCAGTTGGCTGGAATTGCCCTGTGATCATAAACCAATAATAACATGTGTGTAGATACTAAAACCTACACACCACTACATGAGTCACTTGCCATTAAACTTCAGCACTGACTTTGCATTTGATTATTTTTCAAGGTCAAGATCTGAATACTCGGGCTGTATTTAACAGCATTAAAAAGCTGTGAGATCATTTTAATTGCTGTGAGCAGCATTGCTTCTCCATGCTGCTTCTCAGTCTATATTCACCTCAGATGTCTGTTTCACATGGTAAACCCTCCAGGCCAGGGTGTTCAGGTTTGTGGGGTTTAGCACCTTGCCCTGCAGGATCCCTCTCTGGGGTTATTTAATGCTGCAGCACTGCTCCTAGTACATAATCATGATCATCACTTTTGATTCCATGTCACAGATTCTTCTCACACATCCTGAGGATGCTCTGCTCTGATGATGGCTGTGCAGGCCAGTATTTAGCAGGATATGGGTTTTCAGTTTGCCCACTGCACAGTCTATTCTGAGGACACAGATTCAGCCCTCTTGCCTTTTCCTGCATAGCAAAGAGAGAGATCTTTTTCCTCTGCTGTTAGCAGCATTAATGCTACCCTTCTGAAACAGGGGTGTGAGTAGCATCATTAGCCTTGCCAGCACAGGTGTAAAGGGCTTTTTTGTGTCTTGTATATATGGAGAAATTATATATTATATTATAAAAATCAGGTATAAGCTGTGGGAAGAACCAGGAAAGTCAACACTGAGAGCTGTATGATCATTGTAGGGCCCGTTAAACTGAAATATTCTATTCAATTTAATATTTAAGAATTTAATTATAAGCTCTGTAGTGTCCTTAAATCATTGCATGCACAACAGGGCATTTTCCAGAGCTGAATGGCAGTCAGCTGGTGTGTACATATATTTTTATATATATATTGTAAGGTAGACAGCTGCTTCAAAGGTGTTTTGTGGGCTTGAAGCAGCCATGAGGGATGATATGAATGGGTTAAGCATCTCTCTGTGAGTGACTGTGCAGAAAGCTTTGACAGGCTTCCTGAGTGCAACCATGAAATTAATTCTTGCCAGAGAAAGCAAACCACAGAAAGAGCCACTCATGAGCCAACTCGTCACACTTGCAAGGTTAGCTAAAGTTTATCAAAATCCCCAGACAAAAATGTCATTAAGATACAGCCAAGGATATAGCCAGATACCAATTCCCAGGCAAGAAACTTCATTAAGGTACATTCAAGGTTGTAAACAGATGTGCCAATTAATTCAAACAAGTGGGTCCAAACGCTGCCATTATTTACAATGTTAAATATTTGGAAATTAAAAGTTACTTTTAGAGATAATATGTTTTCTATAAAATTCATAATTGTGTTTCAACAAGCAGCTTCTGCTGCTGTTCAGGGTTACCTTACCCTCTGTTTCTAGTTGTGGTGCTCCCTGTGATGGAATATTGGGAAAGCCAAAAGTCTCCATGGCTTCAAATAATTCTGGACAGATTTTTGGCAAAAAAAAAAAAAAAAAAAAAAAAAAATAATATATATATATATATATATATATATATATATATATCCAGCTGTAGGTCCTGAAAGCAAAGCAGACATGTGGAGTACACTGAACCAGAAATCCTGAAGACCTGGAGGATATTCTGAGGATAAACTCTTCAGCCTTGCTTTGTTCTTGTACATGTGAAAATCAGATGGGCACTCAGGGAGAGGGGCTGTTAGGATGGATGGTCCCTTGGTCTGCAGCAGAGTTGCTGCCATCACAGCATTCCCTGCAGCCACAGCACAGGAGCAGACAAGATCTCCTGTGTGAGGAGGCTGTGGCAAGCAGTGCACTGTCTTAGGCAATATAGGATGCCAAACAAGTAATTAATTGTGAAATCCTTACAGCTAAACTCCACTTGAAGGGACACTCTGCCTTTTAACTGCAGTGTTAGACCCTTGAGATATTATTTAATTAGATTTGGTCATTGTAACACAGTTGTGAACATTGTCTTTTCTCTTTTAGCTTCTATAGTGATTGGGAAGTGGTGGTGTGAGATGGAGCCCTGCCTAGAAGGAGAGGAATGTAAGACATTGCCTGATAATTCTGGATGGATGTGTGCAACTGGCAATAAAATCAAGACCACCAGAGTAAGTCTCCTTTCTGTCTGCACCCAGGGCATTTAACAGGAAAGGGAATGACTAATGACTGCTCAGCCTTGTCTTTCCATCATCATGCCTGATGGAAAAGCCTTAAAGACCACTGTCATGGTCCCCCAGTGCTTGTGGCCATAATTGGGTGAAAATTCAGATGGATCAGGCTGATCAGCTGGGTCCAGGCTTGGCAGTCAGCAGGTTGGAGCTGCTGAATTGCCAGGTCACTTTCTTACAGACACTGTCACCTCAAAATACCCCTCATGCACATCCCTGAGTCCCTTTCTGGTGGCTAAAGGGAAGAACATTAGCTCAGGGGGATCTGCTGGATCCTGTATCCATTCCTGTATGATTCCAGCCCACATCTGGATTAGCACATCTGTACAAGTGCTTTGGAGCAGAGGACTCAGCTCTCTGTTTGTGCTGCAGGTCTCCCTTCAGAGCAGCTCCAGCCCCATGAACTCATCAGTGACAGGCTCTAGAGATGCTGCAGGTTCAGGTAGCACAGGCCAACAGGTGACAGCAGCTTTCACCACACCGTGCCAGGAACAGGCAGAGGGAGGGTGTGAATGAGCTGCCTAAACTCCCACTATGGGATTACCTTGGGAACAAAAGTGTTTTTCAGGAATAGACTCTAGCTTTTCTTTTGCATTGTGTGATTGTTCCATAACCATTGTCTTCAAACTGTCACCCATACCTGTATTCAAAAATTTTAATTAACACATTTTTATATCACAATTGAATTTTTTTCCAAGAAAATTACATGGTTGTCAACTCAAAATGTTTTTATAAATAAATAGATTTTCATTTTCTGTGAATTGGAAAATGGCTTTTGAAATCTACTAAATGAAAAAGAGTGAATTTTCAAGATTTTTTTTCCCTGTTTGATAAGAAATTCTACATACTTGTGCCCAGCTGCTAGTTCACAGGAATGTGCAGCATAGTGTTGTGATTTCCTGACTTTTTCCTTTCTCTCCAATCCTAACTCCAGTCATTTTTCATGTCTTCTAGGCCTCCTGCTGAAGGAGATTTTGCCCTAATTGATCCCCATGGCACCTGAATCCTTTTCTATCCCTCCACAGGACCTACCCCAGGATGAATTATTTGTATTGCAACCCTCATTTCTGGAGCAGAGCCTTCTGCCACACCAACACATTAAATTATCAGGAGACCTACTGACTTAGGAGGTTTTCTTTGTAGGAAGCAGTAAGTGGCCCCCAAAACCAAGATCCATGTGATCTCTGTGTCACCTCACAGAGAAAGGGAGGGAGGATGGAGGGAACTGGGATTGCCTGACTCAGTTTCTTTCTGTGGTGCTGTTCCTGCAAAGCTCTCTGTGCCCACACCTGATCTCTTCCCCTGCAGCACCACTGGAAGGCTGCTTCCTAATAAACATGCCTTGCAGTGAAATTAAAAAATCCCAGGCCACAAACTCGCTGCATGTCCTTTCCAGTGAGGAAAGTGGGGAATTAAAATGGAAGAAAGTGATGCAGAAGAGCTAAGAAGCAGCATGAAGTATCTTATACAATAATTCAGCCCTCCTGCAATCTGTCTACAAGTTATATAATTGAGGAATTGCATTTTCTTTCTTCAGTGAAGCTGTCCTTCTCTTAACTCCCCCAGTCCTCATCATATAAACTAGTTTAAGGCGATGGAAGTGATTGCTGGAAATTTAGGAGCTTCATTAATATGCAGATGTATGGTCCAATCTATTCAGTATGCATTATTGTATTTCATTTGAATTAAATACTTGCAGAGTGAGTGCTCATAACTGAAAAAATATTTCTTCATTTACCCACAGGAGTTATTTTAATTAGCTAGTGAGGGGAGTACCTTATGGTGCTGCTTCCAGTAGAATTTTGCTTTGTTGCTTTAAAATATCATTACAGAACCCAATTGACAAAGGCAACATGACATGATGTGCTCAGCAACTGTCTCTTGCATTTTCTAAGGAGAAATTCTACTTTTTAGTCCTTGGAACTTTGCTCCAATCCGTACCACTGTGTCAACTCCAGCAACATAAATATAAAATAAGGGAAGCAATCAGATCCTGAAACAGGCTTTTTTCCTTTTTTCCTTTGTTTTGCCATTTCAGACAGCAGCAGAGAATGAGATTACAATGTAATCTGCTCTGACCACAATCCAGCTTCCAAGACTGGGCCATGTGTGTCTAATTTGAGTAGTTAAGGAAGTTAAGAAAGCAGAAGAAAAAAGACAAATCAGTCAACATCCCAGTTCTTTCTGTGGTGATGAGGCAGAAGGCTACAGCCAGTCTCCATGGGCTGTAAACTGTAAACTGCTTTAATGAAGGCTTTTCCTTACACTAAATACATTTACATTAACTGCTGTCCTGACAAGGAAAACATTCCCCTTTATGATTCTTGGGATTAAGATTCCCATTAGTACATTCTTCCAGACCCACAGTAAATCACATAAAAGCATATGTGTATGTTATATATATATATATACATATATATATACATATATATATATATATATATATATATATATATATATATATATATATATATATATATATCTATATATATTTCTGAATACATGTATATACACAATATATATCCTTTTCTAGAGTAGTGCATAACTTCAGTTGGGTCTCACGTGTGATTAATATTGATTAGTGTCAGAAAGAGGTGGACAACAGACTCAGTGAAGTCTTTACCAGCATATTCTTCATTGCTTCCTTTTCATGTATTTATTTCTGTGTTAAGCCCTTTACCACAGCTCACTAATTAAGTTATTAAAGCCAAAGTTCTGAAGCTCACAGCTTCCTTAACATGATTTGTTTTCTATTGATGGTCAGGCAGGTGACAAACACTGGAAGGAAATAATATTGTCATTCAATTTTTGCAGCAGTTTCAATGTTCATTTAATCCCTCTTCGCTCCTTTTTTTTTTTTTTTTAATTTATTTAAGAGCTTTCAGTGCTTTCCTTACAAATGTGGGACCCTTGGAGCTGTGCTAGAACCTGCTGGAGGTCACCTTGCCACTTTCAGCACAGCAGCTGGCACCAGTGGAAATAGAAGAGCAGCATCTCAGGCTGGATGCTGCTGATATTCTGGAGCATGGACATTAACGTGTTGGTCAGCTGGGAATGGGCAGAAGAGCTCAGCTCAAAGCCCCTCTCCAGCTTCTCAGCCTGTGCCTTGTGCTACAGCCTGGTTTGATCTGTTTTAACCAGTTTTAACAAGCTTTGGCCCATCTGAACTGGTTCTGAGCAGTTTGAACTAGTTCAAACCGATATCTACCATTTTTATCCTGTTTTGACCAGTTTAATCTTGTTTGAACTGGTTTTGACTGGTTTAATCTGGTTGAAACCATTTGTTTCAGTTTTAACTGGTGGGATTCATTTTCATTCAGTTTGAGCTGTCTGGATCTCATGCAAATCTCTCTTGCTCTAATATTTACTGCTGTATTTAATCACCTTGTGCTTAGATAAGGATCTGTAGCCCTGATTTAATTCCAAGCCTGACCACATTCAAGTCAATGTGAGTTTCATTGCTGACCCAGTTGCCTGGCAAAGGGCTGAACCCCCTGTGGTGTTCATCTGGGTGAGCCAGAACAGCAAAAGCATAACAAAAGCCTTTCCTTGAGAGCACAATTTCTGCTGTTGGACAGTTGCTCTTATTTCAGCATCCTAAAAAACTCCTGGGCATTGGTGTTTCCCCTTGCAGCATTAGTGCAGCACTCAGATCAGTTTTGGTGGTGGTCACAAGGAGGGATGGGTTTCGGTCTGTTGCAGGGTGTGTTATCTCCCACAGGGTGAGTAGATGGAGTAGCTGCTGTGGCCCTGCCCTCTGGGAAAGTGAATTGGAGGGGTTCCAAACAAACCTGAAAGGTGGATGGATGCTGCAGCCTGTCTTGTCCAGCAGAAGTCACTGGAATCACTCTGGGAAGGGGAGGGTGGAAGGCTGGGATGAGCACAGCCCCAGGTCCAGATCCTGTCCTTCTTGCTTGAAGGGCTCCTACAAGGAAGATGGAGAGAGACTCTTTATAAGGGCATTAGGGAACAATACAGGAGAGAATGGCTTCAGACTGACAGACAGGAGGTTTAGGTTGGATATTAGGAATGAATTCTTCCCTCTGAGGGTGGTGAGGCCCTGGCACAGGCTGCCCAGAGAAGCTGTGGCTGCCTCACCCCTGGAAGTGTCCAAGGCCAGGCTGGACAGAGCTTGGAGCAACCTGGGGCAGTGGAAGGTGTCCCTGCCAAACCAAGACATTCTGTGATGTCCAGCACCACCAGCCCAGGTGGTTAAAGCACATCCAATCTCTCCCAAGGCAGAGGCAGGATCTTGCTCAGGATCTGTCTCTTGCATATTTTTACACCCCTGCAGTGCTAAAGACACACACCCCTCTGGTATTGCATTTAAACTCAGCTCTATCAATCAGCTATATCCCACAGAGCCTGGGTCTTTCTTTTCCAAAGGACTATATTTAAAAAATAACATATTATGCATAACTGACTCTTTCCCATTTTCTCACTGCAGATCCACCCAAGGACTTAACAGAGCGCCCACGTCTGCACGGAGACAGTGAAAGCCCTGCTGATTTATGAGGACAAAGTATTGAAAGTTTAAAACCATCTCAGCATTTCCAAGCCAAATGGATTTCTTATTTGCACTTTGACTGTTTACCAGAAAACAACAGTGGCTTTACTGTGTGAAAGAAAGGATTCGGTGGAAATAATGGCCCTGATTTTTGACATCTGAAAATAAAAAAAAATGAAGAAAGTGGTTCCTTTGCTAAAGTTTCTGAGATTGCAAAGTAAAAGCAACAATATAAGTTTGGATCTACAATTTACTTTATACCAGTTAAAGTATATATATATATATAGAAATATATATATATTAATATATGATATTTTGAAATAAAAGCCTCACTCTTCAAGAAATTGAATAGTACCACACTTTGCTGCAGCTGCTGTATTTTTTTTTTTCTCCTTTTTTGCAATGGTCTGGAAGTTCCCTACCTGTTTGAGAGAGAAATGTGGCAGTGAAGAGGCAAAGCAAACCTGCTGTGGTACAAGGACGCCTAAGAGCTACACGAATCCTACCGATGCAGCATCCAGAGCTTCCTGTTCCCTTCGGCAGAATTCTGAGGGCATTTGTTGTTCCACTTTGTGTTCTGGAGGCTTTTCCCCTTGTGCAATACTAGCATGCTGGCTTTGCTTCATTAACCATACTTGATTGATATATAACGATGATAATTCTATCCTCCTCCAGGAAAATATTTTTAGAGCTGTTAGATATTCCATGAAGAAGAGATGGACAACTACTGAGTGAAGTACAGTATGTATTAAAAGTTTATTTGGCAGAGTTTGGTAGACTGTGAGCTCCCTTCTTATTAAAGATGTACTGTACGTACAATGTCTTCAGACTTTGTATAGCTCCTAGAGACTCAGTAAAGACCCAGAAAGCACCTCCAAAGCTTTGCATTGTTGGCTCACTAATTCTTTGAAACAACAACAAAGCTTCTTCCTTCCAGACTGGCACATGAGGGGAGTTTTTCATATGGTTTGGCGTTTCAGGAGCCCATTTGCATTTGGTGAACAGGCACCTCAGCTTAAGCCTGCCTCTCTGGACAGCTGGCTGTGTGCTCTTACCCCACAGCACACATGGCAGAACTTCCTAAATTGAGGTTTCCCTCATTGCAGGCCAGGCTAATTCTCGTTGAGGGCATTTGCCATCAGCTAAAAGCATTTACATGAGCAATTCCATGGCACAACAAATGCCCAGCAGTTTGTGGCAAACACAAATGTGTGGCTGATCCCTTCACTTTCAGAATAGTTTCCTTCAGTTTAATTTCAATCTGTTTCTTGCCATGGTGAGCAGAGATGCTCCTCAGCAAGGATGTGTCCACAGAGACCTTGACGCAGTCACTGCTAACTCCCATTTCTGGCTGAGCTGTAGCTGTTCACCAGGCAGTCTGGCCCTGGCATTGCTGAAGAAAGATCAAATCTGAGGGCTGAAATGTGCGAGCCTAGTTCACATTCCCAGGCACTTTTGTGAGCAATCCAATTAATTTCAGAGGGTTTATTGGTGTGGAAAAGTGTCTTGCTGTCACGCATAAGTCTGCACAATCTACCCTTCAGTCTGCCTAATGCTACCAAATCAAGGAGGAATAGGGAATTGTAAAACTAGTTCTGTTCAGTCCAGCTTCATTCCTTTAATATTTCCAATTTCCTTTCAGCCTGCTTACCTGTCTCTCACAGGATGCCTTTGGCCATGCTGATCACTTTTAATCCACTGCAGAGGAAGTGCTGCACTTCCCATCCTAGATTTGGTTGAAATTCTCCCACTGAGTTTCTTTCTCCTTCAGGGTAACCACTTCAGTCCTGATGCTTCAAGAGGCAGAACTTGTCACTGTAATTACAGTGCAGATTAAAGCAGCTACATGACGTGTCACGCCATATTCCATGCTGGCTTTCCATGCTGATCTTTTCCCAGTGCTCACAGTGGAAATGGATAAGCTGTTTCCAAGTATTTCTATTATCTCCCTTCATAAAATGAGTGAAGAGTACCCAGGGAAGAAATAGATGACCCAGAAAGTGGTAGAATCACTGTCCCTGGAATGTTCAAGAAAAGGCCTCAATGTGGCACTTGGGGACATGGTTTAGTGGTGAAGATGGCAGGGTGAGGTTAACAGTTGGACTTGGTGATTCTAGAGGTCATTTCCAGCATTAAGAATTCTGGTTCTGTGCACAGACAGGAGCATGAGCCTCTCCATGGTGAGTGATGGTGATCCTTGCACATGGAGACCCCCCTCCCTGGTGGCTCAGCTGGGCAGGCTGGGTATTTTCTGGGGACAGCCACCTGCCCAAACCAAGAAGATACTTGGACCCTACTCTGTATTTTAGCTGTGGTCTGCCATGGCCATGTGTCCAGTACCATCATCTCAGTTCAGAGGGGAGCACTGCCTGCCTGCCTGGTTACCCCCAGTAAGATCAGCTCCAGGCTCAGCTGCCACTAGTAAAGAGAAACTCCTCCAAAATAAACCCCTAGAATTTCTGAATTTTACTAAAACAGCACTTTATAAACCTCAAGACCCCCTCAAGCACCCTTTGGTGCACTAGGAGATAGACCAGCAGGTAAGTCCATTCAAAGTCAGGACATGTTGTCAGCCTTTTACCAGCTGGAACTGATGCTCACAAAACTAAGCAGCCTCCCACAATCACACTGGGGAGCTGTGGAAAATCCAGCAGAAACTGAACTTTGGTTTCCTTATTCCCAGTCTACTGATGCTCCATTTGAGGAGCCCCAAACAAGCCCATGTGTGGCCTGTGGTACCCTTTGCCAAAGGTATCACCACTGGGAGGTTTTTACCCCAGAGCAGAGCTGCTGCCGTGGCTCCTCCTGTGAGAGATAACGCTGCTGTGCTGTGCCTATGAAATATCCCTGTTGAGATTGGGAAATATTAGACTTGCTAAAATGTCAGGAGGAAATGTTGTCATTACCACAGGAAAGTTTCTTTGAGATGTTTATGAATTTTTCTTTGCCGGTAGGCAGCCTCAAATGCCACCCCACCAAATTCAGTAAACATCTGCGTCTCTTTGAAGTTGCCGCAAAAATCTGCTCGTGAAGTGCGGCAAAGAGAAATTGCTGCTTTAATTAAAATGTTTTAGAGGGCAATTAAGGCCTTTGCAAAAATAATGGCTGATAGAACATGAAGTCCAATTAAGAGTTAGATGCAACTAACCTTTGTTGTTTCAGGGAACCAAGTTGAAAACAATAATGGAAAAGAATTCAACAAGCCTAGAGTCACAAATATTCTGCATTTCAGGGATGTTCACAATAGCAGAGTGTGTGGCAGGAAGATGTCAGAGCTACTTGTCCTGGCCAATGGAGAGCAGATGTGTTTCAGTGGTCCTCATATCCTCATGGGAAAGTGACAGTCATGCCATTCTCTGCACAATGTTAAAAGGTATTTATGTAAACAGAGGAGAAAATGAAAGTTCATGCTTTTTGGCAGAAGTCTAGACAGAGACACTTCAGGAAATGAAAAAAAAAAAAAAGAAAAAGAATATTTGTAAGTGCATCAAAGATAAATTTAGATTTATGTCAGTGTTTCTTCAGATGTGTGAAATCAAGTTCTGTAAATCTAAAATGTACAAGTTGGAAAAAAATACCAAAAAAAAAAGAGGTAGCTACCATCTGCCTATTAATTCAGAAAACTTAGATTATGTGCTTCTGTCCAAAAATCTCTGGTAATAAAAGGCTCAGTGTGGTATGACTTGATATTATTTTGAATATACCATATGCTATATAAAAAAAAAAAAATCCCCAAACCAAAACCTTGAAGGAAGTCCACTCCTATGGCCAGCATCAGGAGCAGCATGATGTGCACCCATACCTGGCACTCCACAGAGAAAGGACCATGAAAAATTGCTGAGGGTGAAGCAGTTTGTGATGAGTGATGCTCTTATCAGACCTATTGATTGACTATTAGCAGAGTTTGCAGGTACTGTCAGTGCTGTACTGCTTGGATGTTTTCCTATTATAAAATGATTAGTTACATTCCTAACTCCCCTCATTTGCCACTTACCTGTTTCACTGGCTGGTCCAAATATAATTACAGATCATAGAGAAGTTGTGGAGGAGATAAACAAACTTTGGCTTGGAAAGCACATCCATTTCATCTGAAGGTGGCAGGCCTTGTTTCTTCTTCAAGGGCAGGATGAATACTGTGGCCTAAAATGAGCTTCTCTTTCATCAATACCTCAGTCACATCCCAGTAAGCAGGGTTTAGAGCTTGCCTGACAAAGAACTGGGTCATGCTTCTTTGCTTGGTATTCTATTTTTTTGTCAGAGAAAAATAGAAACACATTCCACAAATAATCTTTCAGGTAGACAGAAGGAGATGTGTGTACAGGGCAGTTGGTTTCAGGCTGTCAACACTTTTTCTAGTTCACTGGTTTGAATTCAGATCATAGGCCTGACACATATTTATGGTTTCTTCTCTCAGAGGCTCACACAGTCAAAGCACTTAACTTCACAAATATTTGTACTTTATAAAACCATGCTGCTCTGAGGAAAGGAACTGAATCCTCTGCTTTCCAGGCAGGAAACTGAAACTCAAAAGAGCTGAGACTTGCCCAAGGTGAAGCTAAAATCCTGCAGCAGACCTGGCAGTAAAACTGAGGGCTCCTGGATTTCAGGTCATCGCTGAGGATGGTTCATCTGTGATTCACATCAGTGAAATCTTGCTGAGAGCAGACCCTGGCTTTGAGCTTGAGTCACAGAGAACAGAATTAGGGGACCTGCAGTCAGGTGTGGACAATCACGTGCAAGCACCAGAGCTTGTGCATCTTCCTTCAGCTGGGATTTTCAAACCACTGGTGCTTGGAAGATCCCCCCAGGTGTACTCCAACATCTCTTGCTCCCACAGGGACACAATCCTGCCTTAGCTTGGTTTCATGGCTCCATAGCAGAATCTGCTCTGAGCCTTTCAGATGAGAGCAGAGATAGAAAACAGTCCTGCTCAACCCTGACCGGCTGAAAAAAATGACCAGCAGTTCTTCTTTTGGAGGTCAGGATACTTTGGAGACATCCATCTGAGAGAATGGTTTTCATGTAAAAGCTGACTTCGAGGGGAGAAAGCCCACACTGCTTTCCAGCAGAAAAATTGGTGAACTAGGCAATGAGGAGCACAAATAACTTGGTCTCACCTGGGACTGTGAGCACCACTGCCATGGGAGAGGTTACTATGCAGAGCAGCTAAGTCATGGAAAAAAATTTTTTTGACAAATATTCCTGTGTGGGCACATTTTACAGATCTTTGCTAAAACTTTAACTTTTGTTTGACTTGTACCTCTAATTCCTAATTCAGAAATGTGCAGAAGTTTTTCCCACATAACAGACCTGGATTTGGCATCTTTTCATCAAACACTCATGGTTGGATTATTTTTCTTTTCCCACCATGAAGCAATATAATCAAATTTGTCTGACCAGAAGCAAAATACATGTTTGAGCATCAAGTTACTAACCTGTTTCCCATTATTTCTCATCTGTTTCTCAGATTACTGTCCTTGATTCAGTTACAAGTGGGGGCTAGGGGTCCACCTAGATACGAAGCAAACTACCCATAACCTAAGATATTGCTCAGGGGAATATGTAATTTCTTCCTCCCACCTGCCATTCCTCTTCATTTCCTATTTCATTTCACTTTCATTTCATCCCATCCCCTCTCTTTCACACCACTCAATTACATTCATCCATCTCTATTAGCCCTTTATCACCACTGCAGCCCCACAGACTAAAGGAGAGACCCCTTTCAGGGAGGTGTCCCCCACAGCAAGAGTGATTGATGTGATCTTCACCCTTTTCCTTTTTCCTGTGTACTTTGGAAGGCGAGATGCCAGTCTGTGCCAGCAGCTCCCTGTATTTCACTGCCCAGACCAGCAATCCCCAGCTCAGGGTCCCTCTCAGGTGTGCCCTGGGTACAAAGCAGGTGCTGCTGCTACTTGATTTGCAGCAGAGGAGTTGTGTCAGCTGCTCACCTCCCCTGAACCTGTTCTGCTTGTTGCTTTTCCCAAGGTCTCCTCTGCCTTGACCAGATCCGAGAACTCGGCACGCCGGCTACTGGGGGCTTGCCACCAGTTTTAGCCTCTGCAGGAGGGAAATTTATCACTATTGATTTGATCAGACTGTTTTTGGACTTGAAATAAAAAGGGAAGAACTGGCCAAGCTGCTGTGAAATGCACAGTGTGGGATCCAAGCACAGGCATAGAAGCTTTTAGGTTGGAGAAGACCTCTAAGATCATCAAGTCCAGTCATTAACCCAGCACTAAACCGTGTCTCTGAGCACCACACCTACATGGTTTTGGAACACTTCCAGGGACAGTGATTCCACCACGTCTCTGGGAAGCCTGTGCCAATGCTTTTTCTGAGCTTTTTGTGCTCTTTCAATTTCACTTTCTCTCTGATAGACTCTGCTATCCAGATTAGTAGAGCCTTCATGGTGTCCCATGTAGAATGGCCCAGAGTTTTTACAGATCTGACCCCAAGTCCCTGAAGCCCTCCTGGTGTCTCAGACACTGATGTAGAGCAGAGAAACAGTTAGGAAATGTTACAGTCTAAAGACAATGGTCTCTGTGTCCTTCTCTGCTTGAAGAGAATACTCCCTGAAAGCAATTTTGAAATTAAACAACCTTTCAAGCATTTTGCAACCTGAAGAACCTCAGTACTGAATTAATGCTGAAGATCAGCGAAAAATGTCTTAAAATAAAAACTGCACTTGCCTCTTGAATTCAATCCCTTAGGCAAATCTTCCACCAGCTTTACTTCTTGAATAGGAACTGATAGGTCACATTGAGAGCCACTTAAATCTCAGTAATGAACGTAAGCAGGGAAGGAGACCTGTCACAGAGATGTCACTGCCTTGCAGTGCTACCTCCAGGCACTCTGCAGCTTTCCTTTAATTCTGCCACAGGCAAGTTTATCATTCAGCACTGGACCCACAGGAAGCAGATTTGTATTCCATCAAATTCCCCTGCTCTTAGTCTAGTCTGGATTTGACTGATGAGTTTGTGTGATAACAGCACTTCTGTCTTGCAACACAGCACTACAGTCCAAATAAAGCTTTCCTATTGAGGAAGGCATTTCCACCTCAGCTGAATTTCCTGCTCTTTGAGTAGAGTTTGGTGGCATGTGTGTTCAAAGCTGCTCAAGAGGAACCACCAGCCTACAGTGTTTTTCCTCAGCAGCTTGGCTATATCTCCCAATTCTCTTTGGCCATCAGACTCTCAAAGACACATCAGCTAAGTTGCAGCAGCCAGTGCAACAAAGAAATACCAGTCTGGATGTTCACCTGCCAGAGGCAGCTTCCACGAGCACTTCACTCATTTGGCTTCATTTTCTTCTGACTTTGACTCTTGCAGTCCCAAAAGAGAGCAGTGACTGGATGGAAAACAAAGCAAAACAATTCATAGCAGTTGTTGGTATGTTCTACTGGAATAAGAGAGAGGGAAGACTCATAAATGCAAGGACAGGGAAATTCTGGCACCCAAAGCTGTAAGAGTCTTACAAGCCTGAAGTGATATTTTCTGCTCATCTGTGCTGAGATGTGATTATTTTAAGAATCTCACATTCTCAGTTAGCTTTTATACTCTCTCAGCATCTGGTTTCTAAATGTTATTATAGCCTATCTTCCATTCACCTCATCTCTACTCTTTGTCCAAGGCAGAAAAAATTATACTTTGCTTACACAATAGCCTGTTCTTTTACTTGGCACAGAAAACAAGACAGGGGATAAGAGCCTGTTGGTTTTATTCAGCAAAATTCATCTCATCATTTGCTTCACTGTTGGATTATAAACAGCATTCCAATCTACTCCCATAACTGAAACAACTTTTTTATATCAATTTTTCTTTTTATTTTCATCAGACCACTTTGATTATTTTACAGGTCTAGCTCATGTAACCTGTGTCTATTTCTCTGATTTGAGCAGAATTGAATGCAGTTTTCAAAAGAGTGGACCATTTTCCCTTTACAGATGTTGTATCCATTTAATCTGGGACTTCCACCTTGCAGTGCTCTTTCCAACAGTGTCTTGTTAGAGCCAGCACCAGCCTTGGGCAACAAAAACTGAAGCAGCCAACTCTGAAATGATACTCCAGGTATTCATATATTAGACAAATTAAAATGCATGTTAGATTATTTTGTTTTTTTGCAAGTCTTTATCCTTTAGGCACTGACCTCAAGGAGAGCATGGCAAAAATGTCACCAATGCCCAGCAAGGCAAGGAGAACAACTGGGACAGGATCAAAACAGGAGAGAGTTACCCTGTATCTGCTGATTTACATTGTATCTGCTGCCTAGGAAGATTTTCTGAGCTGAAGTTTCAGAATTCATCCCAAAAAACTGGATAGTAAGGGTCAATACCTGCTTTCTGCAGGTACCTCAGTTTCCCTCATCCCTGGATCGGACCCACAGAATTTGCTGGTTCATAATGTTGCTTTGCAGCCCCACTGCTAACTTAAAAATATTTTTCCCCTCCATACTAATTTAATTTTGACTTTTGTGACTGCTCATTGCAATGATCTGTGAGATCCTGGAGTTAAAGATGTCCCTCAAAAGCTCTCAGAAATGTCACAATGGCTTTTCTCAACCATATCATCTTCACTGTGCATCTAGCAGCAATCTACAAAAAATACTTACAGTGGGACCACAACACATCCCTTTCTCCACCATGCAAAAAAGCTGCAAAATAAAATAGGAGTGAAAAGATTCCTTACAGTCAGTGCTGTTGAAGACCTGGTGGCAAAATTAGGAAGAGCAGCATAAATCTGCTGGAATGGTTTAGCGCCAAAACTAAAACTGGTTTACCACAGAGTTGTCATTGATTTCTAGTCCTCCTGATCTTCCTGTAACATCTTCTTGCAGACAACAGCAGCTCCACCTTCTGCAGCTCTACCATTTGGAGCCTTGGAAATGGGAAAGGAGCCCCAAAAATCAACCTCACAGAAATGAGTGTAGGCCCGGTCTGTGTGTTGCTGTCTCCCTTCCACCTGCTGCCCTTCAGACCCAACAGAATTTACCAGAAGAGCCATGAGAAAGTTGCTCTTCCCAAATTGCTGTCAGACATGGAAGTCATCTTGTGCTTGAATAACTGAGGCACTCCTCCCTGCCAACAGCCAGGCATTTCTGTACCCCCAGCAGCCCAGCTCAAACTGATCTAATTAGTCCCTTGCAATCAAAGGCAGTGGTTTGGGCAGAAGAGTTGAAAAATAGGATTTCACAACTGGTCAAGTTCTTGATCAGGGTTATTATAATTTTTTTCGAATCAAACCCAAAGTTTGCATAATGAGGATTTCTGGGAAGATAGGGTCTATTACAGAAAAACCAGCTGTTCACCATTAATTGACTCCATCCTTCTCAGATACTTTTTCAGACACCTGGAATCAGGATTTCTGAGCACATACAAGCCTAGCATTAAGTTAAATGAAAATTGAGGAACTGACCTGAAAGCAAAGATTACCAACCTTAACTTTCAATTTATCAGGACCTTGCCATGATTTAAACACAGAGAGTTTCTCCTTGCAGCTCTTGATTTCTTCTCTGCTCTACAAAGCAGAAATGCTGTTGCAAACAGCCTGCACACCTCTGAGGTGACTTTCCTCAGCAGTTAGCACTGAACAGCCTCAGACACAGGGGAGCCCATCAAACATCACCCAGAGAATCACAGAATCTTTAGGGCTGGAAGAGGCCTCCACAATCATCAAGTCCAACCATTACCCTGCCAATGCCAGACCCAGCACTGAACCATGTCCCTGAGTGTCACAGCCACACGTTTTGTGAGCACTTCCAGGGCTGGTGATTCCAGCACTTCCCTGGCAGGCTGTTCCAATGTTTGCCCTGTGTGAATGAACCAGCAATTCAGTTTCAAGCTGATGCAGCAGAGGGGCAAAGCAGACTCCTAGCAGGAGGAAATTGGTATTAAAACCCTGTCTGGACAGCAGAAGATCCACATCTCACTCAAGACTTACATACAGAGTGAGTCTATACAATAGCTGTGCTGATCATTTCCTTAGGTTTTGGAGAAATTAACAACTTTAACTTTACAGACTTCATGGTTGCTTGATCTCACTACAGTAAACAGCTCCATATTTTTCCTTTTCATGTTTTATCCTGAAGCAACAGAGCATTACATTAATTGACTTGTCTTATTAATTCAATAAGCTGCTTCCAAGATGAAATGCTTAGCTATGCTTGCTTGTTTTTGGCACTTTTTGGTTGTTGGAAGAAAAGCTTTAAGGCTAGAATTGCTCTGATGTTTTCCACAGTTCACTGAATAATTTTATGCACTACTGAAGATTTGCCACATTTGGAATTACTGCAAACTGCTACTTTTTCATCATATTATAATTTAATTCACACTTTTAGTATGATAAGAAAACATTTAACAGTTTGCATATTTGAGAAGTATATTTGTTCTGCCAGAAAGTTGTGGTTAAGAATTCATTATGGGTCACTCATTTCTAGGATTTGTAATGTGGGCTTAAGATACATTTAGAAGATTAAAGATGACATAGAAGCCACCCCATTCAAATGAATTATATGCAAGAAATCCAGGGAGAAAAAATTGACCTTGCTGTAAATATAGGGCAAAAAGAATTTATTGGAACTTGAGTGAGGTTGAGAATTTTTTACTATTTCAGCAAGATATTGGAGGGGAGGTGAAACTATTTTAAGCTTTAAAAAACAAAACCCCGACATTCCTTAAGGGGAAAATGTTCATGTAACTCTGTGGATTCTTAGATTTCAACTTCTTTAGGAAACATGAACTTTTGGTTTGCCTTTCAGCTGGTGAAAATGCTGATTTTTTTTGTTTGTTTGTTTCCTTGTCTTTTTTTTTTTCTTTTTCTTTTTCCTTTTTTGGTCTCTACTGGCTGAAACTGAAATTCATTTTTGGTGTCCCTTAACCTCTCTATGTCCTCTTGAGGGTCCTGTCACACCATGGGCTGTTGTCCTAGACATGAATATCTCTCTCCATTTTATTTCTTGCAATTGGAGTGGAACCTCACAGAGAAGTCTCTAAGGTGAGGTCTCTGCAGGGTAACGGTGAATATTCTCCCTCTGCTTCTCACTGCCAGGGCCTTTGGGACCTCCACCCTCCCTGGTGGGAAGATGGACTGAGTGGGGAGCCCCTTACAAAGCTCCTGGAGGAAGTGCTACAACAGGAGCCTGTCCCTGGAAAAACACTTCAGCTGTTCCTGCTCCTGGGGGTAGGAAGGCATGGCTGAAAAAATGTCCTTTACACTCCTTCTCACCCCAGAGCCAGGTGCAGTCCCTGCTGCAGCAAACCCAAGTGGTGATCACAGGGTTTTGAGTTAAAGACTTTGCTGGCAGTGAGGTCCTGTTTTTAAATGAAGGTTATTGATCAAGTTTCTGGCCTTAAGAAAAGAAATCCAGACCTAATTTATGCTGAGAGTGACCTGTAGGTGTTTGCACAACAATTAATACCCACAGTTATGGTAATGCAGCTGGACACAAGGCAATTGATCTTTTCCTTGGAACTTTTTACCCTTACAGCCACTACCTCTAACTCCTCATTATGTGTCCCCATACTCGTTGCATTTCAAAATTATCACACTAAGCAAAGCTCAATGCACTGTTTAAATGAGGAAGGAACATCTGGTGAGCTGAGACTACTGGGACTCCACGGACAGATAAAGTTGTAGCACTTTTCCTCTGTATATGGAAATGCATTGTAAATTAAATCTGCAAATTGTCTGAAAAGGCACAGGTCGGAAGGGAGGTGGAGAAGGACCATCATTTGTGCCAAGGTCAAATTCCATGCAGCTTAGCTGAAAGGCAGTGTGTTTTCATGCAGCCAGTCACAAAGCTTTGTTTTGTTCACTCCTTATTTTGTACCTTAGCAGTTTTCTAAAGGTGCTTGGGACATCCTACTTTGGCCATCACAAAATAAGTGCCAAATATACTGTAAAACTGACAAACCTTGTGACTATGAAAATATTTCTCTCCCAGCCTTTTTTGTTTTCTTCTTTCATTTGCTTTAAAGAAATGTGGGATCAAACTGATATCCCAACCCAGAGTTGCTGAGACTGAACTGCTGCCTGCTGATCTACCTTGGTTAAAAAAAAAAAAAAAAAGCAAAACAACAAGTTGTGCACTAGACCATCTGCCCTGAAACATAAATGTCTTGTAATAGCAATAAGCCAAGAGCCATGAACCACTTAGCCTGAGGGAGATGATGTTGCAGCAGGGTGAGCAGCAAGGAAACCCTGGAAGAGACGGGTGATGCTCCCGCGCAGCTCCAGCTGCCGCCGTGCTGGGGCCAGCTCTGCCCAGCCTGCAGAGTTCCTGCCCAGCCCAGAGCTCCTGCCCAGCCCCCTCTTCCCTTCTGCCTTCATGCTGAGAGGTTGAGCCCCTGGGAAGATGGGAGTAATTTTGGTTAGTGCTGCTCTGTGGCCAGGGATCCCACACACCCCCCTGTGCCAGGAGAGGATGTGACTGTACCTGGGGCTTGTCACCCCCTCCGTGCCACATCCCTGACCTGCTGCCACCGTTTGTGTGACACACAGCAGGAGTGCTCATGTGTTGCTTGGCCTAAGTTCCCTGCAGGAAGCAAGGAGAGGGCACTACAGGCTGGTGGGACTTTGGTTTTGTTGATCAGAACTTCTCCTGGAAGTCACAGATGTGCCAGTCTCTATTGTGCCTGCTCTTTTCCCATCCCATATGAGTGTTTGCAGGACCTTCATGCACATTTTGGCTTTTGTTCTTGCATTACAAAGGGGTAAAATACAACTGGGAGAGCACAGCCTCCACCTCAGGAAGAAATTTTACCCCTCTTTTCTCCTAAAAGCATCAAAACACCCTTTATTCCAAGTACACCTGTCAGGACTTCTCTGGCACAGCTTCTAACCACAGCCCCGAATGTGAAACCTGACATTAATATGAACCAGTAAGACATTTCCAACTGTTTACCCTGGAACAGAGCTAATAACAAAAGACAAGCAGTTTTCAACAAAAGGCAGGGTTAGCTCATGTCACAGCAGCTAAAGAGTATCATTTGAAAACCCCAAAGGGAGTATTTAAGAAAACGTCTTTCAGAAAGATCCCTGCTCTTGTTACCATCTCAGGAAGAAGCAGCAGGAACATGACACCCTTGCCTTGTTGGTGTAATAATGGTACTGGGAGTATGGCAAGGGTGAGTGCTAATTGTTCATGGGGTGATCAGTGATATTCCCAGGTTGCAAAGGCAGAGCTTGAAAGGGGAAACACAATTCTTTGGATTTCCCCTTTCAAGAAATCATTTAAGCAGAGGCATGAGTGAAAGGAGTGTCAGGACTGAACCTGCAGATGGCTCCAACATCAGGGAACATTTATCTGAAAGCCAATAAAAATGTGACTGTCTCCTGTTTTCCCAGGCTTTAGAACATCACCTTGATGAGTGTTTTCAGCCCAGACAAGTCAGGAGGGCACATAGGGCTGCCCCAGCAGCCCCACAGGGAATGGCACCCAAGGCTTTGGCTCCATCACCCCTCTGACTGCCCCAGCCTCCTCCTCCCACTCTCCCCACGAGGCTCAGCAATTTGGCTGATCCTTTTCTGGACCTGTCCATCCGTTCCCAGAGCTCCCACACTGGGATGTGCCAGCACCTCACTGTCCTGCGTGCACATTAATTCCCTTTAAAATTCAGCCTCATTCACAAGGTACCCACAGCCCTGATTTTGGGGGACATGAGCAGCCCCAGTCCAGCTGCATCTTCCACTCTCATATTTGGTAACCCACACCCAGGTGCCCCTCAAACATCTTCCCTCAGAACCACAAGCTCCCAGCCCAGCCCTTCCATTTGTTGCTGTATCTAGAGATGTATTATTTCTAAGTTAGTAGCCCAAAATCCATCTGAGGATTTGGCTTTGCTTTCCCTCAAAAAAGCACTTCAACATCTGGTTTTTACCTACCCAGCATGCAGGGCTGTGATGTGGATGAACAAATCTTCCACTTCTTTGAGCAGGGCTGAGGAGAGGAGAGCAAAGATGCCCCACATCTGGACAAAACACATCTGCTGCCTCTGGAAGGTCTGACACTCACCTGGTATCAGCTGAAGGCCATGCAGGATGGTGGAGAATCACTCTTGGAGTTTTCATGTAAGAGATTGGCTGGCACAGCTGATGGCAATCGATGCCCAAGGGCAAAGTGACTGGTATTAACCTAGCTGCCCCCTCAATGCCATGAAAAATAATTCCATCATTTGCATATTCCTAGAAGAAGGGGGGAAAAAAAAGCCAGAAACAAAGTGCTTAAAAACCTGCATTTGTCAGACTGATCCTGTTTAATTAAACAGGAAATTGCAGGGCAATGAAATCAATCTTTACAAAGAAAAGCTGTTTGTCTGTTTACAGAAGAGAAACTTGTGGTGATTTATCTTTAAGAATGTAATTGCCTAATGATTAATAGTGACCAGAAATAGGAGAAAATGAGAAACAGGAGTGACTTCTCTTGGTGTGTGAAGCATGGCAGAATTATATGCCCCTGCCACAGGGACCATTAAACAAGAAAAAATTCCTGGTTTACACCAGGAACCTGCTGTTCTTCTTCTAGTTTCTTCTTTTGATACAGAAGTTATCACCACTGAGAAATCCAGATATGCTCTTGGATATTAGGAGATTTGGATTCAGGTACAGTTTTTTTCCTTTTCTGCTCATGGTAATTCAAAATTAGATTTTCATTTTCCTTCCCATCCCTTTCCTGCAATCTGCTGTGGAAACCAGTGGGCTTCACAACTACATTGTACCTTGGTGAACACCACAATGAAGTGTCCCAAATTCTTCTGCAGTGCCATCCTTGGGGGTTTCATTCTAGTTCTGGATCCTGCCCTGGCTGCAGGACCCCAGAGGGAGAGGCAGGAGCTGAACCCAGATTAGGTGATCTTAGTGCAGGGCCCCAGATGCTAAACACCCCTTTCCAATCCAAAGGAAATGTCTGTCTGTCTAATGTGTGTCTGCTCACAGCCTCCCAAGAGATGGATGAAATTTGCTGGTCGCTAATGATGGCTTAGAAATGGGGCTTAGAAATGTGGGTTTCCCACACAGATAACAGATACTGTGGCTGCAGAGGCCTGGCAGGACAGCAAGACATCCCCCACCTCCACAATTGCATTCAACAACTGATCAAAATAATAGGAATTGGAATTTACTCAAATTATCCTGAATTTAATTAGGAACCAGATGATGCCAGTACCTCTGCAGGGAAGGAAAAGGAATCACCAGAGGTTTGTCAGAGGAGCAGCACACCCTGAGCATGGAGCAGGGCATCCCAAACAGCACAAGAGGGGTCTGCTCAGCCATAATTCTGACTGAAAGCTCACAGCCACTCTTGGGTGGGACTTGAGAGTTCAGCAAGTCACGATTCAGTTCTGGAGCACTTGATGATTTCATTAACAACATCCTCTGCAGCCACATTCAGAAATGCCACTGCAGCCCAACACAGAAGGGCCATCCATGACCTCCCTCTCATCTCACCAAGCAGATTTAACAAATTTAAACAATTTCTGTTCACTTGGAACTGGTGAAGGTGAGGATAAGACTCTAATATTTTATGGACCCATAATTCTTTGGCTGCTTATGAGGAAAGGCAGACAGAGTTCTCACAAACCAGTTAAAAAGCCCTCAGTAGTGAAACCTCATGGTTAAAGAAAATGAGAATTGTTTATCATTAATAGGTGTATTATTACTCTAAAAAATAATACATTATTAATCAATAATACACTATTAATTGTGTACTATTACTCTAAAGGTGGCTTGCACTGAGATGAAGGTTTGAAAGACCTGTAACTGCTCTGAAAGTCATGTCTTCCACTTGGCCAGAGTGTAAGAGAACCAATTTTACAAGTGTTTCACTATTTTTCTGTTGTAGCTGAATCCAGGCAACATTCTGCTTGTTTTCTCAGCTCAGTCAAGATTCACCTGCACCTCTAGTGGGACAATTCTGACCCTGGTAGCTCATGCTCTCTCCCAACAAAAGTGTTTTGCCAGCATTTCAGTGCCTTACACTAAAGCACCACGTTATTCTCTCAGCTACCCAATTTTTCCCCATTTCCTTTAAATGTCTCAAGGAAAATCTGCTCTCAGTGTCTTGCAGAAAGGAATCTGTCAGGCTTTAACCCATAACCTTTCTCTGCTTTACTGACCTAAAATTCTCTTGCCTGTAAGGCAGACTCACATTTTAGAGCATCTATCTCCATAGTTTAGGGAAGGTCATAAAACATTGTCCAAGCACATCCACTCTCTTTTCCCATGGATCATTTACTGATTATCTGTAGGCAGCATCCCAGCTACCTGTTTGACAAGTGCTCTCATTCCTATGCCTCCATGTGAACCCAGCTAGACTAATATCCACAGGCTGCAGTATAAATTCCCTGTTAAATCCCAACCAGTGTAATTACTCAATCCTAAATACTCTCATTTCTTCCTCTGTAGGGTCCAAAAATATCTAGCACATGAGGATCTCACAGCCACCCTCACTGATCCCCTGCCACCACTTAATTGAATTATAACACCATAAATAATCTGGAGGCTATCTCAGAGGCACCCCACACAATTTTCAGGGATGTTGCCTGGTGGGTGACCTATTTGGAGAGGTGCAGACAGATTTCTCAGGATTCTCTTCAAGCTGATTATCTCCATATTCCCTGATGGGCCTTTGTTGCGGAAGAATTAAAAAAAAAAAAAAAAAAAAAAAAAGTGCTATTTAATTTATTAACAGCTAGTCTCAAACCAAATTCCCACGATGGAGAAGCACTGAGCAGATAAACCTAAACTTCTGTAGCTGAGAATGTCAGGACAGCAAAGTGTTTTAAGATGGGGATCTGAATTTTGCAGCTAAAGACCATCTTCAGGCAATTTGTGGATTATGCAGGGATACAAATGCATGAGGCACTTAGTGCCAAGTACCTCCCGGCAATCACAAACATAATCTCCACAAAAAGAAGATTTCCACCACAAAGAGATGTTTTGTATAGGGCCAGAAACAAGGCTGCTTATTTGAATTAAACCTTCCAAGGGCACTAAGGCTAATCTACTGGCAGCAGTAGGTCTGCACTTCAGGTAGATGGAGTGCTTGTGCTGTATTGTAGCCCTGCATCCTCTCAGCACAAGGTATTCAGAAAATTGCTCTTCTCTTTGCTTGCCCAGCTGCTCCAGGGACACTTGTCAGACAATAGATGTGGTATGGGAGCAGTTCACATCCCAACCACAGACCCACGAGTGCTGTTGTGTCAAACAGAGCTCTGCAGAGCAGAGCTGCACAGCACCACAACCCACATCTCCTTTTGTTAGCAGCCTCTGCCAGCCTGTGTCCTCTCACATGTTCTCCACCCACTGTGCTCTCCAGTGCCTCCTCTTGCCTTGCTCCTTCCTGTCCTCTCACAGGGGTCCAGCAGGAAGGGATGCTCCCTGGGCTGCAGTGATGTGCTGGCTCTGGTTGCCATGACATGTAGCTGGGGGGTTTGGTTTCCTCTCTTCTTTCCCCCTGTCCCTGGCTCTGCCTCTGTCAGTGCCCCACATGTGAAGCAGGGGTGTGTGCCTGTGCTGCCAGAGGATCACAGAGCTGTTGAGACTCAGTGTTTTTCCCAGCCCTCTGCTGCTCTCTGTTTGTTTTTGTGTAACCAGAAGCCATCGAAGCCTGATGTATTAATATATAATCCCTGCATTGGGAAGCAGCAAGGTCTCCTGCTGCTCATGGAGCTCCTTTACATCTTCCCTGCTTCCCAAGGAGGGGTTGAGGAAAAAACAGCAGAGGCTCAGGAAGGAGTCTGTTCTTTCTGCCTTCCCATCAAGCAGAGCTGTCTGCACGTGTGAGGTCTCTCAAGGGCTGTGAGCCAAGCCTCATCCTCATCCAAACCTTCAATTAAGGAAGGAGGGAGCAGTGAGAGTTGGCGAGCACCAGGACCACAGCAAAGCCCAGAGCTGTCAGTGTGGCTGTCCTCAGAAGCTCCCAGGAGCTCTCCACTAATATTTAGAAAACAAGGGCAAACAAACCCAAAACAACCCCTGAGCCCGAATTTCTGATTAAATAATACTAAAGTGCACATAACCCAAAGTGCTGCATGCCAAGGAACCTGGAAGGTGGGCAGTCTCTGGGAAGCAGCAGATGCAAGACTGTCCCCTGCTCTCAGCCAGAGAAGGAAGAGGAGCTCCTGCAGAAGCAGCTGTTTAGGGCCAGAGAAGGCATCCAAGCAGAGAACACCCAGGAGACAGAGCCTGGAGCAGCCACACCCAGTGCTCATCCTGCCCAGCACATAATGGGCTCCATTTCACCTCTTCGAGTGACTTCCTGCTAATTTCCTCAGAGGTTTTACCCAGCCCAGAGGTAAGTACCACACCAAATCAGGGTTTGCAACAGACCAAAACCTTCTTTCCAAAGTTTCAGGAACTCCTGGGGTGCAGCAGGGACTCAGTATAGAGCTGACCTGCACAGACAGGAGAAGACATTTTCAAGTGCAAATTCCACATATTCAATTATCATCCACCCAGTGCTGAGGCACGTGATGGAAGGGAGGGAAGGACAGGGGGATGCACAGTGCCTGTCTGGCTTTATCTCTTTAGGGAAGGGAAATCCCAGCTCTGCCTCTGTGCTCTGCATCACTGAATTCCCACAGCAACAGGGTCAGACACATCTGTCTCACAAAGGAGAATTAAACTAGGTTACCAATTTAAAAATACACTCATCCTGTTAAAGAAAGAAAGCAAACACCCTCCACTGAGTGATTGATGTGTGGGGAAGTTACACAGCCTAATGAAGAGCACTATGAGCTGTTGGCATTATTACATTTGCTGTGACCTTAAAAAGGAATAACTCCAGTTGTCTTTGGAGTTCAGCTTTGTATGTTCTTGGATTTCTAATACTAACAGGAGCACAAAATCCAGCCCTGATTAAAATCATTCAAGCTTTTGCTTCTACACCAAGGAAAGAGTGAGAATGGATTGTATTACAGGCATTTTGACAGAAAAAAATATTTGCTTTCACAGAGGGAGATATAATGTGTCAGTCCTCCAGTCAGAGAGCAGACAGGCAGGCTTCCACTCCAGCACCATTACAGCAAAGTCTGGTTTGACTCTGTTACACATTTCACAGTGTGTGAGCCCAGGCCCAGGGCAAACACCTCCAAGAGCCCCTTTGCAGATCCTCCTGGGGCAAATGGAAGGGGTCAGGCAGGGCAGGACTGGAAGGTAAAAAAGGTCTGTGCCAGCAGCATGGCCCAGGAGGAGCTCATCCACCACGGGCAGCCCACGAGGCTGCTCTGGCAGGGCTCTGGTGCTTGTGGGGCTGTGCAGCAGCAGGGACTGCCCTGGATGCCCTCAGTTGTGTTGGGGAGTTTTTTCTAAAACCTGCTTTTCTCAGCTTCCTAAAAATCACCTTGCCTTTACTGCTTCCCACATCAGTGGGTTTGTCCCTCCTGCTGGAACCATCTCCATGGTGTCCCACAGGGGAAAAAAAGGAATTGTTAAGGATTTCCCACACTGCCAGCTCCTTGAGCATCCCTAGCCCAGTTCCCTGAGACATTTCTCATTCCACAACCAGCAAAAATTGTTGGGTTTGTGACTCAAATGGCCAGAAAGTTCCCTGTGCAGCCATGCCTACGTGAGCATGGGTTGTGCTTACATCAGGTTACTTACCCTGCCTGGTCTGAGAACATTTAGCAACAGGGTTGCTGGGAAAACAAATTAGGTTCAACAAAACCCATTTCAGAGACAGCAGCAAATGCCAATTGCATTTCCATTTCTGCAGAGAGGCTGAGGGTGGTTATTGTGCATCCAACATCAGTATTCAGCTATTGGTGACTAATTATACCAGAAATGAAACAAAGTCAGTACATTTCCAACTCCATTGGCTTCCAGTTGGGGCTTTACTAAACAAAAAAAAGAAGAAAAATGAAGATGAGGCTTGTCTGTTTGAGATTGAACTAGAAGATTTAAATGCACATTTTCAGACTTTATACCATTCTTTCATATTTAATCTTTCTTTTTCCAGTGTTGTTATAAGCTTTCAAGTGATCACAATGCCTGAGTCTTAAGATACTCATTTGTTTGGGAAAATATATGGGAAGATTTCAAGAAAGAGACAGTTAGGTTTCACCTGCTTTCTCCTGGAGTACAATACAATATTATAATTAAATGTATTTATAGAAAAGTGTCTGGCAAAGCATATTTCTGCTGTTGTTGAGAACACGGTGGTGCTTTTCCCTCTTTTATTACATTATCTAGAAAATGAATTATTTCCCTCATCCATTGTTTTTAACAAAATGTTTTTGTTTCTATCAATATGAAATGTCAGACTGAAACATGCAGCTATTTGCTTTGGAGTAAGCACAATATTACCCAGAGCTCCATTCAAAGCACCAAAGAACATAATAATGTTAACTATAATTAGATTATTTTCCAGAGAGTTAGAAAAATTCATTGTAGAGCAGGGGTTTTCATAAGGAAACAGAAAGCCTTACTTTATCAAATAACTCTGCACAAAATAATTTTGGAGCATTAACTCCCTTTTGTGCCTTGCCTTTAATTATTGTCTTTTTGGCTTGGTAATGTGGATTCCAATTATCACATTTTAACAACATAATAGATGACTCAACAGACAGATGTGTTTTCAGTCTACAGAATTATCTTATCCCACTGCTACTCCAAACCTCCTGTGCCCACAGCACATAGCAGAACTACTCTTGAGCACCCCCCCTTACCTTCTGCACAGCCCAGGAGCACCAGATGCAGATTTCCACCACAGAAATATTTCCTTTCCATGCCATGCATAGCACCCTGGCCAGCACTTCCAGGGGTCAGCATTTCACTCCTTCCCTGGCCAAGGATGGCACAACACTCCTGCTGAAGCAGTTCTCTCTCAGCACCGTGCTGCAGGCTTAAAAACATCTGAAGAGACATTAGAGATGTGAACCTTCCTGACACAAAGCAGGCAGGCCATCACAAGGAATCATATCACCAATTTCATCAGTTATTTCTGAGCAAGCAGGTGATCATGGCTTGAATTCTTTCATCCCAGGAAGTCTCTGTAATTGTTTGCTATGTTTTCCTACACCTGAGGTCTGTGTCCTAATGGATGTTTTGTGGACAACTCATCTGGCATCTAGATCAGAGAGTGAAGCCTCTATTGACCTGTTTGGTAGGAAGTCAGTGCTGATCATCATTGTGTCTGACAAGGTTTAAGAAAACCCAGATAAACAGAAGCTGATAAACTACTTGCTGCTATACACCTGGCACTTTTGGACTTACAGGATTTATAGTGGCTGTTTCATCTCAGTATTCTTGGAAATTAGAAGAAACTCAGGAAACCTTGAAATGTAAGATTTAACACAACTTCAGCACCAAACCGAAGGACTCTGCACAGCTCAATGCCCATTTTGCTAAAAAGGAATCAAATCCTTTTTTTGTGAACTATAATTATTTCCAGGCATAAAACCTTTTAATTTTCAAAAATCCCTAAGGTCTGGTGTTACCTATGGGAAACCCCATCACTGTGGTTCTTCACAGCTAGTCTAGAAATCCAGATTAAGCACTGCTTTATCTCACATCCAGCTGGACATTGTAGCTGAATCAAATTCCTCAGTATTGGCCTGGGTCCCCAAATAAATATCTTTTCAGTTCTTCTCTACCCCCATGTGTTTTAGCTCTCCATGAACACTGAAAGGCTCAATCTCACACCTTAATGGCTTGCAGGAAGAGAATTTTAAGTGAGAAAACACTAAATATTGAGCCCTAGGGTTGTGCATCCAGCTGGGTGGCTCCTGAGGGTAACCACAGTCCTAAACAAGGAGAGGAAATTTCAAAATCTTAGAGTCAGACCAGAAGCTAAAACTAAGTCTAAACCAGTAATTAATTTGAGAAACTCATCAACACTCTTGACCTCCAGCACAGGTGAGTGTAGTTCTGCAAGGTCTCTGGGGGAAAAGTTGGATGTGCCCCTGTGGGTGAGTGCATCCCTCTTCAGCTACACCATCAGTGCTGCACCACCAACTACTGACACAGCTTCCAGCTCTCTCTGTTCTAAGAGCTGAGGAATTTGGTGACAGACCTGGTTAGCAATGGCCCCTGTTTTGGAAAAGGTGTTCAGTGGTCTCCACTGACACATTTCACACCCCTGCTCACAGCAGAGGAACCTGCCCCACCCCACTGAACTACATGGGCCCCTTTACCTGAACCCCAGGCTGGTCCTGGAGGTCTTCCAGTCTCAGTGAGCAAGGCCCAAATCAGCTTGCCTTGCAGGACTTCTGCCCAAGCTTCTGTGACTGCAGATTTGTGAACAAATCTGCATCAGAGAGAGCTGAGAGCAGCAGGAACCATAATGATGCTACCGCTGGCAGTGAGCTAAATTTCATGTGTCAGCACTGGGACTTCACAGCAGCCCTGGTGTGGAAATTGGATTAGTAGCTCCAACTAAACAGAGCTTAAGCCATTATAAAGTCAGTGGGAGGTTCTGATTGACCTCAGTGGGCTTTGGATCAACTGCCAGGAAGAATATGACCAAACTAGGCAGCGTTACCACAAAACGTTGTTCCCAGAAGAATTCCTTGCCCATGACAGAAGGGGTTCTTGTGAACAGCTTTCTAATGGAGAGCCTGGGCCACTGGGAGGATTCTCTGGCTGGTTTTTGAAGGCAGCTTCTTGAGCTGCTGGCTCTTGAAAGCAAGTGCCAGACACAGAGCAGACCGTTTGGTCTAGTCCAATATTCCTTTTACTGTGACCTAGTCAACCCTAGGTATTTTTAATCATATTTTCTCACAGTTGTTTTCCCTGTCCTGAAGTCTCTGGATAGGACTTCAAGAGAGTGGAGAGCTGGAGGGTTTTGTGAGCACTAAGCAAAGTCTCCACCCTTCTTCTTCTACCCTTGATGCCACTTGAGATGAACAAGAAGAGACTGCCACCTAAACTTTTGGACAGCTGTTTCTTTTTGGGAAAAGAAATAAATACAGCAAATATATCAACTTGAACCTTGAGTTTCATTTTCCAAACCTGTTAATTAACTGTGGGGGGAAAAAATATGCTTTATGGGCACCAGATAACCTCACTGCTCACACTGTACAGAAAAGAAAGACATGGTCCAAAGCCTGCCATTAAATGTTTCTCATGATTGCTTGTTGTTAGAAGGGAGCTGCAGCTATGCTAATACAGTGTGCTCTCTACAAAAAACCCTGTAATTGGGACAAGGCAGCCACAAAGCTTCCTGCAGCTGGCAGGAATTGTGACTGTTCTCTTCAGCTTTAATCATGGCTTTTAAAGCAGATCAGTAACAGCAACAATTAGCCTTTTAGATTGGTCTCAGAAATTACCATTTTTGAAATATGGTGACTCTGCAGGCACAAACCCAAAAGCTCTGAGCTATGCATAAAACAAGCAGCCACACACTCTGCCTTGTTTGTCACTTGTTTGGTTGCTGCTTTGTCTCTGCAGAATTGTGCTTCTAAAAAGCAGACAGGAACTTGTACAGATCCTCAAGAGGAAATAACTTTAGCCACCTCCTTCTCCTCAATAAACCCACCCTTGGAGACAGCTTCTGCTCTGAAGGAGTGTCTGGCACTCTGGCTGTGAATGAGGAAAGGGAGGCATGGCCATGTGCTGACTGATGTCTGAAAAGGTTGCTGGTTCATACTCAGCAGCAACCTTGGTGGGAAATTACATCCCTTAGATCCCTTTGAATCTTACTTAGTAGGGAAGGACTGGAGCAAAGCCCGTCAGAATGGAGACATGAGAGAACAAAGAGGTGAAATAAAGAGGAAAACTTTCATTCCAGCAAAGATCCCCGTGGGGAGGACAAGGAGAGCAGTGCAGGAACAGAACAAGCACCTCCTTAGAGCAGATGGAGGGGTGTGCAGTTGCTCTTGAGAGGGTCTTTCAGTGCACCTCCACCGACAGCAGCAGTCAGCCTGGCAAGGCTGGCAGGAGCTTGTTTTGCTCATCTCTGCCTCTGCTAAGCCACTCAGAAGTTTCTGTCTGCACAGCAAGGTTACTCAGGACCCTCACATCTTTTGTGAACCCTCTGTGTTAGCCACGAAAGTCCTGGCATACAAAGCTGGGTATCCCTATCTAAAATCTCTCTCCTTACTCTGTGTGGGATTACAAACGCCTCGTTCCTTCTTGGAGGGTTTGCCAGCACAGCAACACAAAGGAGCCTTTTCAAGCACAGATCTGGCCTTTGTGCCTCAGGGCTTAATTCTCTGATGCTAGGACTGCTTTGTACCACTCTGGCTTACAGAGCCTTTAAAGTACAAGTGTGAGTGCACTCGGATGTATCTCGGTGTCAGGTGGTAACAGGATGTTTCTTGCCTACCTCAAAGAGTGACGGAGCCGTGTTATCAACCAACACTTCCAGCGGGCTTTGATTTCCCTCAAAAAAGCTCTTTAGCACTGACACTCCTGGCTCCATCCTACTGAAGCCTGCTGCAAACCCCACAGCAGTGCATCCCTGGCAGGCTGGTGTGCCAGCTACTGGCCAAGTCTTTTATTCCCAAAACTTCATTACCTGTCTCACAAGCTGCAGGTGCCCGGGGCAGCAGAGGGTTTGGAAATGAAACACAGCAGCTGGATCTCTGTGGCAGACATGAGCAGTCCACAGCCTGCTCTGTGTTGTCCTCCTTCTATGAAAACAACTGAAAGATGATGTTCCCTGAACCAAGTTTTCCAAGCAATGCAATTATAAAATGGCCAAAGGACAAAATCCATATATATAAGAAATACTGACAAAACCTGCAGCCCGTGCAGCATATCCATAAAGAATTCTGATATTTCCTTGGTTTATTTCTGTCACAAAATTGGGAAATTTATAAAATCTTCATTTTTCAACACCATAATTTGTCTTTTTCTACACTCACTATAGACCTAGGAAGAAAAGAGTTGAAGCCTCCATTACAGGAGGCTTTCAAAGAAGCCAAGGAAAATCAGCTTTATGGAGCAATCCTGCATGATGAATGACATGTGGAGCTGAGGCTGAGCCTTTCATCTCCACGGGCTGCAGGACATGTGGACAGCAGTGCAAAGTACCCACTTTGTACTTCAAGCCTGTCATTCACCACATCTGCTCAATCAAATGCCATTGAAAGGTGGAAATGCTGATTTTGTCCATGATGGCTGATAATGGGTTTAACACCTCCCTGGGAAAGTGCAGTGGGAATTGGCAGGAATATAAACCTCATGTTTCCTGAGGACACACTTTGCTTTTAAATTGGGACTTTTTGCTGCTGTAAATAGGGTGAATGCTGAGCCAGAGCCATCATTAAGGTTTGCATGTTCTGCACTGCCCATTACTTCACTTGTCTGCATCAAAATCTGCACATAGCAGAGACAGCAGGGGTCTGATAAACCAAATGCCTCTGAATGCAGTTTAACATTGGGCTCTCAATTATTCCCACCTTATGAAGTTAATCATTGAGGCAATGTGCATTAACAGTAAACCAAAAGGCACCTTCACCAAGGAAGATGGGCCAAGGACAAATGTCATTGGAATAACTGTGAGTGATTCCTATCATAAACAGCAAAGCAAAGGATAATGAGTTTATTTAAAATGCCAAAATGGGCCACATTCCCACCCCATAACTCTAAGGGGCCAGAAAGCATCTTTTTTATGTATTTGCAATAATTGACACTAGGATGGAGCACAAGCAAATGACTCAGTGCTCGTGTTAGCCTTGCCCAGCTGACTCCCCTCCTCCCTACTCACCAGTTCCAAACATCACATCTGAGGCACACATCTCTTCACTGCTTTGTCTTCACTCTCCATCTTCCTCCTCATTCTGTGGTATCTCCTAGAAATGCCAGCACCAAGCACTAACAGGAACATTTTAGCAGCAAATTGAGGAACACTTGCCTGTGGCAAGAGCAGAGCCTCATTCAGAGCTGTATGGCCCTCGTGGATGTGAAGTTGCTGAAAATGCATCAAGTGGGTGCTGTTGCCTTGATGTTCTTTTTATGCCATTCAGCAAAATGTGCTTATTTAGATTCAGAATCCCTGTCCTTGGGAAAATGAAAAGCTTTTTTCCATCCTTCCCAACCCAAAACAGAATGGAAAACATCTTAAAAAGCTGAATTTTTTAGCTTTCCAGATTTCCAACCTGTTTTCAGGAATGAAATAATGTAGGTTGGTGCAAAACCTGCCCTTGCTGGCTCACAGAAGGTGAAGTTTTGTGTCTTGTTTAGGCAGGTTCTGTTTCTCTGTGTTGCACAGAGGCTGTGGTGCTTGGTGGGAAATTACATCCCTTAGATCATCAAGATCTCCTAAGCACATTTTCTTTATCTTGATTCAGGTTTTATACACAGTCCTTGTCTAAACTTCATGAAGTTTTCTTCTCAGAAAACCTTTTTTGTTTCTCCAGAAATAATTAATTAAAAATTTAACATCTTGTGAAAAATTCAAGAAAAACTGTTCCTTTAATAATAATTAAAATTTTAATTGATATCTGCTTGAACACGTTATCCGATTCATTACTGAAATTCTATTCTTACTAAGCTTTTTTAAATTAAAAAAAATTCAAGGTTTCATTAAAAGAAATGTGACAGGTCTGAATGTCTTCAAATGAAAATTATTTTGCATAATGAATTGTGTGGCATTCAAGCCAACCTCATTGTCTGCTCTGATAATGCCATGTGGTATAGACAGCCTCTCACATCTATAGAAATGTAAAATTTGACACCACTATTTTAAAAATTGCTGTATTAGCATGTAATGCAACTGAGTTTCATGAAGTTTCACGATGAGGCTTGTGGAATTGCCCAAGGGGATATTATGCATGGCACCAACAAATCAACCAACCTGCCTATGGCTTTAACTTCTTGCAGAGAGCAATACTTGGTGATAATGCCAACTCTAAAGAAAAATCTAGCAAACTTTTCTTCATCTGAATGTGGAAGCCACTTTATTAATGAAGAGTATTTAACTTGCTGCTTGAATGAAGGAAAATGTTTCATAAAAATAGCTTGGAAGAAAGACAATTGCCTATTTCTTCCTAAGATGGTCTATAACTTCTAGACAGTGTCCTGCTAATTGCAAAAAACCTGACACATTCAAGTAATAAATCAGCATTTCTCAGGGCAGCCAAAATAGCCTTTAAAATTCATTGGGGTAGGACTGCTTTATTGCAGTGCTGAAAGCACAGTTCCTCAACAGCAGCCCCCTATTCAACCCAAATATCTCTGCCAAGAGCTGGTGAAAGAGGAAAGCTGGGGCAGAAAAGAGGGAAATGATGAAAGAAAACTTTGCTGCAAATTCTATACAAAATTATTTTCTCATTTCAAATGTCTTTTTCCTCCACCACATCTCACAGTAACTCTTTCAGGAGGGGTGGGTTGTGCAGATCAGCCCTGACCCACTCCTTGTTGAGGCTTTCCCCACCAAGAGATGGGGAGGCACCTTTAGGATTTCACACCCTTTGCTTGAAACTGCAATCAAGACTTGACCACAGAGCAATGTGCAGAAGAGAACTCTTTCTGGGGGTCTTCCACTCTGCTATGTTTTGCCTGATTCTGTCTGTCCCATCTCTGCTTTGATTTACATTCCTCTTTCTTTCCTTAGTCAGCCTCTCCCTACTGCACATCATCTCCCTGATCAGGAGGAAAAAGTGGCTCCCACTATCCTCATGTCCCATCACTTGAAAGGTTTTTTTAGGGTGATGATTTCCAGCCTTCCTGAAATTGAGTGAAAATTAACACTCAGAAACCCCAGGATCTGTGTTCTGTTGATCTGACCCCAGGCAAAACACGGCTCTGGCTGGGGCTGCTTTACATCTTCTCACAGCAGAAGAACAGCTCCCACACTGCCTTACTTGTAGTTTTTTATCTCACTGTCCAGCTAAGTCAATCAATTGCTGCAAACTGTGTTGTGCTGCAGGGTAAAGAATAATAGAGGAATATTCAGCCAAACTGTACAAATGTTCCTCCTACTGGTGTGTGTCTGTGCTGGAACAGCAGCCCAGCCCCTGCTTGCCAGGTAATGCCACTGGTCTTTGACAAGGCTCTCACAGCTCTTCCAATTTCAGGGGGTAAAACATAACATGAGCCATCATTCACCTCAGGAAGCATCCACGGAATAATTACTCCCTCCAAAACAATTATATCTGCAAAATGCTCCTTTTCCTCAGAGGGAAAATCCTCGTGGAGACTGTTCCCAATTAAGGTTAATGCATGCTTCTATTTCTTCAGGAAAAGAGTTGTTCTGGTCCCCATTGGAACCACTCAGAAATTTTAATGGTCTTTGAAGCCAGCCCAGTGACAATGTGTCTTCATTAGTGGTAGGAGTGCTCCCTTGCTTCAGGTTTGTCTGAGGTTTGGATGCTTATCCATCACACTGTGGCATGCTGGGGACAAAAATTGGAGATGAACTTATGGGAAGAACTGAGATTTCCTACAATTTGGCCGCCCCTCATGCCTGATTCAAGGGCTGCATGGAGGATGGCATTTTCAGTAACATTTGCTCTGGGGACACTGTTGGGACCAGTTCCTGCCTCCAGCTTCAACATGGCTGGGAAATCACAAAATCATGGGGTGGTTTTGGTTGGAAGAGACTTTAAAACTTGTCTCAGTCCAAACTTCTGCTGTGGGAAGGGACAACTTCCCATAGCCCAGGGTGCTCCAAAATGGGGCTGGGCAGCTCAGCACTGGTTCTGGACACAGTTCAGTGTCCCCAGCTGTCACCTGGTGCCCTCTGGGCCACCACTGGAGCAGCATATTCTCCTGACTCATGTGCACACTGAAGTTGTCCTTTGTTGAGTTATGGGGGCTGCCAAGGCAGGGGAAGGAAATAAATAATTATGCAGCAATCTTTCTTGCTTTATACCTCTGCAAAACAGCTTTGGACTGATTTCTGTGTCAGTAGCCCCACAACCACTACACCTAAGGTTCCTGGGAGGAGCAGGGATTTTGTTGGGGTTTTTTTTAAATGGAATTATTCTTTCATTTCAGTGCCATATTAAGCAAACAAACTGCCAGGCTGCTGCAGCTCTCTGCAGAGTCACTCTTACCAAATGCCTGGAAAATCTGAGGTCAAATTCCCTCTGACTTTCATGGGCTCTTTTATCACCTTGTCCATGCTTTCATCACCCTGCTTATGTTTTCCTATATATCCCATTACTTTTTACAACAAACAGGGTGCAGTTGTTACTATTGATCACCATTCTTCTTTCTCTCACACACAGACTTCTCTCCCTCTCCCTTTCATCATACAGTTGTCAATCTCTACTCTTACCCTGGTTTAGGTACTGTAGAAGCTTTTCTTTCTATTTTCTATTATTCAGTAAATGACTCCTCCAGATTGAATCTGTGCTACAAAATCTCTGCAACGTGCTGGTACCTGAAGTTCCCCCTAGTTATTCCAGTGCTGTGGTTTCCCAAGCTTTGCTCTCTTGCCATGGCTGTCTGTGCAGCATTTCACACAGGACCCTTACAGGATGGCTTTTCTCAGCTGCTCCAGCAGTGTAGAGTTTCCTTCCAAAATATCCATGGTTCCTCTTGGCATCCAGGTGCCTGTAGCACATTATAATGAATGGGGGAAATAAGTCACTTGTGAGCTGCAGACAGATGAAGGGGCTGTGCCAGCCTTTAAATCACCAGAGCATCTAAATGTTTGTTAAAAACAATAATAAGCACCCTCTCATCAAATGGAGTACTCAAAAACCTATTGGATTTTAATCAAATGAGAACAAAGGCAGCACACAGTGACTCTCATTCATCTCGAGGCGTCTTAATTCTGGCTCCAAATATTGCTGAAAGTGAGATGAATGGGAACTACTGACACCACTGGCAGAGTCAGCTCTTGGCTCCTGATCACTCTTAAAGCAGCTCAGTCTCTAATGCTCCCCCATCACAGGGTTTTAAGGGAAAGCCTGTGCCTTGGAGTAATAGAGACTGCAACTTCTTAAAATAACTATGCAGAACTGAGCCCCCATCTTCCTCCAGTCTTAACAACTGTTTTGATGTGTGCCTCTGTCCAATATTCCATAATACCCACCTGGTAGGGGAGCCACCATCACCAGCCAGGAGGTGTTCCCAGGACAAGGCTCATCTCTGCTCTCCTCAGGTGCTGGGTTTTACACTGGGTCTCTTAGCAGTGGGACAAGATGAACATTGTAGGGTCCTTCCAAGTGAACTCCCATTCCATTCCATTCCATTCCATTCCATTCCATTCCATTCCATTCCATTCCATTCCATTCCATTCCATTCCATTCCATTCCATTCCTATTCCATTCCCATTCCATTCCATTCCCATTCCATTCCATTCCCATTCCATTCCCATTCCCATTCCATTCCATTCCCATTCCCATTCCATTCCATCCCATCCCATCCCCATTCCATGCTGATAAACAAGGAGCTGAAACCATTCCTACACAAAACATCAAAGATGACCCTGAACACCCAACCCAGCCACGTCACACACTTCAAGAACTCTCTTACCTCCAGATCCACCTCTGCTGACTTTAACAGGTCTGGGCTCCCTGGCTGCTCTGAAAAACACTTGGGAGGTGGAGGGACATTTGCAATTTGGGATCCAGGTGGAATAAGTTGAAGATGAAGAGCAACCAGGCAAAAATAACATTGAAACTGCTTGGACCACCCTGCATCAGCACAAGAGGGATCCCACTGAGAATTCCACCCAGGTCCACCAGGATGGGATCCCACTCAGCACTTCCACCTGTCTGAGGAGTCATTTCCAAAGCCACTGGGTTTCTCTGTGCTCAAATGAAAGCAACACTTGTGGGCTATAAACCAGTAGATGGATTTGATAATATCTATCTTGGTTATCAAACTTCTGAACTCTGTGAGAAATGTGAGAAACACATGTGAGAGTTGCTTGTGAATATACAATGAAATTGTTCCTTTCTGAGCAGCAGAGCTGCTTATCAAATAAATGAATAAAACAAAGTATTCCTTCTTAACATGGAACTTACATCTTTAATAAATATCAGCCTTATGTTCTCATGAGAATCTCTATTATACAGCTTCCTTCACTGATTCATGCATTAATACCATTTTGTATTAAGCTGGTACATAATTGATGATATGGAAGTGTTTTCATATAACAACTCCTTCACTGCATAATATAACCCACTTAACATATTTTCAGCTCAAAATTCAGAAAGTTCAGGCATGCATTATACACTAAAATGAACACATTAACTGTATAAAAGTACAGTATATCATTTGCAAATTGCATGCAAACCAAAGTAAATATACAGTACTAAATGCTGACTTTGATACAGCTCATGTTGAAAGGCATAAATCAGCTAATAGAAAAAAAAAATTTGAGCTCAGTTGAATGGAAAAATTCCCTGCAGGAAACAAGAGCCAGCCTAGGGATTTGGGTGCAACCTGTGTCCTATATGGCTGTGATTAACACATATGTTACCCATTCACAGACAGGACTTTTCCCCAGAAAACCAGTCCTGTCTTTCAGTACCACTCACTAGAAGCAGGTGAAATCCCTGAAGAAATTTGACCTTGAGGTTTAGGACATTATTGGTTTGTTTTGTATTCTTTGGCCTGCATTTGTTTAACAGGGTTTAGCAATACTTCAGTATCTAATATGGTAAAATCACCTAAGGCTCAGGAGGTTGCTCTGTTTTATAAAAGCTGTTTAAAACTAAGGCCAGGAAGACAGAGAAGGAAACCTCCTTCCTGCCAAACAGCCCACCAGGGCAGGGACAGCCCAGACCAGCAGCCCCTGGATTTACTTACAAGCTTTCCATCCTGTGGAGCTCCTTTTACAGATGCTCAGGCAAAACCATGAATATTGGAGAACTCTCTGGAATAAAAAAGGTGATGGTTTGCAGGAGGAACACACATCCACTTCAGCCACATGCAAACAGAGGGAGAGTTCATTTCTGTGCTGCTGCTGTGTCCCAGGTGCCCCAGCCTGGCAAGGGACATGTGAGATGCCACTACCTGCTGTGGGCTTGTGCCAGCACAGGACTGGCTCTGAGTTTTCAGAACGCATTTTGTTCAATTCCCTGTTATCTTCAAGGGGAAATGGCTTGAAACTGAAAGAGGACAGGTTAGGTTGGATATTGGGAAGAAATTCTTCCCAGTGAGGGTGGGGAGGCCCTGCACAGGTGGCCCAGAGAAGCTGTGGCTGCTCCTGGATCCCTGGAAGTGTCCAAGGCCAGCCTGGGGCTTGGACCAACCTGGGACAGTGGAAGGTGTCCCTGCCCACAGAAGGGGATGGGACAGGATGGTCTTTAAAACCTCTCTATAAATCTGTGTTGCACCATTAAAAATAAAACAGTCCTGAATCTCCTGGCTCTCCCCCTCCACCACAACACTGACTCATCACTTCTCTGCTGTGAGAAAAGGTGCTCAGGACCCTGGGTTCCCTTCCAGCTCCCTTGGGCAGGTGGCAAGCCACACTACCTGACCTTTTAACTCCCTGCCCTCCAGATGACCTCTCACTTCCCAACCTCTGCCTCCTCTGGGCAGTGAAACCAGCCTTGCTCCAGCGACAGCGTGATCCATTATTAATCCAGCATCACTACAGCTGGGACTCTGAGTCCAAGGCAGAAATAAAAAGACAGCAGCACAGGCAGGCTGGGAGTGCAATCAGAACAGAGTCTGTAATTTAATAGAGCTACCTGGAGTAATGCTGTAATCTCAAACAGCCTTCATAAGTTGTTCAGAGAGAGATTCCCTAAATCCTCAAATCAGCTACAAATATATAGTTGCATTACTAGCATGGATTTAAATGCCTTTGAAGTCAATAGGGAGATTCATACGGATTTTTTGCAGGCTTATGTGGTATTTACATATATACACACACAGAGAAATACATATATATATCCATATATATATATATAAATCTCCCTAGGGGTTTGATCTGGATTGAGAGTCTCTGAGGAGACTCTCAGGTCTCTCCTAGCTGAGACCCTAAGGAAAGGGTCAGAAAACTCTCTGAGTGTAGGGTTTTATTATAATGCCTTTTGAACATAGTTTTTATTCCATTAACCACCATCTTTCTGTCCTTTTGTCAAGGCAAGAGTTGTCTTTATTCTGTAATGTAGACATCACCAGCTCAGAGTATGTTCCCAAGAAGGCCAATTTAAACACTGACAAGAAAATCACCCGTTCCATTTGGACAAAGAAAAAATTCTATTTCTCCAGCTGGAAAGGAAGAAAATCCTGCTGTGTCATCTTAATCAGGTTTGCTGGACAAATCAGGGAAAGACTGAGGTTTTGCCAAAATGAGGATCAAAATTATGGGAAAAGGTAACTGAGTTTTATTTGTTTGTATCATTGCAGTAATTTTCCCAAGCCCCTGGTGCTCCCTTGGTGCAGAAGCAAGGCCAGCTGGATGCTTACATCACCTGCACAGGTTCACCCACTGCCACCAGTGCACCAAAGCTGGGCTGGGTCACCCATTCCTTTTTCATCCCTGTTTTTATCTTGCCCATCTTGCTCCCTTTCTGCCCCCATGACACAACCCCCTCCTCTTCACCTTGTACTGAGCAGTGATGCTCCTCCTGCTGCAGGGGCTGGGGGCTGGCACCAGGTCAGAGCAGCCCCAGCCTCCCCCCAGCTCTGCACAGGTGTGTTCCAGGCAGGGACAGCCACAACACCACGGAGCAGAACCACAGGAGACACCAAAAGCCAGGGCTGGGGCACAGCTTCTGCTGGAGGGCTCAACAGACCAAAGGCAGTGAGGCAGGAGGCAGGGTAAAAATAAACCCAGGTGTCCTTTGGAGGGCACAGATCGGATCAGAAGCCTCTGACATTTTAACTGACGTCTGAGAAAGCATTTCCAAACCAGAGAGCAACTTGCTGTGGAAGAGGGAATTGTTCTAATGAGGAAACATCCTTTCTTTAATTCAGTAAAAAGGATGGTATTATTAAACATTTTTGTTTCATACTGATTTGGGGATAAGGGATTAAAATTAAATTAAAAGCCTGGTTTGCAGTCTAAGGGCTGCTTCTCACCTCAGTGGTTCTGCCAGTTGGGAAGCAAATCTTTCCATACAAGTCCAGGATGGGTTTAGCACACCAAGCCCTGCTGCTTGTTCTCAGCAGTGGCCAAAAAAATCCTGTGGAAAGCCACAGCACCAGCATGGACTAGGTCTGCCATCACTGCAGGATCTCAAAAAGCTCTGCTGGGAGTCACACAAGGCTTAACCCCCAGAATTAGGCACCCCTGCCATACAAACACAGGGAAAACGTAACACAACAATCAGCTGAAAACCCCATCATATTTCTTTAACCAGATAATTTAAAACTTTGCTCTATATTTCTTTGTTTCAAAGCAGAAGAAAAAAAAAACAGAAGAACAAAACAAAACTAAAGACAAACAAGAGGAAGTGCAAATGTAGACCAAGAAGAAAAGGCTGAGGTGTGTGTCCAGTGGATGAGTAAAGCATGAGTAAGGACTAAGAAACCTCAAGCTTCTTTAAATGTCTTTCTATTGCTAATTGAAACAATTCTAGGAATTCTGTGTAAAATTCCCCATGGGAAGAATTGTGGAAATTGAGCCTTGCAGCACAATTCTGACAGAGGGGTAGGATACAACTGCCTCTCCCTCAGACAAAATCCTCTCCCACCCTTCCTTCCACCGTGCTCCCTCAGTCCAGCATCCCACAGACCTCACCACACTGCCCACCCTTTCAGTGAAGAAATGTTTCCCAATATCCACTCTGCCACAACTGGAGGCCATTTCTTCTTATCCTATTACTTGTTCCTGGGAGAAGAAACTGTCCTCCACCCTGCTACAATCTTCTTTTGGGGAGTGAGAAGGTCCTCCCTGAGTCTGCTTTTCTCCAGAGTTCACACCCCCAGCTCACCCCAGAGTTTTTGGGGCAGTTTGTCCCAGGGATGTGTCATGTTCTGGATTCTGCAGGTCAGGAGCATGGGCACCTTTGCAATCCTCTCTCTCTGCTCCCACAGCCCTGACCCAGTGCAGCCCTCCTGGCACAGATCCTCTCCCAGGCTTCTCCCCCTGCTCACCACCAGTTTCAATGCACAAATCCCAACCTCTGCACTTGCTGGAATAATCTTGTGTCATGTTCACAGAGATCAGACGGGATTTATTTCTAGATGAAACTCAGCTGATAATAAAAAGCAAGTGATTAATCCGCTCACCCCGGCCATCCAACAGCCAAAGCCTGTTACTCTTGCTGGCTGGAAGGAGATGTTTGATTGAATCAGGAAGGTCTTTTAGCTCTGTCTTCTTGTTTGAGTTAGAACTTGCATAAAAATGTGCAGCCAGGGTTTGTGTCCCTGCATCCACTCCCTGACTGTTGGTGACTGAACCTGAGAACTGAGCCTTTGCAGTAAGAACAGGAACAAAAGTCAGGATTCAAGTTCCTTCTGCTACACTTTCATTTAGTGCCAAGATCCCAGGACTAGAAATAAGACAGTCCTGATTAATCATGTAATTTTTTTGTCTTGAATATTCAATTAAACATCTCTTCCCTTTGGGCTCTGAGCTCTGTTTCCTGCCTCTCCCTGGTTATGGCTCACCTGCTCTCAGTCTCCCCCTCTCCCAAGCTGATATCCCCTCCTGCTCCCTCCTTTGCCCCATCTTTCAGCCTCCCCCACATGGACAGGCTGTTCCTGGGGTCTTGGCACATCCCCCTGCCACAGTCCCCAAGGGAGATCCCCATGCCCACAGGCTGGGCAGGATGTAAGGAAATACCCTGCAGCATTTACTGCTCTCCTGGTCATGAAAAAGCTGCACCTTAATAGTTTGGGGGGCACGGATGCTTTGAAGATTGGTGTAGCTTCCAAAACTTGTGTTCTTGTACCTCTGTGCTGAAAAACTTTGATTTCTCCATAGGAATGGTTTAGATCTGTCAAAACTCTGTGTTTAGCTGCTGGTTTAACCATCAGGGACTGGATTTTCTCTCCTTTTCTGTCAGAGGGTTTGATGAGAGAACCGGTATCAAGAGGATCAGCCAGAGAGTGATGATAATGCTTTTAGCATCTGAGCCAAAGCCCACTGCCTTCAGAGAAAGCCTTTTCATTGACTTCAGTGGGGTTTGATCAGCCTTGTGCCTCACACAGGACTGGGCAGGCTTTGCTTTGAACACAGCTTCAGCATCAGACACCAAAGTTTCCAAAGGCCACCAAGTGGCCTGGTCACAGAAGTTTGAGAACAGGCAGCAAAGGAGAAAAGAATTATTCTTTTTCCCTGAGCTTTCATTTCTTTAAACACCTTTCTCATGCCTCTCCCAATATATTTCTTTTTCAAGTATTCCCCAGCATCTCCTAAAGCATCCAAAAAGAAAAAAGACATCGACTCATTTTTAACAGAGAGCTGATGTAAAACCCAAAAGGTTTTGTATAAATAAACAAATAAATATGAGGGGAGTGAAGAAAGCAAACACAAAAAAAAAGATGATTAAATGCTTTGAGAGGTTGACAGGAAGGCATTAGTTGAACTCCTCTCTCACACAGCCTGAAATCTGCTAAATGCACGGAACGCAATCCTGCCCGTCTCTATTTATTGCATTATGCATAAACTCTGCTGTCTGGGGAGAAGAGCAGATCTTGACACTCTGTGACATGCTGCCAAAGTTCCTGCAAACAGGAGGTTCCTGAGCAGCCTTCCTAAATGAGGACAGCCCAAACGTGCTGCTAATGAAGGAGCAATCCACCTCCCTTGGCACCCGCCAGGCGCTCAGGAACGCGGGGACAAACAGGGATGGAGAAACCTGGCAGTGGGAGCAGCACTGGAGCAGAGGATGGGAACTTCCACACCTCTCAACAGCCAGTGCTGCTGCCTGAAATCAGGAATTAAATGAGCAGTTGCCATTGTTGCTGCCTGAAATCAGGAATTAAATGAGCAGTTGCCACTGCTGCTGCCTGAAATCAGGAATTAAATGAGCAGTCGCGAGCCTGTGCCTGTGACCATCCAAGGGGTTAAACTCTCATTCAGATGCTGTTTGACTCCAAGGTATTTTTGGGGGATGAGACCACAGTCTCATTTCCTTCTTAGGTTTTCTGCCTCGTTACACACTAAAAACTGAAAGCTAATTAGCAGCTTGCATAAAATGCAGGAGGGATGAGGGAAGGTGTGACAGAGACAGGTGGCTGTCACCAGGGAATGTCTCTTCCCATAAATGCTGGTGCCCATTCACAGGCTCCAGGAAACCTTATCCCTAAGAAAATAAATGCCAGCTGCAAAGCACATGGTGTGTGCTCTGCTCCTCTTCGGCAGCTTCCCCTTTGCACCCCCTCTTAATTACAACTTTGAGGAACAGCAGCCTGTAATCATGGACGTGCAAACTCATTTCTCTTTAAATGAAACCTGGCGAACGGTTGAGTTTTACTGGAACAATTTTTAAACAAGCAAGCTCTGAAACTTAAAAGGAATCTTAAACTCCATTAAATAATACAGTTCCTTCACAGGGATTTCTCCTGGGAAGGGATGTCTTCAATTCAAGTGCCATGTTATGACAAGCATGACAGACTTGATAGCGATCTGTTCCAACTCGTGACATTGCCTAAATTAGGTTAGATAGAATCTCTGCAGGCTTCCCAAGGAAAGCTCCTCTGGGTGAAAGCACTATTATTTTTATTAATGGCAGTGAATTATGATTTCCTTCTCCTAGGAGTCATAAACTGTGTTGCTACACAGTACTACATCATGTAATGTATGTAGTACATGATTCCTTAGTAGGGGTGGAAACTGTTACATTTGCATACATTAGAGCCAGAGTTGTAATCAGAATGTGTTTTCCTGCTTCCTTCATTGAATATTTATGGATTTCTTTGCCACTTCCCCCTCTGCTGCACATGCCTCTCCTTGACCTGGTGTCTTGCTCCATCTCGCTCAGGCTGTGGAAGGGCTCGTGCTCGTGGCACGCTGCTGGTGCTCAGCAGAACAGAGCCTGGCTGCCTTTCAGACTGCTCTGAGCCTCACTGGCTGCCATGCCCATGCAGCCCCAGCCTCAGCCATGTGGAAAGACAGATGGAGGCACAGAGCAGCTCCCCTCCATCGCTGTGGGCTCAGGAGTACATCAGGCTGGGCAGCTGCTGGTGGCACCAAGGATGCTTGCAGGTAAACAAGGAGATTTTAAGGTTGTAGCAACACCTGAGCAAGCCTGGAAACACCACAGCCAGCAGGTGACAAGGTAGAAAGGCACAGGGTGATGCCTTCAGTGCTGTGCCTCTGTGTTCAGTCCATTCCATACAGTTATTTTTAAGGGCTCAGGTCTCTAAAGGTGCTCCTAAATCGCTGAGGCTTCTCTCAGAAATCCTATTTAGCATCCCACCAAGCAAACCCATGCCTGTATTCTTCCACAGCTTTGGTGGCTCACATCTTGAATTTAAAAAGAGTCATTCAAGTGCAAACACAGATTATAGACTTAAAGGATTTGTTCTGAGCTCACATGAACATACCTGTTTTCCCATCAAGACAGGAGATTGACACCCATCTGTAATTTGCAGAGGGCTGGAGGCCATCTGAGCAACCTGGACAAAGGGAAGCAGCAAGTGCACAATGCTACACGTCAGCACAGAAACCAAGGAGCAAAGCTGGAAGACTGTGAGAAAGATGAAGAAGCATAAGAAATTCAAATTGTTTTTGAATGCTATAAAACACCAAGAAGTATATAAGGTTCTGAGAAAAATGCTTGGATCTCAAGTGCACAAACCCACACTCAGTCCATTTTGCTAAACACAGCATCTGCACCTGGTGTAACAGCACATCTCCAGTCTCCCCTCCAGACAAAGTCTGTGCAAGTGCCTTAGGGACAGAATGGGAGCTGGGTGAGATCCCTGGCTGGCTCCTGCTGGAGCACTCAGGTGCTGCCCCAGGCAGGGATTGGGGATGTGCTCCCAAGCACATTGGTGCTGATCAGAACAGAGCAGACCCTCCTGATGTCCATCATGCCGGCAAGGCTCAGCCAGGCTAAGAGGAGGTTTCACACCCATGTGTCAAAAGCCCACAGTAATAATAGGCTGCACATTCAAAACTGAATTATTGCCCCTGCCAGGAGGCTAGAGAGGAACCAAGAGCATTCCTTACCAGCTCAAACCAATTTAAGCTCAGGTTGCCAGAGTGACACGTTGTTATTTCTTAGCTGAGAGATGGTTCAAGGCAAACCTGAGCCCTGCAGGCAGCCTGTGGGCAGCCCAACACACAGCCAGGGGCAGGGGCTCTGTGAGGCTGGAGCATGGCAGGGGAGAGGGCACTGCCTCCAGAAGGACACAACGAGATCTCTGTGCTGCCACAGAGAAATATTCTCTGCCTCAGAGAGGATTTATGGCTGGGCTGCCAGGGAAGAGCTGCCCTTAATGAAAAGGAGCAGAGAGGGTGGCTGCAGAGTGAGATTCATGAGGTGGCAGTGCATGGTAGTCCAAGGGTTTTAATACATGACCAAAGATGTACTCACAGCTGAAAGATGATTAGGTGGCTAAAAATGCAGGGAAACATATGGAACCAGATCTCTGAGGAAGAAGGTTTTTCCTGGGATGGGATTAAACCAATTTCCAAGTCCTCCCAGTCAAGGGAAATGCAGTGACAGGAGCGTGGCATCTCTCTGCTTCTTAAAATTGCAGAAATAGCTCTGCAGAACTGGTCTTTGTGCTGAAGAACAGTTGCAAAACTAAAAGGGAAAACAAACTTTAAATGGAATGTTGCAATTCCTGTGCCACTGGGAAAGGCAAAAGCAAAGAGCATCAAGTGGTTTTACTTCCTGCATTTGAATTTGTGACAAGTTGATGGTAAAAAAAAAATATGAAAAGCACCCTGAGACAACTTTGGCCTCTCTCTTCCCACATGAGACACTAGTCCCAAATATCTAATAATTATGTTACAGCCATTTGCCATCCTGGGAAGGACAGACACTGTCACTCAGCTGCTGGAAAATCACTCCTGTAATGCAAACAAGGGAGGAACTGGCTTTAAAACACTATCCAAACTCACTGTCCCTAAAGCTGGAGGAACCACACACCACTGAGCAGACACGATTCCTGAGTTCCCACCCAGCTCAGGGCAGATGCCCCTGCAATCCCAATGGATGGGAAAATTTTCTATTGTATTGGATCATGGTTTTCAGGTGTTAACCAGCAGACTGCAGTGCTGTTAATCTGAGATCTTTATGAAAACAGCATTGTTTTCAAATAGAACTCTATATTTATGGCTGATAAGTGTCATTTGATCATTTTTGTGGAATTAAATATAAGTTCATACTGCATGCTCTCCAAACTACTCTATAAAATTGCACTTAAAGCAAAAATTATATAAATCATAGACAAACTGATACAGTCCTTAGCCCTTAAAAGCACTGCATGGGTATTATTTAACCATGATATATGCAAACAAAATGCAAATTAAATGGCAGTGGGTGTGGTATATATGCAAATTTCAAACCCTCCCCAGTCGCACTTTCCCCTTCATGAACTGCCTTACAGCCATAACTCAGAATTTATAAGGCTCTCAGTTTCTAATGCAATCTCTGTCATGGGAATGAGACAAAAAGAATGGAAAATGATACAAAACCAACCTGCTGCCCTAGGCCCTCTTCCCACCCAGGGATTTGGCCACCCACGGAAGAGTTGGCTTGCAGATGGCCAAGCAAGGTGAGGCACAGGAAGGTGAGGGACTCCTGAAAAACCACGTGTCCAGAGGGCACCTGGAGCTTTCTGTGTCACCCAGCAGAGAGCTGAGAACTTGAGGGCTGGAATTCACACATGGGAAGCACCATGCACAGAGAGCTGCCCTGATGCTCCTTGCACAGCTCATGGGGACACCTGGCTGGGGTATCTGCTGAGACAAAGGAGGAATTGTTGAACTTGATTCTATGTTCTTAGAAGGCTTATTTATTATTTCATATTTATATTATATTTTTATATATATTATATTTTATATCTTCTATTTGTATTATATTTGTATTATATTATTTATAGTATTATATTGTATCATATTATATCATGTCATATCATATTATATTATACTAAACCATACCAAAGACTAGAGAAAACATACTTACAGAAGGCTTAACAAGGTATTACTGAAAAACTCATGACTGACTCCTCAGAGTCCAACACAGCTGGACTGGGATTGGTTATTAATTTAAAACAATTCACATGTTGGATATACAATTTTCAACCACATCCCAAAGCAGCAAAGCACAGGAGAAGCAATCAGATAATTGTTGTTTTCATTTTTCTCTGAGGCTTCTCAGCTTCTCAGGAGAAGAAATCCTGGTGAAGGGATTTTTCCAGAAAATATGACAGTGACACCTGACCAAGGGGAAGCCCTGCAGCTGCTGTGCCCCTCACACCCACTGCTGCAGCCCTCAGCCCTCATTCCCACCACAAATATCTCACTTTCCCACAGCACAAATTGCTTTCATCAGCATCTCCCCACGGCTTCAATGCAATCTGCCTCCTTGTTTCCCAGCCATAATGTGAAATGACAAATTCCATGAAGAACTCTATCACACCTCTACCTAGAGGGGATATTTTTTATGTTGCTAAGGCCTAAGTGCCTGGATTTAATTTCTGTAAAGACAGAGTCCAGGCGTTTGGACAGAAAATATTCCCCATTTCAAACCAAATGAATATTTTGGAGAGTCTTCACTCCCAAGGTGAGACCTGGCAGTAGAAATGACTTGGGCTTGGGGCAGGTAGGGCAGCATTCTTCTGGAGGAAACATGAAAGTCATCCTTTTGGCTGACCCACCTGCCACTGCACAGGACATCAGCACACTCACCCAGCACTGAAGGAGAAATGCTCAGCCCTATACCTCAAACCCACACTGGTCCCAGAGGGAAATTTTCCAAATGCTAAACTGACAAAGCATTACAAGTGTTCTCCTCCATCTCTCCTAATACTTGAAGGCCTCCCTGCCTTTGATTCCCTTTAAATTTTTCTTTTCAAGAATTTATTTGAGCCTTCTCTCAAAGGCTTTCACCCTGTGACAGCCTCACTGTGTTTTTCTCAAGATCCTTCCAATGGCTTTTTTCCCTCCAGGGCCCTCACCAGGGAACCAAGGCATCACATTTAGTTTCAAGAGACTCAGTAACAGAGGATCTGTCTGCCAGACAGGCTCAGACTTTACAGATTTTTCCTTCACACTTTCAAAAGCAATAGGACAAAGCAGCCCCTAAGTCTCTCCTTCACCTTGCTCCTAACTCACACTACAAAAGGAATTTTTTCATTCCTTTATTGGACTCACTGCACGTGCCATCAAGACCTTCCCCTGAGGACAAACCTAAAGGCACACCTAAAGGACAGCATATAGAATATAGTGTATAGAAATGAAGGTTTTCCTCATCCCACCGATGGAGGACTTGGAGAGGGAACAGAGCAAAACACACAAGACAGGTCTGTAAGTCTGTCCAGTGCAGTTCCAGGACTCCCAGCTGGACCTCACCACTCCCAGCCCTGGCCTCTGAGTGGATTTGCTGACTGTTACTACATTTTCTGCTTTTATTAGACCTTCACAAGCCCCACAGCCTTCACAGTCACAGCCATGTAGGAAGGAAACTTAGTACATAGAGCAGAGACAGGGCTCAGAGAACAGAGGATTAAATAATTAATTTTGGTTCTGAGAGAGCACCTCAAAAAAGCACAAATGAGAGCCTGCTTTTTAGTTCAAACTCGGTGAAGGCAAACTTTCTGTTCCTGGAGACTGGGAAAGTTGCCTTTCCCCCTGTGAACACCTTTCAGAGAGAGCACAGTTTCTCTGAGTCCGGAGTAGCCTGAAAATTTCTGCATGAGAAAAAGGTATTTGAAGAGGAAATCAAGGAAAAATGCAGCTTTGAGCACAATGTGCTTGAAGCCCCATGCACTGCAAATAGAACACCCTAATTTGTGACTGCAAACCTGGGAGTAACACGATGATCAAAGGCAGTGTCTGATAGTGCAGTGCTTGTGCCTTGTTCCTGTCTGTTCTGTTCCCACCTAATTATCCCCTCCTGAGGTGAATGGAAAAATAGTTTAATCTGTTTTTACAAAGCTCTTTCCTTCAAATTAGTCAGTGAGGTACATGGTGCAGTTGCTGCTGGTAAAACCTACACCTAGGAACAGCCAAAGACACAGAAATCACCTCTCAGTGTCTTGGTTTTTTATTTGACAAATTTAACCAGCTCCTACAAGGGGAGGTAGGAAAAAAGTGTGCAGGAAGAGGCTCAGCAAACACCACCTTGCTCTGGCACACTGGTGCCAGGATGGGGTTGCACATATAACACACCAACTCCTTTATCCCTATTGATAGAAACCAAAAATATCTATATATCTATCAATATCCCTATTGATAGAAGCCAAAAAACCACAGCCCCTTTTTCTCTCTGCCCACAGGAGCACAGGTTTTCCATTACTGATGGTTAAAGACCACCAAGGCTGCTGTCACACAGGATGCTGTCCTCAGCCTTTCCAAAACTTCCTAAGGAATACTCCCTCAGACCAGGGATTGCACAGCCCTGCTGAAAATCCCACAGCTCCTCAAGGATGGAGAGAGCAAGCTGTGTTGGGATTAGCAGGGTTATCCACCATTCAGGAGTGTCTCAGCCTATCCTTACCCTTGGAAGGAGCAGCTCCCACCCAAGGCATGGTCTGGTTGGAGCAGCTCCAGCTTTGGGAGCTCTCAAAAGCAGCCAGCACTTGCTTTATCAGCTGCTGTTAGGCTGTACCTGTGCTTTGGTCTCCTGAGTCTGTCAAAGCAATAATCCACTTGACATCTCCTCAGTCTGCTGTACATTTATGGTTTTATGGCTTACTCCTCTCTAGCTGTGTGTGTGCACTTTGGGTGGGCTGACCTTGAGAGGCAAAGCTGCTGTTAGATAACTACACTATAAATCCAGCTCAGCCTCGTGTCCTGCTGATCCCTCTCCAAGCTCAGCCTAACCCAGGTCTGACTGAAACTCCTGGGAAACCTCTGGCACCAGATATTCTCCTTTATCCTGTCTTCATGCTTCTCTGACCAAGCAAGCTGTAGTGCTACTAAGCTTTCCATCTAAAAACAAGCCTTCCTTATTTGGAAATAAATTTAAAGCAGTCAGTTAGATAATTATGGAAGACAGATCCACAAGGGGACAGAAAAGGTTACCAGCCTGTTCCCCCAATCCCAACAGAGAACCACATCTCCTTAAACTATTCATGAAAGGTCTTCTTTAAGCTCTTTTGAGAGTTTCCAGGGGTGAACCCTGCTGCACTTGTGTTTAGACACAATTTTTAAATTATTCACACGGTTTAATCCTTGCACAGGTTTTCATATCAATTCTAGGTCCATGGAGCGAATCAAATCAAAGATCATTATATTTGAGGGGGTGTCAGAGGGTGGTGTTTGCTTTAAACAGGTGCATAAAATACACAAGACACTGTCAAAACAAGCTGGGAGTCTCTTTGTCTGCACTTTTCAATCTGAAAGGATTCCAAACTATACACACGAAGTTGGAAAGCAACCTATGGGGAGAAATAATGAATAAAACAATTTGATGCCTTTCCAATCTGACAAAACAAAGAAACGTTCTGAGCAGCAGTTCTAGGGGATAAAAATAATCCAGCTTTTCATTATATGTGTTAATTTATGCTTTACATATTTTAAAAACACATTGAATTTTTAACTTGGAAACCTGCTATTGCATCTCATTTTGAGTGACACTTGGGCAATACCCAGAGAAGCACTGGTAGATCCAAGCACTGAGCATGGTGCATTTGCAGTTACTACCAACACTTGCTAATTTAGCAAAGGATGGGGCTTTGCTGAATAATTGGTTTTCCAGCCACAGATGGCCATCTCCTTCCACCCACAGCTCTGGCCTTGGTGACATTTGTGGGAGGAAGGCCTTTGAGCATTTGACCCTGTTACCTTACAAGAGCATCAAATTCTTTGACCTATACTTTAATTTGTTAAACCAGTTGCACCCAGTTGAAAAAGAAATGCAAATCTTGCACAGAGTCCAGCAGAGCAGAGAGAAGCCAATCTCACCAGGGCTCAGGAAACAGAAACCACCAGGATGAAGTTGCTGTGATAGCAGTGCCCTAAACCTTCTCAAATTGCATAAAATATTTCTTCCAAGTTCACCATTTGTTGAATCATTTCTGAAGACAGTTGCTCATTCTGCAACACCATTGAAGAGAGCAGAAAGGGGGGAAGCCTGACACTGTCAGGTGACTGCAAGATCAGATGCCAATAAACCAAGTCAGACTAGGCAGGATTTCAATTTGGCTGCTGCATTTAGTCATGACTGCCTCACTGAGATGTGACTTGATGCTGCAGACTCTTGAAAAGACACCTCTCTCACCTCTGCTCCTTCTCATCAAAAAGTCTGGGACACATTCCACACTCTGGGATATATTTTGGTACACACCAGACGGATGCAGAGGAGGGGTTAACTGTTCCTCAGTTTCAGATGCAGAAAGTATTCCTGCATTGAATAATCAGAATTAAAAATAAACACATGAAGAAAACCCAGACAGCAAGAAAACGAGATGATCAGCAGCATGTTCTCCTCCAAAAAGAAAGACTTCTGACTCTCTCAACAAAATTATAGATCAGCTGCCTACCACCACATGGAAACTTCATATGACGACATTCAGCTATCATGTTATTATCAGGATTTTCTTATGAAGTGAACATATTTTGCATAATATTTTTAATGCAAAATCTGAAATTTTGTATTCTGGAAGCACTAGGAATTTCAGACTCTGTTGGAATTATTACCAACTAATGAGAGCAGAGATCAGAGGTTAAACTACACACCAGCACGGCTTAGAACAACTGAAACTGCTTTGCCTTTCAAAGAAGCCTCAGCTTGTCCTAAGTGAGTAAACCAGTCAGGAAAAAACAATCATTGCGTATTTTCTACTGTTTAGATGCCCTCACTCTGCCTATTCCCTTTATCCCTACCAAGAAGGTCACTTCCAGCAAAACAAAAACTTGTGGAGAGGTGTCAGCTTATTAATCAAGTACATATGGCTCTCTCTGGAAAAGAAACTTTCACCTACAACCAAAATGATGTCTGTGTTTCTGTGCTCCAGCAAAGTTCTTTTTTTTTCCCCAAAAAAGGGCCAGGATTCAAAATAAATATTCAAAAAATCAAGTCTCAAAATTCTTCTTTCAATGATAAATAATTTCTTCAACTTTTTCAAAAGCTGATCCTTGACCTTGAAGATTCTGACATGTATCCTCCTCTTGATGCCTGCCTCCTCCCTGCCAGCTGGCTCACTTTGGCCAACATGCACAGAACAGGGCTGCAGCCCTGAATCAGCACAGAGGGCTCTGCTGACACCCAGCTCTTGTTGTCACCACCTCCCTTCCACTCCTACATTAGTCTGCAGCCTTTGATACAAAAATTGAGGGAACCACTCATAGCAATAACACCAGAAGTGGACAGTTCAACCCCAACACAGCTGCTGTCAGTGGTGCCCAGAAAACCTAAGCATGGAGGCAGGCTGGGTTCTCCCATCCTTGAACAACCCACAGACACCCATGTAACCCTTCTTCCTCTCTTTAACTAGGAAGGATGGCTGGGAGAGGTGGAGAAGGTGCTGCAGGCTTGGTTAGCAGCAGCCTGCAGAGGACAGTGTCCTCATTCTCCACAGATACCACCCCTGACACTCACAGCACACCAGAGCACCTCCAGGAGCACAGCTCTTGGAGAGGAGCAGATGGCCTGAACTGCATCCAGGGAGGCTGAAGTGAATGAATCCAAGCACAGCCAGCATGCAGGATGAAGGAAGGATTTCTTTTCACAGCTCATGGAAACGTTGTCTCCCCCACCCTGCTCACATTTGTCAGGGCTGTGCCTTGGGTCTGACACCTTGCAGAGTCTGGCTGCTTAGGTGGCACCAGTAATCCATGAATTTGTCACCTCTGGGCTGGATTATAATAACTCAATGTGTTTTGAAACTCAGTGTGGAAACTGTACACCAGCTCCAGCTGGTTGGGAATGGGGAACAACTGCTTGTTTCATGGCTTGTGTTGCCAAGGGCATATCTGGTTTGTGCTCAAGTCTTTCCCATGGCTCCCAGCCAGTATCTGATGCCAGCTTAAGGCCCTGGTTCTATTTTTCAAAGCAATTAGAGTCTCAAGTTCCAACCACATCAAAGTTTGAATTCTCATCCATGAACCCCCATGGCATCTGTGAGCCTCTGAGAGGTCTTAAAGCTCAGAACAAAGCACCTAGGGGAGCTGTGAAGAAAATAAGGTGGGTTTTATCAATAGCTGTGGAATATTTTTCTAGGGGGGATCAGGCAAGTCCTGACTCTGGTACATTTCAGGCATATTTCTTTAAGCTGGATTTACTTCCTGACCTAAATTCACAACACAGATAACTGCTTCATGCCAAAACTCTTCCCAAAGCCCTCATCATATCAAATGTCACAAGTTTCTACTCCCATTTGGAATAACTACAAAGCCCATCAGTCCTCACTGCCACTGACCTTGCCCACAACATACAGATGCTCCAGCAGATTGATACCCATAGAGAAAATTCAGAAAAGCAAGAGCAGGAAGAATGTGCTGAATGCTTCAACCCATCCTTGACGTTTTTTTAGAAGACAGACCATACCAGAGAGGAAGTTAGAAATTATTTGGTATACACCTACCTTCTCACATCTGGCAGTTTTGCAGCTTCATCAGAGGAATTCTTTTGTTCCATTCCTATTACAAATTACAGGTAGATTTGTGAGGTTTGTCATTTACTCCCCCAGGTTAAGCACCTTGACAAGAATCCAGGGTGATGTTATCCTACCTAGCACACCAGCCTGCAGCAGACTGATTTGTCTCCAGTATCACCTAGTGGAATTGCCAGTTTATTTCCTGTGAAAGCTTGGTTTTCCCCCTCTCCATAATTTTAAGAATTACAAAGAGACATTCCTTTGCAGATGGACAAGATTTTATACATATTATGTGTATCAAGCAGACTTTAAAATGCAGTTTCTTCAGCAACTGTATTAATTCCACATGGCTGTTTTCACTCAATAATTCTCCTGCTGTTTCTCCCCCTTCCCAGTGCATCCCTCTCCTCTTGAACTTTCTCAGCATCAAGTCCTGCTTGTGGTAGACGTGATTATCTTGCTGTTCCCACCAACAACCATGACATCTCTTGTTAAAAACAAACCCAGAGTAGCACAGGCAACCCCTCATATTCATCATATTCTGCCGTTGCTCAGACAAGATTAAAGACCTTTCAGTAATTAAAGATGGAAGGGTGTCATTGAAAGGCACAGGGCAGCAGGGGAAGGTGAGTTATCCAAGGAACACATCCGGGAGTCTCTTGTCTCTTCTGACCCCTTCTTCTGAAGGCCACTGTTTGTAAATCAAGATTAATGAGAAGAACAGCACTTAAGTGCACCTGATCATAAATCTGGGAGAGTTAGTACACTCTCTGACAAGATTAATATATTTTATATCTGACACTGTCTGTGAAACATTCTGTGTTCAATTTATTACCGTCTCAGACCTGAAAGTGGAGCACGGATTTCCTTGCAGAGCAAATTTCACTTTTTGCAGTGTTTCATTTGCAACTCTATATCCACTTTCACTTCTCTTGAGGTTATTTTCATTATGAAATAAACTTTTAATATAATTCCAGTATAATTATACATAAACCAACATATTGGCAAAAAGCCACGGAAGAGTGTTGTTGGTTAGATCATTAAAACAATTTGGGAATTTTTTGAGGAAATGTCAGAAAATGCCATTTCACCTAATTCAAAACATTTTAAATGAAGTATTGTTCAAAAATTTGTTAGCTGGGGAGAAAAAAATCTGTAACCTAAACTACTTTTTAATATACTTTTTTACTTGAAACAGACTGAATTTCACAAAGACCTGTATTCTTCCTTTGAAATTCATAATGATCAGCAAATACTTCATTTACATTTTAAGAAGTCTGAACTCAAACTGCAGTAATTGCAATTTACTGAAACAGGTTTTTTCAAGTAAGCCAGCTCCTTCCTTTAAATTCCCTCAGCTGATGAATAAGAATGGTTGAGATTCTGGGTTGCCGTCTTAATTTGAGATAACAGCACTTTTCAAATCTTGAATTTCTCAGCAGTTAGGAAACAATTCCCACAGTGCCATAACAGCCACAAGGACTCTACCACAAACTGTAGCAGATATTCAGATGCCCAGAAGTTCTTGAGCATGGTCAGTGGACGTGGTGATGATTAATGAGCTCCTCACACTCTCTTTGGTGGGTCTTGCACAGCTGGGATCAGCATCAGACATCACAGAGAGAATTACTTTGTGCAAGGCCACACCAGCTGCAATGACAGTGTGACAGAACACAAAACAAGCAAAGGTAGTGCCACCCAACTCACCCCTTGTAGCTGAAATATAATAGAGCCAGGAGAAATGGGATTCAGCCCAATTGAAGGAACTCCTCCCCAGTTGACTCCTCCCAGAGCTGCCCCCAAGGTCCCAGTGAGTGAGCCCCAGGCATGATGGGCTGGTGGCACATCTCCTCCCATGGCCATTCCCTCCTCCCAGGGCTGTACTCATACAATCCAGGAAAATACCTCCTGTCCCCTGCTGAATCAAAGCCAGACCTAGAGAATAACCAGAGGGCCCAGTTTTATTCCTCTGGAGAGCAACCAATGGACACAGACCATCCATCTTCAGGATGCTCCTCCAGTTCACACCACAGCTCCTGTGGCCCCCAGGCTGGCATATGCCACAGGAAGAACATGCCTGACAGAAGGCAATTTCCCTCCCAAGGCTCATCCCTGTTCACAGCTCCTGTCTTTACCCTGTTTAATTCCCCTCTGCACAAACAGCCCCGCTCTCACCAGCTCCTGCCCTCTGACCCTGCATTCCTAAAGGCAGCACCCCACAAAAAGTTTGCTTCTCATTGCATTTCTTGATCTTCACTGCCACTGTCACCTCCTCCCACCACACCATATGTTTCCTCATCTCTTCCCTGCTGAGCAGTCTCTGGTCTCTGAAATGTGACAGCTGAAGTGACCTCCCCCTCCTGGTCCCCAGCTCTGTCTCAGCAGAAATCAGGGACTGCAGTCAGCACACACTGCTCTCCTCAGGAGCACACCTGCAAACAAGGGTAAAAGCATGTCCTCGTTCCACCCTTAATCAGCTCTCTCTCCTGATGCTGTGGGGGTTTTGGGACACAGAGGTCTTCTGTTATTTGGCTATGGAGTGTTTAACCAGGTCCTCTCACCTGGCTGAGGTCACTGGGTGCTTCACAGCACAAAATATGCCCCCAATATTACTGCAGACTATTCATTTCTAAAGCCTTTTTGTCACATTTTTCTTACCAGTGTCACAGAAGAACTTCTGCCATAGTGTGAACTCTCAAAGAGATTCTCAAGACACAAGGTCACAATCTCACCCATACACAAACCAGTAACTCCCGTTCGTGCTTCAGCTCCACAGCCAGGACTGAAATAAAGCAAAGTCAAGTTCCCTAATCTTCCACAGTATAAACCACCCAGCAATCAGAGGCTTATTAGCAGATAATGATTTACTTTCTACCCACCAGTTATTTGCAAAGATCATCCACTCTCCCTGTCTGAGGTATCATCAGGGTTTCTCCAAAAGTCTACTCCATTTATCATTAGGGGGATTTACACTGTAAACAGGACAGCTGCATTACTAAGTCTAATTACCCTGAGAAGACAAAGCACCGTGTGCCTACACATCACCCTGGAATTAGAAGTCCAGGTAGAACAGGAGAGAGGCTTTTAATTAAACAAAGTCAGTTTCCTCTCACAGAAAGCCTACAATTTAATTTAAGCACACACACAGGAAGAACAGCAGGTCAAGCACCTTGCCCATCTTGTGAACCTGGAGCCTAGGGATTGCCACACACTACAAGCATTTCTACCCACCTGCCTCACACTTCTCTTTAGGAGTATTTCATTCTCTTCTTGGCTTTCTTTCCTTTAATTAGGAGTAAGGAAAAGGTTGTAGTGACTTCATAGCATGTCAGATTTAATCTGCATAAGACCCCACCACATGTTGGGGGGATGTGTGGCAGGAGTTTTTAATAAAGGATTACAGAATGCACCTGCTGTGGCTGAAATATTGTGAGCTTTTTTTAAGCTCTGGGAGGCCTGCATAGGGTCAGCTTTGACTTGAACATTTATTACTTATCAACCTTTGGCACTGGGATGGAGTCTGGAGCATGGCGATGATATCAGCTGATTTACATTGCCAAAAAAGTGATCAGGTTGTTTGCTCAAAACCAAGGAAGAGTTTGTCTTAATGGCTGCTGCAAAGATGGGTAGGATTCCTCTGCCCCAGACAATATTGGGTTTTTTTTGTTCCCAAATGTCATCAGATAATGACTTTTATGCCAACAAGTTAATTGCAAAAGCAAGGCAATGAAAATATATACTGAACCACAGTCACGTATTTTCTACATTTGATTCCAATTTAATGTAATGAACAGAGAGTTTTGTGAAGGAAGACTGCAGATGCCATGGAAAATAAATGCTGTTTCTGAGCAAAACCACCATGCAGCCAAATGAGCTGCCAGCTCCCATTTTCTTGCACCTCTTGCACTGTTCTATCTTCTACAGGGTGTGGGACATGAGGTCAGTCATTTTTCCATGTGAAGGAGCTCAGCCCAGAGCTCCCCAGGACACACCTTTGGGACAGACACCCTCACTCCAACCAGCTGCAGCAGCTCCACATTGCTCAGGCAGGTCCAGGATGGCTGGGGCAGGCACAGGCAGCACTGTACACTCCCCTAAGTGTTTGAGAACCCTCCTGCTCACTCTTCCTTTCCATTTTCTGGGTTTGAGGTGATCTGAGCTAAGAAAAGCTCGCTGTAGAGCACTGCTGGCAGGTGCAGCTGCACTGCCTGGTTCAGCAGCTCTGACACCCTGAGCAGAGCCCTGAGCCAGCAGTCACACAGACCACCTCACCAGGGCTGCAGAGCTGGACCAAGCACAGCAGGAAACAGCTCCCTTTGGAGTGTCAGGTGTCTCCTTCTGGATAAATCACTTGTCAGTTCATCGCTCACAGCTGCCAGGGCTCTCCAGACTATTTACTGCATCCCAGCCCTGTGGTTCTAATGGCTCACAAAAGAAGTGAGAGACATCCTGAAAATACACAGAGCACTGACAAGTGCTAATGGGGCTGCTCTCCTGCTTTAAAGCAATTCTATTAACACATTATGCTGCAACTGAGGGTAATTATTTCCAAGGGAAATGGCTCCATGACCCAGGATGGGCTCTCATAATGGCGATTAAACTCACATGTGACTAATGCACATAAGACATTAACTGAAGTTTGAGGATTTATTGAGATTTGCAGAGACATCTCCAGGGCCACAGAAGACAGTCTGCTTGGGTTGCAGAAACCAAATACAAAGTAAGAAAAGTTGGCTTATAAAGCTGAATAAATTAATTTCAGATTTTTAGTAATACTCTCAATTATAAAGGAATGCCTCTGCAAATCCAACATTGTATTTAGTAAACACATGAAAATGAAAGGGTTGTCACTCATAATATGTAATAAAGTATTGCATTTCACCTTCAGTTAACACTAACCTACAAAAAATGTTTGGACCACACTCTCAGGCCCATGGTGTGATTTTTGGGGCTGTCCTTTAGAGGGCCAGGAGCTGGACTTTGATGATCCTTGTGGGTCCTTCCAACTCAGGTTATTCTGACTCTACCTCTAAATATTGAGATAATTTAGAAAAATTAGAAAGAGGTTTAAAAAATAGTGTTTACATTCCAGTTTCTTCCTTCCTGCAACCTGATGGCAGCACAGCATTGTGCATTCAATCCCTCTCTGCCACACATACAAGCAAAATACTGATAAATGGGATTCTCCCTGTTCCTTTGCAGCACCCAACTGGCTAAGCCAGTGCTGGAGAGGGATGCAAGCCAGCAGCTGATTCCTCTGCCCCTGGAAAATCTCACCTGTCTCCCCCCGACACTGGCTCTCTGTTACATGCCAGTCATGCTTTCACCTACCACCGATGCAAATCCATCCCAGCAGGAGCTACAAACAGGGCCAACAGCAAAAGTGATAATGCAACTTCTGCTGTGCCATGCATGCTGCAGCCTCAGAGCAACAGCCTTGCCAGCAGCATGAAAGGAAACCCTTCCAGGCTGCTCCACAGTGGCTTGCTGTGAGCTCTGCCACCACAGACTTCTGAGAGGGTACCTGTGAGCCACCAGCCTCCCACACCTCTCAGGGTGGCTCTGCTGTGTCAGGATGGCAGCTGGTGGCAGCTACAGAGCAGTTGGCAAACCTTTAGCCCTTTACAGAAACCATTCTGCAGCACCTGTCTGTAAGAACCAAATGCTCTCATGGAGAGTTTCCCTGGCTGCACAATGCTGTAAACGTTCCTGAAGAACAAATTGTGCTGTTTTGAAAGAATAAATGACTCTCATCTAATTCTGTCCATGCAAGAGCAGTGCAGGAGACTTTAATGACTATCTCTCATTGCCTTTTGAATGTGTGTTTATGCACAGTTTGGGTATAAGGAATGGAAGGAAAAGGAGAACAGAAATGGGGAAAATTTAGCTCTACATCTCGGGCTGAATGAGCCTAGCAGCTTTTACCACACAGCCAAATTTTCCACTGCCTGTAAAGCCTCACAGTAGCTGCACACAGTCAATATTTGATAGACAAGTTGGCAAAGCTCTTACATCTCACATTACCTGCTTGCAACACAGCAGACTGGTTTGCAGGCAGTTGGTCTGCAGAAATCCACATTTGGGAAACACCAGTCTGGCTTCTCCCTTGGACCTGTGCCCTGGGGACAGGATGGGAACAGCCCTGGCTGCTCAGCTCTCACTGTCACAAGCAATAAAGCAGAAGGAGATAGAATTGATTTCCAACATTGATGCACACCAGGATATCCACTACATTTACCAACCTGCCTGCATTTATTCAACCAGCTTGGCACTGCCTGTGTGTCACAGCCTGCAGCTGGATCTCAAACACAATCTCCATGGCAGGACTCTGGCTGGGAGCAGCACCAAATCCAGCATTCCTCTCTCTCCCAGCCTCCTGCCTGGGCACTCCCTGAAATCAGCTGAGAGCCAAACCCCAAAGGTGCAGAACAGGACATCAATGAACTTGACAGATTAAAAGAAAAAATTAAAGGACTGACTTCATCAGTCACCGAATATTGATTTGTCCTAGATCTGAGGACACAAGGAGTCACATTCCAGAACATAATGGGCACTGAAGAAATCATTAATAAAGGAAATAGCTCATCATTTCACTGGCTATTTGTTCATAAATATATGAATAGCAGCTATATCTATATCTATATATATCTACTTATCCAGCAGGTAAAACACAATTGGTAGGCTCAATAATGTCATTCCTTCATTAAAAGCACTTCTAGAATCTTCGAAGAAATCCTTGAATTGGGCCTCCCATAAGGAAAAAAAAATATTGTTGGAGAACACAGAAAACATTCCTGCCTCTTTCAGCTTGTCTGACTGAACATAATTCTGCACACCTATGGATCAGCAGATCAATGATCCAGGAACACAACTCTGTTGAAATATTCTTGATGTGGTGAGCATTAATGGCTCAGAATAGGCCTACAGGGTCTCACTCATCAGTGCACCTGCAGCAATTCAGAAAACTGTAGCATCTCTGAAACTGCCATCAGCCCATTAAACCACAGATCTGCAGAAGTACCTCTTTCTAAAGGAGCAGCAAATTCTGATTTGATTTGGCAGACTCAAATAACCTCATCAGAACTATAAACTAAAATATCTTCCAAGGTGCTTATGGGGGCTTTGGATCGTGTGGAAAATCCCACACCTTTTGCATGCTGTGAATCCAGAACTCCAGTGGATTAACCAAGATTCCATTCATGAATTCATGTCAAAACAACACAGAAAAACCTCCCCCCATAGCCCAGCCAGCCCTCCCCATCCATCAGGGTCTCTCCCCAAGGAGAGGACGTCCAAAAGGGATTGAATTTGTGCCATCACTGCCCAAGGGTACAGGGAGGAAAAGACACAACATTTAGAGCTATTCCCAATCCATATTTTAAAGGTTTCTCTGCAAAAAAATGCTTACAGATATTTGGATAAAGCATCTTCAAAATAGAAACTAAAATATTGATACATTAATCATAAATAAACATGTACCACAAATGCAGCTCTGTAAGAAGAGGCCTGAAAGGTATTATAAACAGCTCAAAAATTTTCTCCTTGCATGAGCTCCAACACTCCAGATCTGTTCGTTGCTAGGCTTAATTTTCATTCATGTGAAAAAAAAGAAGGTTTTGCTAAAAGAATGCAAATATCCCTGTGCTTCATAAAAGTTCCTTTTTTGACATGATTACCCTAATCCAATTAAAAACTGTGCTTGTCACGTCTTGGAAAATTAACTGTCTTCACACAGGACGAATGCTATCATTTCAAGAGGTCACATAAAATTACTTATAAACAAGAAAACAAAATTAATTCCTGATCTAAGCACCAAATTCTTTACAGACCTAATTAAAGAGCAAAACTCAGCATCCTGAAGTGACTCTGAACAGAAATCTGCAGAACAGAAATCTGTGTGTTTAAGGGAACAACTCAACACATTTGGGAAAGAGATGGAAAGCACCAAATGAATAATATAAAAGATGAGAGACAGGATTTTATGCAAATGCAATATGAATATCAATACACCCCAAGACTAGAAGAGTGAGTGCATCATTATTGTGGAAACTGGGGGATTGGCTTTGTTGTCATTCAATGCCAAAAATCAATGCTCAGTATCCTTTTCTCATGACACTGTTACAATTCATAAATTATTAACTGGAGTCTTTTGTAAAAAGTTCCTGTTTACAAGGTTACTCTGTAAGTTAAAATGTTTGTTTGCCCTCAGATCTCTACTGTAAAGCATCTGTGGGTAGATTTACATGATGAAGTTGATAGATTTGTATTTTGACAGTACATCTGTCATCCTCGCTTCCCATGTCAAGAGGTCAGGTGTGCACTCGGTGTTATCAGGTGGCTCATTAGTGTCCTGTGGGATGTGCTACCTTGTCTGCTTTGCTTCAAGTGACAAAAAATGTTCTTTCTAGCCCTTGCTGCAGGAATTCACATCCCCTCTGCAACTGTTTGTGTTCTCCTGCTGTCAGAAGATTGGATTCTTAGCACCTGAGCAGAGGGAATGTCTCTGGACACAGCTCCATGTGGGGGCAGAGCTCCATCCTTTCACACACACCCTGATCCATCTGAGGGTGGGAGTACCCCCATGAACTCTTCTATACAAGACCTGGAATATGTATTGAGACACTCAGCACAGCCACATTGCATCTTGCACCATCCCTGAGTTAAAAATACACATGGAGCAGAGCCAAGAAGCCTTGAGCTCACTGCTAACCACAGGCAGGCACTCGTGCTCCCTGCAGGGCAGGACCTAATCCTGGGGCTCTGAAAGCCATGGGCTACTGCAGGAGGAAGCAGTTTTCCCATGACTTTGCAAAGGCCCTGTAAAAGTTGTTGAAAGCAGCAGTACATTCCTCTGCTCTTCCTGCACTGTTCCCCATGGATTTGCTAATGCCTCCTGCTGACTGCAGGCACATCTTCAAAAGGCAGATAGAGAACATCATTGTGCATTCATCTGCACCCGTGTGAACTCATCAGCTCCAGGAGTTCCACAGGAATCCCAGTGACAGCAGAGTTTAGTCCTGTGAATAGCAGGGCTGTTTTACAAAGCACCGATTTTATTTTGTTGCGAGTTCGAGTAATGCATTTTACATTGATTTTACCACTGTAGTAGATTACTTTGTGAGCTACTTAATTTAAAGGGTAAGCAAACAGCTGACAATTTTGCTTGCAAATCACTTGTTCTGGTGAATTTTAAGCAATAGGAATATTTGTCGAAAAACGTGGTAAAGAAAAAAATCCTCATGAGTCTGTAAACTGGAAAATCACCCAGTGCACAAGCTTGGGTGGATCTGCAAAGTACTGTACAGCACTTAAATAGATTCTGTACCTAATTTTGTGTTGCCTTTTAGGCTGTTTTTCACTGCTGTAATGTTCATCTCCTTCTCACAGTGGCTCATGGACGCCCTCGTAGATGTTCCTTTAAGTTGCATGGAAATTATTTTGTAATTTATTGTGGCTCTCTAAGGCCTCAGCCATGTGAAGACCACAGGTTAAGAGTCCTTGAAATGTCTTGAATAATGCTTTGTATCAATCACATGAAGTGTCTTGAGGTAAAGTTATCTTACCCATGTCACACTGCCACTCTTCTGGCTCACTGAGAGCATTTGTGGGGTTGGATGAACTTTGCCCCTCACAGATTTCTTTTCATGTCTGAACCAACCATTCCCTCTACTCAGAAGACCCAGCAAGAAGTTTCCTGGCTGGAAGGCATTTCTGTGAAAAACCTCTCTGGTGATTTAAAGTTTCTTAAAAATGGAAAAAAAAAAAAAAGGTACACCCACCCACAACCTTGAACTGCAAAGAACACAAATCAGGATTCTGTAGCCAAGAGCAATCAATGGGATCCCCAAACCTTCACCCAGAGAGAACACTAAAGAGCAGAAGGGATGCTGAACTCTACAATTTATACAATTTTGTGTAAATCCTGTACCAACCCATGCAACCTCATGGCAGCATGGATTGTGATCAAGTGAAGCTCAGCTCCAGTGAGCAAAATAAACCCATTTGTGCTCCTATTTCTCTGTTGGAGGACTTCAATGCATAAACACCAAACATGTAAATGGGGTCAGTTCTGCAAAATTTCATCCACAAAGATAAAAACTTTTTATACCCCCAATTCAGAAGTCCCTGGTAGTGCTGGATTATCCAGTGTCCCAAAATAACCCCTAAGATGCAGATACAATGCAGGTTATGGCTGAGAGAGACAACTGAGAGAGTTAAGAGGGCTTTAAAAACTGCAGCCTTCAAAGCAGCCTGAGGCACCTCACTTTGCTTTATAACCACAAGGAAATATGGTACCAGCATTTCAACTAAAGCCCAGTGTCCTGGAAAGATCATTGGATACCCACTTGTGGTCTGACCATGCTCTTAGACACCTTCCAAAATGGAAAACTTAAATTGGCTAGAAGAGATTCATAAATCTCTGAGCTTCAGTCCCAGAAAAGTGTAAAAAGACTGAAGGTGCAAGTGTTTTCTTCTCTCTTATGGAGTGGGACAGGAGGGTGAAAACAGAGCTGATTTTCCACTTAAGTCTCCCTTATGTCTGCACCTTTTACAAGTCATTACATCTCAAAGGACCAGAATTATATATTCCTTTCCAGGACCCATCTTGGGCAGGTAAAATGCAACATTGGCTTTTCACAGGCTTGAGCCTCCACATTCAGAGCAGCCTGGAGTGATTTTTTTTTTCTAGCAGCATTTCACTGACTATCATTTTGCATAAATGATTGTAATAACAATTTGCTACCAATAAAACATGCTGCCAAAACTGCTCTTCTTTTGAGTGCATGTGATTTTAGGTATTAATGGGAATGTCACACTCATACACACAGAGCACAGCAGAATGGCCCCTGAAGTGTTTTTACTCAATTTCTCCTGGTGGGTGACTTTGTTCTCCTAACCACAATAAAGCTGTGGTACTTTATAAAATGCCAAAAGTCTCCTGAAGGTTGGTACACGCTGTTATTGCAACCCCCATTTGTGAAATTTCATCCAAATTAGAAAAATCTGAGACACATTCACATAGCAGAGTTCTAGACTCTAAAATACAAGCTGTTAACTCTGCCCAGGCACTTTTTTTGTTTGTCTTTTTAAGCAAAAAACATAAAGGAAGTTATTTGGAGATGTGTTGCTTATTCATCAAGGCAAAGTCATCATTTGGAAAAAAATCTCCAAGTTTTATCATTGTTTAGTTAATCCTGCTCTTGCAAATGAGATTCTGAAACTCTAAGGTAACTGAAGTGAAAAACAGTACATACTTCATATTTCCAGGTGTAGGATTCTCATTTCCAGGCAGTGAGAATCCCTGCAGCCTTAACCTTCAAAAAACCACCCTCCTGAACATAACCAATATATTCCAAATTCCAAGGTGAGCACATCCATTCTGAGTTTGTCCAGAATTATTACCCCAGTGCATTGCTGAGACACTGTGCTGCAAAAAGCAGTTCTTTAAATGACATTACTACAGTTTAGAGGTACTAATTTATCCCAAATATTTGTTACAGGATCCTCTCTATCTCAATAGCTATAGAGGCATCTATTGTTATGACAGAAGTCTTAGCTGTTCTCTTACCTCAGGGTCTTTTCAGTCTGCAAGCAAACTGTGAGTCTTCAAAGCCATTTTCTATTGTTGTAGGTTTGTTATAAACTAACCCTTGAGAAAATTTACAGCAAGTGTAAAAAATTTATCCACTCTCTTTAGATCCAGATTTGAACAAAGATCCTTGAAGATAAGACTTAGAGGTAAATGGAAAATGGAAAAAATCTATCATGAATTTAACAGAGTTGTAGGATGCAAAGGAAACCTTGAAGGGAGTTATATTATGATAATTTAATTTCTAAATAAATAAAATGCCATAGATCTAGTTTAATCTATATATTCAAGCATTTATTTTGATACCACAGATATTTCCTTATCTAGCTGGAGAAGACAAGGATGGTGGTAAGGAATGGCTTAAGAGTGAACAGTGGCATTTCCTGCTCAAAGTGAGACAGGACAGAGATGGAAATCCTCACCTGTCAGTCCTGGTTCAACACTCCCAAAAACCAGCAATGGCAGATGACAAATAAAGCACATAATTCTGGCAATCTGTGCACAAAAATATTCACCCAAACAGCAAGGAGGGCTACAAAGACAGGCAGAGGGGATAAAAAAAGGCCATGAAGAAGCCACAGTTATTTTATGCCTACTCAAATGTCACCTGGAGGAAAGGAAAGGAATCAGGATCATCCCAATGAGGGACAAAAAAGAACAGTTAAGAAATAACATAAAGGTATAACCAGGATATGAATCAGCTCAGCTTGGATATTAATATATCATCAGAGATAATCTGCAATAATCTTTGTTTGAAACTGCATGGAAAGACATTGCCACTTTTAGAGCAAGAGGATTTTTCTCTGAACCAGGACAGGAGAGTGTCTGTCCAAACAAAACCCTGGGTGTGATGACCCACAGGATTTAGCCTCCAGAAGCTCAACAATGGGAGCAGCCTGAGGCTGCAAAGAGCTGGTGAGGATTGCTGCTTACCAAAACTGCTCCTCTAGAGCCAGCAGGGAAACACAAACTGTCCCAGAGAGAGCACACCACGGATCTGAGGCACGGATCTCTTCCACTGGCAGAGCAGCTGGCACAGACTGAGTTCTGCTGCCTCTCAGCAGAGGGGCAGAGCTGGTGTCAGATGCCAGACAGCAGCCCTGGGAGCAGCAGCAATGCTCCAGAAGGAGAGGCAGGCTCAAACCACAGCACCTGTGCAACGAGTCTCAAAAGGCTGTAAATCGACCCAAGATCCTCTGGAACAAATCTTCTTTAGGAATATAAAATCTTTGCCATGGGCTGGGCTTCTAGGAAGGCAAGTCATTCATTTGGGCCATATTTCATAATCCCATGCTACCAATTTACACTGCAGGTTTCCCTCTCCCTCAGTGACAGCAAAAGCACCTTCCAGGGGGCCATTTCAGGGCATGTGACATACTGCACCCATTTGAATTAGAGAAGTTCTGGTCTTGTTCTCAATTCCCCCACAAATCCAGTGTATGACCACTGCAAAGTAACTTGTTTTCTTTGTACTTAACTTCAAAAATAGGCGACTTTTCTCTGAAACTCTTTTTTTTTTTTTTTTCCCACTTGGAACATCTCAGCAATGGTTTTAAGTAAACATCACCATAGAACACTTACCAACAGAAATAAATAAATTCCACTTACAGGTCAATACTGTAGAAAGAGCAAATGAAAAGGCTCTTCCCTGATGACACCATGAATATATATGCAGAGAAACAATAGAAATAGTAAAGGTAATTTTAAATTTTAATCAGAAAATCAAAACAATGGAAAAATATTGGGAATGTAGAGCTCATTAGGGCAAGCAGAGTCTATTAACTGTTCAGCTGTCCAAGCACAGAGCAGAAAATCTCTTGTTTGCTTATCACTGATTACAATGACCACTATGGTCCCAGCTGTCATCATATACACAATTGAAAGTGACCTAAACCAAGGAAATCAAAACCAAAAAACCACAGGGCCAGATCCTTCCACCACTGGCTCTGGTGGAATTAACTGGCTGAATGCTCCCACTCACTCCAGCAAACCAGAAGTTAATAATTATGACCCTGAACAGCTTCCCACTGCTGATGGGATCTTTCCCATACACTAGAGAGCTTATGCACAATGACTTACATTAGTACCAGACAGCTTTTTTTTTTTTTTCCACCTTTCAGTCTATATAAAAATTGGATGTGCATTGTTACCCCAATATTTACATAAAGCATAACAATGACTTCTGTCTCTGGGTCACCAGCAGTTCATCTGCACCACTGCACTTCAGTCTGCTGCAATGTCAGGGGGAGCAGACTGGCTACAGCTTCACCTCCACCCTCTATTCTATTTATGAAGACCAATGACAAAAAATCTCTAAGAGGCAAATAAGAAAAAGAGCATGAAATGCATCGACAATAACAGGGAACAATTACGTGTCTCAAAATGTAACCACTTGGAAATTCAGTCTGTCAAGGAACTGGACATTTAATTATTATAATCATTCTAAACAAGAACTAATTGAAACTGAAGATTCACTTTTATCTAGAATTTTGCTTATGAATTTTAAGTATGTTACCTATTCGGATATAACCAAAGCAATGAAAATCCAAACAAATTATTCCCCTTCCAGTAAGCCTTCCTTATGCAGTACAAGCCTGGTCTCTTTTTTTTGAGGCATCTCAATGAATATTTCTAGCTAATGGCTAAATTCTTTTCCATATCTAGATTCAAAGAGGCAAGGAATATGTATACTTTGCTATTCCCCTAGAGAATGGATTTATTTTAGGACAAGAAAAGTTATGCCTGCTTTCAAATTTTATCTCTTCCTCATGCTTTCCTGCCATCACTTATGAATGTAAAGGTTAAACTACCTAGAACTATCTAAGGAAATAAATCAAATTGCACAGCTATAACCAAAGTTTGCCCTACAATAATTGCTACTAATTCTATAAGTTCCATCTTTTCACCTTCATACCACCTTGATAGGTACTAAATTACAGCTGAAAATACACAAAGACATAATTTACTAACACAGTCCCATCAATTCACTGGGATCAGCTTTGTATTTTTATGTTGTACTGTATGCAGGAAACACCTCAGACAAATCCATAGAACCACAGAGGTTGAAAAGACTTTGGAGATCATCCATACCAGTTCTATCATCAGCATGATATGATCCCCTTTCTATGATCCCCTAAGTTACATTCATGACCTAAACTCATTTAATTTTACATATCTTTGTGTCATTAGGAAATCCTTGGTGCACCACAAGAAACTCAGGTGTGTTCTTCCATAGTTTTCAGCCAGGTCTCAGATACTTGGGAATCCAAGGTGCATTTCAGGTAGAACCAAATCTCTGTTTTTTCTTGTGAGACTGTAATGTGACACTGAATAGCAAAACCCAGGTTCAGGAACTGCAGCCACAGTTGAAAGGAGAAGTGCTGTCCCTTTTTTCCAACTCCTTTGCAGGTTCAAAAGATGAAGTCAATAACAGCATGACAAAAAAGGGTCTCTGTGCAACAGCCAAGGAACAGTTCCACGCGCCATAGCTCTGGGAAGGGCCCTCAGGTTCAGCCTTTGCTACCGTGTTACCTGTGAAAGGAGAGGAAAGAGTTACAGAACTGACCAGAAAAAGGATGATCTCAGGTGCATTGTTACTGCAAAAGAACTGTGCACATGAACTGACAATGAATGAACTTGCCCCAGCCCCACCTCTATATCACACAGAGCAGCAGAATCTCTACAGAAATGTTAATTACATCTTATTTGATAGTATGATGGGGATTTGCAGATAAAGAATGGCAGATCACCATTAGATTTGCCACGAGCATCTCCTGGACATCTCCTGTTTTACTTGGCTTCATGTCATTCCCAACACCAATGCCTCCAGTACAAGTGTAGGATTTACATCCCAAAGGGCCATTCATGCAAACTGCTGCCCATTCCCAGGGGTCCATCCTATGGGAGGGAATCAGGGACCAGGCAGCACATGGGAATAAATTGTTCTTGCAGCAGAAATCTCCCCCAGCCAGCAGAACTCCCACAGGACCCTGGGGGGCTGCAGGGATGTGTTCAAGCCTTAATGCACACACAGGGTGCAGCTCTGGCTGCACAGTGAGGAGGGTCCTGCTGGATTTCCTGTCCTGGAAATGGATGAGAACAGGCAGCTGGAAGGAGGAGAGTTTTGTCAGCTCTGTCTGCAGTGTCTACATGTGTCACAAAACTAAACAGACACTCAGCATAGAGAAGTTTCTATTTCCTTCCCTGAGGGAACTGATGGAAGATGCAAATTCCTCAGCTTTGCACATTTTAACTGTCCCACTCAGACACTAACTATTCATCTAAATACTGAGTCGTGTCAGCAGCCTCCTCTGCTTCAAATATTTTAGTTACACTATTTTTGCTTATTTTCATGGAATGAAAAGACTGAGGACTTAAAGTTGATTAAATGACGTTTCCTCTATCAGTGTATAATTAACCTGTGGAAGCCACTGTCCCACGTAGCACTGATCCCAGGGTCTTAAAAAGCTTTAAAAATTGATTACAAATCCAAATGGTAATGAGATCATCTCTGGTGCATAACACAGAAAAAAATTAGGATGGAATGGATCTCAACTATTGTGTTTTAGACATAAGGCAACTATTAAATTGGAAAAAAATCATGGATGCACACAATTCCTGTAATTGTCCCAAAACCCAAAGGGTTTTGCTGTGTGTGATTTCAGCATCCCATTGCTGAGGGTCACAAGTGGCTGAACAGTCTGGGGTCTGACTGTTCAAATAGTCCTCTTTGTGTAAAATTTTAATAACATACCTAAGAAATATTTTGTTTGTTGATCTGAGACAAATCTTTGGTTCGTTTTCAAAATAAAAATATATGTTATGCCATATTTCCCTTTTCCCTGTGACAAGGGGAACTTGTCTTTCCATTCTAGCTTCCTTACAGCTGTCCAGAGGAAGGAAGAGGCAGCTGCCTGGATCTGACAATTCAGACATCAGTGCCAACATTAAAGTCTTTGCTCTGCCCCCCACCCCTTGAGTATCTGTCCAAGGCATCAAGGATAATTAAACCTCATTCAAAGGATAATTAACCTGACTCACTCTTCTCCAATAAAGTCCTTTTGGTGTAAACTGTCAGCTCTCTTCTGGTGGGTCCAGAGATGAAGTTGTCTTGTACAATATCTAGAGCTCTTGTTCACCAGTCTCACCCTGCAGTGTGATGCTACAATGCTACTCCTTATCTACAAATGAGTAGTTAAAAATCAGCTCTGGGAAAAAACTGAAAGGCTGAGGGTAATTTTTATCTTGCAGTAACTGAGTCCCAGTTATCCACATTGATTCCAAGGTTTGCAGGCCAAATTCCAGGTGTGGTGTCCACCACAGGAGATCAGCAGGACCCAGGCATGCTATAGACTACATCTTTATAGATTACACTTGATAAATAGCATTGGCCATAGAATCATAGAAAGGTTTGGGTTGAAAAGATCCTTGAAAGCCTTCTAGTTCCAGCCCTCTGCCACGAGCAGGGATGCCACTCATTTGTGCCACTGTGCAATGTCTACAGAGCACCAGTGCCACACCACAGCTGCCCAAAACATCCAATTTCCTCTCATCCATCAAGAAATCAGTGCAGATTTCACTCCTCAGAGCAGCCTTCACGAAACAACATTTGGTGACAGTATTGCTTATTAATTCAGACTGTAACCTAATGCAGAACATTCTTTCCCAGCTAGAAGAGGCTGTAAAGGGAAGAGCTGAGCATATGTCTCTCCTTGCTATTGCCTGCTAAAGACTCCTGGTTTATGATGTATTTAGACATGCAGTTTGCTGTGACTTGTTGAACTTCAATGCACTGAACTCATTTTAAATTGCTAAGCAGACAGAGGACATGATATTTTCTCTCCATTAATTAAGAAATAAGAAGACATTGCAAAGGTTTGGTTAAAAAAAAAAAAAATCAGGCCAGCTACAGGGTGGTCTGTAATTAGAAATATTCTGAACCAGCCTGATTTCCAGTGATGCTCAGTGTCATCAGTGCAGGTTCTCAACTACTCCCAAGCCAGACTGGTACTTTCAAAAGGTAAAAGGCTGTCCAGCACAGGAATCTAAGTTTATGTGACGGTGGTAAAGATCTTGGATCCCTTTACTCAGCCTGCAAATTGAAGAATTGGTTCTGGAACATGTTTATCCCTCCAGCACTGAGCACAATGAAACAATTTCTTTGGCTGACTGCAGACTGAATCAGGACCATTTTCAGTGTGACTGCAGGAGTGAAGGGGCAGTTCTGATCTAATATTTCCTCTCTGAGAGCAACTAATTAATCACAGCTTTCCAAAGCTTTGAGGAGGCCAAGACTGGTGCTCACACCCACAGACACAATGCAATAAGAGCAATCAGCAGACTGGCACCTTTAAATATAGGTGATCTCTGTACTTGCCTTTGTGGTTTTGACTTTATTTCCACTGCTGCAAGACCAACCTGAATAGTCTGGTAGTACTTTACAGTCCTCTCCATCCAAACAGGGGTTCATGTGACACCACCACTTCTGCAGGACAATGGAAGCTAGAAAAAAAGAAGCAGGAAAGAGAAACAATATATTTTTTGTCACCCTTGTTCTATTGCAGGAAGGTTGTCAGTGCCATGTTCAATTAGTTGATTTCAAAAGGTAAAATCAACAATTACTGGTTTAACAGTGAATTACATGGAGTGTGTTTGAGGTAAAAAAGTGACTAAAACACTTCACCTGCTCTCAGAAGGGTAAATGCCATATGTAAATGGTAGAGGTGGGCACCACCAGAGACTGACTCCAGCATTTGAACTGACCTCTGCAAGCGCCTTTCCATCTCCACAGGCTACAAAAATGACTTGTCTCCTTCATTTGCTTGCTTCAGTCAAGCACCTGATGTAAGGGGGAATGAAGCTGAGGCTTCTTATTTAAACCATACATGTATATGGCAGACTGGACAGAGAAATGCCAGTTTCTTCCTTCACTGAGTGAGAAAATAGAATTGCACAGAGATGTAAACCCCAGAGGTGTGTCAGCAAACACTGCAGGTAAGAATGGGGAAACATCTGGCAAGCACTAGAATATTGACTAAAAATCCATTTGCAATCACACTGCCACTTCTGCAGTATGTTCTGGAAGGCTACAGCTGTACATCTTAACTGGGCAAATTTATTAATTCTCTACCCTTAAGCCAATTTCTATTAAGAGCATGCCTAGTATTTTTAGAAATGTAGTCATGACCTTATAAACCTGCTGTTAACAACAGCACAAACACCTGCACACATTTCTCAGTTTTGCATTGTTCGTGGCACTCATCAAATCCCAGAAAACTGTTATGAAATCTATCAGAACACAATCCTACATAATCTATATTGGATTTCAAAATAAAATATGGCTTCAGATGTTGATTCAGCTAGTCTGCATTATGCTACTGTGTGCACAAACTATTGAATCACATGCCTTAAAAGATAACACATTCAGAAGAGATGAACAAAAATAATGGAGTCTACTTCTTGTAAAGCACTTTTTTCCCCTTTTAATTTCAAGACGTATTTGTTCTTCTGCAACCTTTAAATTGGGGTGTCAAGCAGGCAAGCTGACATCAGGATATTGCTGAAATGTTCATTCAATTACTTTTGTTTTGCACTTTTACTGAAAAGCATTATGATAAAATACACTTCTGGAACACAGCTTTGGCTTTCATAAACTAATCTTTCAGTCCTATAACACTACAAAATAAATGTATGAACTTTCACTAGCCATCTGGGTCTCAGATCATTTGCATCGATACTGATTGATTGTGGACAAAAAATGGGTGATACCTGGCTGTGCTTCCTGGGAAGTGAGAGATCATTTCTGATAAGGGCAGTAAAGGTAGAGTGAAAAACACCCAGAGGAGATGGCAGCACCCAGCAGGGCTTGGGGCACAGAGAAAAACACAAAACAAGGGGGTGTGGGATGGAAGGAGGCACCATGATCCTTCCTGGGGGAGTGGGAATGAGGAGTGGCAAGCCACAGATCTGCTGGGGCAAGCAGGGCTGGGTGATTTGAGGTGGGAGCACCAGGGACCAACCACAGCAGTGATCAACAGCAGAGAGATTGCTGCCCTATTCCAAATTATCACCACCACTGGATAAGGTCTGTAGTTCAATGAAAATAAAAAACAGCTACAAGCCAATTGCTTTAGAAAATATATAAAGTTTTTAAAGTTTTTTTTTTCTTATGCTTTGGGTGTATCCTTCCCTTTAAACTCAGGGCAAATTATAGGCAAATTAAACAAGCCTGCACTCAGGACAAACATGCTGGGAAAAGCCCCTAAATGTCTGTATCAGTCTGTAGTATGCAAATTGAGGACTCAAACAGTGTCTTGCTTTCACAGTGTAGGAGTCTACTGAAGGATATGTACAGAGTGGGAGAAAACCCATCAGATCCTGAGGCTGAGGAAAGGGAGTTTCAGCTTCTGTGCTGCAGCAACTCACTCTAGTCCCACATGCTGGCAAAAATAAGCAAAGCCTGCTAAGGCATTAGCCTAAGGAGTGAGGGGGAATCAAAGCCTTCCACTTGAAAAGTCAAAATCTCACATTCATAATATTTTGTTGCACTTAATTGCAACTATACTTGAAGAAAAAAACAGCTGTTAAATTCCTTCAGCAACTGTTGACTGAATCAAGCTTCTGCAGTGTTTATATATTTCTGCCATAGAATGCCAGTGTCACCTTTGCAGTCTCTAAATGAGTTTAAATTAAGGCCTGCCTTCTCTTATATAGAAGTCTTCTACATCTGTTATATGCAAAAGTATTTCTGCCACTTGATGTGTCACCTAAAAATGCAGAAGACACTTCTGATGTAACAAGAAAACTCCCTAAGAAAGTGCACTGTTAAACTAAACTGTATTGCTGAGTTATAAAGCATAAAAACACTAGGCATCTAAATTTTTTTTTAAAAATCTACTTTTTAAAAATATCTGTTTTGACAGCTTTGTAATAGGTAAAAAAAAATCAAAAAACAGATTCACATGTTTGCATAGAACATAGATTTACATAGAACATGTTTACATTAGGATAGAACATAGAGTTCTATGTCTGACACTAAATATTTCTGAATATTAGATTAGAATTGGACTTTGAAGCTTTTTTGGTTTATGTTTAAGTGAATTGGTTGCAATTTTACCTGCAAAAGAATAAAAATGGGATCTTGCTTATGAATTAATGAAATGAGGGATTTTAGAAACTTTAAGATTAAGAAAAAGTCTGTCCTGGAGTAGATTTACTAACTTAACCAGAGCAGCAACCCCTACAAAAAATAGGCAGATTAAATGGTGAGATACTGATCTAGAGAAAAGCTCTCCATGTCAGATGTCCCAGCACCATCTGCACTCCCAGTCTCAGGGTTGCATTTATTATCCAGTGAATTTTTAGCCAAGCTACTAATTCTTAAGACATCTGGAAGAGTTAATATCATAAGCTTGAATTTCTTGGCTTATGCTGCTTTCAAACTAGTTTTAGAGGAGAATTCTTCTGTGGGAAAAAATTAAGAAGTTTTATTGGCACAGACATGAAATGGACCAGCACATATATTAAGAGGATTAATTACACCAAGATTTATGCACAGGCTCATTATCATCAACACACAGAGATGTCTCTAAAATTAACAAAAGGAAGGATTACGCTTTTTGAGGCAGTGGGAAGTCAGACATCAAGGAGAATACACTCAAACAATCTTAGGGAGGCAGGAGTGAGCAGAGGCTCTCACTAGTGGAATATTTACCAATACAGCTGGACAGGACATGCCTGAGCTTGTCTGGCCCTTGGTGCTGAACCAAACAGCAGCACTGTGGTCTTTCACCCCAGAGACAACTCTGGCTGGCTGGGTGTGTGGTCTTTCACCCCAGAAACACCTTTGGCTGGCTGGATTTGTGGTGTTTCACTCCAGACACCTTTGGCTGGCTGGGTGTGTGGTGTTTTACCCCACAGACAATTTTGGCTGGCTGGGTGTGTGGTGTTTTACCCCACAGACAATTTTGGCTGGCTGGGTGTGTGGTGTTTCACCCCAGACACCTTTGGCTGGCTGGGTGTGTGGTGTTTCACCCCAGAGACACTTTTGGTTGGATATATGTGTGGTGTTTCACCCCACAGACACCTTTGGCTGGCTGGGCACATGGAGACAAGTCCAGGCCTGCAGGAGCTCTGGTGGCTGTGGGATGGAGCCTCGTCCCTTAAGAGGGTCTGCTCCTCAGGTTTACCTCTGGCAGAGAAGCTTTAAGGTGATAGTGAAGGAAAGGAGTTGGTTCTGATGGAGGGTTTGGATCAGAGCTTTATTCTGGCCCACAGGCCTCTGAACCCAACAACTGCTCCAACAGAACTCCCTGACCTTGTGGTTGCTGTTCCTTTTAACCCTGGGAAGAGGGCAGGGAAGGGGTAGGGAGCCACCAGCCAGGTACAGGAGGGGAGGTCTCAAGGTACAAAGGACACCTGGATGGCCCAGTGCCCCCCAGGGGTAGAGGGCATCCTTTGAATGCCAGGACACCCCTCTGGAATGCCAGGACTGACAGACAGTGCTGGGAGGGGTCAGAGAGGGGAAAGGAGAGGTGACTGACACACCTGGGAGGGAATCTTCAGGGGATGAACCCGAGGTTCTGAAGCAAACCCTGGAATGCCAAGGCAAGGCTCACCTTCCACGCAGGAGGGCTGAGCCCGCGTGGTGCCGGCCACCTGGCCCGGGAAGCAGGAGCACTTGACGGTCTGCGAGCGCTCCTCGATGCGGTTCTTGTTGCAGCACCGGTGCACGGCCACCACCTCACACGTCCCCTGCTTCACCTGGTGCTGGCCTAGCAATGCCAGAGGCAAGGGATGGAGACAAAAAACACATCAGTGTCTGTGAGAAACTGTCCAAGCAGGATGACTCTTGTGGCAGGGAGGAATGATGAGGAGGACTTCATCTTGGGGGTCACTGTCTGCCAGCACAGAAAGTCTAAAATTCTCAGCAGCCAGGGTTCCAACAGGATCTGGCTCATTCCCTGAGTTTATTTACTATTCTTATGAAATTAATTTTTGTAAGTCAGTTTTCCAATCTATCTTCCCTCACCCTTACAAAGCCAGAGCAGGTTGGAGCAATCAGTTAAATGATGAAGGCAAAACCACAGAGCACACCCATCTTCCTTTGTCTTCCTGACATCCATCAGATTTTATATTTAATTCTTTCCCTTCATAAATGGACACAGTGGATAGGCTAATATTTAATACAAGAGAGACATCTTAAACAGTAGGGAAACTTTTTAACACATCCACATGTAACCACTGCTTGCTATGCTTGTCATCACAAACAGGCTGGGAACAAGGTAGGCTGTAAAGCTGTCAGAGATAGTCAAGTTTTGTCCAAAAGAAAAACAAAAAAGCACACCCAAACTTTATGGATTTCTTCAGTTCCCTCACAGACCATTCCAAACAAACCTCTGATAAATATTTCTCAGGAGTCACTGTCCCTTATTTCTCCAAGCTGATTTTCCCCTCCCTTTCTCTTGCTCCTGCCTCCACATCTCACCTCACTACTCCTTGCAGCTGATCATTTTCCTTCACTGCCAAACTTCCTCTCCATCCTGCCTAAACCTCCTCTCAGAAACTCCACTTCACAAGCTCCTCAGCTCCTTGCATAAGTCATTTACATGTCCTCACTTGCCTGAGCAGCCTTCAAGTGCTTCATCTTGCATTTGTCTTGTCTTATTTAGAGTAGAGCCTTGAATGGCTCTTATCTGTGTTTGTAAAGCACCTTGTAAATTAACAGCACTACAGAGCAGGGTGAGTTATTTCATAAGAGAGGGAGACAGAGAGACAACACTGAGAATAACAAAAATAGTCACATCAAAGCAGCACAAGGTATGAGAAGAGAGACAGCCCAGATATTGGTGTAGGTGTGGCTGATATCAAAGGCACAGAGAATAAAGAAATGCAGGGGGAAGGCAAAGAACTCTCCACAAACAGACAATCCTCCAAGTGCCAAACCTGAGAGTTATCCTGCTTCTTCCTCTTCACTCCATGTTTGCCCTCTTTGGAGGGTTTTGTTTGGATATTTTGGGTTTTTTTCATTTTTTACAATAGTTGCTGCTAACTAACATCAGGCACACCTTTCCAAATTAAATTTTCCTGATGGATAAAGATCACGGTAATTTTTGTGCAGGAAATGTTATGACTTGATTGAGTGTGAAATCTTAACTTTCAAAAAGAGTTAGCAATGCAACTTAGGGTTTCTATGGGGGGCTCCTAAAACCAAAAAAAGTATTTAATACTTTTTTAAAAGTTGACTTGGGAGTGTTCCCTGCTGTGTATGTTTTGGTTTCACAAGTATTTCAAGCACTGCTGAAATACTTGTGAAAACACTTCACTGCCTGAATTTCGTTGCCAAATTTGTATTTATAACAACCTCAATGGACAAGAAACTATGCATATTCAATCTTGGAGTGGAAATGTGGTGTTCTACTTGAGCACTCAACTTTTTAAAAAATTATATATACAGAGATTTTTGGGTTTTTTTCCTTCTTTTCCCTGAGGACAAAGCTACACTACTTTTAAGCAAAATGTGCTACAGTAGAAAAATGTGTAAGATATTTTACAGCAAGTTGGCAAAATGCTGAAGACAACATAAAAGTATCTTACAGAGCCACTGTAATAAGTTTATTGGCAGACCCTGACTTTTCATGCAGGTACCTAATAATAAACATGGAAAAAATGAAAACAGCTACTAGCCAGGAGAACAGCAGCTTCTCTGTAAGTCAATATGGAAAACACACAAAAGAGAAAGCAAATTTCTCACTGCATCCCAAAGCATTGCTCCCCAAAATACCTGACATGACAATGCTTGAAAAAAAGGTGGCAAATGTTCTGACAGAAAACATTTTGTAAAAGGAGATTGTTATTTAAGAGAGGCTGTTAATTTAATGAGGTTATTTATTTATTAAATAAATTTAATATTTATTTCTTTATCTGTTTTTTTAGTGCTATAGCCTGAATCAAAACTCTTTGAAGTAAACAGGAGAAAATTTCCATTGGGTTCCTACAGTGCCCACTGTGTGGTCCTGCATTCACTGGAATCAGCAGCAGAGTTTCTATTTACTTCAGGAGAGCAAGGTTAGAGCCTGGTTGGTCTTTTGAGAATGAGATTTTATAAAGGAAGCAATAAAAAGCAAAAATTTTGAGCTGTTCAGGCCGCATATTTGTGTTTGCCACGTATCTCATCTGAAAAACCAAGTGGCCAGGTCTTGTCCTTAAGCAAAGTCACAATTCACCGGACATCAGATGCTGAGATAAGAGAAGCAGCCCTTTTTCCAGAAGGTGCATCATCAGGATGGACAAGATCCAGCTCCAAGGATCAATATGTAGCTGCAAGGATGTCTATTTTCCACCTCAAATCCTGCCTCCTTTAGGTGAACAGCCCTGTTAAGCCAATACCAAAGGAAATCAAACACGCTGGCCCTGAGCTTACAGCCCCAAAAACCTGGGGCTGCCTTTCAATTATCTTGTTTGACTTTTGAAGCAGTGACAGTGGTGCCCTGAAGTGCCAGGAGTCACCAGACACACTGCTGTTTGCAGAAGCTGAGATTAAGATACCTCCTGAAAGCAGCCCTGGCTTTAGGAGCTGTTTCACTGTCACATTCCTCTTTGGCACCTCCACGAGCAGGTGAGGGGAGGTGTCCCCTCTTCATCTCCTGGCAGGAGTGGGATGCCAGGTTTGAAAACACCACTGCCACACAAGGGAAGGCAGCACTCCCCTGCCTCACCCCTCGTGCACAGCTCTTTTGGAGTACAGCACTAAAAAGCCACAGACATCTGCATGCATCATTTGCATTAATTGGATTGCCCTTGTAATAATCTTTCCCCTCCTACATGCTCTCATCGATATTTCCTCCTGCTTGTTCACACACATCCTGACACTTTTTATGCTGTTGAGCACCATATGAATTTCTCCTTAATATTCAGACACATCTGTGAGCAGGTGCTGAACAAATGCTGAGGGTTAAAGTGGTGCCTTTCAGTCCTGCTTTTGCCAGTGCTCAGAAATCTAGAGGATAAACACTTGTTTGCAAAGTGGCTTTCACATTTGAGAAAACTCACAGAAAATCTTAACCAACCCCAGCTCAATCTATTCCTCCCTAGATCTACTGAAACCTGTTGTATCTGCATTCAGGTGCCCAACGGCAGCAAAAAGAAAGAATACAAGAATCCTCTCCTGCATGTTTTAATATTCATCTAGCACTAAATAAACCTTCACCTCAGGTTTAAAGTACACTTAACATGCAGCTGAGATTATACTGACAGAAACACTCAAGAAATGTCTTAAAATATTTTATAATTGATGGATTCTCTGGAAGCCAAGTCATTAGAAGAGCAGGGAGTGAAGAGTTTTCAAAATGTGAAGATCACAGTAAATGGATTCTATGCTGGACACATCAGGAAAGCCATTTCAGGGAGAAATGCAGTGAGAGGGAGGGAGAAAAGCTGTGGAGAGCAAAGCCCATAAATTCATAGCTCATCACCTGTAAACCTGCTCAGATCTGTGACTTCAGGGCTGTCGGTATTTGGGGTTGAAATTCGGTTCAATCTTCCCTTTTAAATAAGAACACTCTCCAGAGGGAGGAACATTTTATCAGCAGCAGGATCACAGGAAGGTCTCTGTCACAGAGCACATTCTGCATCCTGAAGGGAGAGCATGGTCCAGCCAGGCACAGAGCAGGACAGGGGATGGGTGTTGGGAACCACACAGCTCTGTGTTTCCTCCTATCAGGAAGTTTGGCACGTGTGTTTCTATCCATATCCTAATTTCTTTACAGCTTTTATTCTCCAGAAACACCAGTGCTGTTCTGGTTCACTAAGGACACTTTCTCTGTCTCCCAGTACAGGGCACAGACACAATGGGACAGGGCTCCCTGATGGAAGCAACCTCCAGGATTCTCCCTGCTGGGAATTTTTCTGCCTTCCATCATGAGATACCTACAGATGACAGCAGCCCTCAGGTCCCCAGGTCTAGAATGCTTCTAAATGACCTCAAGAAGTGGCCACATGAAGTTTTTGTGACCATTTCCTTGGCATCTGTAGGATTTTTTTCCCAGAAGAGTGTGCTGTGTAGAGCTGCAAGGCAGCCCCCCAGGATTTCACAGACCACAGACATCTCAGAAGAGCAAGAAAATACAAACCAGGGAGTTATTGGACTTGGACATTACAAGCCAACACAATGTTGTGAGTAGAGATGACTCAATAATCACTCCTGAACTGTTTATTCTCAGTGGTATTCTTAATATTCTCAGTATTATTCTTAGTACTTTATTTTCAACAAACATATTTGACAAGACCTTATTTTCACTTTCTTCATAGAAGTCAGAGGGCAGATACCAATTAATACTTCTAAAACTCTTTGAAATGCTCAAAAGAAAAGAGAGAAATACAATTATTGTTAATAAAATATCAAACATGGTAGTGATGCACTTCAAAACCACAGGGAACATATCAAAGAAAGAAGGAGGCTTTCAGAAGGTTGCTAACCAATTCTGTCCACATGCATTTCATCTCTGTGACTAATTCTGATCACTCCCAGGGAGTGCTGTCTCAATGCAATATACATGCAGGCAGCATGCCTCTACCAGAAATCCTGAACAAACGCCTCTTCCTTCTCATTTCTTGGCCAAAAAACATAAGGAAAAGACAAATTTAAAGGGAGTTTTTATCTCTGTTTCATAATCTGCCACCTCTGATGAAGGGAACTACTATGGTGTGGAGAGCAGCAAATCTGGAGTAGGATGAGCCCAGCTCAGCACATTCCTCAGAAAGCCTCAAAAGCAGCAAGCTTGGTCTGCACAAAATCAACTGCATCATTTATTTAAAGGGTGAGAGGATGGATGTCAATAGGAGGATGAACAGCTATGGAACTAAATATTGCAGACAACATTAAGAGAAACAAATGAGTTTAGAAGTCAGCCCTGATGCTGTTTGGAAGAGGAAAGCACTTTAAGAAGCTTGGTGCCAGTTTATCATCTGCCTTCATCTCATGGTGGCTTTTGCTTACAAATACATGGGCACAAGAAGCACACACCAGAAGGCAAACATTGTTAGGAAAACACAAACATTAGAGGAAATAACACTTGCTATTTTTCATATTCTTTGCCAAACATATTTACAAGAACCAATCCAGCTCACAGGGCAGGGTTTTTTGTGGAGTAAAAGTGGGAAAAGGCTGTTTCTAAAGATGACAAGTCTTCTCAAGAAAAGAAGCTAAAAGTCACTTGGAAAATAAAATTTACACACCATGTTAGAGGCTGAGAGAATCAGCAGAGCTTTTTCCCTACTACCATCGCATCAGCTACTGGATTTTTTTCATAATTTCACATTCATGTCACAAGGTTCTTCCTTAGATGCTCTCCTCCTTCAAGGGTATACAGTATAGATATATGTGTACACACACACTTTCTCAGAAATTGTCTCTGAATATACAAATCAGCCCAGTTCCACTTTTAAAGTTCAACCTTTTCACTTATGGGCAGTAAGGGAGTGCTCAGAGATAGTCCAGACCTGCCCCAAAAGCCCAGTTCAGCTGTTCTAGGAATAAATAGACAAGAAATATCTTCCCATAATCTACCCATGATAGTGGGCAAAGTAAGATGTAATGCACAAAAAAAAATCAAACAAAAACAAAAAAAAAAAAAAGGGGGAAAAAGAATCCTGTTTGCTAACCATTACTCTTAGAAACCTCAAATACACTGCAGGATTGTGATTCCTAGTGCTAACATCAGTAAGGGAAAAGCAAGCAAAGATACAGCCATTTTACAGATGTAGGAATAGAGGATGGAGCTTCCACAATGGGCATGTTTCAAACCAAAGAGTTTTTCTCACAATTTATAAAGTTACAGATTTTTGTTCTCATCAAGACATTTGTGATTTTTTCCTGGTGGAAACCAGCAGTGTGTTATTATGTGCAAAATTACAATAAGGATTTAAACTGGGGAATTAGGGAATCAGCCCTGAGCCACTTTAAGTTGTTTCAGGTGAGAACTAACACATGGGGTAAAAAACCAAACAGCTCTCAAAACAAGCACCTAAGTAGAAAGAAACACGAGAGGTAGAGTGGGGGTACCTCTGTATCTGAAAATAGGTGAGTGACCTCAAACCCTGATAATGAGACCCAAAGAGTTAATGAAATCATAACCCTTCAGAGCAGGGGAGGAAGCTGCTGACACAGCTGGAGAGAGCCATGTAACACAGAGAATTCTGTGCTGAGTGGCAGAGGTCACATCCATATGGAGATTAAAGTCCCCTGGCATAAGTAGCACAGGTGACCTTAGATCAGACACAAGCACAGAGACTTCTCCAAGGGATGAAGCATTAAATCTGAGTGGTCAATAAATCAAAACAGCTGAGAAGGTGCTGGAAATGCAAGGGGGAGGAGGGAAAAGCTGCTGCAAATGGGAAGGTGGATGAAGGGTGACCTGGAAGCAAAAACAAATTAAAACATGAGTGTCTCTATCTGCCAGGGAGCTCACTGAAGTCAATCAATGAGGACCTCTGCCTTTCAGCTGGGCACCAATATTCATCTGTTTAAGCACACACATCACTTGTACAGACAAAATCCAAGACTTAAAACCTCATAAGGCACCTCAGAGCCAAGCAGTGTTAATAATTTCCTGCAGGCAGCTTCCTGCTGTGGGGCTATTTTAGGTGAGGCAGAGGAGAAAATGCAAAGGAAAGATTTGGATTTCAATCATAACTTGTAGCAAATGAGCAACATTGTGCTCTCTAATATGGAAGAATTTCCCAGGTGTCCCATTAACATTCACTCCCGCTATTACATGTGGACCACTATTTTTCTCTCATTTGTTCCTTCCTTCACAAATTTATCATGAGAGAAAAGAAAGGGAATGAAACCAGTTCCCTGGAGAGATTTCTGCTTGCCTGAAGAAAGCAGGTACACACACAGCCATGCAGGCCAGGCTTATGGTTACCACTTTGTAAGCAAAAATTTAATTTTCTGCCTCAAGTGAGAGCTGATTTCCTCTTACAAAAGGGTTTTTCTTGCCATAGGAAAGCAAAAATAGCATATTTGGGACCACAGACTGAGAAAGGCAGTCCCATCCACATCAATAATGAAGCCATCCTGCCCAAGGTGTCACTAACACAGCCCTTGCAGCCACCAGGAGCTCACTGCCATTGCAGTTGCTCTCCACACCCAGTCTCAGGAATGTGCTTGTCTCAGAGCAGCTTATTGCTGCTCATCTATGGCATGACAGAAGTTCATTTAACAGTATCATAATCTTTAGGAAATTAAAATAAAAACAAGAACAAAAAACAAAAAAATCAAAACCTTTTAAGTCTGTCTCATGCATGCAACAAAATATATTTTGAGGATTAAGCCTTGTGGCTTTCTGAGCATTCCTCCAGCACCTGAAAAATCTAATGATCATTTCAGGCTTACTTGTGTAAAACAAACATTTGTAATCTACTAAACACCAGAGGTATTTTTAACCCAGTTCAAGGTCGTTCATCAGAAAAGAATGATATTTGTTTAGAGAATATGAAACACTAATTGTCCTCTAAGTCATTAGGCTCTGCAGATTAAGTAAATGGAAGCTGCCAGAAAACAAAGTAGATGTTTGGGGAAAAAAAGCATTCTCTGCATTTCAAGTGAAAATTAAATCTTTATTCTCACATCCAAATAGAATCAGTAAAACTGGGGAGAGCAACCAAGGAAACATGTACTGTACTCCATGTCACTGCTCAAAACAGCTCACACCTACAAGGCATAGAGATTCTGCTTTTCTGGGGTTTATTTTTATAATGCAAAGGTATATTTCCCTCCTTAAATTACTTTGATGGGACTATAGAATAATAGGACTTTGCCTGAATTTGATAGTTAAAGTAGGCAAATAAATAATTTTTCCTTAATTAACCCTCATTTGGCAATCTGTTCCAGAAAGATCTAGACATAACTGTTATCATTAAATGGTGTGGGTTATGAAACACTTCTGCTTGTCCTGTTTGACATTCTTAATTTAAAAGATGGGCTGTGAATCCCTCTTTCCACTAATTGCTCTGTGTTTATTAAAATCATAGAGCAGCATTTGTTGCCAGTGGAAGAACTGTAGAACTGTCTTTTGCAGAAACCAGAACCAGCAGATAAGACTGAATTTGAGTGATAGATTTCACTGCAGAAGTGGGATGGAGTTTTCATGTGACAGGCAAATCAGGCAAATGGAATTCTGAGGAATGTTACAAGCAATCAGAGCAGTTAATGCACTGGGCACCAGGCCACCAGCTCCTCAGCTGCTCTTTAATCCCTGGGAAAAGCCTCTGTCTTGATCACCAGTGATTAATTATTTTCAAAGTTTGTCTCATTTTATATCAGCTGTAATGATTACCTTGGGTTTATCTGATGGAATAGACAAGGAAAGCATCACAGCAGTCCAAATATAAGATCCAGCTGCCAGTTAAGCAATAACAGGACATAAAACTAAATTGAACAAATGCATTTTTAACTCTGAGTGGCATGAGGACTTCTAAGTGGTTTCAGCATGTACAGACTCTATCCAACCTGGCTGCACAGTTAATTGAACTTCAGTTATTTTTACTGCTAGGTCCAGAAGTGCAGAGCATAAGTGAGGTTTCCAGAATGTCAACAGACAATTTTTAGTCCGCACTGTTGAAACATGGGGGGTTTTCTTACACACACAAAAAAAACCAACCCACTGCAGACTGCCCAGCACTTCATGCTGCACTGTAACAGACACACAATAAAGTATAATCACAGTGAAATAAAGTGAGAATCAACCTGGTAACTGTTTCCCATAGACCCACATTTCAACTCCTGACCCCAACTTACACTGCTAATGATAGAATAATAATTTAAAGGTCAGAATTCAGAAGTTGTCAGAGTCTGTACATTTCCTATTTTATACTATTTGACTCTCTGTCAAAGCATCACCATTAATACTTCTTTTTCTTTTCAAGACTCTGCAACTCTCTTGAGCCTCTCAACTTTCACTTTTTAATCTTCTTTACCTAAGAATAAAGGTGCAAGACTAAAATTTTAACTTTCCAATTGCAGCCTGTAACCCAAGAAAATCCCAGAAGGGTGCAGTTCAAGAGCCAAATGTGGAGATCTCTGCTCAGTAACAGGGCATGCACAAGTGGGTGCTGCCACAACACACAAACTGTGCTGATCTCTCACCTTATTTCCTCCATGCCATTTATATTATTAACCCTATTATTTTATGCAGCAAAAAGTTGATTTTGAAGTCAGTGTACAGCTAGTTCTACATAAATTTAGCTTTTTTCATTTGGCAAATAGCAACAATCAAGACATTTCCCTCAGGCTTAAAATGTGAATTATTACAAAAAGGCTGCTCAAACCAGTAAAGACAGAGTGCTAACAGACCCTTCTCAGAAATGAAAGGGCTATCAGTTAAAACATTATATTTTTTGTTCCACTAATCCCATTCCAAGTACCCAAGAATCCAGCTCTTCTTCCATTCTTATTAAAATTGACAGTCCTTGACAACAATTCAGTAGATTTTCCATTTTAATTAAGCCATTCATCTTGAAGTGAAGAGTTAAAACATAACTTTATCATGGCACAGAAGCCACCATACCCTGGAATATGTACCACAAAAACAAACTGGAGAGTAGCATCAAAAGCTTCCCCCCACACCATATCATAGCTTTGACAGAAAAAGAGACTACAGCTCTGGGAGAAACTCTGAGTTTGATCCTTGAATCAAATTCAATCCTCACTGCCGTCCCTCAAAGGACTAAGAGAGCTCTTGACTCTTGCAGATTATTGTATTAGGAGGGGGGGTTTTTGACCCTGAGATGGAAATTTGCCCCCCAATAACTGAGCACATTTCTTTTGTGATGCAGCAGATGCAATAATAGCATTTCCCTGTGCCTGCAGGAAACCAGACAGACACTGGCTTAGCTCCAGGACACTTGACAAAGCACATTTGGATTAGAGGCTCAGAGGAGTTAGAATTGAAGGGGAAGTCTCAAATTCCCAAGGGCTTTTAAATGTCCCATTCTTGCTGTAATTTCAAATAGATTTGAAATTTCAAATAGATTTGAAATCTTGCTGTAATTTCAAATAGATTTCATTGCCAACATCCATGTTGGCAATGAAATCTATTTGAAATTACAGCAATTAGGTGTTTAAATAGCAGGAAGACACTTGGATATTTTTCTAGATGTTGGGCAGAAAAAAAGTAAATCATGCATGTAATTCTGAAAAGGAGATTCACTTCATTCACCACAGAAGAGAGGGATTGCTCCTTTTAGCAGGAACACTTGTCATAACTGGGCAAGTTGCAGAACCAATGTAGTGAAATTGTCCCTTGAAAGTGTCCCAGCCAGCTTGTCAGATTTGACAAAGTTGCATTCTTACCAGAAAACAACAGGCTTCCTCACCTGGGGAATTTTCCCTTGGCCCTAATAAGACTATCAGCAAATGCAGAGATGAATTAGAATAGTCATTAAGGAGACAGAGCATAAAGAATGAGCCACAGGAAAGGTCAGAGCAACGAGGGTGAATGAAGAAGAGCACGTGCCCTGTTACCACCATTGCAGATGAGGAGGAAACAACCAAGGGAGAGAAGCAGATGTTCCAGTTAAAGCCTTGCAAATTTCATGGCTGCTTTCAAGGATAATGGAGCAGCCATAGGTGGCAGGAGAGGACATCTCATTACCTTGTGCAGTGCTGGTGAGGCTCCCCCAAGAGCCATTGACTTTAACAGCAATGCTCCACCATCTCCTGTCTGAGGAAGTTAAAGGTGACCTGGCACAGTTGTCATTAGTTTCACTCTTTCCACAAGGATGGTACGCTAAATAAAGCAGTTGGGTTTCCCTCTTGAAGTCAGCATATTAAAAAGGGGAAACTATTAACAGGTTTCTTCTGATAGTATTCTCAAAAAAAAATTTTTTCAACTCACAGTTTATGTGGAGGTTTTCTACCCTGAAAAATTGTGTTGACTTTAACTCACTAGAAAACAGTTTCTGCCAGTGTGGTTGGCTTTTCTTGATCTCAAAACACACATTGCCTTGCAATATAAACTGTCAGAACAGTAGATAGCTTTGAAAATCCATGGACATTCTGAGATTATATTCAGTGTCCTTTTGATGCTTCCTTCAACTCAGTGTCTCTGCAGGGACAGGGTGGGAAGCAACCACTGTTGTCAATAGCTGTTCTTACAGAGCAGCAGCAGCTCCATAAAGGCACATTTCTCTGCAAGACCCCTTGCTTGAATGTCCTGAGAAGCCAAGAAAAGGTCAATTTAATCTGAAGTGAATGCCAGCAGCAGGAGGCAGTGAGAGCTGCATCAGTGCCACTGTCTGTGAGGAGCTGCCAGGTGCTCCACAGCCCTGTACAGCACACATGCCCATGGAAAAAGACTTCCCTTCCATTCCCACCTGCTCAACTCCTGTTATTTTCAAAGCTTCTCAGGATGCTGTGTGGGGTTGGACAGCCTCCCTCACACTGTTCTTGGAGCCTTTGAACGTGAACTTGTAGCAGACTCTGCTTTAAACACCAACTGCTGTCCTGCCTCCTGCTGCTGGGCTCCCTCCAGTGCCCATGCCAGAGCACTCGTGTTCAGCAGCATCATCACTGCCCAGCAGGCAGCTCCCAGCAGCAGGAACCTGCCCAGAACCACATTAATCTCCCTCAGTCAGCACAATCCAAGAAAACAGCAGAAATTCTGTCTCCTATCCGGATAAGAGGGAAGGAGACAGCCAAAGAGAAAACCACAGCCAGGGCCATTTTTCTTCAGTGAATTTGTACTTCTCAACAGCCCTGAGAGCTCCAGCTCACTGCAAAGCCAGCACCTGTCTGAGGGCACTTCCCAACTGCAGCAGGCAGATCTGGCTTAGGAACAACCTTGAGGTGAAAGGTTCTATATCTCCTTACCAATCCATCAAAGCTTCCTGATATCACATGATTGCATCTTGTAATTATTTGCAAGGGCCTCTTTTGAGCACAAGAAATTACAAGATTTTCTTCATAGTGACTATCCACCTTCAGAGCATGCAAGCCTGACCAGCTGAGATTAAACAATATAATTAACAGGTTGGTTTCTGCACTACCACTACCTGAAGAGAAGTCAGTTGTCAGCACACTGACAGTCCTGCCTAGCCCAGTTTAATTCTACCTTGGCAAACAGAACTTTCAAGGAGAATAACTCACCCACTTGAACTGCCAGGACTTTTCTTTAATGAAATAGTCTGAGTCTTGTAATGTAAAAATACCTACATTTCTGCATTTAATAAAAACATGTTTCGCTTAACAAATATTAAAAAAAATTATTGTTAGGGAACAGGCATGGTGGTATTCAACATGACAATGCAGAAATAGAATGGCTTTTCAAAAGTCTTTTGTTATTTCATATGTGATTAAGTACCTGCAAGATTTCTGTTTAAACACTTCTAACAAAGTCATTTACTTTTTACTCCTGAATTACAGGTGAAACATGTAATAATTTTAATGGCAGTCTCAAACAAATTTCTTCTTAGAATGCAAAAATGGCAGTACAGAATCTAAGGTGAAATTTCCCCTTTATTTTTGGGCAAAGGCTAAGGGAGAGACAAAAATAAAAATGTGGAAGACAAAAGACTCCAAAATTAGTATAAAATCTTACTGGGTTTAAAACAAGAAAATACAGCAAAGGACACATTCCACTGTGAATCAGTGGCTGTGATAAGGCAGGATACATCTAGAATGAATATTTTAATTTATTCTGAAATCAGTGGCAGATGGCCTGAGGTTATAATAAATATGTACACTTTGGAAGTAGCCTTAGCTGAGAAGGGATCCAGCTTCAGCAACAAAACCCCAGAAGAGCTCACTTACAAGCAAGAAAGTTTCTCACTATCCTGTTCCAAGCACTCTGTGTTCTGTAAGGCTGCAAAATGCTGATTTATCTTTAATCACAATTCAAAACTACACAGCACACCAGACCAGTGAGCTGACAGCAAACCTGCTCATAATTTGACCTGGCCAGATACAGAGTGTTCCTAACTCCAAGTTATACAAAACACTGCTTCACAAGGCTCAGCACCAGAGAGAATTAGACATTCAGATAGTAGAAATATCTGACACTTCACTTAGAGTGTCCTACTTTTACCTGAAGGAAATTTGCTATTCAAGTTTCCTGAAAAAGCAGGAGAGCCCCAGAAACCACATCCAGTGCCAGCACCCCCAGTTTCACATGGGGTGAGTAAATTGCACATTTCAGCATCACCTGCTCCTCAGAGGCTCTTAACTCTCACACATCCTAGAGGCAAGAGCTGAACAACTGAGCCATCACAGAGATGTGATTCCCCCAGGTACCAGGACAGCCCCAAGGAAGGGAACATCCACGTGAGAGTCCCTGAGCCAAACATTCTGCACTGGTGTGGATGGGACAGTGGAAGAAAAGTGTGATAATCATCAACATAGGCTTAGAAGGGACCTGAAAAATCAGTTCCAGTCTGCCTGCCATGGGCAGGGACTCCTTTCTCTATCCCAGGCTGCTACAAGCTCCATCCAGTCTGGCCTTGGACACTTCCAGGGATGGGGCAGCCACAGCTTCTCCTGGCAGCCACCCCACAGCCAGGAATTTCTTCCCAATATCCCCTCTAAAGCTGCTGTCTTCAGTTTGAAGCCATTCTCCCTTGTCTTGTCTTACAGGCCCTTGTAAATGAGTCTCTCTCCATCTCTCTCTTAGCCCCCTTCAGCCCTCACAAGGATTTCCCTGCTGGCTCTCCACAGAGCCCACAGGTCAGTGTTCTGATGGAGCCACCTGGCAAATCATTTCCAGAAAAGAATTTGGAGGAGTTTTCAAGTATTTCTTCCAAACTGACTGCAGCAATGGGGCACCTGAAGGCCTGAACCACTGAATTTAGTATGAATTTCACTCCCTACATAAGTTTTAGGTATAATTACCTTAAATATCGAGTACCTGAAATATCAGTAGTGAAATCTCAGACCACCAACACCCTTCTTTAGTTAAAAGGCTGCCCTTTTTCACTCCCCTTGGAATCTATTGAGCCTGTGAGCCAGGGTGGATTTGTTCCCAGTGTGCCCTGGCTTCACATTTATTCTTTCACACAGACAAGGCACTGAGAGCACTGAATTGCCACCTGTGGATATCTTTTACAAGCCACTGAACAGCAGGGTGTGTCAAAAGAAGAACTCAGCTCCCTGCCTACTGAGAACCATTCCACTTTTCAGTTTGTACTCATTAAATTCCACTAACTATTAGACATGAAATCAGACATGTTATTTGGCAGCAAACCTGACATCTATTTGCAATTGTCTAGAAAAATACCCCAGCATTTCTCCTTCAGGAATGCATTTTTCTCTCTATGATTAAAAGGTGCAGTATTTTGAACATCATAATTCATTTCTCCTTTTATATATTTAAAATCATTGGCATTTTATCAGGAACTTCAGTAATATATTGTTACTCAAAAAGCACTGAAGTTGGGTAAGAGAGTAGAGGTTTCTATTTCCTTTAACATTCCTGTCAGTTCAAACCTGAAGGATATTTTTTTTTAGTTAACTTTTTACCTGTCCATCAAATTTCAGAAAAAATTCCAGTCAGTAGAGAAGAAAAATCTGTTAATCTAGACCACATAAAACCTGAAAATACTGCAAGTGAAAAAACAGACATATTTTTGCTTGAAACACCTTGTCAAAATGAGGACTCTCCTCTTTTAAAGAGTTTCTCACCTCGTATTTCTCCTTCCCAGCATTGTGAGAACAGAGCTATGACTGACCATGATGCACATTTAAAGCCCAGGTGAGTTTCATGGAGAGGAGGATGAATGGATCCTGTGTTAGAGATCCAGCATGCTGCCAGTCCAACACACTAGCCTTTGTCAGCTTGAGTCATTTTAGGCATCTGTACTGGGGTGGATTATTAGGTAGTTTGTGTTTCATGGCACACAGAGCATTTATGGGGAGTCTTTTAGAGGTGGAAAGCAGCTTTGTTTGCAGGATTCTGTAAATGGTTTCCTCTGACACCTGCACACTGCAAGGTGCTGCTTTCATGGGGGCTGAGCAGGGACCCTTTTCCCCCAGCTGACACCTCAGACCCCACAACAACAGGGAAAGTGATGAATTAAAATACTGAGAGACAACCCTGGAGCAGGGGGTGGCCAGTTTATGGCTAGAGGCAGAGGGAAAACACAGGGTTGGTGTTGCTTGCAGTAAGGAATCTGGCCTGGGTGTAAAGGTAAATGCAACATGGTTTGTGTCTTGCCTTCAGAAGTACTGAACCAAGACAGGCAATTAGCCAAAATGAGACTGGACTCAGTGAAACAACTTGTTATTTGTTTATTATTCACTAACATCTGATAGAGACTCCACAGAAACAAAATCCCTTTCCTGGAGGTCTTTGCCTTGCTTAGAACTCATTACCCCAGAGACTGGAGATATCACTGATGCTATTTTAATCCACTAAGCTGCTGCTGCTTAGCTATGTGGCAATTCTCATAAAACTCTGCTCTGCACAAAGCAAAACCTTCTCTCTCCTGGCAAGAAGTCCTTGAAGGTTTGAATCTCTAGCAAGTGAGACTGTGGCAAAATGACTAGTCATAATAGCAGTGCAGGATAATGCCTTACATTTCCAAATTTTAGGTTTTGCTGCACTGTATTAGTGCACATCCAGCAGCTCTTGTCACCAATAATTACTATCCCACAGCAACTACACTAAAGTACCTACCAATTAACTAATTTCATTTTGACAGTTTTAGAAGCAGAAGAGGAGAAATATTGATGTCTCCCAAGCACAGTCAGCAGCTGACACACATCTTCTTTCTATCCAAAGGAGCTGCTGTCAAATGAATTGCTTAAAAAGGTATTTGAGGTGGTTCTACAGAATGCAGCAAGGATGCACTGCAGAGCCTCCTGCAAGTATTCATTCTTGGGGTGCTATTAAGATTGGTACAAATGAAAAATCCTCCTTGCTGGCAAGAAATGACAACTTGAGAAAAGTGGTATTTATAGATGGCCAGTGTTTTAAAGGCTGAGCAAGTTTTTAGAATAGATATTTCTTCTAAGAAATAAAGCAAATCTTGACTTTTTCAGCAATATGCACTAAATATTTAATAAGGGATCCTGGAGCTCAGGAAGGTTTAAGACACTGTGTTAGAATATTGAACTAATAAGCTCCTCCAGAAAGCCTCTAAATACGTATAGTTAAACATTACCTAGTTTATTTTAATTATTTAACACAGGGACTGAAGGAGGTTAATGTGACCCAGTGGACTTGTTTATGTTGAAAACTATTGCTTCTCCTTACTCAAAAATCTGCATGCTGAGCTGCATCAGAGCACAGAGCTACAAGGGAGCCATAAGGAATAGAGGTTTACAGCTGCCTGCTAACACCAGGATGGGAGTGTTTGCACCAGGGCTGTGCCTGCACAGAGACACAGCCCATAAACAAAGTCAGGCCCATTAATTTTATTTACATGACTTGGAAAACTAATATACCCAAGTTAGAGGTATAGCTGAGAATGCCCTGGATGATGGGGGATATTGCTCATTTCCAAAATTTGGTTTTAGAAAGATAAAAATCCCCATCATTTACTCTTCACAAATCCTAGTGGTCCTTCTCTTTCTTCAGACTATGGATGATACTTGGATCTTCAGCCTGGTCCACCAGCTATGACAGGAGAGAAAGTTGCCTTCACTAAGCCACAGAAAACAAAGAAATAACCCAATCCACCCTGGAAAGCTCAAGTGATAGAGGATAGATACTAAGTATTAGGGAGAGAAAACCAGTTTTGTATACAAAAAGAAGGAGATGAGGGAAAGATGACTATCCATGGCCCCCACCAGGGAAGGAAGGGAATAATCCAGTTTTTAAGCAATGCCAGCTAAGACCCAGCATATTCACCTGGATATCTCTTCTTTAGAAAGACTAAAAGCTAGTCTTGCATAAGCACAAGGCTTGAGTTTCATTTTTGCTGGCTATCTTCTTTATCAAAAGAAATCTTGTTCAACATTTGTTTTCATTTGTCCTTGTGAATGCCAGCACTAGCTGGGGCTTATGTTCCCTCTTGCACATGGAATGCAAAATCATCCATCTCATGCACAGCATAATGTGCCAATGAGCAACATGGCTCAGCTCTGCAGTGTCTCTGCTTCAGAGAAATGTTCACAGCCATCATTCTGATTCTATACACTGGCATTTTTAAATAAAGGTTGTTACAGACTAAGGGGAAAAGCCACAGAGAGCAGAAGTCACGAGGTCAGCTGGCAGAAGGGAGGCACTGGAGTTCTCTGTGCTAATGGAGTCACATGCACTCAGAAGGGAACATACAATGAAAATTTTGCATATGTGATTCCCAGAAACAAAGAATCCTCTGTGCTAGAGCAATCCCATCAGCACATTCATGCACAAAGCTCTGTGCTGCTCTGCCATTAGAGATCTACTGGTTTTAAACTGCAGAATCCTGCCCAAAAGGATGGTAACCACCTATTTCAGCTTCACAAGAGACCTGCTCTGCCACCTTGGCCCTTTCTCACCACCAGCACCTTCCTGGAGGTTATAACCATGACTGTGTTTTGTTTCTAATTCATTGCTCTGCTTGAGTGAAAGGTGTATTTTTAAACCTTCACAATTCCACAGTTATTCAATTTCCAAGACTTAAATAAGTTGGGGTTTGTGCTTTGAAGCTTTGCCCTCTAGAAAAACAAAACTTCATGAAAATTACTGATCTCACAACAAAAACAGCCTGGTTTTCAAACAAAGCTGAGGTAAAACAATGCAAAACCTCCAAGTAACCTCAACATCAGCTTCAATCACCTAAAAATCTCAGTACTGGGGAAGTCAATGGGGCAGAAACTCATCCACACAAAAAGAATATAATAATTAGTGATTCAAATGTTTTATCTGAGAGTGAACCCAGGGGATACCAGAGTCTTTTCTAACCCCAGTCCTGAGTAAAAATAGCAGGCTTAAGACTTAATTTTGTTGGCTTATTTTTCCTTTTCTGCAGGAATTTCATTAGTGCTTTCCTTTAAAGCTCTCCCAAAACTCGGTTATGTGCCTGGAGAGCTTTTAAAGGAAAAGCTCTTACTCATTTGCCATCTCCCTCCAGCCCCTCCTAGCTCTAATTACAAGGTACAGATTAAAAATACAAATTAGTTCTATCATTGCATCCTTGGCCTTTTGGGGGAAAAAAAAAAAAGGGGAAAAAATAAAAACCAAAAATACACACAACAAAAACAAAAGCAAAACACCAAGGGGAAAAAAAAAGTGAAGCATCCAACCTAAGGTAAAATGTTAAAGTCAAGGAGCTTGTACTAGGAGAGGGGGGAAGAAAAGATGAAGTCCACTTTTTAAAAAATGTCAGTACAAAGCTCACATGCCTGTGGCAGTCTTGCTTGAGTACAAAGTTGTACAGCATGCAGGTGACATAATTAGGTCACAGGGGGCAAGGCTCCTTGGAACTATTATATAAAGAAATCCATAAAAGTTCTCAAATTACACACCATCCAGGTTTCAAGAAGGTTCAAAACAGCAACTCTGCAAGCAACCTGGTGTAAGTCCTTCCTGGCAGTGCAAAGCATTGCAGTTATATCATCTGGCTAACTGGTTGCTTTCCATCATTATTCTGTTCTCAGCTTGCAGTTATTTATGGGATCCTGCTAAACATATTTTATAACTTTGTCACTGAACACAAAAAAAAAAAAACACTGAAGAAATTAAAGGTGAGCTACTATTGGTGTTACCCTGTCATTTGAGGATGAGGAATGGCATTGTTCATGTAACAAATATGACTAATAAGAGACTTGAAAAGTGGGATTTTCAGAAGAGTCTTAAGGGAACACTGAAAACAATGACCTTTCCTGTTCAGCATTTGCTGATGACATCTAATGCTTGATATCTCAAAGGGATGATATCTAATAATGAAAATCTAATGGAGCAGAAACCAAGTGTGAGCTGGACACTGACACCTGAGAGCAGCACAGGCTGTGCTGGGAGGGATGGACACCAGTGTCTGGGGCACAGTCTGCACTGACACAACCTCTGCTGGCCCAGCACCCTCAATAATTACTGGGGAGTCACTGACAGGTGGAGGCACTGTAAAATATCATCTCTCTTGCTGCATTAGAACTTTCAGTCCTTCAGGGTTAAGAAGTGTTTGAAATTCAAGGTGCACACATGGTTGCCCTCTAGGAAAGCATTGTGAAATACTGAGTCTCACTAAACCCAGCAAACCACAGCAATCTCCTGTTCTCTGCAGCAGTCCCAGTTCCATTTTCTCTGAAGCATTTCATAATTAATTCAGAACATGCTGGACTGTTAGATTGACAAATATCATATGAGCAAGTTGAAATGTAAAGAACTAAAGAGAAGAAATCGCTTGCTTGGGACAGAGTATTGTTCTCATCACCTGCAGCCCACCCCAACACTTGGAACAAGACACCAGCATCAGGATGAAGTTAGCTGCAGCCTGTCTATACCCTGTTACAGGTGCATAAATCACCTCTTGATTAAACTGCATCATTTCATAATCAAATCCCAGTGCACTTCTAAGCTGTGCCCTTAAAACTTCCAAAGTTCCCTAAAAACTCCCCAGTTTCATATGGATTATTTTATGTGCCTGCCAGCTAGAGCTGCTCTGGCCTCTCCATGGATGTTCCATCTTCTGTCACCTGGAGCATGCACAGCACTCTCCCACAGGGCCAGGCACAGACCTAGATTAATAATGCTAATGAAATATCTTCCCTGGATGGCACAATTAACCCAAAAGTAAGGGAACTCTTTGCTTTTAAAAAATTCTCCTTCAAAGCAATTTTTCCTTGCGGCTTTTAAGCCAAGCAGATCAATCCAACAGCTGGGAGAGTCATGTAAATCAAACAGCCCCAATTTCCACTGTGCAGCATCAGATAATGCATTCAACCAGTGCTGGTGTTGATAAGTTTGAAAGAGTTTTGTGTCACTGTATCTGCAAGCAAGTTCAGAAGGAGGTGAACAAGTTGCCAAAATCTTGTTTCATCCCAGGATTAAGGACTATAACAGAGGTCATGTCTGTACCAGCTCCAGGCTTGCATTTTTTTTTTTTTTTTTTTTTTTGCCATAAAGCAATTTTCCTCACTTCATTGTCTCCATATTCTTGCCTAAAACCATCATAAAGACCTGTGGCTGGGATTAAGTCTCTTCTACATTTCCAAATGGAAACACTGTGGATTTACTGTTAATAATTCACCATTTATAGCCCTGCTGTTCTAGGGAAATAGTCTGTTCTGACCTCATATTTCCTGCTTGCAACAAACAGCACTATTCTTATTGCAAACACTTAATGACATATTCACACCTTAGTAAACACAAGTATTTGCTCCTAAACCTAGAACCACCTCCAAAGAAAGCAGATCTAAAATAAAGATTTGTACAGTCAAGGGTCTCTCTTCAACATGAGAAAGTCCCACAAAAATTAAAATTCAAATGATAGTAACATTTTGGGTATCTAGGTAGAGCCTGAACTTCAATGAACAAAACAGAGCTTTTTAGTTTTTAACATCTGGTCTCCTGCAACTAAATATTCAGAGTCAATGCATTTCTTTAAATTGCTCTTGGATAATTAGTAAATTCTGTAGCTAACAGCAAGATGTTTTCTCTCACAGTACAGAGAATAGCTAAAAAATACAGCAGTGACACTGAGGTGAACTGCCCACACTTTAATCCTAATAGATTGTTAGCCTTGGAGTGAGCTGGATCTCATTTAAATACTAGCACACATATAAAGTATTGCAGGTCTGAGCACTCAGCATAAAATCATGGCATCTGGTTATAAAACATTTGGTTATTATGTACCTTTATAACATAAATGCTAAACATCTCAATGCTGTATGAGATGTTGTTACAAATTTTAACATCATTTACATTTTAAATAGAATCCAAAATTCAGATAACTGCTTGTAACACGAGGATACCAACATGAGGAATGTGGGGCTGCTTAAGGTCAAACCTAATTACAAAGCCTGCTAAGATGAGGATCATTTTTTAAGCAGTGCAAAATTAAATTATTTGCCAGCGCTATCAGGCAGTAAATACCTGCCTGTTTTAATTGCTGTTGATACAGCCTAATAAAACTGGGAAAGGAAACGTTCAGGCTTAATTTCATGTCTCTTCCCAGGTCCAGATGTGCCTGAGAAGCAGCAGGCTGGGCTGGTCCTGGCTGCAGTGTCACCACACCAGGGACGTGTCCCCTCCTCACTGCCTGACCTGGCCCCTGCTCCTAGAAAATCCGCAACAGCAACACACGTGCTTGGACACAGAGCAAGCTAAAGACCGAGCCGTGCCTCTCCTGCACACGCAGAGGCAAATCAAAGATGAGGTGGGGAGAAAATCCCGTGGAAATCTGGGAGAGCGAGTTCCCGGCGGGAGCGTGGCAGTGCCAGGCACAGCCGTGGCTGTCGCGCTGCTGCCATCCAGCGGGGACCGGGCAGAGGATGGAGAGCGAGCCTCGGGCACAGGGATGCTCCTGCTGCACCTCCTGGCAATGCCCAGCAAGGCCAAGGTTTGCAGAGAAAGTTAAATAAAGCGTGAATAAGAAACTTTTGTAAGAGTCTGCGCCTTTTGCACAAAGAGGAGCAAAGAGGCACCTCGTGCCCAGACTCACTCCTGGTGCTGCCTGGGAAATCACTCCATGGGCTCGATCCACTTACACCCTGCAGCTCTTTAGGTGTTTAAGATGCTGGAGCTGAGAGAGGAATGGTGACACAGAGCTTTGTAATGTGCAGGATCTTATATATCTTATACCAGCACAAATTCCAAGTCTTCAGATCTAGAATTTCATTGCATTTAAAATGGAGGTTCAGCACATACCTTGCATAAACTCACTTGAAAAATCCTGCTGGCTGTTAATATGCTGTGGTAGGTATCTAAATATCTTGTTAAATCTAGCTTTAAAAGCCTCTATCTGCCTTGTTTCAGTACTTGGGAGCTCAGAATACATGTAGAGCAAAATGAGACTTTGATATTCTGCTATCTACTTATCATCTCCTCAAAGATAACAGACAGGCTAAGAATTCGTAAATGATAGCATAACATTTTCATTATCAACATCATTACTTGTGGATGATGAAGCAGAGACAGTGACAACAATTTAAAGCCAACACAAATTGTCAGGGTACCATCTACAGGGCAATTTATGAAGAAGATAAATTCCTGATGCTAATAGGAGGCTACAGAAAGACATCAATGGCACAGACTCCTCCAAAACAAGGAGACTGGGAGGGAAGCAGGGGAAAGTTGGCTGACTTGGGACCAGGAAAGAGGAAAAGACAAAGCTTTCCTCAGCAGTTTAGCTGCACAATCAATGCTCTGCTCTATGAGACTCTGAGATGCTGCTGAGACAGAGAAACAAGCGTCAGTCTCTGTATTTTTCAGACCTTCATATTTCCTGTAAAATTTCTACAAGAAACATAAAATGATCATTTATCCACTTTTAATACAACTCATCTTTAAATCCCACCACACGGAATTCTCCCAAAGAGCAGCAGTGGTGGAACAGCCAACAAAGAAGGGGATGATGCTTTAGTTTTGGTGTAAGGGGGGAAACAGGTGAACTGTGGTTGATAAACCAGTGCCTGATATTCAATTACACCACTGGCAGGATGGGAGAATCATAATCCACATTTCATCTGGTTTGATTATCTGGGGGGTTTTGTAACAGTTTGAAAGCCTGACTCGTTGTCCTCCCTGTACAGCCAACCTGCCAGAAAAGCAGGGGCACAAGCAGAACTCCTCCACTCTCCAGAAAGTCCTGAGTGCTATAAAAAACACTCTGCTGGAGTCACAGGCAAAAGCCAGGGCTGCCCTGCGATTACAGGCTGTACATTGCACCATGCACCAAGTCAGCTTGTACAGAGACTCTGCAAGGGTATCTGCTTTGATTTACTGCCATGTGTTCAGTTCAGCTCTGTCTGAGCAAGACGCCCAGCCCAGGACACTCCCAGTGATTAATTTCAGGAGGACTCATTTAGGATAGTTGTGTTCTGTCAGTAAAGAGATATCCTACAGATGCCTCTGTACCAAAACACAATAAATCCATTTACCTGTTAAACAAGTTAACTGGAGCATTAAAGCCCTGATAATTCACACACCCCTACAAACAAGACTTGCACAGCACCTAACATGAAGAATAAATTCAGCTTTGGACATTTCTACCATGTTGTTTCTCAAATGCATTTTAAACTTTAGCACTTTTTTGGATATAGGACCACAGGCTTAACTGAAAATGTACAATATATTATTTTATTCTAGACAAGAGGTTATGTAATCATTAGTGCAGACCTATTTATCTCCCTCTCATTTCATCATTCAGAAATTTAAATGTGATTTTTGAATTTCAATTGGCCTATCAAGTGCTCAATGACATCATGAGATCCTGTCTCCACTGAAAGGGATTTCTGCCTTTCCTGTTCCCTCTATCCTGCAGTCCTTTCACAAAGCAGATAGCTTAAATCATCAGATTTATACAAAAAATGCTAAATAACTCTCATTGCCCCAGAGAGCACTTTGCAGTTGGATTTTTACACACACTCTCACTGAAGCACGGTGTTTATCCTTGTGATTTTCATACCAATTTCTTTTTATATCCAGAATTACTTTGTTCAATGCTTTATTTACAGTGTGTTATAACATCACTGATCCCTTCTCTGCTGGAGGCCAGTACAGGCTGCCCCTCAGCCCCAGGTCCCTTGGTGTCACCTGTGCTTCACACTGCATGAGACCAGGGTCAGCCAGGGGGTACCCAACCCCTGTGCTCTCACCTCCCTCACCTGAGACACCAGCACCCCATTTCTTCTCTCCCCATCCCCACAGCCAAGTAGCAAACCAGCTCCTAATCACCATGCTAATATAAGAGCAGTGGCAATTAGCAATATCCTCTCAGTACAACCATCTGCTGAGGCTGCCACAAACCAGACATCTTCCCTCTGCTTGTCCCCTGACTGAATTCATCATTGCACAACAGGCAGCTTTCCCTTGGTCAAGGAGTGACCCTGCTAATAATATTTATCATCTAACAGATCTCAGACTGAAAGGTCATGTCACATTTCACCAAAAAAATATAGTGAGCAAAACCCAATAAATAAGAATAAATGTCCTTTCTTTGCAGTGCCTTTTGACCAACTCAGCTAACAGAGTCTGGACTGAGAAATGCTGGAAATGTTTGGGAAGGAGCTCCCCAGTCACTTGCCAGCCCTGACAGGTGGAACCTGTGCTGTCCAGCACAGTGCAGTGATGGTGTTTAAGCGTGTGGTTTGCATAAATCACTGCCCAGACAAGTCCCAGTCAGGATAATCCAAACCTGACCCCTGCTCTGTTCTGCACCTGAGACCTGTTGGCTCCCAAGACATGGAAGTGTCCACCAAGCACACAAGGGTTTCATCCCCCATCTCTTAAATGGGAATAATCACACTTGGTGCTGTGTGATTATTCTTCTATTGCTTTGGTTTGGCTGCCAGAGGAGAGATCACTGTTTATTTAGGCTGCAGGATCTGGGGCAAAGACCCTTCTCTCTTTTGGAGGGATGATACAGAGAAAATGCTGAATCACCTTTATTCCCTGATAAACTGCTCCTTCTGCAGCCATAGCTCTTTTAAATGCTGCTTTGATGCTGTTCTGGCTACAGCCAAAAGAAAAATGGAAATGAATTTGCAAAAATCCCTGCTCAGGCCTTGGGTTTGATCCAGAATTCAGTCAATCCAAATCCCTTGATACCAGGGAAGGGTCAGGAAAATTCTTTCAAGTCACTGCTGGATTAGATTTGTTGCCCCAGAAGGGGACATGTTTTCAGAGTAAACTCTCTTTTCTCTCTAGCTTGGCACAAACTATCATGTGATGCAGTCTGATAAAAGGATGTTTCATTACATTAGCATAGCAGACTTATTTGTCAGTTGCAGACTAATTATCTTGGCTCCTTGTTTGGGGACTGTTGCATCCCTTGCAGTAAATTGCATTTTGCTGAGGGCAGCAATTTTACTCAATTTCTAAAGAGTGTCAACACAAAGTTGAGGGGTCTTTTGTATTTCCAAATAAAATATTAAAAATAGTGTGTGTTGGGGGGGGAATATAGCCCATCTGTCACAGTATTTCTGAATGAAATATCACACTATTGCTTTTTTCTATATAATTCAAACAACATTGAACATAGATCTGATAATAAAACCCATTATATTGTCTCCATATTTCTGAAACCTTGGAAGAGGAACAAAGGCTGAAAAATTAACTCTATGCAAGTAAATTATTAAACTCAATTGTCAGCAGCCATTCCTAAAAACAGACAGAGTTGGACACCCAGCCAAGCAAGTGACAATCCTTGCAGAGCAATCAGACTTTCTTTTAACAACAAGCATTTACAAACACTGAAAATAAAATTATCAGCTACATTTTTTTCTTCAGTGACACAACAGTGCTAACTGTAATAGAGTGCCTGCAGAGAACAGCAAGGACCTCTTTCTGCATTCAAACTCTTTTAGATGAGAAATTTCAGTTGACTTAGTTTTGGTTGGGGTTTGTTTTGCTTTATTTTTTCCAGCTGGAAGAATACCAGCATCTGCTGAAAGGACTCACTGGACAGAAATCATCAGCACAGCCACAATTCATGCCAGACACTCATGTTGCTGGGGTGAGCTAAGCCAACTGACATTATTTGCTCTTCTCTCAAGTTATATTCTGACTTGATTTTAGTATTTTCAATAAATTATGTTTCCTAAAGACAAATCTGACAAAATTTAGTAACAAGTGTCAGTGCTGACACACAGTCTCCAGATCCTCCTGTGTGATCTCCTCTGAAAAGGGCTTCTCCTCAACATGGCAAGTCAGCAGAGATTTCATGTCCCTTTCAGAGACAACCCAGGGACACCACAAACAGGGAAGATCAGTGTCTGCTCCCTATCAGCCTTATTTCCTGTTATGCAGAAGGAAATCTCCTGGGGAAAGAATGGAAGCTGTAGAAGATGGGATATACACAGCACAAAAGATACTTTAAGGTTTTACACCCAATCTGAAAAGAAAATGAACCCAAAAGTTGGGGTCATTTACGAAATGTGCACCTCAGTACCTTTTGATTTTTGCTTTACAATCATAATTTTGTTTTTGCTATCAGGCAAAATCAGCCAACGTGATGCAACACCCTGCAAACAGCTGTTAACACAACCCAGGTCTGCTCAGCACAGAGCCCACCATTCCACCCCACCTAATCTGTGACTGTTTGTGGAAAAAAAGACATCAAAATAAATCTATTAATTTCAAAATATTCACAGCATCTTAAGATGCTACTTGAAGGAAACATAGGATGCAAGCAGGAAATAAAGCTAAGAGAACTCCTGCCTCACATTTACCTGGTCATTATTTCTCAAAATAACAGCATAAGTCAGAAAACTAGTGACCATTGATGGACTGCAAGGCATATGGATGATATCCATAAGGAGAAAAAAATGGGTGGAAATAAAGAAAATAAATAAATAAATAAAAGCAGACCAAACACTAAGCAACAGGACTGGTGATCCTAGAATTTTCCACTCATAACTTCTGGCATTTCTGGAGGTATTGTTAAAGATTGCCACCCTGGAAGATAATGAATGTCAGGTGTAGCTTCCATCTCCAGTGTGATGAGGAGAGATTACCCTGCTGAAGCCTACAAGACATCTTTAATCTCCTGATTTAGAATCCATTGTCTGCTATCAGTTGTCACTCTCCTGAAGGAATGCAAGAATGCTGCCAAACACTGAAAAACAGCTGCAGCAAAGGGCTACCAGCAGCAATTCCGAGGTGCTCTGCCAACAAAACACTTAAATGTTAGTAAAAAAAAAAAAAATCCAGGTTCTTCCATTATTAATTAAACATTTTCTGGTTTCCAAGAAGAAGTGCTTGCTCAAAGATGTCCTTGAAACCAGGCATATCAGCACCACCAACTTTCAAAGTTAAAGTTGAGGGGCAGCTGCCTGGAGGGAGAGCTCTGTGCTTGGCACCAGAGCAGAGCTGGGCACTCCTTGGAGTGGAGCAGACACAGGCGGGGTCTGCTTGATGCTACAGCCAAAGAGGACAACACATCTCCTGCTCTTATACACAAGGAGAATATTTTGTACCCACCCACCCACAGCCAGGTGGGCCAATGAAAGCCACCATGGAGAGCCAGCCCTCCCTAGGCAGCCTCTGAACCACCCCCAACAGGCAGCACAGACGAGAACAGACAGCCTAAATCCCCAGAAACTGCTGCCCATTTCCATGGGCATTAGGTCAAGCCTGGGCAGCCATTTGGGATGAAAGGCCTTACAATCACACTGAAGTGGGACTGCCATTCTGGGGCAGGCTCTGCCCTGCTGTCACAGTCAATGGAACTGGAAGGCTGTGCCAGTGCAGCCCAGCCAGTGAGCACAGACCTGGGCATCAATAGAAGAACAGACCCTAAAACAGTTTCCATCCTTCAAAGTGGCAGTGATTTGCCAATGGTGAATGCTGTGAGTGACTGCTTTTAGCTTTAATAAAATCATAACTATGAAGTTTAACTTTTCTGCCAAGACATATCCGGAGTGGGCTGGAAACTAAATCACAGAAGAATCAAACTCCCACTTCAGTGGGGTCAGGACTTCATCTTAGGCAGGTCTTTTAATCATTTCAGAGCAAAGAACATGATGCAAGTCCTTTACATCTCAATCTTTTGCCTTCATCACTCTGGCATCCATCCTCCCAAGGACTCAGCAGGCTGACCTCCGTGGAAACCCAGAACAGAGCTTTTTGTTGCATCACTTCACTCAAGTGAACACCAAGGGCAAGATCTTTTCCATTCTACTTGTGGATTTACACTTATCCAACCATTTCTGTCTCACACTCGCACAAGACAATCCCTTTGCAATGTAATATTTTTTTTCTGTTATCTGATCTAAGTTTGGGAGAAGTAGATTTGAAAGAAAAGACACAGAGTAAAGAAAGCTTTCCTGGTTAGAATTTTGGTCAATGGAATATAAAGATTATCATTTACAGCAGATGGCAGCTATGTAAAAAAATGATGGTGTCAATGTAAAATGACAATATTTTCACAAGCTTTCCCCTATGGCTTTAAAATAAGGTCACTTTGATACTGCAGGAAAGATCTTGGTATCAGCCTCCTGCTCTACAGTTTGACTAACTGGGCTTGACCATTTGTATTAAATGAGACTCTCTCCTTTTTATTACAGAATTTCCCTCCCACATTTGAAACAATGACATTTGAAACACAAACTTGCACATTTACCAGTTTGTCTGTAATTCCCCCCCTCCCACCCCTCAGCTCCCAGGAATAAACAAATATTTGCACATGCAACCACATTCCACACAGATAAAGTGTGCATTCTTGGAAAATGACACCAGAAGCCACATTTGACCCTATACAAGGGTAAATCAACACTGAATTGTTACTTACTGGTAACATAGCTATGCATTTAATTTGAAGTCGTTGTCAAAGTCTGTCATATATTTCAAAAGCTCTCATTGTTATTTAGAAAATAAAAAGGAAAATAAATATTTCTTATGCTTTTTTTCTCCTCAAAAACAAGTACACCAGCAAACTTCACACAGAGAATTCTGCTCCCTTTTGTCTTAAAGGGAACCTATTTCTCAAGTGAATTGCCTTCCCTACCTTATTACTTGAAGAGATTACAGTCAGGGCTGTATATTGTAGCTACCCTGTATTTAGAAGCTGGGTAATAAACCACATAAATAGCACACTGAATAAAACATTAAGACATAAAAGGAGTTAAATAGAACAAAGGGCTAAAGCTTATTGTGCAGTAACCATGTCTGACCCGTGGAAATACAAAGGACTCATAATTCTAGTTAGCAAAATGCAGAGTTGGGATTTAAATCAGGAGGAAGCCGGCATGGCTGAGTGCTGGAGCCCCTTCCACAGCCTTGCAGGGCCCTCTGGTGGAACCAGGAATCCATCTCAAGGCTGCCCAACAGCACTGCCCGGAAAAATGATGCTCCAACCCCAAAATAAAGGGAGAACAAGCAGCAGGGATTTTCCCCAGTTTGTTAAAAGCAGCAATATTTCTAATATAAAGCTGCATTTTTCAGCTCTCCTTTGAGAAGATTAAATCCTGGAGCCTGCATAAGTAAGGAATTTTTCTCTAGCTCCAGTGGGAACAGAGTCTGACTATAAAGACCTGAAAGAAGAGAAAAGAAGTCCTTAAAGTTGTGGGAAACTGCTACAATGTGGAACATTCTGCCCAAAAGTTTAGGCCCTTCAGCAGAGCTGGAGGCAGTGCAGGTGAGCATCACCACATAGAACAGTCTCAAAAAAGCCAGGCTGCACCAGTAATTCATGGCAGAAACTGCTCAGCTGGCTGTGCCAGCTCAGGGTCTGCAGGGCCAGCCCTCACATGAGCTGACCTGACAAAATGTCTTTTCAATGCTTCTTCATTTGTGACTTTGAGCAGTCAGGTGGAAACAAACCTTTTCTGGTACTAAATGTATGTTGCTTCATCCAGAACAGCATGGAATTGATCATTATATTGGTATTAGGTACTCAAGAGACTGAAATGCTGCCCGTTTTTTAAAACATAAAGAAGTAAAATTGGTGCTTATGCTTCCCTTAGTTATTGTCAGGGCAAAGGAGAAACTCTTCAGAAAGGTATTCACAGCTACAAAGTCAGATGAACATTCTCATGTTTCTTCTCCACACAGATATACAAGGAGGAGGACAGGCAAAAGGCAGAGGAGGAATTTGAGAATTTTCCTTCTTATCACCATTAGATCATTGAAGATGCTGCTAAAATAATCTGTACAAGCAGCATCTTCAATGATCTAATGGTGATGAGAAGGAAAATTCCTCCTCTGCCTTTTGCCTCTGTCAGTCAAGGCAATTACTGTTCCAGTGAAAAACAGGCTGCAGTCTCCAAGCTGAGCTCAAGATCCAAACTGCTCCAAAGCAAGGCAGAACTGGCTTGCAGGATTGAACATTTCTCCTCTGACAAGTATTTCAGGTGAGTATTTCACAGGGCAAAAGAAAGAACCAGGTCTCTCTTACACTTCATTGCAGGGAAGAGCCTCCATTGTCAAAGGGATTTCTCAATGCCATTCTCTCCCACTTTTCAGGAGCAGGATGGCTGCTGGGTCCATAAGATCCAATCTCTATCTCTGCCTGAATAGGACAGACAGCTGCTAAATGTGATTTTTTCAGGCACCATCTAGCATGACCTAGGTCAATAATTGTCTTTTCCAAGATTAGGCTCCTTTAAAATGTCAGTATTTTGAAAAGAAGTCGATTCCCACTTTTCATCTTAAATTCTCTTGTCTGCTCTTAGTTAATAAAGCTTCTTAGCTGTAGTGATTACACACTTATTTAAAGGTGCTGATGATGTCAAGTAAATAATTTGAAACACACTGATTGTCAGGAGCAGACACAAGCTGTTCTCAAAAACCAGCTCCTCTCAAAGCATCCTCATTCCCCCAGCTCAGCAGTACCTGTCAGGGGACAGCAGCTGGACCTAAAGGACAAAGCCTTTGCTGAACCCAAGGCTTGGATTCATCCCTCTAATGTGCATCAGGACACTTTACTTTGAAAAATGGGAATGCTGCCTATTGACTGCAAAAATTTTATCTCAATTGCTATCCAAGAACATGCTAATTTGTATGAAATAAATGAGGCTAATTATTTGCTTTCCACAAAACAGGCTCTGCTAAAAGCTCTGAATTATTTGTTTTCCTGATGAACAAGGCAGCACCTTGCTCACATAATAGATTCCATCAGAGATTTGATTATCCATTAGAAGGTCAATCTATCATAAGATGGGGCTGGGAAGTGCAGGCCCCTTGAGAACAGACCCCTAAACCCTCTGTGGTGCCAAGAGTCAGATTTAGGGAGCTGGAGAATCAAAAATGGGATCACTGCTTCATCCACCACATGGAATCAAAGTGGGATGGAGTCACTTCAGTGTACAAGGGAGAGGAATTCACATTTGGGGAAGAACAGGACACCACAGTCTAAAAAGGTGCATGAAGGCTCCAGCTTCAAGAGGAGCCATTTGAAAAACAGCTCCACAGTTGGACCAAGCTATTGAGGAGGAACAGAGCCTTCTTTTAGCTTACTAGAGAAACCACTGCACAAAAATATGCCTAAAGTCAACAACTTGACTGTGTTTGTGGTACCTCTTTGACAGGGTGGAAAGAATCCCATGTGTCAATTTCAGGTACGCGCTCAAGCATTCTGAAATTTTATGTAAAAAATATTGTCATGATTCACATAATACACTGTGTTCATCATACAAACCCACAACACAAGATCACTGCTGCCTTTTTACAGGTATTTCCCTTAGGTACGCAGGCAAAGTGCATCTTGAAAGGACAAAAATAACATTTCTTCTGACATGACCACTCCCTAAATGACAAAAGCTGCAGAAGGCTCCTCTCCAGGTTTGCCTGCAGAGTCAGCTCTGGAATGCTCTGCTATCAACTTGGGACTGTGCACAGACCTCCTTCCTCATGGAAGGGACACAACTAATTCCCAGAGCAAAGCAGCAACGTGGGTCATCCTCAGGCTTTTGCCCCCCAGTGCAGTTACTCTCCACAAACTGTGGTTGTGTTTTACAGCAGAGTGCTGCACAGCCAGGGAAAGCAGAGCTGGTGATGGGGGAAAGCAAGGAGGAGGTTTTGTAGCTCCCAGAGACACAGCAGCTACGTGCAGGTCAGTCAGTCCTGTCTGCCAGTTCTGGAGACATTTTGGTGAGCACAGGAGGAGCCTTCAGCTCCTGCCTAGACAGCCCCTGGAAGCATCCAGGAGAGAGATCAATAGTTTGTCTCTTCTGGAGGATGGAGCCTCTACCAAATGCATCCTCACTTCCCAGCCCCGAGGGGAGTGGATGCTAACATTAGACCTGGAGCCACAGGAGTCTGGCTCAGAGATAAGAACATTGCAGATGGATTTGAGGAGTAACACCTGATTCAAGAACAGGGCCACATCACAAAGGACAGCACCTGCAGGAATCCCCAAGCCAGCATGAACCTGACTGTGGTGCTGAGAACAGACCCATTGAGGGGTTTGCAGCCAGAATTTTGTCCTCTCCTGAAGAGCAGCACTGACAGGGGTTATTTTGTTACCTTACCTCCCTCTCTAGTGGGATCAAAGGTGGCACAATCTCAGCACAGCTATCCCATTCTATTTAGGACTTGCACTGATACCTTCACATTAGCACTGGTCCATCTTCTCTTTCTGCTTTCAAGCTGATGTCTGCACAATCCTACCAGAGATGTTGTTACACAAATCCAGGCTGGAAGTCAATCCAGCTTGTTCTGAGCGTTTTCTGGCATTTATATTATGATAACACATGGTGTCTCATAGGTATTTCCCTACTGCAATAGCACATCCCCTTAAATGCAAAATCTTTGTTTTCCTCATTATGCCAGTCAGGAAAAGGAGGACAGTATCAGAGGCTGATCTAGGCACAGGTCAGAAGTTGTGTCAGTCAGGGAAAGAACTGGCTAACATGAGTCTGAGGGCTTCGATTTATTGCCCACCACTGCTGTAAAGTCAGCTGATAACAACAGGATTAAGAGGGTGAAGATAAAGATACATTTCAGAATGTTTTTGGATAAGGAGAGAGCAAAATGACACAAACAAATGCCAAAGACCTAGCAGTCATGAAGTCACTCCAAAAACCTCCTGGGGAGCTTCAGTACATAAATAACTAGAGAAAAGCCATGAAAATTTACAATAACTCTTTTTTTTTTTTTCCCCTTGTTGGTGGTGTATTTTTAACCTATTGCACTGATTATAACATGCTGTCAACAGCCTCATCAATTATCCATTGCTAGAAAGTGGGCTCTAACATGCTGCAAGTGGTATTAATTGGTCTCAGTAGCACATAATGAGTTTAAAAGCTCCTACCTGTGTGCCCCCGGGGATGGTGACTAGAGGCGGACAACAATTTACAGCAGACCATTAACACATAGAGCAGAAAGAGCCAGTCAGACAGAAGCATTGATTTGGCACAGAATCTCATCCTGGAGGCAGAAAAGGAAGCAGTTGAGTGAAAGAACAATGCAAGTAGGGAATAACATAAAAACGATGCGGGCAAGGAAAAGCTGAAGGGAGCTGAAGAATAACTAATGTGGGTTATTGCAAGGCAAACTCACAAAATCATATTCCTTGCTTGGTTGGGATCAATTCTTTGTTAAGGACATTTTATAATTAGAAGCAATGTCTATCCCACATCCCACTACCCACAAACACGTGTTTATAATAACACATCATGAGTGCCATGCAGTTCTATCAATCTGAGATTGGGGATGGGTTCTTTTGTCTTTTATCAAGGTCCAGCCACATTCAAAGTTAAACAAACACATTTATGAGTTGTGCTACTGTTTTTAAACTGCACCTCCCCCAATGACAGAAAAAAATGTCATTTTTACTTAACACTTCTCAGGACATAGTTACTAAATAAACATATAATATAATAATTTACTGTAATATATGATTTACTGTAGCCCTGCACAGTTCTGGGCTGGGTCTCCCCAACACACAATATCTGGGAGGTTTCCTGGAGATCACCTGGTTTACTGAGGGTAAAACACTCATGAAACAGCACCTCAGTCAAACATGTAAGGACTCCCTTCTCTGCCAGGGGGTTGGAAACTGCATTTCAGCAAACATTTGCTCTAAAGAAGGTGTTGTTACTCTTATTCTTAGAAGTAAGATCCCAAATCCTCCATCATTTTTCTGCAAATATGTAGAATTAAATACCTCAATAGCTTATGTTATGCCATTCATCATATAGAAAGGGAATCTAATCATCTCTTTAAACTGAGTTATGATGATTTATTGCTTGCATGATACATAAATGGGCGTTATGTACTTGAACCCTTAGATACTGTGTTCCACAATTTCAGCAAATTCTGCAAGCAGGAATACATCAAATTAATTAAAGGCAATTTATAGATTTGCATAAATTGAAGCAAAAACTGTTTTCATGGCAGTGACGTTAGTCTGTAGTTAATCAGCACGCTGGGATTTGGGCAAGGCTATCACGAGTTTATTTGCACCAAAAGGTCCTTTGGGAACTGCTTTTCCTCTGCAGATTCCAGTTCTGAGTCTTTTCTAACACAAAAATTATCTCTATATCTTGAAAATACCTAAGACTAGTCAGCTAACCCAGTGTTCAAATGCTGAAGAAACAAATTTAAAAAAGAAATTCCAAGCAACACATACTTTGGACAGCTCTGCTGTCACAACCAGGTGACACACGTGGATGTTGTTTAAATTTGGTGAACATCTACCAATGAAACCAAACCAGAGGCCACTTTTTCTCGCTTCAAATTGCTCACACAATTCTCCTTTTCACACTTTGCAGAACAATATTTTTTTCTCTAATTGCAAATGCTGATAAAGCCCAAGCAAATAAAAAATGCACTTATTAATAGCAAAAGTTAACAGACCAGAAGCCTGCTGCGAGTAAATATATTTTAGCACCAAATTCTGGTTTACACTGTAGAAAGAAATACATTGGTGCAAACCCCAGCACCTTCAGCCTACTTTTTTTTTTTAATTACATAAATATTGCAAAAAAACCAGCTCACCATGTCTCCAGATTTCAAAGAATTAAAATTAAATATAGAGAAGCCTCACTTTAAGCACTGATTTGGCAAGAGGGTACCTGTTCTGGCTTTAAGAAGATGCTCTGTCTTGAGCCCAATATGTTTCCACACTGAATACAGGAACAAAACACCCTGCTGGCCTTTTACAGCTGTAAACTGTAACTTCTGTGAGCTTGAATCAAGCCAGAAGATAAAGACATCACTGCTCCTCACCCACCCAATAAGTGCCCTCTTCTGGAGCTCTCCCAGGCTAATTCAGAGCAGCTGAACCAAATTCACCTCTTGCATGCAGCTGAACCCATAATGTCACTGCAGCTAATGGGATTGAGTCACTGTGAAACCAGCATAAATGTCACTCTTGCTGTTGGGCCAGTATTAGCTCTAAGAAAACTGCCTGGTAAGTTCTAAAATCACTGTACCATTTCGGATTTTGGTCATCCAAATCTTTCCCAGGTGACTGAACCTTTTTTTTTTTTTTTTTTTTTTTAGGGGAGAGCTGAATTTAACATCAGCTTTCTTGGCCTCTCCATGAGAAACTCACAGGTTACAGCTCATGAATAGGATATCAGCATCTGCTCAGCTTCCAACCCCATCCCTCTGTTGCCCTAAACACTCAGATCTGATCCAAGCACCACCCCAGCCCTGGTGTCACTCTGATGTACCACCATGAAGACACAAACCTTCCTCCAGGTTTCCTGTGGAATTAAACACCCCAGCTCAGGCACTCTGAACATGCCATTTCTGCTGGGGGCTGGTGGAAGGGGCAGGTGTGCTGATGGACAGGTCCCAAATCATGCATCATAGGCTCAAGAGCTGCTGTGCCAGCACTTTAGTGGACCCAGGTACTCCCACCATTCCCAGTGCAGCAGCAAAACTGGTCTCAGTGGAAATAGTTTTGTTCTGACCTATTTTCAAAAGTTTTCCCCAGCTGAGTTTGACTCTTTTGAGACATTAAACAAGGACTGTGAAACCAGGGCTCATCAGGTTAACAGGGTAACCTCAGCCCTGAGTAAGAACATTCAATTCCAGGAATAAGTGTATCACCACAAAGCATCCACTTGGTCATATCCAAACTGAAAGGCTGCTAAAAGCATCCAGAACCATCCAAAGGACACATCTGCAGGCTTTAGTCTGCCTTGCAGGTAGACAGGACACGAGTTTTCAGCCTGCTAATGTAAAGAAATACAAGAGGATCTTTGAAAAGGCAGAGAAAAAATGAAATTTGGCAGACAGATGCAGCAAGGGGTGCTGAGCCCTTCAGCGTCAGTGGGCTGCTGCTTTCAGAAATGTCAAGCCTTCATTCTCTATTGGATTCAAGTGGATATTGTTGCTTACCAGAACAGAGAATCTTCAGTGTCATTTGAAAGATAAAAAGTGCTCTTACCTTGGGGACTTTGCAAGAATTTTGTTCCAGTCAAACACAATTATTTCAGTGTGTTTTTCATAGTTATTCCAGATTCCCATTTGCAGCAGCAAATAAGCCTTTCTGCATCTCAGAATTTTTCCTTCACTTCGGGGACCTAGAAAGAAAGCCACATTACACTGCAATTAACGTCTGCAAAGGTGCTGTAAAACACATCTTTGTTACCAAAATCTTAGTTTCACACTGCCATCTACAGTGCAATCTGGGGCAAAAGGCAGCAGGTTTATTTCTCTTTTCTTTCTGAGAGCACGGAGAAGCTGAGGTGAGGCAGCTCTGAGGCATCACTACCTTAACCAAAGGCAGAGTTTGCTGTGCATGGGGTTGCAAACAACGTGAGCAGCTCTCTGGGGTCTCACCACCACGTGCCCTCTCTCCACCAGCTGCTGGGAAAGCTGAAAGGTCCAAGGCTGCATCACAGTGCAAACACATTTCCACGTGGTTCCATGAAGCCTCCAGCAGCTTGAAGCAGAGATTATTAAAGATAGCAGGGAAAATCTGTCACTGTCTTCACAAAGATTTGGCCCAGGCCCTGGAGCCTGCCCCAGCAGAGAGGGTCACATCCACAGGAGAGTGTCTGGAATTATGTATTATTGCACCCTGCTGCCTCTCCTGGCTTCCAGCATCACCTCCCACATCACCCAGCCCACCTACACCTACAGCCACCTGTAAGCTCTAAAATCAGTGTACCATGTCAGATTTTGGTCATCCAAATTTTGGGTTTTTTTTTTCCTTTTTTCTTTTTTTTTTAGGAGAGAGCTGAATTTAACCTTCGTTTTCTTGGCCTCTCCATGAGAAACACACAGGTTACAGCTCATGCTGTAACCCAGGAGTTACACTTTGAAATCTCGACATGGAAGCACTTTTACAGCAGCTCTGACACATGTTCTGCAGAATGAGGAGCTCAAACACTCCATTTTATAGACACTCAGGCCTCTTTGCCTTTGCTGTTTATATCTGTTCTCTCACTTCCATCCCTGGGCACAACTTGACCTTCTGCTACTGAAAACATGACACAGAGCAATTTGTGAGAGTCATAATAATGTGGTCTTCACCTAGACAGCAATCACAACCACCTTCTCTTATCTTACCCACCATTCTTTTCATTCCACTCCTCCTTGGATCAATTAGAAATTTGCTTTTAAGAAACACAAAATTCCAATACCACCCTCATGGAATCACAGAACCTTCCAATCACAGGTTAGAAGGGACCTTAAAGCTCATCTTGTTCCAAACCATGGGCAAGGACACCTTCCACTGGAGCAGGCTGCCCAAAGCCTTATCCAACCTGGCCCTAACAGCTCCTTTTTGTTCAGCATGCCATGAGAAAATAGAGTAATTGCTGGAATTAAAGAGGTGCCAGGCTAGCAATCTATAATTAATCACATTTTGCTCTCTTTGCTTTCCAAGGTGGAGTTCCAGGGTGAGCCAAAATCAGCAGTTCTATCAAATCAGCACTGGATATCAAAACAAAATGTAGGCAAAGAGTTGTCTGTAGAAAAAGCACTACCATCCTGCTTTCATCCTTACTTCCATAAAAACACATAAAATAAAAGATAAAAATAAAACAACAGTATGCCTCAAAAGACCTATTAAAAGAAGCAAACAAACAGGATTTTCAATAGAGCATTGACTGACTGGAATGGTTATGTGGTACATTTTTACCCATTTCATAATAGGACAGGTAGATAAATACATTCTTACAGTGCTCTTGTAGAAATCAATACTGCAATACACTAACTGGGGGGTTAGTGCTTATCTCTTCCATAATTTTTATTAGAGAGGAAAATAAAGCCCCGTGCAGATGCATCTACAGGTAAATACAAACATCAGTGTAAGCTGCTCTGCAAACACATGTTAAACACTGGTAAAAGGCAAGGGAGTATTGATTAGTCCAGCTCGTCCTAATTAAGTGGGTGCAGTGAAAGTGACAGATGATACATCCACCTGCATATCTCCAGGCTTTCTGATGCCTTCCAGGCAGTGATATTTCTTTAAAAAATAGAGTTGTATTAGGGGAGATTAAGGCAAACTTCTGAAACCAGCTTCAGCTGGTTTATGTCAATAAAAGAGACAGATCAGAACAGAAACAAGAGGCTCACCTGGTTAAGAGCTGTAAAAGGAATTCCAGGCTTTTGATGGCAAAAGCTTGCTTTGTGTGTGCTGTGTGAGCAGTGGGTTTAACTGCTGGCCCCGTCTTGTCCCAGGGTGACACATCACTTTGGAAAACAGAGCTGCTTGTTTGTTTTCATACAGTGAGCTCTGCCCAGTGAGCAGCTGAACCCCTCCTCCATCTCCAGCAAAGATACAGAAAAGAGGGAAGAGGAAATGGGAGAGGGGAAGGGCTCCATTTTCAGTATTTATGCATGGGCTGGCCACGAGCAACTCCTGCTTTGCACAGGAGTTCCCCAGAGGCTGCACCACTCCCCTGGGTCAGTATTTAGGGCAAGTGAAGATTGTGGGTTCTGGGATCTGGGGGGATTGCAATGGTCAGGTCTGCTGCACCTTGGTCCCAGCACAATCTGCTCTCTGTGCCTCTGCACTCAAGTGGAATGGGTATAAACAGCATTTCCTGTGCCAGGGAAGAGTTTAAAGAACAGAAACAATAAAGGTCTAAAGTTATTTGAAAACTGTATAGGCACTGTATAATTCCTTTGACAGATGGAATAAGATAACACTTTAAATTAGGTACATTTCCTACCAATATTTACATGTTGTAAAATACTTTTTATGGCTACTTTCTGCAAAGAATAAATTACTAAACCATTTTGTGCCATTTTTTATAATAAGCTATTAAATAATTTAGAAAACCTCCTTTCATTAAGTATTTAAAAGGCCTTAATTTCTCCATTCTGAATAATTCCTCACTTAAAATATAACTGTGCATCTCTTAAAGTCTCATCTTCTGTAAAGCACTGGGTGAGAAGGAAAGAAATTTGGGGGCCATGTACTGTTCAGGGGATTTGTGAGCCTGACTTTAACCCCAATGTCAGCCTGGCCAAACTCTTATCTCATACAGAATAAAGGACAAAGGGAAAACAGAGAAATATCTGACATTTCTTAGAGGAGGAGGGAAAAGATACACAGCAAGTACACCGTGTGTATTTGAAAACTGCTGCTGTTTGAGGGGAGCTGGAGACAAAAGGGAGAGCTAAAGCCAACACCTGCACACTGCCTGACCAACCCAGAACATATTTTGGGGCTGAATCACTGCACACGGTTATTCAGTGACAGTAATTGAAGAGGGCATGTAAAAAAGAGGAAGAGCAACTTTTTGCACAGGCAGGTATTGACGGGACAAGTGGAATGGTTTAAAATGAAAAGAGGAGAGATTTATATTAGATGTTATATCAAAGTTTTTCCTGTGAGGGTGGGGAGCCAGCAGGATGGCTGCCCCATCCCTGGAAGTGTCCAAGGCCAGATTGGACAGGACTCAGGGACAGTGGAAGTTGTCCCTGGCCACGACAGGTGGGGAATGAGATGGGCTTTTAGGCTCCTTCCAACCCAAACCATCCCTGGTTGTGAGCTGATGCTGCACCGTGGCCTGGTGCAGCTCCAGGGCTGCAGGTGAGTGATGTCCCTGTCGGGGTGCAGGGGTCACAGGGGACTGTCCCTGCCAGGATACAGGTGAGTGATGTCCCTCTCGGGGTGCAGGGGTCACAGGGGGCTGTCCCTGCCAGGATACAGGTGAGTGATGTCCCTGTCGGGGTGCAGGGGTCACAGGGGACTGTCCCTGCCAGGATACAGGTGAGTGATGTCCCTCTCGGGGTGCAGGGGTCACAGGGGACTGTCCCTGCCAGGATACAGGTGAGTGATGTCCCTCTCGGGGTGCAGGGGTCACAGGGGGCTGTCCCTGCCAGGATACAGGTGAGTGATGTCCCTCTCGGGGTGCAGGGGTCACAGGGGACTGTCCCTGCCAGGATACAGGTGAGTGATGTCCCTGTCGGGGTGCAGGGGTCACAGGGGACTGTCCCTGCCAGTGATGTTCAGGACACAGTGACCTGTGTCCTGACATTGAGTGATGTCAATGTCAGGACACAGATCACTGTCCCTCTAACGATACAGGTAGTGATGTCCTGTCGGGATACGGGTCACTGTCAGCACACAGGTCACTGATGTCCTGTCACGACCCAGGTCCCTGTCACGACCCAGGTCCCTGCTGTCCCTCCCGTGGAGCCGGAGCCGCTCCCGGCGCTTCCCGAGGATCCATCGGGGCGGTGCTGCCCCCTGGCGGCCGCCCGCCTCTCTCCATGCGGCTCCCGCCCGTTCCCGGCCCCGGGCAGCGCTCGGGAATCTCCTCCGGCCTCTCCCGCACGGCTGAGCCGCCAGCCCCGCTCCCAGCCCCGCTCCCAGCCCCGCTCCCAGCCCCGCTCCCAGCCCCGCCGGAGCCCCCGGCCCGGGGCAGCCCTGCCCTCCGTCATCCTCTGTCCGGGACAATTAGCGCCGCTCATTAGCCACACGAACGCGTCGCTGTCGCAGGGCCGGGTGTTCAGCTGCCCTCGGAGCCCGGGCACGGCAGGGACGCGCTGGCCTTCAGCAGTCACATCTGTGTCCTCCAGTGCCCATCGGGCCCGGCAGTGGGTGGATACAGGGAATAACGCGGCTCACATTCTGCATTTGGTCCCTTGACTCTCACCCAGAAATCTCTACATCAGCTCACGTAATTGCAGCTTGATCTGAAGGCTTTGAGGGTCAGTAAATCCACCTCGGCCGAGTTATTCCAGCAGTTAATTAACCTCACCTTAAGCACTGCCCCTTCCAGCTTGTCCCTCCCGGTACATTCCCTGTTTTCCCAGCTGGCACATCCCACTGGGATGTGTCAGGCCTTCAAAGGCCTCCGTTCTGCCAGTCCTTACTCACAGCAAGTAAGGGTTACACCAAGTAGGAAGGCACTGGGAAAACTGAGTGGGGACTTAAAGTTACCCCTGGAGTACAGTCACAGAATTACAGAGTCACAGAGTCACTGAGTCACAGAGCTTTTTGGGTTGGATGGGACCTCAAAGCCCATCCTATTCCAGCCCTCTGCCATGGGCAGGGACACCTTCCGCTGTCCCAGGCTTCTCCAAGCCCCATCCAGCCTGGCCTTCCAGGGATGGGACAGCCACAGCTTCTCTGGGCACCCTGTGACAGGGCCTCACCACCCTCACAATAAAAGGATTTTTTCCTAATATCCAACCTAAACCTACTCTCTATTGGCTTGAATCCATTCCCCCCTGTCCTGTCACTTCACACACTTGTAAAAAGTCCCTCTGTTTTAGTCTCTCTTTGTAGGCTCCCTTCAGGTACTGGAAGGTAGCACAAGACTAAGCTCACAGTGCAAGATAATAAAACTTTTGTTGGACCTATTCCCTCTTCCCTTTACTCCCAGAGCTGACATCAGCTCTTCTGCTTCCCTACAGGAATCTCTGGGGAATGGAAGACTGGTCACATCGAGCTCCCCACAGCAAAGGGAAGTGAGAAGGCTCTTTGGACCACACAAAAATCATCCAGGCAGGTATCCAAAAAACCACAGGGTCCCTGCAGCAGTGCCCAGTGCTCTCAGACCCCAGCAGACTCCCTGCACACTTCATGGGCAATTTTTGAACTGTTTTTTTATGACATCACGTCCCATTTACGACATCAGTCTCTGCTGGCAGCAGCTCAGTCTGTCACCCCTAGTCAGGCCTTTCCACAGGAATATTTCAAAATCTCACTGAACAGGAACTGGGGGTGGTGGGGAGGAAAAGAAAACAATGCCAGTGAGAGCTAGAGGAAATAAACCCCACATCCTGCTGAGGAGGGAGAGCTGAGCTGCTGTTATATCCACATAACAGAGGTGTCAACCACACCAGCAGCCAGACCATGCACACACAGACAGACATCCTCTGTGCCATGGGTTTGGAGGGACCAAGCCTATCTTCAGCAGCATTTCGAGTTCTCTAGGGTAAATCTGTCCTCACCACCTCCTTTAAACATGAGAACAAACCTTTTGTCTCTTGTGGTCATGTAAAGATGATGCCCTGGGAGGAGATCCTGCAAAACATGCCTAAATCACCCAAATTTTCTAGCCCATACACCAGAGACTGCATTAGTTAATAGTGCCAGAGTCCCAGCAGCCACTTGGGTGGATCATCTGTTGGAAAGGTTTTTCAGCTGGACTCCTTTTAAGTGAGAGTCTGTGGCCTCCAAATTTGAGCCAGCAGAGCTCAGGTCACACAGAAGCAGAAAGAGCAGTGCACAGGATCAGGAAAGAAAGAGCAGTGCACAGGATCAGGAAAGAAAGAGCAGAGCACAGGATCAGGAAAGAAAGACAGTGCACAAGATCAGGAAAGAAGTGCAAGCAAGGAGCAGAGGGCTGACTGCCAGAACACCCAAAGTCCAGGCAGAGTAAGGAAGAGTTTAAAATCAAAGCTGCTGCTTCCTCTGCTCTCCCAACACAAAGTGAGTTCTCATCTTTCCTCCAGGATAAAGTCCACCCAGACCAAGAGGACTGCTCAGAGAGCCAAGTGCTGCTATTCTGTCGAGTGGAGGCAGAATAGACCCTTTTCTCCATACAGCAATATTTGTTATTCATCACCACCCCACTAAGGACCACTCTGCCAAACTCCAGGAAAGGCAGGTATCACCATCAAGGTTTCATTTTCAAGGTTGCAGAGACTTGCCAATGTGGACAGCCAACACAGGAGATCTCATTACAGCACAGAATTTCAACTCTTTCAATTACCTTTATCAGAAAGAATTTTTCCTTGTGATTATCCAGGTTCTTTCAGTCCCTCACTGCAGCTCAAAATCTTCTCCACCCCCCTGCACAAGTCCTGCTTAAGAGGTGTGCAGGTTTCAGGCACTTTGTTCAAGGGAGAGCAGGAATTACTCCAGCCCTGTTCAGAGAGGACACAGAGCAGAGGCAGTGCCCTGCTCCACTCCCAGCTGCCCTCCCAGAAGCAGAGCAGTTCCCATCAAAAGCAGGCAGCACACAAAAAAAAAAATATGGAAAGAAAAGTCTTTGAAGGAAATCTCTCCAGCAGAATGTTTCAGACACAGCAAAAACACATTTTCCCCTACTGTAAACTTTGCCTGCCAGGTAGCAAAGCATTAAAGTTGTTGCACAGGGTATCTTGAGCCATAAAACACTGTTTTCTATACCCTGAGCTGATGGAGGAATTTAATTTCTCCCATGGAAGCCAAAGATAGCTGACCTGCTGTAGAGCAGGTCACTCACCTTCCTTTCCCCTCACCCGGGGCCCAGGTGAGCTGGTGATTATTTTGGTTCCTAAGAGGAGGGAGGATGGAAGGGATGGAGGAGGAAAATTCCTGTCCATTTGTGCCTCTGGACAAGGCACTGGGAGGCCCCAGACCTGCTCCAGGTGTGTGGTGGCCAGCCCAGGGCTCACCTGCAAGAAGTAGTTAATTCCTAAGGCTGGCTGTTCAAATTAAGAACAGGAAGCAATCCAAGGGAAATAACATGAAAATTAAGAGAGTCAGCAAATGCAACTGTTAAGAAAAGGTGAAAATAACAGTTTAGTCAAGAAAAAAGAGTTTATTGGAGACAGGTCAACTGTCTCCTTGAAGAGGCTTGCTCTAAAGAAGGGCAGGATTTAAAGTGGTTCTCTGTAGCTACTGCAAATAGCATAAAAATAAATTCAGTGTCCTGCAAAGATTAACTGTGTGCATGAAGAGAAACTTTCTGTATCTTACTGGGGGGTACTAGTGGTACAAACTGCTCAAAATCTCATGGAGCCTGGTTCCTGGAGATGTCTTTAAATTGGATGAGCAGCTGTGGGATGATCAAGGCTCCCCTCTCCATCCACAGGGCTGGGTGACATGTTTGCTCAGGGTATGTTACAGGACAACATATCCTTTATGCCCTGGAGCAAAAAAAAACCAGTGGGATATAAATGTGAGGCAGTCAGTCACTGTGTCATCCTCAATACCCTGAATCAAGTCAGAGGTTACTGGAGGAAAATCCTGGCAGAAACAAACTGAAAATGCCTCCTGCACACGTTGGGTTTTTCATGCAGGCAGAGTCAGGGTGTGTTGTATTTTGATGTATTCTTGTGGTTCTTAGGGTCCTCATGCAAACAAATTTGGTTCTTTCTGGTTCTACTGCATAAGAATATTTTATTCTCCTGTTATTCCCAAAAACACCTCACTCACAGCATGTGAGTGCTTCCCTAGGCTGTGTCAGTGCCTGACAGCATCAGGGCCTGGCCATCTCTCTGTCCAATGTAAACTGGTCCCTGCTTTGGTTTCCATTCCCAAAAAGCTCCAAGAGGAGAGCACAGAACAGCCAGCTTTGCTTTAGAACACAAGCATGTTTTATGAGCACTGGATGCACGTTGGCTGATGAAGAATCCCCACTGTCTGGGTATATGGGATAATTGTTCCACTTGGGACTCATTAGCTAATTATTTAAAGATTCTAAGGAAAAGCATTTCATAAATACAGCACTAAATTTCCAGAAGTGTAATTACAGGCTGAACACACATTATTTTAACACCTGTGTTATCCACTACATAACCCAATAGCAAAGAAGTTCCTTGTGCTGTCCCTGCTCTCTGCAAATGTGGGGCAGGACAGGAAATTGAAAGGGAGAATTTTTGGTGTTCCCATTCTGGTAACAAAAAAAACACAGTCATCTTGGGGTGGCTTTAATTTCTGCCCCTAACCTACAGAATCTCAATCATGAAGGGTAAAACTTGCACAGGGTGAGGGAAGCACAGACCAGGCAGCCATAACCCAGATTCTTGATTTGGATCATCTTACTCCATGTTAGAAAACATTGTTTGCTTATCAGTAACTTCCTCAAGTTACTCTGGAAAAAAAAACCAAAAAACATTGCTCTACTAAGCAGGAGAATTCTAAAATAGGATTTCTGACCTGCCACTTCAGGAATTGTTACTCAAAAGTGTCACATCACAGATTGACAAATCCCTCCAGCAGGTCCTGCCTTCCTGCTGGTAACCAGAAAAATTCCAAATCCCAGTATGAGTACATAAAGCAACACTCCCAGCTATCTTCATTTCCAGACACACCAGGAACTGCATTCCTTAATGCAAGAACATTTCAGAAGTCCCATAAATTTTGCTCCTCACTTCCAGAAGGAATTTCCTCCACCCTTTCCTTCCTTCCCTCTTCCTGCCCAGTCCTCCATGCCTCCTTCCCTGTGAATCTCAGCCCTCTGTGTTTCTTGCTTTCACAGCCCCTCTCCCTGCCTCCTCTGGGAAGTTCTGCTTGGCAGCAGCCCACGTGTGAATCCCAAAAAAGGGCTGGGAGGCAGGGGAAGAGACCCCCCTGAGGTACTTACTGATCAATCATGAAAAAGGTCTCCCGTGGCAGGTTAATCATCATTAACCATGGCAGGTTAATCATCTGCTGGATGCTGTTTTCATCCCTTCACAGGCTCTAGGAAGCCTCACAGAGCTCTGGGCACTGCTGCAGTGGAAAAGGAGCAAACCTCTAAAGGTCCCAGACACCTTCCTGTGGCTGCACTGTCAGGAGAGGAGAGCAGCAGCCACAAAAAGTGAAAACTGCTCTTCAGAAGCAGTGTAAGAGGTGTTAACTGGTATTTCCTTCTCAAGTACCTGGATTGTCAGAGGATCCTCCTTCCAGCCCCCATCCCAGCTGAGGGAACATGTTTCCATGCAGGAGCTCAGCCAGTGCCTCTGCCTGAAGGAGTAGCACCATTGTCCTCTTCATGGCTAAGGATAGAAACTTTCTTCTTTATCTGGGCTGGTTTGTCTCTTTTTTTCTTTAAATAATAATCCTTTTCACAAAGCTCAGAGAAGCCTGCACTTCAGACTTTCAGTTCCCAATCTGCCTGTGATGGATTTTTCTTTTCCTGTGCTTCATTCATGCAAAAGCCTCTTCGTGATCATGTAAGCATGTGCATGATGGGAAGAGCAAGGGGGAGGGTAAGTGGTGGAATTTTGATTATGCTTTGAAATGCTCAGGGTTGGAAATGAAGCATGAGATTTCCCCCCACTTCCCCTGCCTCTCTTGAAGGCAATTATGATTGCCTTGAAGATGTGAGATCTGTTGAAAGTAACAAATCATTGATTGTTTATTTTCAGGGTAGACAACAATCAGCTTTTAATCAGCTTCTCATCACCGCTAGAGAGCTATTAACTCTCTTAAAAATAATTAGAAAACAGAAAAGAAAAATCGTCTCCAATTATTTTCAACCAGGAAACTGAGATATTACGGGGGAAAAAACCCACACCTCAAGATTCACAGAACAAAAAAAAAGTTAACATAGTGACACATTAAGTTCTCTCTTTTAGCAATGAGCTATCACTTGCCAGAAGTTGGATTGTGCTTCCTGAGTTTGTATGAGGTTATGGATATTGGCACCTGAATAAAAGCAGTATTTTCAGTCACTCTGGGCAGACACTCAGATATTTCTGCTGAATATTTTTGTGTAAGGAAATGGATTGCATGAGTCTTCCATTTCTCTGATTTCTGATTCTTCACAGAACCCTGGCTCTCAGATTCCCACAGCACACATTTTTTTCCATTTTAAAGTAAATAGTCTGTGAATTTTTGTCCTGGGGGAAACAGTACTCAAACTTAGCTACAATAAAGAGAGCAACCTCTAAATTTCAATTATATTGGAATTAGCAACAGGTATGAAACATCTCAAATATCCCTTTTTGTGATTTCAGATGAGCAACTGAATAGTCATTTCAGCTCATGTACATCTTTCCAGAAGCTTTTCCTACCAAAAATGCCATTAAAATATCCCCTCAATGTGCCTCATTTACTACTGCCACACAGAGTTTTAATAGTACACTGCTTGTAACTCAAATAAAATCAACCAGGAGCACTTTGCAGGGTCCTGAGACAGCTGCTGCTGTCCTGGCCAGCAGGTATTTGCCTTTCAGGTGATGGCCAGGCAATTCCAGGTGCAGTTACACAATAAGGAGCCTTTGGCAAGAGGCTGGGGGACAGACAGGTTTTGTCACTGTCACATTGCAAGGAACCTGCCCTCCAAAAAAGTAATGGGCTGCAAATCCTTTAAGGGCTCTAAGGGACAGCTCTCTAAGAGTGTGTGAGTGCTCAGCTAATTAAGTTCTCCCCACCAGGGCCCCAGTGGCTGTATCTTATTTTACTTTCTCTGTTGCCCGTTGGAGATGAATTGTGATTACTTTAAAAAGGGATTCCTCTTGTCCATTGATCAGTGCTGTACCCACTTGACCTACTAGTGTCTCTTTAAAGATTGATGGACTGCAACACAAAAGTGGAACTCTCTCAGTTTAACTGTTCCCACCTGAGTTTCCTGCCCTGTGAGAGATGTTTTTAAAGAGACCCATGGAGTGCTTGCACCATTGGTTCAAATTCCTGGGTTATTGCACATGGAATTTCCATGGCCTGGAAACAGGCAAAACAACAAAGACAGTCACAGGACTGGTCTACATTAAAAACTGCTTTCATTAAAAATCTGCTACATCTCAGGACCAGAGCAGGAATTTAAGTCTTCTGCTTCAGTACGGGTCATTAATTAGATGAGAAACAGCAACACTAATTTAAAGAAAAATATGGAAAAAATTACTTACTGGATTTATATTTTCCCCACACCAACTGAAACCCCTCCTTGCAAATTACAAATGTTTTGGCTAACATTTGCAGGAGAGGCTGCAGGCAGCCAAATCTTCACTCACCAGAGGGTACCACCACATCCAAAAAGGAAGATAGATATATATTTATTTTAAAGCTGTGCCTTGCACTAAACAAACCCCACATGTTTCCACATAGTTATGTACTGCCAATGTAGTCTAATACACCATTTTTAAACCATGGATGAAGCCTTGTCCACCTCTATCCTCCCTTAAAATTGACAAACAATGACAAAAATTCACTTCTCTGCACAAAGAAATTGTTTGGTGAGCCAAGCCAAAAGGACATTTTCCAGAGAGTGCAATCACCCTTATTTTACCTTCTTTTTCTAGGCTGATGGCTTTGAGCATACAGAATAGCTACTTGGGTATTTACTTGTCCAGCTTCATTCAGATTGTATGATTCTGAGGAGTGCTTGTGAGTATGAAGTGTCTTGTAGCAGCTGTGTGTCAGAAAGACAGAAGAACCCACATGGAACACTGATATTGCTGCATAAACCAGAATAAATGGCCAGTGGAGGGTATGGTTTATCATTTTAAATTATTTTTACTCTCCAGCCAAAGACAGTTGGTTTCTTAAGCCATGATTTTATCCTTTCTAATTTGACTTCTCAATTGTACCAGAACTCTTAATTATTTCCCTGCTTGCAATAGCACCATCCAATTTATCACCTGAGAACAGCAGCATAGCATAAATAATCTATTGCCTTTTTAACCTGAAGGTCTCAGCATTTAGTCTTCAAGAATATGAAAAATTTCTAATTTAGTAATGGAATGTTCCTGTGGCTGTCACCCTAAGTGGAAAGTATTGCTTTCTGAAGTTTCCTGTTCTCCTCTCAGGAGAAGTCAGCAGAGCTCTCTGAAGCTCCAGCCCAGCTTAAACTCCATTCCAGAGCCTGGAAACAGCTGGAGGTTATCTGGGATTCCCTGGAGATCTCACCCTGGCCACTCATGTCCCAAAACACAGAACCACAGCCAGGTCCTGGCTGTGTGTTGAACAGTGCTGAGCAAAAACCATGAGTGGAAGGGAAAATCCAGAGGTTGCTCCCCTGGCACAGGGGGTCAGGAGCAATCTCTGCTGTAAATTTCAGTGACCTTGCAATAGGAGTAAGATTTTAAAATAAAAAATTTTCTAAGATCTGCCATGTAATAAAAATACAGACAATTAATTTTCCTTGGCTCTTATTTCCATCTTTGGTTCTGAAAGTCTTGTTCTGGACAAGAAACACTGGCTCCCTTCCATTACTCCTAACACCCACAGTGTGGCACATTGTTTGTTATCCATCTCAGAGACACAAATTTAACCAAGAGCTGAAGTAAGGTTAAATTATAAAACAAGGTAAAACAAAGTCAAGCCTGAAGCACCAGAGTATACCCAGCACTTTGCAGCTTGACAGGGCATTGCTGGGTGGAGCAGAAAGAGTAAAATTGGCTGCCCAAATCAAACTTTACTGTCAAATCATCCTGTGGGAGCTCTGCAGAGACATCCTGCTCAAATCTGTCCTGTGTGCCAAGCAATGCTTTACCAGAGATCTTACAAAGCCTCCCCAGCCCCTTCCCCTTACAGGTGTGGCCCACCTACAGGTATGGCCCCTTTTTTTCTCAGCACCCAGCTGGGTCTCTTCTCACAGAACCACCCTGACTTAAGAGAAGGCAAAATCTGCAGATCTCTGTGAAGCATCTCTGACCTAGCCTAGAAACCAAGCAGAGATGTCTGAAAAACACAAGAACAACTGAACTCCACCCCAGCCATTGGACAGTGCATTACCACAGAAAGGCAGTGACCCAAGGGTCTGAGGCAGAAGCTCAGCCATGCTTGGCAAATGATGCATTTGTGGCTGCACTGAGATTGGAGATGGAACCCAGCAGGACTCAAGAGTCCCTTAGCAGCAAAGCCTGAGGACTGTGAGAGCCTTATTCCAGTGCAGAGCCATGCACAGCCCTGCTCCCACCAGAGAATCACGTGGGACTGGTGTGGGTGCCTGCTCCATTAATGGGAGACTGAAAAAACCCCTGAGTGTGAGACACAGAGGAGCCCTTCCAGCAGCAGGCTGTTTGTCTCCTCCTTTAATAACACCACATCTTAATAGAGCAGCTCCTCCTCCCAGCTCCTCCTCTACCCCGATGGTGCCTCCTGGATATTAAAAGCAGCGTTGGATGAGAGACGGAGGCCCCGAGCCGTCCCTTTTCTCATCGTGTATCATTTGTAAACCTAGTCAAAAAATAGCAAGCAATTTAGCCTGGAATTTTGCCAGCTGGGATATTCATAGCACATGTGATCAAACAGCAGAATTTGCCAGTCACTGGAAAAACAATCAGGCTGTGTAACCTGACTTCACCGCCGAGGACAGAGCTGTAAACATCACTATTGATCAGGGCAGAGCTGTTTTCATCAGCTGCACTGCTCTGGACATTAAACATCTGCAGAGTCAACACCTACAGAGCTGAAGTTAGGGCAGATAGCTCCAAGAATTTAAAGTTCTGAGACATGAGTGATTTCCAAAAGAATTAGCAGCCAAAGACACTATGAAATTACACTGAAAATTGGAGAAAAAGATATCATAAATGGATTTTATGTAAAGCTCTGGGTTATGGTACAGCTTATTGACATATACAACAAATTAAAACAGCTAATTCATCTTACTACCTTCCACTGATAATTTTTTAATTAAGTTACTTATCTTTATCTACATATTTAAGAATGTAGGTCTTTCATTATTCATCTCTTAAAGAAAATCAATGTTGTCCTGATTTGCTACAGCTCAAACAAGGGAGCAGTATTATCTATGCTAGGACTGACTAATAGAAAAAAAAAATCATTAGTTTTATTAGCAAGCCCTAAGAAAATGCTATTGAGCACATTTCATACTCCTAAAAGTCTGAATTATGAACCAAAAGCTTAATAGTGTTCAGTATGACTAAAAGAGGTATCATGATTTTTTTTAAATGCTTATAAAGATAAAAGGAAAAGGTACAAAATTATTGAAACAGTCTAATGAAATGTTTTAGAAAGTTCAGCCTTAATTCTGGATTATATTATAAAAACCACTAGCAAAAAAGCTTTATATTCTCGGGTTTATTATTTATTAATTATTATTCTGCATTTTCTTTATTACAGAGACTGGAAGCTCATCTGTAGCACTCGTTAGATGCAGTGTCTAAGTGCCTATCCACTACACAGTTTTGAAATATTTGCACATCAAAACAGACTCTGGTTTTATACTTGGGATTCTAAAGCTTTATAAAAGACACTGTGAAAGGAGTAAACTTTGAATCTCAATTTCTGGAAGAAACAGACTTTTTCTAGTCATCTAGAGTGTCCTTTTCTTCTCAAGGTGACCTTAAGTTTCAGACTTGTGAAATGGTTTCCCCTTGTGTTCAATCCTACGGTGTAATAAGTTTTAAAAATGACTATTTATCTTCTTTAATATATTAGTCATATACAGCAGGAGAAGCCTCTGTGGGGATTTTTGCTATCGGGTTTGCTCAAGCCCAAGTCAATGCTGATTTACAAAACATAACTTACCCTTAGTAACAAACAATCATGGATACATTTATTGGAATAACATCTTGCCATTCTCCTCCAGCAGTGTGTTTTGTTTATCAGCTCCAGTGCTGCAGATTGGGGGATATTTACAGTGACCAAGGCAATTTGAAAGTAATGCTTTTATGTTGCCCATCTTATTACAATTTTACAAGCCTGAATCGCTGGCATTTGGCAAAACAAATAGATGGTTCTGAAAAATGTTAATGAAATGCAAATTAGCCGGGCAGGTATAAGTTATATTTATGTCAGAGAAGTGAGAATTGGTGCATTGCTCAGAAACTGCCCGTTGCAGAAGTTCTATTTAATGAAGTTTAAATTTTTTTAGATTTTTGCCTTGCTAATCATGACCTCGGCTGCCTGCACCATGTAATGACAATAATGAATAAACATGCTGTGCTTATGAAGAACTAGAACCTAACAAGCTGATCAATTGTTAATTCTATAAAGTGACTAAAACGTGTCTCCACTATCAATAAGTAAATCAGCTTCTATTTGCAGTACTAATGCACCTTGTACATATCCTCCAGCTATCCTGCCCTTCTCTGTTATAATGTAATTATCAGTTTGGTCATATTTAAGTACAACCTGAATGAGGTTTGATGTTATTTTTGTCTTGAGGGTGGAAAAATAGGAGGAAAAATTGTTTGGGTATTTAAAGAGACAATACATTTATTTGGAGGATAGAGATTTTCCACTTGCCCTCCAATTAGTTATAGAAAATTATTCGTTTGAAAGCCAATTATTTTACAGCATTATTCTTAAATCATAAAGGCTATTATCAGACAGATATTCCAGAGAAGAAGGCCTTTTTATTATTAAAGCCCTTTTGCTCTAAGCCTCTGTAACAAAGACTTTAAACAAAAGACAACAGTGCTCATTAACTGTAACAGAAGATGTTTCTTCTGTTGGGAAAAAAAAAAGCATTTATTTTAAGACTAATTTGGCTTTATTCAGGCTTTGTTTTTCCTCTTACATGAGGAAAGCACAGAAGGTAGATCAGATCTTTAGCCATAATACAATTATGTATATTCCAAATATGCTAATTGCAAAGAGCTGACTGTCTCCACTACATTTCCAAGCAAGATTTAGCAGTAATAGTTCATCCACTGCTGAAGAACATGTTCAAGAAAAAGGACATTTAACACATGCAAAACCCAGGAGTTTTGCTTGAATTATCTGTTTTCCTTCCCATTCCTAGAGCTGTCTGCAAAGACACTGGGAGGAAGCAGCTCCCTGTTCATCCACACCTCAGCCTGGGGTGCAACCAGTGAGGAAACCTCACCTGGAGCATTTCACAGGTGAGTGATGCACACTGGAGGGGGAGAAATTGTATTTGAAGTGGCTGCCCCTTTTTCAGAGTTATAAACAGTTATTATTCCTAATGTTTACAGATTCTGTGGCTATTCTTCTGTTGTTAAACTGAAATATATGTCACAAAAATACGTTAGAAACATCATAAGGACTAAATGTTCTGGAGGGAAATGCTCTAAGTGTGTGCATAAGCTCAACACACCCATTAATTTCAAACGCTTAACCAAGTATCATTTCTCAAGTGGAAGAGAAATGATACAGTCATTCTGTCCCACTTCACCCCAGATCCCTCTCCATGATAATTTGGTGTAGAAAAGGAGGGATAGTCCTTTTTACCTGCTACTCTCTTAAATTAAACAATCAGCACAGGTTTTTAAAAGGTATTTGAACTAACAAAGTTTTATGCTTTCAGTGGTCCCTGAACAGAAAAAGATCTGTTAGTAAACAAAAGCAGAATTAATCATTTCAGCAGCACACTAAAAATACAGGGAGAGTTTAGTACCAAAAAATTATTTTGTTTTTCCTCCTTCAGCCCCAGTTAAGCCCATACACCACAAAACTGGCAGGTATTTCCACAGTTAAACTCTCACTCCAGTAGTACTTTGCAGTTAAATAACCCGATTTCAATTACTCTGTGATGTGCTTCCAAACAATGAGATTAACTCAGAGGTTCAGAGGCACTGTTTAAGTGGGTAGAGTAACAGGAGCACACACACATGACAATCCCTCTGTATTCCACAAAATAACTATTCCTTTTTGAGACTCAGTGGCCTGGTTTGTGTGCAGGTCCTCTCACTGCTGCAGATCTGTGTTTGGGGAAATTTTCATAGCACTTGACTTCCAACCACGGGGCTTCAGAGCCACTCAACTGCAGAGCTCAGCACGAGCAGTGACACAGCCAACACCAGACAGCCAGGATCAGGATTTACACCTGCCTGGATCCAAGCTGAGCCAATTCCAGCTGCATCCCAGTTTTCCTTGGGGAGGAAGCAATGCCCCAGAGCAAGGCAGCCACAACACTTCTGTCTTTAAGATTGTGATGATTTCCTTCACATGATTTTCTCATACTTTTTCTAGGAATAAAGCAAATGGGTATCCTGAGTACAGCCTGGCATTGCCACAGACCCTGGCAGTGGCCAGAGGAGGAGACAACAGCAAAGAGGAAGAGATGAGCTGTCCTTCCTCCCTAGTGACCCTGCCTGCTGAGCATTTGCCAGGAAATGGGAAGGAAACCAGCAAGGAATGTGGGCTCCTTGCTGGAGCCAGAGAAGAGACCATCACCAGCAACCAGAGCTTCTCTATTTTCTTTTCAGAATTATCCTAGAATCATGGAATGGTATAGGCTGAAAGGGACCTTAGAGTTCCAAACCCCACTCCAGCATGGGCAGGGACATCTTCCACTATCCCAGGGTGCTCCAAGCCCCATCCAGCCTGGTCTTGTACATTTCCAGGGATGGGGCAGCCACACCTTCTCTGGACACCCTGTGCCAGGACCTCACCACCTTTACTGTGAGGAATCTCTTCTCAATATTCAAACTAAACCTGTTCCCTTACATTTTAAAGCCATTCTCCCTTTCCCTGTTACTGCAAGCCCTTGTAAATTATAGGGAACCAAGTCCCAAAGACTAATTTAAGCAGGGCACATTCACCCCCCTACTTGTGTCACAGAACCATACTTCCATTAAAGAACCCAACCACACCTGTTTAATAGTTTAAACATAACAAGAAGTTTCATTTAGGAGTCCAAGCTAAGTTAATTTTGCCAGGAAATTGTAATACAGATGCATTACATTAAATTCTGAAACGTGGCATTTCTCTTCCTGTCTCCAGCATTATTAGCATCTTACAGTGGCCTGAATTAAAAAAGAAACATTTATTTTATCACCCTGATACCAGCCCGCTGCAATATAACATTTTTGAAACAGGGAAATATCACAGCTTGGCATCATAAATCCAACACTGCAACAAGATAAATCCTTCCCATTAATGTAAACCACTGTACTTCCCAATATATCTGCATCTGCAACACTCTTGTGTTTGCTGACTACCATAAACACACATAACTCTCAGTGAATAATGGAAGCAGCAGGAAAATCTGAGGGTAACTGCTCTCCAGACTGAAGCAGCCACAGCCTGGTCCTACAAACAGATTCACTCGTGCAGGGATGTTCCTGCTTGTGCTCAACAGCATAAAATACCATCATCCTCAGCCCTGGAATCCCCACAGCACAGCAAAGGACACCGAGGCACTGCCACTCCTCAATTACACATGCACAGAATGGGTGCTGGAAGCTTTATAAACTTATATATAAATCCCAGAGATGCACAAAGGAGTGGTTGGGTACTCTATCAATTCAGAATTTCTGGATTTCTCACTCAGTACTTAAGGTGACAGTGAATTGACACAGGAAAAAAATAAAAGAAGCTCACTTAATTTTGTTGAAAAGAAAAATCACTTAGTGCTTCCTACAAGAACTCAATTTCCACCTTTTCCCCTTTACACTGAGATCAACACTCTGAAACTTGCTCCAAATGTGAATTTGGCACGCAGTTTAGGAAATGCAAACACATGAATTAATAACCTGAATTATGCAAATACGAACCTGAAATTTGCAATTTGCTTTAAAAAGCTGAAAGAACTCCTCTTAATTGGTTTATCCATGTCTAGGCATTACTCAAATGATTTTGGTTTAGCCATTAACAGCCTCTTGCAGGCTCAGGAGAAAAGCCTACAAATACTTTAAGAGCTAAAGCTCTGAGTTCTACTCTCTCCTCTATAAGGAAGAGTTTTGTTGCTTCCAGAACCAGAACGTCCAAGCTGATTCTATGTCCTTCAGCTCAGGGATGTAGCCCATGACTGAGTCATGCTTGGCAAGAGGCTGGAGAACAAAAAAGTGGCAAGAGCTCTGCACTGAGGGTTGGGGAGTAAATTCTTTCACCACCTTTTACCATCCTGTAACACCAGGGGTGGGATTGCTGCCCCTAAATGTATTTATCCTCATTATACCTCACAGCACATGCAGCACAACTGCTGTGGAAGGAGGGAGAAAACTTGTACTGGTGTTGTGCAGAGGGAAATATCCTCCTAGGAGAAAGACCTGACCCCAGCAGAGTTTTTATTCACAGATGTTCCCTGTAAAGTGTAACTGAAATTGAAACACCACAGAAAGGGGAATAAAAAACAAGGGATCACCTTTGGAGTCACGGAGACACCCGGTGCTACTTTCCGTCATTTGAGCTTTACTCTGGCACTGTTGTACCAAGTCTGAGAAAATCAGCCTTTCAGCTCACAGCCTTTCCAAAATAGCTGCTGGAAAATATAAAATAGAGCAAAACGGGTGAAATCCGCAGTCCTTTGTTCCTCCTTACAAGCCTCTTCAGAATAGCAAAGAGGCTCCGGAGCCAGAGTCTGAGAGAATCCTGTCCTTGCAAGCACTCAGGATGCTCTGGCACTGCAAAGCAGCTCAGCCCCGGCTGCCTGACCCCAGGTGAGAGTGAGCTGTGATCTCCTGATCTGCAGGGCTGGCACCGGCTTCAAAGCAGCCGCCTGCGTGATGGTTATCACCTTTTCAAAGGGGAAAAGAGATGCTGAAGGAGTTCTACTAGACCTTGAGAAAAGGAGTCCCAGGGCCATAAACTCTGAGAGAGAGACAAGGAAAATCCAATACCTCGGATGAAAAGTATTTGTATAGGAGAGATCTTTATTCTGAGTGTGCTTCCAAAATCCAGGACAAAACATTATGCTCGAGATTTTCCTCCAGAGACTGGAATGGGGCTTAGGACTCAAAGGAATCTTGCTGCTCCATATTCATATTGATAGTGAGCTTAAAGGAATAAATGATTGGTCTTAAGTAGCTATAAAATATTGTTAGTCCAAAGAAAACAATTTTTTGCACTCACAAATTCAAGTTTAGTTCTAGATTTAGAGCTGTTTTTTCAATGGCCAGCCGAGGTAGGTGGAATTACAAAACCACAATAATTTCAAGATCTCATAAAACACTTGGTTTTACACAAGGTTGAGAATCAATTCCTTTCCATCAAGTATTTTACTATTTACTTCTCCATGTACCGTTTTTTCCTAACACTGGAGGAGTAGTGGCCAAATTCTGCCCTTTTCACTCTCAGCCCAGTCCTTAATTGGGAAGCTTTGCCTGAGAGAGGACAGCAGGTGCTGGCCTTCAGTTAATAAAAGATTGGCATGGGGAGATCAGGGGCTGCTCCCAAGTACCACCAACCAGTTGCCAACTCAGATGCAATGCAGAGCAATCACATCTGGAAGGCAGCACAGCTAACACCTGCACCTGAGCTGGGAGACCCGGAGAACTGGTGGATTCTCAGCAGTTTATATAAAACTCAGGGAAGTCAAGGTGAATTTTTTTTAATGCAATTTAAATATTATTCCCCAATCACCAGAGCTGGAGCAGCCTTCTAAACAGCTGAAGAGAAGGGCCATGGAATAAATGGCATGAACCCAGACAATCTCTGCACCCTGGAAAGGTTCTTCAGTGTTGGACTAAAATCTATCAGCAAGACTCGTTTCCTTTTGCCTGTGTTTTTCTCCAATAATTGGGAGATTTTAGCCATCAGAGTACATCAAACCTATACCTTCCACAAGCACTGAAGTCACTCAGACAAATATATCAAACATCAATATGAAACTAGAATGGAAAAAAAAATCTGCTACAGCATCAGCTAAACATAAGACACTAAGTAATAGCATTTTAAAAAAATCTATTTCACACAGATGAAAATCATTACAGTTCTCTAGAGACCCTCTCTCTTTCTGCAGCTCCCCATGTCATTTCCTAGCTGGTAAAAATGTGCCACAGGATATCAAAAGATGGTTACGTTCTTCTAATTTTAATATTCCTCTAATCCAATAATGGCTTGTTTACTGCTTTCTAATTTAAAGGTAATTCATTAGATGTATCCTGTCACGTCTTATTGGCAATGAAGGCGTAAGGATCTTACACAGAGCTCTGAGGCATGTCAGTCATATTGCAAATATTCTGTGTGGGTCCCTCAATGCAAAGGGCTATCGATGCAATGGCACTGATAAGGGACTCTGTGTGTGTGTACCTACATACAAAACACAACCAAAAATATTGAAGCACTTCAGGGGTGAAGTCTGGACCCAAGAATTTATGTTTTAGCGTTGAGAATTCTAGCAAACAGAAATAGAAGTGATTTGAGTGCAAATATTTGTGATAGTCACAAAAGGGTTCTTGCACAGCCTGTGGGGAAGCCCCTGCCTGACCTGCAGGGAAATTGGATGAGGCTGCAGCAAATGATGAAGGTTAAGGAAACATCAGACAGAAGAGGCAGCCTGATCTCCAAAATGAACATTTCAGGAGCCAGACCATGCCAGGCAACATCTGTTGAGATTCTCCAAAAGCTACCCCGAGTTTTTGAGCAACCCTAAGGCAAAGGGACAGGAACTGAGGCCGAGGGCTTCAGACCTGCTGGACCTTGGAAGCACCAAGGTGAGGGTGAGAGCACGGCAGGAGCCATTGGTACAGCAGGGCAAAGCTCTTCCCTGCCTCACCAGCCACGGCAGCATCCCCTGGCTGCACAGTGTCCCCTCTCACCCCACGGAGTCTGTGCCCACCTCCCGGGAGCAGCTCCTCTCCGAGCAATCAGGCAAAGGGAAGCAATCCACTCCAGGTGAAAGCACTGCATGCTCCAACACACTGCCCAGGCAGCTCTCCTGCCACAAGGGCTGGGAACTCTTTGGCTGTTTACACTCTGCCAGCAACCAGCTCAGCCACATCAACTCCCCCTGTGCCAGGGCACTGATATGCCCATTTTCAATAATCTCTTCCCAAGAAGTGAAACCTTTAACCAACCAGACTAACCACACACGTGAGGCTGCTTGATGAATTGTGGAGTACCTCAGGGGAGGACACAAGGCTGAGAAACACAGTGACACCGTGCCAGGAAACCTCGCCGTTTGCACAGACTGGTGTTATTCCCCAGGAGCACCAGTTTGGGAGCCAGTTTGGGTCAGTACGTGTCCAAACCCATCCCCTCATTGGCTGTCGGTGATGTCATGCCCGTGCATTAATCCCCGGTGACTGCAGGTTTAACATCACACGTATCACCCCATCTCTGCTAACGACAATGACCACGCGCCTTGGAGCAAATTACTCGAGCAGAGAACAAAGCAACTTGTTGAAACAGACAAACTCGCATCTCTTAAGTGATTATTTCCAGCTTTTCTTTTGTCAGAGTGAAGTTGCTGGGGTCAGGAGATGACACGTGCCCCGCCGAAAGGAGTGAGTATTGTTAGAGCTCTGTTTTAAAGAAAGTATATCCTCCCACTCAAAAAGGTGGAAGTGCCAATAGTGGGAAACCAACTGCTCTGGGAAATGAAGGTATCTCAGGAGCTATAAAATCGGTAGCTGAAATTATAAACACTTTTTAAAATAAAAAGAAGAGTAAAAAAAAAAAAAAGAGAGAGTGACATTTAAAGAGCAAGCTTGACCCTTTGCTAGCGGCGCCCTCATCCCTGGAGTAACGGGGGCAGTAAATGAATTTGGCGCACACCCCCCCAGTGCAGAGACAGACTGAACTCCAGGACCGATCCTTGGAGTGTTCCGGACTGCGCTCTCGCAGCCGCTCTCCCGGAGCCTGCCCAGCCCCAGGGCTCGCTGCCGGCGTTCTGGGGACCTCCAGCACCGCGGGCACTGCCGGCTCGGGGGTACCCGGCGTGGAGATCCCTCTGCCCCCGGCCGGGCAGCCCCCGGGGCCTCTTGGGGAACAGATGAACCCCTGTTAGCCCCACACTGCGCTCCGAAACACGAGTTACCTGGCAGCTGGAGCGATGCTTCTCTCCCAGCTGCCTCCCCCCGGCGCGCATCGCGCACCCCCCGCCCGGGACGCGCAGCGCCCAGCCCCGGCCCCGACAGCAGCGGGAACCCCGGCTCCTCCACCTCCCGGAGGGCAGCCTCAGCCTCAGGAAAACACCGAGCACCAGCCCGGGCAGCCGGAGGGAGCCCCGGCCGCAGCCCAGCCCGGCCCCGCACCCCGCGGTGCCCCAGCCCCTCTCACCTGGCCGCCGCCTCGGCTGCGGAGGCAGGAGCAGCGTGCGGAGAAGGGGAAATCACCCACGGAGGAGCGGGCACAGCACCCGGCGCTCAGGCTGCCAGGAGGATGCTCCGCACAGACTCCCGCACGTAGCGGCGCGGCGCCCAAAGTGGCTTTGGAACTCCCCTCCCACTCCTCCTCCTCCTCAGAGCCTGGGGAGGAAGCACCGTGTTAGGGCTTCGGCGTCTCTCCCACCTCGGCGGAGCATCATCCCTTGGCTCCCCGCGGTCCCTGACCCCTCTGGGAGCGGAGAGCCGGAGCTGCTCGGGCGAGCTGCTCTCTCCTCCCTCCCTCCGCCCCGGGCAGCCGGGGTGCTGCCGCCGGGGAGGATCGCGCTGCCTTCCGGAGACAGAGCCCTCGCTCAGCCCTGGCTTTTAATCGCCTGACGGAGTCCTGACCTTATTTCAGCATCCGAGTTGTCGCTGCTCAGCCAAGGGAAGAGGCGTGAGGTGTTTCCGTGCTCGCAGCCGGGCCGGAGTTCGCAGCATCTTTCAGAAACAGCTGCAACTTGAGAAGGGAGCGGGGGCTGAGGCCGTAACCTCCCCGCTCCTCTTACCGCATGTCCACAGTCCTGCGGATTATCAATAAATCATCATCTTCACAAATTTGGTTTAAATGTTCAAAATGAAAGCTGGTGTTTCCCTGGCTACAAAGTCGGGGTCCCTTTGCCTTTCCAGCAGCCACCGGGAAGGAGTCTCCTTCTTGCTCTGCCACTGGTTCTGCACAACCTTTATCCCACCACTTCACACCCTCAGATTCTCCCGTGGCTCTGCTGCTCACCTAAACAGTGACGTCCAAATAAATGCTTCGGGGGCTGTCAGCGTTTAAATACGTGTGGAATCGAGTCTCAATTCTGTGAGAGAGGGCAGTGTCTCACCGTAGGTAACCACAGGGCTCAGTGCAACAGTGAGTTGATCTCGGCTATATTACCTAAATCCTGTTGTGATACAACTCGTCATCCTCCTGGACAAACATTCCTTTAACTGGTAGAATCACTGAAAAAATGCCTTGTGTAACAGAGCAAGCTACTTTTATCACAGGAAAACCCTCTCTGGCTACTGCTGAGGAATGGCAAACTGCCTTTCCAGTTGTCTTTGTGCAAGTTCTCTAGTTCACATGTGAAAAGCAGCAAAAATCCCAGCAGCTTCCACACCACCGTTCACAGAAAATTAATAATCCAGAAGCAGACTCTCACATCCTGGAAATTTCACTTAGCCTGAAAGAAAGGGTCCAAGTCCCCAGCCTTAGCTCTCCCTCATCTCATGTTAGCACAATTCAGCTATGCTCTTTTAATCAGCAGGACTTGCAATATAGCCAAAATAGGAGGGAGCAAGCCCACAGCAGGAGACCACATCTCTCCATCTCATTCCTTACCTGATGAGTTTCTTTACCTGTCACCTTCTTGCCTACTGTTCCTGACACTTAACACCCCTCCAGACCTCTAGTGAGCCTCGAAAAGGGGAGAGAGAAAAGGCAGAAGCAGGAAGGAGCTCCAAGGTTGCATAAAGAAATGTGAGATGCAGATGTGGGTAAAAGGGAGGGAACTGGATGTACTGATGGGAAACGGGAAGATTTAGAGGACAGGAGACACAAATTAACAGGAAGAAAGGTCTCATCTTGCTGTCTGGGGTACAGCTTGTTGAAAGTAGGCTGGTCAGGACATCAGGCAGGGATTATGTAGGCTCAACAACTCCCTGGTATGTGGATGGAGCAGTTTACCAGCTGTGGGTGCTTTAACTGGGCTGCTGAGCCACAGGAGACAGCAGTTCCCTTGCCTGGTGCTGTCCTGTGCTCATAATTCCTTCCCATCCCTTAGCCTCAGTTTTCCCATCCAGACAGCAGAGACAGCCCCATTTCTAGCACTGGGTTGCTGTCAAAACGAATTAAGAGGTCCAAAGAGTACTTTGAAATGCAGATATTATGCTCACTAGTTTTAATGTCTCCAAAGCGGCCCCCAGATATCTCTAAATCCTCAACATATCCCTGATCAATTCCTGTTTTGCATAGGAGGAAGCCAGGCAGAGGGACAGAGGCTTTAGTCCATCCCTTTTATGTTGTGTTCTGAGGCTCCCCCTGACCTTGCCTCAGCTCAGGTTGCAGTTTTTGTCTGATCCCAACCAGAGCCATGTTTTGCTGGTGACACAGAACAAGCTCCATACATGCAGAGCCTCCACACCTGATTATTAATTACTACCCAATTAGTAATAAATTACTCCCCCCCCCCCCCCCCCCGACAGCTATTTCCTCTGGCATGTCAATGCCCAGGCTGGGGCTCCCATCCCCTCCCTCAGCCTGGAGTTCCACCCATAATTCTGCATCCCCTGTGCCCTGCAGGGCTCTCACACAAAGCTGGGTGCTGTGGGGCTGGACTGAATCTCCCCCTGTATTTTCCTTGCCTTTGCAGGTGCACAGGGAAGGAGCAGGACACAGGAGCTTCTGGTGCCCAGGCCTGTGATCAAATTATCTCTCCCTCTGTCACACATCCTAATCATCACAGCTGGCGGCCATGCCAACAATATTAACGCTGCTGAGTAGCTTTCAGTTTTGCAATTAGCAAGGTTTTCTGCTTCCCTCAAATAAAAAAAAATAGGCTGGTGCTTCTTAGCACTGCATAAATGATACAGAGACATTCAGGGCCCACGTTCCTGCCTTGTTGAGATGAACTGACATTAGAAGTGCTGGAGATATTTTAAGTCTTCTGAAGATTAAAATGGTTACAAAGCTTATTATTTCTAAACATGTTTATCCTGCCTCTCTTTTTTGTTTGCAAAATTAGGCAAAGCACAGTTTAAACAAACAACTATTGTACTATTAAACATTGATTAAAGAAAAGGGTTCCATTTAAATTATTAAGTGGTAAGATAAAAAGCATCCCTTCTCTTTTGTACGCTACTTTATTCAGAAGTCAAACTTCTGTAGTCTCACTGAATGCTAATGAGCAGCATAATAATGCACAAGGGCAAGAGGGGGCTGAGTAATTAAAAACAGAGGCCAGAAATCAAAGGGCTTGAAATACACTTAAGAAAATAATTCAATTATACATTAGAAACCTGGGATAATCGAGACACATCCCACAGTTTCATTCATCATTATGCCCCAATTTTAGATCTCTACTGCTCTGCTGTACACAGGAAGCAGCAATTGGGACTTTCATGTGTGATGCCTCATCTGGAGAGACAAAGGCAGCGTGCACTCAGGTCCCTTCCTCATCTCTGCTCCTTGAAAAAGGCTTCACTTGAGTGAGTAGATTCTCACATGTCTGATTTAGGGAAATATTTTTGGTCACAAGATAATTCTGGTTGGTTCTAAATTCCTTTTCTCTGTAGCTCTGCAATTAATTAACAGAAATCTCTGCACCCACAATTTTATCTGCCCTACAAATCCATCTCTCACCACCCTCCTTGGCTCCTTCACCTCTTCCCGTGGCTTCAGGCTTGCCTGGTCATCCACAAAAACCTCTGCCAAGCAAAGCAGGGGGTAGGTTTGTCCAGCAAACCATTTATTTAGCTGGGGTGGCAGCAGGAGACTCTGAGATTTTCACACAACACAAGCTGGGTCAAAAAGTCCTGATGTAGCTTTGCAATGTCACTTTTATGGGCCAAGGAGTCCCAGCACAGCTCCTGCTCTCCAGGACAAAGCAGACTGTAACATTCATAAGGAATTCCAGTGCCATGTAATAAAACAAGGAAAAATGAGACAGTTTAGTCTTGTTCAGTGACTTTGGGGGATTTAAGTGATTTTGCCTTGTGCAGTGTGAATGCAATAAGCAATTATCAAACTTAGACTCATTGCACTGACTCCAGCTTAAAGGAGGGAGCTGTAAGTGATGCATTGTCAGGCACCATGGAAAAAAAAACAGAAAAAGTGAAAACTAGAGTTTCCATCTGACAAAGAAGAGCACTGTGTTCACAAGCTTTGCAGATGTACAAATTGTTACCTCCTTTTGGTACATAATTAAGGCAATGACAGGAAAAAAACCTTGGAAACAACCCAGAAAAGAAAAAAAAACCAGGAATTTTAGCAAAACCAACAGTGAATTGCATATCAGCTTCCTGAGAAATCAGAGTCTGTCTCATTAGAATTTTGAAAGGTTTAAGCATAGAGACAATGAGCTGTCTCTAATGAGCAATGGAGTCAAACCAGACACTGCTGTGCTCCACAAGGCCAGAGGAGCCCAGAGTCCAGCACAGGTCACAGCTTTGAACAGTGAGAAAGGGAAACAAGAACCTCAGGTCGAGTTTTCCAAAACTAGGGGTCTCAAAATGAAAGTTCTGACTCAGCAAATGATGACTGTTTAGTGCAGTTCCAGCTATTACTGAGCTTTGTTGCCTCTTCCATTCAGGAAAAAAACAAAAGGTTGCATGAGAAGGGCCAATTTCAGCCAGTGTATGACAGCAGCTGATGTGGCTGTCTCAAGATTCCCCCAGCCTCATCAGCCACATCTTCCTCAACCAGAAATAAAGCTATTTTTGAGATTATTCAGCTTCTCCACCAAAAAAGATGCACGCTCACTTGTTAAATAGGAGATCATTAAGACAAACAAAGCAGCTCATAATGTCAGTGGAGCAGTGTTTGCCAAAGGTGGAGAGGGAAATGTTAAGACAGACATTAAATTTCAACCTACGGGGAGATAGAGAGCAAAATATGCATTTCCCCCCTTTTTCTAATGAGGAATTAATTTTTAGAAGAGAAGACACAGTCAGACAGGTTGCTAGATTTTGCAGAGGGAGTGACTGGAAGTGGGGGGCTGCAGCCAAGGGCAGAGCCTGAGCCACAGAGGAGCCCCAGTGCTCAATATTCATTTCTCAAGTTTGTGGTTGAAATACTCTAACAGATATCTTAGTGACATCCTTTTCCCAGAAACAGTCTGGGGCAGTAATTCTGACAGGACAAGTCAGCTGTAATGAATCTCTTTCCCCAGCACAGATGGGGCCTCGCTTTACTCACATGCATTGCTCCTTCCACTCCCTAAGACTACATGGAGACAAGAGAAAGCAGCTCTGGCCTCTTATCTTACCTGCCTGAAACGATATAGTGGCAATCAATAAATGAACTACATTTTCTTTAAATATGCAATTACATGGAATAGATTATAGAAATGACAACACCCAGAACAACTCCACAAACACAGAGCTGGGCTCTGATTTCTATCAATACCAGATGAAAGTCGTGTAGTTGCTCATTTACAGCTCAAAGCTACATTATTTTCCCTAACTCAGGCTCCATTGGTAGTCAGCTGAACACTCTAAAGCAGAAATACCAACTCATCTTGATATTCCTTCCACAGTAAATAATGATTTACAAAGGAGGGGGGGAAATCTCCCTTCCCCTCCCTCTTTCAATTCATTAAGCTCAACTGTGATAACCAGTGAGGCATACAGGAAAGGGTTAGGTATCTCTGCCTCTGAATATTTAATTCAGGACTAAATGTAATGCACAGCATCCTTGCACCCTTGGGAGTTCAGCAGCCAATATGCCAATGAATATATCCTGACAATAGTGATTTTTTCTGCACTTTGGAGGCATGAGTGACATTTGCTCACCACATATGTTACATCGGATGCTGAGGTCTACACTTGTGAGAAATTAATCAGAATCCATCTGTTTCCTTCTCATCCTGGACAATTTCATTACAACTTAACCAAAGATTATAGGATTCCCATGTCTGTGTCCCCAGCACCCAGCCCAGTCTTGGTGTTTCTATACTGAATGATTAAAGCTGCTTAGTTTAAGTAAGGTCAGAATCAATCTTCCTTCCTGTAGGGAAAGGCATAATGCTCATGGGCAGGGCCCAAAATCTGCTCTAAATTACATCTAGGTAAATCCAGAATATCCCTACTGAGCTAAAGGGTGTTCAGATTTATCATGGAGCAGGTTGTGGACCTTGATCTACCAGTACAAATTTCTGGTAGCTGATTTTGGTGGATATCAGGCTCAAAAGGGCACAAAGTCACTACAGGTCCTCTGTTACATTTTCATTTACCTGTCCAGGTGGTGAAGAGGAAGGGCTCAGCCCTTCTGTGAGGCTTAGAGATACCATGACACCGTTGGGAAAAGAAAGTGCTTAAAGGGTTTAAAATACTGCCTGTACTTAGGTGGCTTAGAAAATTATTTTGTATTTACTGGTACCTCTTTAATTCATTGAAGTAGCAAGGGAGAGCTCAACAAAAAGATTGCTTGGGCTCTGATTTATAATGCTGACATTTGCACAATCATGGATGAAGAGCTTTAAAGTGGAGGATTCTAGGAGTCCTTTGGACAAGGCACAAATGGCTTAACAAGCCCAGGAGCAGAAATATCCATGAGATTCTGGTACCAAATTACTCCATGACAGTTCCAAACATGAGGCTTCCCGAATGACAGAGAAGCCAAAGCTGTGAACCAAAAAAGAGAGGTTTCCATGACAGAAACTGGGCAGAAAGACACAGAGTGGGAGGCCTGGGAAAGCCCCGAAAAGAGGAAAAGGAGCTCCAGTGCTAGGGAGCTGAGAGGCAGCTGTAGCACCAGGGCTCTGCAGGGCAGGGAGGCCAGACTTGATACAGAGGGGCCAGGCTGAAGGATGCTGGCTGCACAGTCATGGCAGGTCCCAAAACCTTTTTACCACTCACCTGTGACTGTGGCAGAGAGAGCTCAAGCAAAGGAACTCACCCAGCAGTGGGAGGTGGAAGCTGAAGGCAGGTGAGATGTGCAAAGCAAAACACCATCAGCAGCCTGAGAGGGAAGCAGGAAAAGCTCCCTGAGCTGCTGCCTCCCCCAGTGCTCCCAGCCATTATTCCAGCTGACTTGCAGATACCTGAGAGTTATTTTTGAAATGAAGGTGTGCTCAGATCAGACTGCCACAGCCTGTCTGTTCAATCAGGAGTTACTTGAGCAGGTGGTTTTTTTGCTGTAACACAATCACAGGATAGCAGGGCTGGAAACAGGACCTCCATTCCAGCTCCAGGGCTGGATACTTCCTTGCCAATGAGATATTGACACATTGGGAGATAGCTGTAAAAGCAAAGGAAGATCTTGCATAAATTAACTTGTGCTATTTATAGACATGGAGAGCAGCCTATCCATGGGACCATCTGCTAATCTATGTCCCATGGCAATTAAAGTCAACATTTCACTATATCTTCTCCATCAAGGGCTGAGATTATGCACTGAACTCCTTTTTTTAGTATAACACTAACCTTGCATCTGTGCTGTTTAGTGTCTCTTTCCCACTTTCCATGGCACTTTCCATGTCCATTCTCTGAGTGCCTGCTGCAAGAAAGAAAAAAACTCAGAAGAATGATTTTTATTCATTTATAATGAAGGGCAGAATGGGTTCTTCATGTTTCTCAAGAACTTCTCTGTTCTGATAACAAGAAAACAGACATTATGTACTAAATTAGTGAATTTATATATCTGATACAAAGTGATCTTCACACAATCAAATTTTATCAATGCTTCTTGTTACAAACAAACCACATAGATTTTCCAGAAGTAACTTATGATTTTGGACATTATGTTTTTTATCCTACCCAAGATGACTCCAAAAATTATCAAAAACCTGAGAGCAGACCTTTTTTCTTCAGACCATCTCATTTTCTTCAAGGAAAGCTGTAAGCCTGAAAATTATGGCATCCAAACATTCTGCTTTAGAAAAAAATGTAAAGACAAAATCCAACTGCAGTTACTGTTACTTGTCCAGATTATAGATACAGAGAATTTTCTGAAGTAACTTGAAACCTTGAGTCCTACTGCCTTATTCTCTCTCTTTTTACACACAACACATTTTTATTACTCCATGTAATTTTAATAATTTATACTGGCACCATCACTTTAGCAATTGCCTTCACTACATTTAGCAATAGGAGTTTCTATAACAGCAAGGAAGAAAATACATAAGATTTGATTAGCAGGAGGGTTTGCAGAAAGGCAACCTTGCAGCAGAACTAAAGGGCTCCTGCTCAGGCCAAAGATATTATTTTACAGAAATAATCACAGAAATACTTGTTTCATGGACACTAATACATTTGGTTAATTAAAAAAAATAATAAAGGCTTTCTTAGCTAGTGAATTGATCAATTACACAAATAAAAAGTCAAGTAATGCTCCAGATCTGTCGCAGCAGATATTACAGAAAGCTTCTGTCTTCCAGCTGTGTGGGGATGTGTGTGAGGAAGGGAAAGAAATGGAAACATTAAGCAGAGACACAACCAATCCTTATCTCATGTTGGGCTGAAACCTCACTGCAGTCACAGACAATCAGCATTATGTGAGCACAGAGCTTTCCCCAGTTTGTGCTGGCTGAGCCCTTCTGTGGGGAATGATCACCTCCCAAATATCCCTACCCTCCTCTCTCTCTCTGGTTTCCACTTTCCATCACAGGATACAAAACCTGAGCTTTACATCCACAGCTGTCCTCCCAAGGGTTCAAACTCTCTGCCCAAAGCCTAAAGGTTATTATGCAAAGTCCTAGAGGAGAAAACTGGTGTAATGCCTTTCCTAAAGGAGAAAACTGCTGTAATGCCTTCCCCCAGCACCTAAAAAGACATAACAGACCATTACTGGCTATGGGGATAACACACACAGAGTATACCAGGGCAGAGATGTAAGTATTTGTGGAGAGGCTTTAAAGCCATTGTTGTCCATTTTTGCACATTAAAACCCACAAAGACTTTTATTTAGAGCACTAAATCCTTTCATTTCTCTCTGGCTAGATTTTTTTTTTTCTGTTAAAATATTCATCATGCACTCCAAGAATCTCAATGCCAAGTATTTGTTTTATTTTTTATAAGCTTTTAAAATAGTTTCTTTAAAATATCTTCAGGTGTACATATTGCTCTTAAAAAAACCCACTGAAAATAATGGTTAATTGTAAAACAGAAAAGAGAGAAATGAGGCATCAGGCACTGCTGAGACCTCAGTACAACAAAGGGTGGATTCCACAAAGTTCAGTGCAAAGGGCAAAAAAAAGGGCATTTTTTCAAAGTTGGAAGTTTTCAAAGTTAATTTTTTTCAGGTTTCACATAAGTAGCTGTAACTTTCTATTGCCAGTGGGGGTGGGGGATGGAGGGAGGCTTCTTAAAAGGGGATATTTGTGTCAAAGACTTACATTTACATTTCCCTTCAGATGAACAATATATTTTTGGGTGGCTGGCACTGAGAAAAATCAGTATTTCCTGCCTGAAAATTCCCTTGTAATCTTCATACCCTGGAGGCTGAGCCCAGCTCATCCTGTAGTTTTTGGGGTGGTGGCAGATCAGGCACCTTGTGCCTGGGAAGACCCTTTGGGTGGAGCCTGACAGAGCTCAGCTCAGAGCTGTGCTGCTCCTCACCCTGCAGCCTCCTCAGCCAGGGCTGCTGCAAGTGATCAAATGCAGTCTGGCAGCTGTGAAGCTCGGTTACAAATGCCTGGGAAGAATTACCTTCAGCTTCCAGAACATTGCTTTTAATCTGAGGAGATGCAGACGCCTTCCCTCCCCTCCCCGTGAGCCTCTGCTCTATGCATGGAGTGAACCTCATTCTCAACACCACCATTTGAACCATTATGTTCCCTTCTCTATTCCCATCTGGGATTTAACTTCTTCCAAACATAAAAAAAAATAATTAACCTTCCTTCTTTCTGTTTCTTCCCACAGAGGAAGGAGTCAGAGTGAGGCACAAACCTGAGAAATCATCCCACACTTTTACCAACTGCTTTGGCACCTCCTCCAGGAGCTCTCTGGCCACTGGTGCTCCTTGGAGGACACAACAGCATCTCCATGTGATTTCATAGAGAATTTGTGCCATTGCTTCTCTGTCCAAAGGGCTCCCATTCTGCATCTCTATAAACATAGAAAGCAGAAGTTAATATTTACCAGCGATGGTCTCCCAGGAACAAGGGATGTGCTTGTACATTGCTATTCCACCTGCTTTGTTTTCTCTCCCAGACACTGAGATTAATGAAAAAATGGCAAGGCTGCATTTGTAGACACTGACTACACTGTTACTGAGCACAGAACTTAACACTGAACGTCTGGGTCATTTAAAAAGTGGCCTGAATTGGTGAGAAAGAGCATTTGGTTTATTTATGGACAGCAGAGGGATTCACTATATCATAGGCTTCCCAAGCAAAATGCTCCAGTTAAGGCAAAGTAAAGACATCTCACAACTGGGGAGGGAGCTTGTTCTTTTCAGCAGATTGCTGGTTCTATGGCATATTAGGTATCATTAATGGATTAAATAACTTTTATGAAACATGACCTGCTATTTCCACAAACAAGTCTCTTAACTTTACCACAAATATTTCCTCCAAACTCTTTGATTTTCATTTAGTGCCTATCTAAAAGGCAAAAGACCCAGGCACTCCACTCAGTTGCACTGACATTATCTTTTAATTAGCAGAGGTCACTTAATGCTTTTAGTGCAATCAACAGTTGCTTTCTTTCCATGATCAACTACAAGAGCACCACAGTTAATGCAGACTGATTAAAACTTGAAAATCCTTTAGTGCAGAAGTATCTCAGGACAAATATAATCAAGCTACTGCCTGTAGATCATTTTCCTTGACAGCTTTGATTGCAGCACCACCAGGAAGAACAATCCAGGAGCTGTGGGTAAAAGGCCTCTTGTCCCATGGGTCTCACTGATAAAGCCATGGGTGAGATTAATCCCCAGGGTTATCTCCACCTGCATATGTTGGACATCCATTGAGTGCTCCCAAAACCTTGTCTCAGTAGGAGGAAAACTAAAATTAGTGCTCACATGTGGTTGATAAATGATTAGTAAAGCTCACACTGGAGAGATTTACACAACTTGCTGCTTGGCACTGCAGCTGAAAGCACACATGGGAAACAAGGACCAACCTTATTAGGTCTTGCAAATATAAGTCAGACTCCCTCAAATGAAGATGAAGCTGGAAGCCTTGTCTGATTTCAGTGGAGAAAGACCTATTGGGAATTTGATAGTGAGGAACTGGTCTGAATGAACAAGGTTTTTGGGAGTAGGGACCATGTTCAGTTCAAGAGAGTGGCAAGTCTTCTATTTCAGAGTTACCTCTTAAGGGACAGGTTTTAAAAGGTAAAGGCAGACAGATTGAGCTATTGTCTCCAATATCTAATAATTTTGTTAATCCTTATTATTTTGACCCATGCACAAAGAAAATTATTCCAGGAAACCAATAGTAACCATTCCTTTTTAATCCCAGCATTAGATCTGCTACGGAGGTCACAAAGTCAGTAAAATGAGAAGAGCTTTTTCTATGTCAGTTATAAATTAACCAAGGTTTTAATCTTGGTAGCTTTTCATTGCTAGACAAGGAGCATATGTCAGAAGACATATCACAAACAACAAAACCAGGAAGGATGAGCCAGACCAAAAAAAAAAAACAGAGCAAGCATGTCCATTTAAAAAACAATTACATAGAGCTCCCTTGGAATGGCCATACACATCCCCAGACCAGCCACTTTCATCTCCTCTGCTGCATTTAGGTTATGAAAGGATTTAGTTTCCCAAGAAAAGAATTTGAGACACAAGGAAGGCAGGGCAATTTTAAATTAAACAGCATGACTATGGTAACATCTGCAATAGATTGGATGCCCTAAACACAGTGCAGGAGAGATCTGTCGTCTTATCTACGGTTTGGTAAATAATTTCTCCTGCTTCAAGGGTCATTACATCTTCAGCTCTTTCTGTCATCTGTGATTCCACTGAGGGGCTGGAGAATAAAGTCTCTACAGGTGCTTGTGGTGCAAGTGAGCAGCTATAAATAACATCCTGGAGTTCTCTGTGCAGGGTACAAAAACCTCATTCCCAGCCTGACGTGCCTTCATTAGGCACCGGCTCCCAGCCCCACAGATCTCAGCATCCCCCAGCACTGGGTTTGGCAGGTGGTCACTAAGCAGCAATATGAACCATCAGGGAAAAGGTTCTTCTCTCCCCCACATCCCCATAGGGCTCTCCAGAGAGAAATGAGGGTTTGGGGTGGGAGGAAATCCTGCCGAGTGGCGTGTTCCCAAAAGGGTGATTCAGCACAACAACCTCCCTCTCCAGTGCTAGAGCCTGAGCTCCTCGGGTGGGGGATGGCAGAGTGTGGGCTGGGAGCAGATCCCCACCGTGGGGCTGCTCTCCCACATCTCTCCCCAGCCACCCCCAGGCTCTGGCTGCAGCCAAGTGGAGCTTGAGGCTCCCTGGGAGCCACCTGGCTGTGACTGCCCCAGAGCCACACACCAGGGCTCCAGTGCAGGCTGAGGGGAGCTAAAACACACCCCTGACTCTGCCTGGAGTGCAGGGCTCCAATGCAGGCTGAGAGGAGCTAAAACACACCCCTGACTCTGCCTGGAGTGCAGGGCTCCAATGCAGGCTGAGAGGAGCTAAAACACACCCCTGACTCTGCCTGGAGACTGCTTCCATCACCGGGAAAGAGATTTAAGGCTGGGGCTGCTCTGCATCTCCCTGCTGATCCCTGGAGAGACACAAGCTTGGTGCTGTACCAGCACAAAGAGGAGTCATGAAGAAAATAAAGGCTGTGGAGGGGTTCTCATTGTAGGGGTACTGGTTTTTGGAGAGTGTAAAAATAAGGGAGAGTCGCCCTAATTAAAGAGAAGAGGGGGGAAATCCCAACCAGATTTCATGCATAAGGTATTAAAACTAAAAGAGCTGAGGAGAAGGTGAAGGGGCAGGCAGAGCTAGACACGTAAGCGGTGCACAGAGACCTCATGGGACAAGGTTAGGACAGAAGTGACAGCTGGTCTGAAGAAATAGCATTTTAAGATCCAAAACTCTGTCAGGAAAATCCAACCCGTGCGGCCGATAGAGGAGTTCAATAAAAAATGGGCAGGCAGAGAAAGGACACAAGGTACATAAATACATGCTTATTCAATAAAGCAAGAAATGGAACAGCAAAATTGAGCAAACAAGGCTGCCTGGTGGTGGGAGACAGCCTGATTTATTTGCCTTGCTGAGACACAGCAGTGTGGAAAACGCAGCAGGGAAACTGTGTTGTCTCGGTAGGAATTATTCAGCAAAGGAGGGTTAGGTCATGGCTAGAGCATCACAAAAAGCCTCTGCAAGCCAAGTTTCCACAGGAAGAAAAATCACACAGGCCATGCATAATTGATGCAGATGTACCAGGAGTGCTGAGCACTTTGGGGACGGGGAGGAAAATTATTTAAAAGGAAAAAAAAGTCAACAAATAGTTAATAATAAAGCAGGAGTGACTTCTAATTACCTGTACAGAACTGCCTACAGCCCGTGCCACAGTGACAAGCTGTTTCTTAGCAACTCAGAGGCAGCTTTTGGAAGGGCTCCTTCCAAGGAGGGAAGCTCCCACCTTCTGGGGACCAAAGTTCAGCAGTGAACTCTGGCTGCACCCTTAGGTTTTAGGGGCTGTGGTAGATTGCAGGGATGTATTTTACCTCCTGTAGGAGGACAGCAGGCATCAAAAATAAAAGATCTGGGATTGTGGACAGGAATCAAGCAGCTCTGAAAGGAGGAAACTGAGCTAATGGGTTTGGCATGAGGGACACCCAGGAGTTTCTGGCACAGGAGGGGTGCAGCATCACCTGAGTCAGCAGCACAGAGAAAAGTGCAGATTCTCAGGGCCAGATGGTTTCACTCAAAAGCTCTGCAAGGAGAGAGCAACAGAGCTGCTAGAGATCCTTTCCCATTAACCCACTTCTCTGAGAAATGCTCCAGACAAATCCATTTCCCAGCCACGATTTTTTTTCCTTGCCAAAAAAGCTGATTATTTTGGGAAGTCAGCAAAAGTTGCACACACCTTGCTGAACAACACATTGCTACAGAGCAAAACTGCATCTTTCTACAAGCAAATCTGAAAATAATGTAAGAAACTAAAAAAAAAAATAATCACATGGTCTTTAAAATCATCTCAGGCACAGGCACTGGCAAGGGTCTGTTATTGAGACAAAATATCCAGGAGAGAGGGAATATTGCCATGGCTCAAGAACTGGAGGAGACAGGCATAGGTGGCTAATTTTTAAGTGGATCAAAGACCTGCATCACCATTGATGTTTAATAAATTAATGAAATGGAAAAGTACACAAAGAATAAATGTCAAATAGCAGAGAGAAGCTAGGAAAATTGCAGGGGTCCAGGAAAGCTGCATGAGCAGACATACAGAAAAACCAACACACCCAGAGCAGCCCTACTCCTCCACAGACACAAGAATTTGGATTCTCTGCCTACAGTGATAATTAATAGTGGAAAAGAACAAAATTAAGTGGAGCTGCTTACAACAGACCTGCCTAAACCTTTCTCTGTGGAGTGGTGGGTGGGAGAGTGGTGAGCAGAAGTGTCCCCATCCCCAGTGCCACCAGACCCTTCCTCTCATGTGATCTCAGTGCCACTGAAATCCCTGGAGGGATGAGTTGTGGGTTTCTGTGTGGGCAGTGTCAGCCACCTCTCCTCACCTCAGACTGGAGGCAAAAGTCCAAAGGATAACCAAAAAATAACATCCAAAATAAGCACTTGGGGTCTGGTTAACTCCAAGAGTAACAGAATATACTGGAGGTTAATTGACACTTGCCCTCAAAGGAGAGAAACCTGGGGATTCTTCTCAGTAAACAGAAAAAGGAAAATTAAAAAAAAATAAAATAAAAAATTTGGGAGTCAGGAATTTAAGTGATGGAAAGATACAAAAAGAATGCATAGAATGTGCTGTACTTACTTCACAACATGTCAGTGTCCAGCAAGACCTTGCCCATGGTGGGATTTGCACATGATCTGCAGTTCCTTTTGTCCTCCTTCACCTAAATGTTCCAAGCACAAAATTTGATAAGGAGGTGACTGGAGAAGCCCTTCTCACCCAGCAGTGCTCTGATGTGCATTGCAGTGCAAATATTCTCCTGAAAGACACTTTAATAAAGCTCTCTATTAAAAATAATCTGCCAGCAGAAGAGTATTGACTGTGTAAATATGATACTGGAGAAAGTAAATATGGGAACAAGCAAACACTCTTTTGTCAGGAGGGGGCAAACCCCCAAAGGCACAGAAATAAGCAAAATTGTTTATTATTTGTGAAACATGAGGTAAAAGTGTTTAGCCAAGCACTGAGTCAGTGGGATCTGGGATGTCCTCAGCCAAGTCCCTCCTGCTGAACACAAGCTCCTGCCTTGCAGGGGTTGTGCTTCCTCCTGCTGTCCCCAAAGTGACAGCAGCATCTTCAGCTGATGGCATTGCACAAAGCTGATATTCAATGCTTTCAAATCTGATCAAACGCTTTCAAACAAAATGGAACTTACATTAAATGGCCAGAAAGCTGCCAGTTCTGGTTTTAAGTCCTGGACTCTCTCCTGAGTTCCTGACTCAAAAAGAAAACATTGTGGCTATTAAGAAAGTAAAGCTTGATTTATCACACAGCATTTGAAAGGGTTTTTTCTTTGAAGCATGCACTAACAGGTCAAATATTCCCAACTTTTTCTTTGGCTGGAATGGTAAAAACATGGAATAGATAATGTCCAGGGCATTCCTGCAACCAAGGCCGTAAGAAGGAGGTTTGGAACATCTTTGTTCCTCTCAATTTACTTAACCTTTATTGCTTTTTTCTTAAGGGAGTGTTCTAATACTCTGGACTGAGCTATCTACCCACTTTTCTTTTGTTAGGGAAAGGCAGTGCCAGGAACATGACACCTTCCAGAGCCTCTGTTCCAGATGCAGGCATTACCCAGGAATCTGGGGGATCACACATTTGGCAGGATGCAGGCATTACCTGAGGAATCTGGGGGATCACACATTTGGCAGGATGCAGGCATTGCCCAGGAATCTGGGGATCACACATTTGGCAGGATGCAGGCATTGACTGAGGAATCTGGGAGATCACACATTTGGCAGGATGCAGGCATTACCTGAGGAATCTGGGGATCACACATTTGGCAGGATGCAGGCATTACCTGAGGAATCTGGGGGATCACACATTGGCAGGATGCAGGCATTGCCCGGAATCAGGGGGATCACATTGGCAGGATGCAGGCATTACCTGAGGAATCAGGGGGATCACATTTGGCAGGATGCAGGCATTACCTGAGGAATCTGGGAGATCACACATTTGGCAGGATGCAGGCATTACCCAGGAATCTGGGAGATCACACATTTGGCAGGATGCAGGCATTACCTGAGGAATCTGGGGGATCACACATTTGGCAGGATGCAGGCATTGCCCAGGAATCTGGGAGATCACACATTTGGCAGGATGCAGGCATTACCTGAGGAATCTGGGAGATCACACATTTGGCAGGATGCAGGCATTGCCCAGGAATCTGGGAGATCACACATTTGGCAGGATGCAGGCATTACCGAGGAATCTGGGGGATCACACATTTGGCAGGATGCAGGCATTGCCCAGGAATCAGGGGGATCACACATTTGGCAGGATGCAGGCATTGCCCAGGAATCAGGGGGATCACACATTTGGCAGCATTTCAAACGCCGTGCCCAGGGAGGAAACAGATTGCTCCAAGAATTCCAATCAAAGCCTCACTCACACCTCACAATGCACAGACTCATTTTTCAGCTGCAAACGTTCCTGTTGACAGCTATCCAACTTTGTAATTAGTGACAAGACAGGGAATACTTGGCACTCCAGGTGCACCTCCATCCAAGGGCTCCCCTGGCTCTCACCAGACACTTCTGCAGGGTGGGATGTGCTGCCCAAATGGATTTTCAGAGTCCCAGGAGGGGGACTCCAGGAGCAGAGGGTCCACCACACCAAGAGCTGCAGTGTCCCATTCTCCCACCCTCCCTAAAGTGCCACTGAGCCACTTTCCCTCTCAGGGGAACTCTGAGGTCTCAAAACAGCACAGGGAGCATCACTTCAGGACATCCTCAGGCTCGAGCTCTGGCTGCTCAGCTCCTTTCACTGCCCAGCCCTTCTCCCTGCTCCTCTCTGCTCCTCCCCAAGCAGGGGAGCTGGGATGGGTGCTCTTGTATTTGCAAGAAGGAAGGAATGATGGATCTGACTCTATGTTCTTAGAAGGCTAATTTATTACTTTATGATATTATAATAAAAAATACTACACTGAACTAGACTAAAGAATAGAGAAAGGATACAGACAGAAGGCCAGAAGATAATAATGAAAACTCACTACTCCTTCCAGAGTCTTAACACAGCTTGGCTGTGACTGGCCATTAAGTCAAAACAATTCACAATGAAACAAGCACCAGCTGGATAAACAATCTCCAAACACATTCCAAAGCAGCAAAACACAGGAGAAGCAAATCAGATCATTATTGTTTCCCTTTTTCTCTGAGGCTTCTCAACTTCCCAGGAATAAAACCCTGAGAAAAGGGATTTTTCCAGAAAATATGACAGTGACAGGAGCAGGAGATGAGGGCTGGGGGATCAGCATCCCACCCTGCCCCTTCCCCTTCCCTGTTGGAAAGCTGCTGACAGGGATCCACAAATAACTGATAGCATGAAGGTACCAGGGAGGAGGGTGTTGTGTAAAGCAGAACACAGGCTACTTAAATAATGAATTAAGAGGCATCAAAAATGCCTGTGTAAAAGGACAGAGAGGGAAGGGCTGATATTTTAGACTATGCTAGACCACAATGAATAAATCATAAGAAAGGCTGAATAGTTTACTAAGTATAAAGACATCTAGCAAAAGAAACCACTCTTTTCATCCCCCAGTGGGTCCCAAATGAAGACAGAGCTGAGCAGGCTCAGCTGGTCCATGAGGTTTTCTTTCCATGTACATTTTCATCCGGACTGAGGCAGTTTCATTTTACAGCATCCACGCTGTCTTTAAGCCTTTCACACCAGAGACAGGCTTGCTTATTTTTCTGACGCCGCTGAAGTTCTCCCAGTCATAACAAACTAAGAACACCCAGGCAGTGTGACAGAGATGAAGTGATGGGTAGGAGGCACATTTCATTGTGCTATGGAGGCCTGGGTGCAGTAATTGGTGAGGAAACAATTGGGAGCTGTCAGCTCACAGCACACACCCTGGTGCTGACTGCTGTGCACAGCCCTGGATGGCTAATGAGTGATGGCCACTGTGGTCACCACTGCCCCCTCACTGTGCCAGGCTCCTCCCAGAGCCCTGAGCAGCACAGCCAGCCCTCCCTGTCCCTCACAGCCCACTCTGTCCCCTCCTGCCTGTCCCAAGGGCTGGGGCAGGTTCCTACACCTGACACATGAACATGATGAGGATTTTAATTACCTGCAAGATGCACAACAAATCAAATGCCAAACAGGCAGAGCTGCCCACACTTCACTGCACGTTCAGGGTCTGTCCATGATCCTCACCTGACACAGATCCATGGAGAATGGCTGAGAGATGATGAATTGTGCAGTCATTTACTGACCTTCATGGTCCATGGCAGCCTTCCTCTTCCCACAGGATCTGCCCACCAGACAGGTCTGAACTGGTGTTAGTCAGCATGGAGCTCTTCAGCTTGGAAAAAACCTTTCACATCACTGAGTCCCACCATTAACCCAGCAGAGCACCAGTGAAAGCAAAATGAGAGTTTAGGTGTTTGCTCACATATGACTCCACCACCAAAGCTGACAAGGGACACCTTGCATCACATCAGCCTAATTTCAGTGCTTCCATCATGCTGAAAACCTCACCTGCTTTCCACCCTTCTTGCATGGCAACACCAACAATTCCTACCCTGTATTGACGTTCACAGCTTGTTTTCATTTTGCTCAGCTGCTGAAAGCTGTGGATCAGATGTCAGGCAGACAAATCATCTCCCCTGGCTTTAGCCAATGCAAAGGGATAATGCTGGACACCACAGCCCTCCCTGGGCAGCCAGAGCCCTCTGTCAGCTCCAAGCTTCCCAGAGCTGCAAAGAAAAGTCAACCAATCTCATAGTTGGGGGTTAAATTTGGAAAGGGGGCAATCTGCACAGCTCAAATATTTTTCTTTATAAACAACTTTTTTAATAAACAGAATAACAACTCCATCATTTTTCAATATTTTCTTACCATTTTCAACATGTCAATGGCCCATATTTCCATGACACCAGGTGCATGTGCACCCAACCATCCTTCCTAGTGAACTGCACTGGGGAAGTGATTAGGTAGTGGAAGGTGCAGGATATATTGCATGGCTGGGTGATGTGCTGCATGAGTGAAAATCAAGATTTTGCAGCAAAACAGGAATGGCACTAACTACTAAAAGGTGACAGTCTGGCACAAAGTGGTTTTGGAACAAAACACAGAGCAGGATTTTGTTACAAAAGATTACCTGAAAATTATTTTCCTACTAAGTTGCTTAAAGAAAAACTGAAGGAAACTATACCAATATTACAGCATCTGAATCATCCTAGGCTAAAAGCTAAAATCTCCATGGATTAATTTTTTGCTTCTGCAAACAGGAAGGAGGAAAAACAAGCCCATGACTGCAGGAGCAGTTGCTTTGTCGTCGGTGAGCAGATTCTGCATGTGAAATGAGATTCCCTTTGAGCGTTGGGAAGGGCTCTAGTGACACCTACTGCACCCTGCTGCAATAGGTGCAGAGAGTTCTCCTGCCTTACCTGGGAAGAGAATGCACCGAACAGGGTGTCCCTGCAAGGCAAGGGGCATTTCCAGCCTGCAGGGACCCCCGAGGGAGGCTGTCCCCTGCCAGCACGGCTCTGGGGCCGGGGTGACCTTCTGCAAGCACCGAGACACCACCAGAGCCCCAGCAGTGCCAGGGAGAAGGTGGGCAGAGCCAGCAGATCTCAGCTTCTGAGATGGGGATGATCAGGGTGGAATTGTGCAGCCTGCAAGTCAGAAAAGAGCTTTTACATCGAGTCCAGCCTGTACCCCAGCACTGCCAGGACCACAACCAAGCCATGTCCCCCCGTGCCACGTCCGTGTGTCTGTCCAGCCCCCAGGGATGGGGACTCCAGCACTTCCCTGCACAGCTCCTTCCAACACTGACAGCTTCAGGTGAAGAAATTTCCCTAATATCCATTCTAACCCTCCACTGGCACAACTTCAAGCTGTTCCCTCTCCTCCTGTCCCTGTTCCCTGGGAGCAGAGCCTGTCCCCTCCTGACAGGGAGCTGTGCAGAACCAGAAGGTGCCCCCTGAGCCTCCTTGTCTCCAGCTTTACCAGTGATGATTGATTTAGTAAAATTTCGGGGTTTTTTCTGTATATTTTCTTTACTGAGACTGTTTCTATTCAACTTCGACTTTATTATCAGCTCAATCTAGAAAATAACTGATGCATTCCCAACTTTCTCTTTTATAATCCTGGTTGAACGTCATCTTTTGTTCAGTTTTCAACAAACCCAACCCTCAAACACCTGGCAACCAAAATTAACATTCCTGACACTCTTTTGTTCCCAGGTGATGGGGGAGCTGAGCTCCAGACAATTGATTTCTCACCCACCACTCAAAAGCTCTATGCACTTTGTATACTACATAATTAAATACTTTTCTAAAGGCCAAAACAAGGTCTGATTTGAAAAAAAAAAAAAAACAAGTCAAAAGAACAATGCCACTGTAGAAGTTATACTTATTCAAAACAAATTTATTCTTAATAATAGTGCAATTTACCTTTTTTTTCTACTTCTCCTTTTTGATTTGCCATGGAGTGATTAGAAAGGGAAGGGAGATCAAGAAAACATAAAAGAAATTAAAAGACAGTTTGTTATTTGAGTTTTATTTACCTATCCAAAAGTATCTGTAATAACAGATACTTAATGTTATATCATATATATTATTTATTCTATCATATTTTTATTAAAAGGTTATTTTTGTACTTTTTCTCTTTATATTATAAAATATTATACTACATTGTGTTATATTTTTATATTATAAAAATATTTCAGTGTTCCAAGAGAGGACAGCAGCCAGTAAAAAATTACACTTGTGAATGTGCTGTCAGCTCTACCCAAGCCTGACAACATCCCCTTCCATCCCCCCCTGCCCTTTCCTTCATCTCTCCAGCACAACTCCCAGGTCACCACCCAGTTTTCCAGCCCTGTTCCTTCTCCCCACAGCCCCCTGGTCAGGGATGCTGCTCCCCTCTCCTGGCTCAGACTCAGGGGGGCTCAGGACCTTTCCTTTCCCCCTCCTGCACCTCCCTGCAGTTTGTGACATGAATATTTTCACTCCCCTCATTTTTGGCTCTGTCCCAACAAGGTTTCCACACACTTCACTTGATTTATAACCACATTCCCAGAAGACTCCTGAGCTCCAAGCTTGAGAATGACTCTGCCTGTTTTACCCATCTGAAACCTTACACTTGTTCCTCTCTCCCCCCAAACACAAAATGCTGCTTTCAGCTGTGCTGTTGGCAAGTTCAACCTGCAGGGTTTGGGTGAGGCAGCTGGACTGGGCTGGGCTGAGCTGAGCCCTGGCACTGACCCAGGAGGGACCTGACCCCTTCTGAGCAGGGCTTGGAGGGGTGTCTTGGTTTGAAAAGGCAGGTGTCTGCTAAGGAAGGCAGGAGCCTCTCTTGAAATACAAATGTAAACCCCCTCCCTCTGAATTACTATGATTTTGACATTAAGGAGCTCTCAGGCAAAGATATGGGAATAGGAATTACAGCTCTTTACTAGGAAAACTAAAAATACAAATGTAATAGTACAAATATCAACAAAAAACCTCTGACAGAGTCAGAATACAACCTGGCACCCTGTGGGTCAGGGTGGTGGCACAGTGCCACCCCAGGGGGCTCAGGGTGGTGGCACAGTCCCATCCCAGGGGGCTCAGGGTGGTGGCACAGTCCCATCCCAGGGGGCTCAGGGTGGTGGCACAGTCCCATCCCAGGGGACTCAGGGTGGTGGCACAGTCCCATCCCAGGGGGCTCAGGGTGGTGGCACAGTCCCATCCCAGGCTGGCTCAGGGTGGTGGCACAGTCCCATCCCAGGGAGGCTCAGCCCTCCTGCAGTGCCAGCTGTGGCTCTGCTGGAGCAGGGATCCTGCACAAGGGGGGAGTTTTCCTCTGCAGCTCCAGGGCTGCTGGAGATGGGCCTGCTCTCCCTCTGGGAATGCAGGGCAGCAGAAAGCTGCTCCTCTGGGAATGCAGAGGGCAAAGACTGCTGTGGTGCTCCAAACCTCAGATTGTATCCAGGTAGGAATGCTTGGCTCCTCCCCTGGGTGGAGCATCTCCCCATGGGATGGTGGAATTTGATCAGCCCTGCAGGGACACTCAGTGGCCATGGACAGCAGAGATCTCCTGGTGGGAAGATGGGTTGTGGGAGAGATAAAGCAAGGTGCCCCACCTGGTTTTTACAGGTGGCCCATTGACAGCAGATAACTGCCCCCCTCTAACAGACAATAGAGAACAGAACACACACCCACACACACCCCCAGCCCCACCCTGCATCTGCAGCCTAAGACAGGTGATTCCCTGGAGCAGAGGCTGGACAAGATTAAGGGAATAAGAGCAGGTATTTACTAAAGCCTTCAACAGCTGCACCTTGGGCACTCCAAAGCCTCAGAGAGGGGCTACACCCAAGATGGACAAGGGCCACAAGTTTTTCAAATAATTACAGGTTTGGTCCATTTGCATATCAGGGGTTAATCCTCCACTTTCAAAAGTCATTCACCCCCATTTACTCCTTCCCAATTCCCTTTTGTTGGTGCTTTTCAGGGCATGAGGCTGAAGGGTGTCCTTGAGTTTCAGGCCTAGAGGGGTTCTTTTATCTGACAGCAGTCAACACTCTATATAGAACTCAGTTATACACTAATGCAGTACAGGATTTGAAAAATATAAAAGATAAAATCCTAAAAATATAAAAGATAGAATCAGTAGCACCTGCACACCCAGGCCTGAGGTGAGGACCTGAAAGGGAAGAATGAGGGGAGTTCAGGAACAAGCAACAAACCCCAACCTTCTGTGGCCATCTCAGAGCCAAAGCCAGAGGGGATTCAGCAGCAGTTCATTTATCTCAGCAAAAAGCCCAATCCATGAGAAACATGTGTTCAGAGGAGGGGAAGTAGGAGCTCAACTTAAGGCAAACACTGCAAATTGAAACAATTATTCAGTGTTGAAATCAAACACTTTACTCTTCTGAGCACATAAAAAGCTCTCAAGGAGAACGTTTTCTTCAGTTTTTCACCTTAAAAAAAAATTTTAGGATTAAGAGATATGCTAAAGCCTGAGTTATCTCATTAATGGTACTGGTAAGATTAACAGCAAGAATTTAACATTTTCATTATTACTTAATGGCTTTTAAAAATGTATTGCCTTAATATTTATAATCAGACTCTTTAAGATTAATAATGCTGATTTGCCACCTCCCCTTCACAAGCCATTTCTCACACTTAGCCAACTTCCACAGAACTCTCCAAAGAAAAAACCTGAAATTACACCTGACAAACTCTGAAGTAAAAAGGAAAGAAACTGCATGCATCCATAAATTATTTTTTAATTCCAAATCCAGCTCTTGGTTTACATTGTACAGGAAACACAGGCAATCCCAAAAGCATTTAGGACTTGCAACATTGCACAAGGTCCCAAAACTGAATTCATCACACTGATGCCAAGCTGCCCCTTAGACTCCAAACTTGGGTAAACTGGAGAGACCAAAAAATAACTTTTTTAAAAAATCAGAAGTAACAAGGAACAAGATTCCCATGATCTGTTAGGAAAACTTAACTCAGAGCTAGATCCTGCTTTAAAAGATCAAGTGGCCCAGAAGTCTCATGGATTCCCTCAAATTCCATCTTCCAGACACACCCAAGATGGTCCAGATGCTCTTCAAGCCACAATCCAGATTTCTGCTGTTGTCCAAACTCCCTCAGGATTTACTGGCAAAACCCAAAAATCCAACCAAACCTCCTTCTGCTGCCAAGAAAATCTTGTGCTATTTGAAAAGCTGATCAACACAAGCAGTCTTGTCATCCCAGCAATATTAAACCATAAAGGCTGAATAACAGGCTGGCTATCAACTGTTGACCCTGCACTCAAATTTGCTGAAACTGGTGAATGTTGGCAGGATATTTTGCCCTTGGATGAAGTCCCTGCAGCCTCTCCTCCACACATATGTTCAACCATTTGTTTTAGTGATGACTTGAAAGAGCAGCTCCTCATTAGCTGCTCCTGTGCAGACTCCAGCACTCACCCACTGCCTTCAGCAGCATCACCTGCACCCCAGGAAGTTCAATATACACAAAGATTTTCACAAACCAAGCTTCAAATGCCCAGCACTAAAGCCAGCAGTGCAGGATGGCAGCATCACCTCTGAATGATTCTGAAGTAAATAAACTTGAATGTCACTTTGGACCCCAGAACACCAGCCTGTCATGGCAGGAGAAAGCAGAGACATGTGACTCCATGCAATTAATAGTATTTAAAACATTTGCCTTTAAAACCTGGCAAACTACCAAAAATTTTACACTTTTTTTTTTTTTTTAAGTTTAAAAAGCTTTTTATTAAAAAAAAAAAATGTGCACAGTTCATAATTAAATGTCTTCTTTCCTTTGACTTGGTTTCATTCAAACACAGACATTTTACTGGCTTAAGCTTTATACAAATCCCACAAGGCAGAAACCCAAACAGACATACAAATACAGGAGATGGTATTGCTCAAGGGATATTTTTTTTCCCTCCCACCTCATATTAAGAAGTGCAACTTTGCTTCTATGGTCCTTTAAAGTGAAACAGTTTTTCCCCTCAATAAAACAACACTCTCCAGGAAGAATTGCACCACATACACAAAATAGATGAAGGTCTCAGCTCTACCCAGCTTCCCCATGCCCTGATTCAGGTCTGAGAGATCTGTATGGAAATTGTGCTTGCAGTAACTCATCCCTGGCAGCACAGACAGGGCAGTAAATGCACCCACACTCTGTGAAATTGCTGGGGAAGGGAAGCCAATACCACCTACAATGAGAGCAGTGAATTGTTTGTATTTACCAGAATTCTGCTTTTCCATACATGTGTGCCTGCCCCGAGCCACCTGAACTGTGTGGCTGGACTGCAAGTCCAGCATGGGCATACACTGCCCAGAAATCCATAATTTAACACAGAACTCTGGGGTTTTATCTCACTGAACTTGATTCCTGAACTTGATTCTTCCACACATCCTTCTGGCCCCACTTAAGACAAAAGAACTACACTACCTTTTATTTTCCTCTCTAGAACATCTCAGCTCCAGGGGGAATTGCAAAAAGAACTCAGCTTTGGTTTAATGTTCCCTTCACTGAAAACAGTGAACTGTGCTTCTGGCTTTAAAAGATTTCATTTAAAAAGTTTTCTGGATTAACTCTCCAACATTTTGAGGAAACAAGAATGTTAAATATTAGGCTTTTAGTGACTCCAAGAACAAGGTTCCTCATCTGTTCCTTTCCTTTCAGCTGCAGCTGAAAGACACTCTACACATTTTATCATTTGTCCTTAAAAAAACCTAGAAGGCTATTCCCTTTAGAATCCTCAAAAAAATCAAGTTTTTTTCCAATTTGCTCAAGTTTTCCAATGCAGAGTGCTGTTTTTTGTGAAAAAGTAGGAAATGCCCAGTTCACCTGAAATTTTAAGTACTCACTTAGGAAAATATTTACCTGCTGAGACAGAAAACTGACTGAACCTACTGTGCAGACCTCTTGTATTGAAGCATTTATAACTACAGGGACAAGAGTCAAAGTTCATATTTAAATGCAAAAATCATCAGGCTGTGCTCTCTAATGTGAAAATGTTTCTAAATTTAAAGCAAAGCTTGCAGTGTCTGCTGACCCTGGACCTACCCTAGAAAACCTTACATGAAATGGGTGGACATGTCTTTGTACAAAGAGTATTTCAGAACCTGGAATGTAGAAATACAGTGCAAAAAAAAACCCCAGAAATAGTCTAAAAATAGTTTTTACATATCAAAACCTCCCAGATTAGAAAGAAATTATAAAGTAGAAGTATGGTGCTAAGAAGTTGTCTGACAAATTAACAATGGGTTATTTCCCTCACAGGGGAAATTTATTTTTTATGGGCATGTAGTGACAGGGCAGGGGGGAATGGCTTCAAAGTGACAGGGAGTGGGTTTAGATTGGGTACAAGGGATGAATTCTTTGCTGTGAGGGTGAGGAGACCCTGGCACAGGGTGCCCAGAGAAGCTGAGGCTGCCCCTGGATCCCTGGAAGTGCCCAAGGCCAGGCTGGACAGGGCTGGGAGCACCCTGGGACAGTGGGAGGTGTCCCTGCCCATGGCAGGGGGTGGAATGAGATGGGCTTTAAAATCCCTTCCAACCCAGGCCATTCTGTGATTAATTAAAAACAGTATTTCAGTCAGAAGTCTAATTTAGAATTCATCATGTTTTACCCTAAATGGCCACTTTGAATGCTGTGAAACATGATTTGCAGCCAGAAGCACCAAATACATAAATTCTTCCACATCAAAGGAGTAGTTTGTAAATTTTGGATGTTCTCCCAGTGTTGGGTGGTGTCCCTAGAAAAACAAGATAAGGACTTTTAGACAGAAAAGATCAATACATCTTCCATTCAAAAAAGAAAAAAAAAAATTGAGGATCTGCCATTTTAATTTATTATTTCTGATCCACTGATCTGCTCTGAGGCAAAAGAATCAGCAAAGGAACTGCATAACAGCCATGCTATGAATGGTTCATGGCCAATTAATTTCATTTCTCTTCTTCCCTCAGCCATTAATATCAAATGATTTCTTAATCTTAACAGGGAAGTTAATTTGGCCTAAGGAATGAATATCACATTTCAAACACCAGGACATAGGTAGGTACAGCAGGAGAGCTGTGCAGTCCTTCAGTTCCAGCCCCTCACCCTTGCAGTGTGGCCACCTTTACCTGATCTTGAGGGAACACTTTATTCCTTTTCCTCCAAGTGATGTAATGAATGCCCCTCAGCCTTGCCAAATCCAGGTAACAACGTTCATCTTCACAGTTGTATCTAGGGACAGGCAGAAAAAACATATTTACCTACAGAGGTGATGCTGAAGTTACCAGGGTGAAACAGGAAAAAATTGAAATGTCTGTTGTCCAGTTGTAAGGCACCAAAACTGTGGGCAAATTCTGAAGCAACATCAAGGGCTGCCTTCTGCTGTCCAGATGTGGCCCTGGAGGCAGTTTGAGGCACATCTGCATGTCAGACATGTCCCTGTCCAGCTGCAGCAGCTCTTGGACGTGTGAAAAACAACCCCTGAGTTTCTGAACTTATTTGGAGACTGGACAAAACATTCTCCAGCCAAGCCTATGCTGCAAAACACCAGTTCTGCAGCCTTCCCACAGCAGGACTGCCCAGGATGGAGAACTCAGAGCTCTTCTAAGAAGAATTCTGCATTTCTGCTTTGTTCTATAAGCTGGAGTGTCTGCCAACACCCCTGCTTTGTGACAAAATATGTTTTAAAGGAAGCTACAAGAGAAATGTAGGCAAAACACAGGACTGACCTTGGCCAGCAAGCTGATGCTCGTGTCCTGAGCAGAAAAAGGAGGATATAAAAACCTCCAGGGTTTGTATATAATAAATCAATAATCAATTCATATCAATAATATGATATGAATGGACATGCACATAATCAGTTCACCTGGATCACTAAAACATCCTTAGAGCTCAGACTCACCAGGCAGAGCCTCAGCAATGAGGTTTTCTCATTGTTTGCACTTTCCCCATTATATCTGTACCATGGAAGAGTAAGAAATCCCAGGCTAAGCCTGTATGATATAATTACACTGTATTTTATAATGAAAGCTTTCTCTCTTTTGACCCCCAGGAGAAGAGGCTGCCAAATATGAAGTCTAAACAAGGCTGCAAGACAAACATTGATGGTCAAATACCAGGAAGGGAGAGGCTTCATTAGCACACAGCAACAAACAGGAGCAGTTGTGTGTGCAAGGGAAGGACAGACAGACTTACAGCTCGAAGACAACAGCCCAGTCTGGCAGAAAGAGCAGGTGGGTCAGGCCAGCTCCATGTATCCCAATGAAAATATCAGAGTTGTGGGTAATTCTCAATTGCTCTGAAAATTCAAGCTCCCTGCAGACAACACAACAAAAGTGGTTAAAAAATAAAAAAAATAAAAATAAAAAAAGATGATGTGGCAGCTCTATCCACTCCAGCAGAACATGGAGAAAGCACAAAATTGGTTGGCTGAAGGGAATGCTGGAACAGAGAACTGATTTTTCAAGGAATAATACTAAGAATCACAAGTGCTGCAGCCAGCAGTAACTCAGCATGGAAGTAAAAGAAATACAGGCAGGTTTCAAAACTTCACAAGAACTTGTTTCAAAAGTACTTTGGTCAGTTTAAAGTTTTTGTAAGTTTAAGGGTTTTTCTGTTTACTTTAAAAAAAAATGCATCACTTAAAAGGAACCCCCAAAACTAAGAACAAAATACCCCAAACAAAACATAAAAGACCTGTTTCTGAGCTGCACTCAGTGTAATGTAAAACACACAAATAAACATCCTCCCTCTGTCTGTTTGGTCAGAACATGATTGTCTCAGTGCTGCTTGTTTCTCACTCTTCCTGCATCATCAAAGAGCTGCTGCCCTTTGGGACAGGCATGCATTGTTTGGGAACTTCTTCAGCTCATTTCTTCCTGGCACAGTGCCTGCTGCAGCTGGCACCACAAACTGACCTCAAGTGGTGTCCTCGGGGGCCACCAGAGCAGCAAATAATCAGAGTTATTATTGATCACCAAACTAAGGCTCATGTAAAATAAGACACTGACATCATAGAAGAGAAACCTCTTTCAGCACAGTTACTGCAGAGCAAAAGGCAAAAAGGTGATGGGAACACAGCTGGCCTTGGGAGAGGGAACAAAAGGGATTTCCAGCCTTGTTCCTTGTTCATTCAGCTGAAATCTGAGCCCTCTAACCCTAACTAGTGCATTATGGAATGGGTGTGCTCCACCACCTCACCCAACACTTTTCCTTGCCAGTCCTTGGATTTTGCCAGGTTAGCCCTGGGGACAGACCCAGCTGGCAGCAGCCACAGGCAGCAGGAGCTCCCAGCAGCTTCCTCCACCAACTCACTTGTACTTGTAGTCCACCACTTTGACCTCCAGCGTTGACACTGTTTTCAGAGCATTCACAAGCTGGGGAGAATAATAAAAACACAAAAATTTGGTGTCCTCCTTCAGTTAATTGTTCCCTGGCACTCCTGACCTGGGGAAGATAAAACCAACTTCTGCCTTTGATATTTTACCAGAACACAAACTATGAGCAGCAGTGGAGGCATCAACTGAGGACAGCCCAGCAGAAAAAGCACAAATCCTTTGCTCTGTCTGCTCTGCCACTGAGCTACTGCAGCACAAGAGCCTCAGTTTCTCCCTCCATAAGGTGGGGATGATAATCCCAATTCATTTTTGTCAGGCTCTCACAGTAAAGAGTGGAAGCAGGTATGAAAACATTCAATAACATCATTTTACCATGAAAGAAGATTTTACACAAGTCCATGAAGTTGCATGATTCAAAACCATAAATCAATATGGAAATTCAATATGTTCTGAGGGCACAAGCTCTGATGCAAGGGCCTGTGCATTCCAATCTGCAGGCATTACAAAGGGTTTTGTTAGACTTCAACACTGGAGATGCTAGAAATAAAAGGAATAATTTGAAAGTGAAATAATTTAATTTTATCAGAAGATCTGCAGTGTCTGTTTGCTCAGAGGAAATACTTTCAGTATTACATTTGTAGTCCTCCACTGGATATTTAGAAAGGGCAGCAAGGTTCAGTGTCTGGGGTGCAGAAATGGAGACTGCCTAGAAGACATTTCAGAACAAATTACTATAAACATTGGACATATTTGTCCAAGATTTGCCAGAAAATGGATGTCTTGGCTGTACCAAAAAAAAAAAAAAAAAAAATCAACCCAATAAGCAAAATTTAACTTCTTACAAATATTTTTTAAAGATACAAAGGACCACACCTCATTCTGGTTTAATATTTTCCGGTAATCTGTGCTGCGGGCGAGGATGGTGACTCGAATTTTCCCATCCTAAAAAGAAAGAAGCAGCAGTGTATTAGCTAAGAGGCAGCCCTCACAAGAAAAACAATCCCAAACTCTTCCATATTTACTTCTGGCAATTATTTGAGCAACTAAATATGTTCCTTCCACACGTAGTAAATAGATGGTGTAAGCAGCTTAAAATGCACATCGTATTTTCTGCCAGATTCAAAGCATCAAAAACTTTGTGAAAGTCTGATTACTAACCAAGAACTAAATATTTTCTGAAAGATTTCTGTTATTCAGTACAAAAGAGCCTTTGTGTTACACATTATCTGGCAGTTTTTGAAAGCAGGAAAGCAGCTTTCTGGATGGCTTGTGCACAAGTTCCTCGGGAAAAAAAATATTTTACTTCTATAACAGCTCCTCCTTTTACCTCTTTTAATTAATTGGACTCACAGGGGTGAGCGCTCCAAGTGAAATAAAGAGATTTAACTGCATGGCTCCCATTAGTGTCAGCAGGAGAAGCATAACTAGATGCCTGTGCAGAGCTCTGAATGTGCCCCTCAGCAATAATTTGTGGGCTACTCTCCAGCAGACACTCCAGCTAGCCCAGAGCTGCCCTGGCCACCAAGGCAACGTGCAGAAACCATCAGTGAGAGCAGCAGAGAAGCCCAGAGCACACAGATGGTGTTGGGCAAGCATGGAAGGAGCAGGTTCCTCTGTTTCCAGCTCTGATCCCAGCTCAGCAGTATCCAAAGGGATTGATAAAGGGCAAGCTCTGCTCTGCTCTGCTGTTGGGATCCCCACTGCTGCTCCATGGAACTCGTGTCTGACTCAGGACACAAAAGCCTCCAGCACAGGGAATGGACACAGGGATGAGACCCTAAGGTTGGAAGGAGAGTGCTCTAAAGTCTGTCCTACAGAAATAAGACAGAAGGGCAGCTTCCACAAACATACACAACTGTTCTCTGAAGGCCTTGACGGGGAAAAACCAAACCCTAAACATCACAGGAAAGGAGGAAAAGTACACAGGTACACCCCATTCCCCACTGGGTTCAGTTTGCTGCTGCTGTTCTCTGGCAAGAACCACCAGCTCCATATTGCAGCTGCTTTATGCAGTTATCACACCTTGGGTCCTTCCTGGGTGATATTTAATCTGTGCAGCACATGCTGAGAAAAGGCTCTGAACAGCCCCGTGCCGTGACAGCCAGAGATCTGAAATTAAAAAAGGAACTGTTAATATCCAGGGTTATTTCACTCAGAAAACTGAGCTTTGTGATCAGGTTTGTAACATTCTTGTGGAACAAAAGCCCAGTACCATGCACTGTGCTATTCACTGCAGCACAAGGGGCACTTTCATTTAGAAGGAAATATAACTCTAGTGCTAGAGCCTGAGTGTGTGAGCTAATACCCTCAGGGAAGTCTGACTGTGCTTAAGCTCTTGTGCTCTGCAAAAATACCAGTTAGCTCACAGTGCCCACCCATTAAAGGGGAACAATTTGCACCTCCTGAGCTCTGACATAGGAGACTGCACATAGCCAGCTAGGATAACTTAAAAATCCCAATCTTTAGGGAAGATCATTCCGTTTGGAGCTGGAACCTTCACTGCAGTGTATTTCATTACCTTGGAGGGATTCCCCAGCTCAGAATCTACCCTGCAGGTGGGGAGGGAGGGAGGAAGGGAGGGATGGAGGGAGGGAGGGAGTGGAGGGATGGGATGGGAGGGATGGGATGGGATGGAGTGGAGGTGATGGATGGGAGGTGATGGGATGGGATGGAGGGATGGGATGGTGATGGTGATTGGATGGATGGGATGGACTGGAGGTGATGGTGAGGGAGGGAGGGCAGGGAGGGAGGAGGGAGGGAGGGATGGGATGGAGGGATGGATGGCAGGCGAGGGATGGAGGGAGGGCAGGCTGATGGATGGATGGAGGGATGGAGGGATGGATGGAGGGATGGAGGGAGGGAGGAACTCACCAGAGGGGTGTTATAGAACAATCCATACCGCATCCGAGGCAGCAGAGAGAACACGGCTTCCTTAAAGCACACCTGGAAGGGGATCACAGGAGTTACATCCCACTGCTCCTCCCCAGCCCATTCACTGCCAGCCCTACTCCTAACGAGGCAGCAATTACTGCTCCTGCCAAGGACAGCCTGGCTGTGCCAATGAACACAACACAGATCCCAAGAGAGCTCTCCTTTGGGACAAGCAAGTGTGGGAAGAGGTGATGAAAACGCCCCCAAGCAGAACAAACATGGACTAAAGAGAAGGAAACCAGTTAGGGAGTTTATGACTAGACTGAGGAGGCTGAAATGAGCTCTGAATAGATGCATTTTTTTGGTGTAATTTTTTTTTTTAATGATAAGCAGCAAAAATGCCAAGAGTTACGGGGCAAAGAAACAGCTCAGGACGAATCAGAAGACTTCAGAAAGACCATTTGAAAACCCTTAACTTCAGTTGGGAGTCCTGCAGAAGGACACAAATTAGGTCCATCTATTTAAAGGATAGATACAACACAGAATCAGGTTACAGTCCTGTCTCTTGTTTCTAAGGTAGAATACTCATATTACACAAATTAAACATGAATGGAAAGTATTAATGTTTTCCTCTGGAACACCCATAACTGCAAGAAGCTTGAGATGTTGTCATATTGGCTCCCTAGTGACCATGAATTAAAACAAAATATGGAATTCCATACCCTTTTGGAGTCAAAAGTTTTCAAGTGAATTATTTCATAGTCAGTAAATGCCTTCCATGTCTCACTGAACAGGTCACCATAGCCATATGAGCTCTAGGAGGAATGCAAAAAAACAAGGGTACACAATTACAAAAATGCATATTAGAACCTCTCTTCATGATTTACAGGTTCTGTATATGAGCTTTAATACAGTTAATATGTGCAACACCACCACGAGACCCAAGGCAGCCTAGCACAGAATACAGACATTACACAGCACCAAACTCTGGGTTTGCACTGGCAGGTAACTCAAATTACCTCTCAGGTGGGTAATTTTTAATAAGAACTTCTATAAATTAGCAAAGTAGACAATTTCTTCAGTAGCAGATAATAATTTCTGAGTTAGGATTGAGAATTTCTTACTACTTTTCCCAGAGTCAACAGAACACAAGTTAAATTTGAGGTAACACAAACACAGGGATGGTAGGAGGCCTGAATCTCAGCTTCTGAGATTTGAAAAAATAACACCTGGGAATTCAAGTGCAGCACTGAAGTTTGAGGTAACAAGTCACAACAAGCTTGTTTTGCATTTGCCTGTTTGGGGATTGTCACTTGCATATGGCACAGGTGTCACAAACCAGAGGCAATGATCTGATGTGATGGAACAAACACCTAGGGGGTTTCTATAGAGCAATAAAAAATTTTCCTTCTCTGGGGAGCTTTTAAAGAGCCATCTACTCCCTCCAAAGTTATCCCAGCAGGATAGCAGGAAGGTTCCTGCCTTCCATCTGTCACCTTTCCTGTCCCAGGGCTGAGTCAGTACCTCTGGCTCCTGGAATGCAATTAAATGTGCCCTGGGTAGCCCTGGTGCAGGTTCTCACTCAAGCTTCCTTTCAGCTCTGGGGCTAGCTCAGGCTGCTTGGAAAGTGGAAACATTCTAAATAAGAAATTTGAAAATAAGACTGAAAATACAAATGACAGCAGGAGAGAAGAGATATCTGGTGAATTGTAATAGAATCTAAAGGGCACCAGATTTCTTTTGGTTCAAGAGGCCTTCCTCTTGCTCTGCCATTAGGTATTAATCAATTTTACAATCCAGACTCCCTTCTGGCCATGTATTACAGGAACTGCTCTCCCAGATTAGAAGGGGAGAACTGATGAAAGCACCACTTTCTAAACCTCTCTGCTCTCCTTAAAAGTGCTTTATAAACACTTCTTCCCTGCATTCACAGGTGATCTGCACCCCAACGCCCAGTGGAATTCCTGCTCATTTTCTGCTTTGTTTAACCTACATCTAAGGGCATTACTCTTTAATAAGAACAGTAGGTAGGAAGTGTGGCCAAATCTAATTACATCAAGTGAAAAAAAAAAAAAAAAGAGAGAATGAGTAATAAGCTCAAGTCCACCTTTTGATGAGCACAGACAGTTCATCAGCAGTTGACTGGTGCCATCACCTGGTTTTACATAGCAATGAACTCCAGCTGCCTGGGCAGGTGATGCTCATTTAAATTGATAACAGTGTGGCTCTACTTTGAATGGTACATCTGAAAGAGTTATTTGATTCTGAGATATAGCACAAAGAGTTGCTTTTCAAAGTAATTTGCAATGCTGTCTGACACCTGATCTCTTCAGAAAGCCATCAGAGCTGGATTAACAGGTCCTGTGTAACACCTAGAGAGCTCACTTATCTGACAGATGGCACTGATTTTAGCTTTAACATACAATAGAATTAGAAAAAAAGAGTTTATTCTAGCCAAACAGGTTTCTCATTGAACAGCAAGCAAGGGATATTTGCAGTTCTCTACTGGAGTTTAGTTGTCCTGGCACTAAATGCTCAGAGAGAAAACTCAGCAATTTATGATCACAAAACAGGTGTGGCACAGTGTCATATTCAAGAACTGCTGGACCCAATTATGCACTTTATCTGGCATATTGCAAATTGCCTCGTTGTTTTTTATTTAGTTTAATACCCTCCTCCACAACTCAAATACTGTCCAATAAGTCTAATATTACTCAAACACAGTAATGGTTTCAACTCAGCAGTACAGCAGAAACAGCCCCACTTAAAAATTTGTTTTATGCAATCATGGCAATGTGAGAGGTGATTGAGGGAAGTAACTGCAAGAAGGCTACTTAAAGGAATTAAATATTAAACTCTGTTTTAATATATATATCAGGATTTAATTGAGCTGTTTTCTTTACTACAGGCTGAACTTTACTGACTTACAAACATGCAAGACAGCATTTCTTTTTAAATATAGAACAAAAAGTTCAGCAAATCTACTTCAATATTCCAAGAGAAAAAAAATCTTTAAAAACCAGTTAAAACTTCAAATGCTACAGATTAGAAATACTGATCAGATTATTTCTGAGATCACACCAAAAAAAAAGGCATAACTTATGGGCTAGCATAGCTAAGCATTCCAACAGCACCATGGTTTGCCATAGAAAATCTGTTCTCTAACTATTGTTCATGCATCTGCATTAAAAGGATCCAGAAATTTATCAGTTCCACATGGCTGTGGCCACAAGAGAACTAAGGATTGGCTACTAAAACTTTCAGAGCCTCTAGAAAGCAGAAATACAACCCATCACAGATATGTTAAAAGCAGAGCAGACTTACAGTGTCCCACATGACTATGTTGACATCAGTACTGAAGGAATTATTGATATGCTGGGTAATGTAAAGGTTGACAAAATCACAGAAGTGATGGTACATATTAACCCCTGAAAAAGAAAGAATTGTTAGCAAAACACTGCATTACTTGCTCCACTTTTATTGGTTTATGCATTTTTCCTGGTTAGCATCCTGCATTTTATATTGGCTTCCCCTGCTTCTGACTCCTTGAATCCTCCTAATACATCCTGGAAAAGAACCTCTAAAAGGAATGAACCAAGGAAAGAAATCTGATGTAAAATGTGGGGTTTTTTTAAAAAAATAGAATTAGAAGAGTGGCCAGTTAAAAAAAAAAAAAAAAAAAAAAAAACCCCAAAAAAACCTAAAGATACCACTTACCTGCATCTAATTTCATGAAATATGTTGGCTTTTCAATAACAATGTCACACTTCCCATCTTCCAGAGGCCTGAAGTCTAATGCAGTGAATGTCTGGAGTTCTGCAAACCTAGAAAGATTCAATCACACAGAATATGCTTTGACATCAACACACTTTAACAAATGTACTTCCTGTGTCTCAGATGTAGTAACTGTCCTTCCAGTCCATTTCAGTTAACAGGACTGCTGAAAACTGATGGAGTCTGACAATTAAAATTATTTGAAATGATAATGGAATGTTCTTCAGGGCTTCTAGAGGTTAAACACTGCCTTTGATCTCAGGAGTGAGCAGCAGCTTTGATCTCCAAATCAAGGCAGCAGGGATGTAACAAAGAGCCTCAGAACCTGGATCTGTGGCTTCACCCAACTTGATCTGCCTTGCCAGAGACACTTAAGTGAGATTTCCATGCTTTGGTTGGAATAATGGATGTAGAGGCAATATTTATTGTTCCTGCATCTAAACAAGGATGAGCAGCTGTGATGACAACAGCAGGTAGAGGAGAAAACTCTTCCTCCTCTGCAGCAGTTCTTGACTTAAATTAAACATCAATGAAAAACAGGGGAAGAAAAAGAAAATAAAAGCAAAGAATAAGAATGAATTATTATATGGACCTTAATGGCTTCAGTTCCTTCATCAATTGGCTGGCAAGGCAGCTTTGAAGTGCTAACATCCAAACTGTGATGCTCTGCACTTCCTACTCAGCCTGTGGATTCAGCCCACCTCACATTCCCAGCCAGGCCCCCTGGGAACACCAGCACACATCCACATCATCCTCCCCAGGGGCTGTGGGAACTCACACAGGGCCAGCCTCAGGCACCACAAAACAATCCCCCCTTGCACACACAGATTAGGCACAGCACCAGCACCTGGCCCAGAAAACACCTGAAGGGTACAACTTCCAATTCCAAGGTGTTTCACATCCTTTGCTGCTGCAAGTGAGGCAGGACACAATTACACACAGCGTGGCTCAGACTTTCTGCAGAGATGCAATTACCAGAGGTTTCTAATATCAACTCTCAAACTGACCCCAAAAGGAGCAAGTCATTCCTCAGTATGAAATCCCCTACACACAGCTGGTATGGCAATGACAAAAATAAAAAATAATTAGCAAATTAACTTGGAAGCAGCCCTGACAAGAAATTCTTACCAAGACTGCAGAGGGCTCTTGCGCTGACCTTCAGCCAAAAATGCTTGAACATCGAGGGTACAATGACCACCAATTTCTCCCTTCTGGAAAAAGTCTTCTTTGAATCTAATGCAAATTAGAAAAAGTCTGTCAGATTTTGTGCAACAGGGCCAGCAGCGCCCTGCAAGCTCAATTACACACTCAAGCCAGTGTTACTTGGTCTCAGTTTAGCAAGCACTTCACACATAGTTAAACCTTGAGTATTTTCCTCAATGTAAATCAAGAATTTCCCACAACCCCCAAATAACCAAGGTGGTGTCCTTGAAGGTGTAGGCATCATCTTAGAAAGCAGCTGGAATGCTATTAAGAATTATTTACACACACCCACATGAGTAATTTAACCAAATTTTGTTTCATGACAGTGATGCTTCACCGTCATGACAGGACCATCACTGGTTGGAGCTCTTGCTTGTTTCTAACAATTTCTTACTGAAATTCACCTCAGATTTCACAACCCACTTTGCTACCCAAGGATCTTACATTACATATGAAGAGCGACATGTAAGAACAAACTTCCTGAAAATCAGTTGCCAGCTAAAAGCACTGTCTAAATTAGCTTTCAGGACAGGCTGTGATGATGACAAAACCCATTCTGAAGGGTAAGAGCAGTCTCAGTCATGAGACTGACTTCAAAGACAAGTCAGAGGGTCGTGCCAGCACCACTGGCATGGTTTTTTCATCCAGGTTCCAACATGCAGGTTTTTAATTCAGGGTGTAGAAGATCCGGGTTCAGATCTCTCCTCAGTCACTCAGTACCTAAAAATGCAGCTGCTGGATCTGGTGTAAAGGCACAGGAAATGCCTTGGTTCCTCAGACAAAAGCAATTGTATTTTGCACATCATCTGATCAAGGAAGGACACGACACAGAAAGGTCTACCTCTCTTCCACCAGGGAGAATTTCAATCACCCATCATCATTCCATAAAAGTGAGAACTTGGGTTTTACACCACCAGCAGCAGCTAGCAATGAAGAGGGGCAAACCTTTACAAGGCTTCAGCAAACAAGCATCTGATCAGCAGTAAAACTGCTGCCAGTAAAAAGTAAAAAAAGTAAAACCCATAGCAACAAGCAATCCAGCTTTGTTAAACCAATTCTCAAATCCTTTTCCCTGCCATCCCATTTTTGCTATAACCCAGGCACATCAGAGACCTGTCATGGTTTCTCTTCACAGCTCGTAAATCAATGTACAGGTTTGTTGCTCTGCAGTGCTGAAGGTACTGGGAGCAGGTCAGAGATGAATCCCCCTGTTAAGAACAAGTAGAATCCTGTCAACTACAAAAATTATTTTTAAAAACAAGTGCAAAGCATCAGATCTATCAGAAATACCTACTGTTGCTGCAGGCTTGCAATGGGTTTTCACTTCACTGAGCCTCTCCTGAACATACCCAAAGTCTGCTTGTTTCCAGAATATCTGCTGGGCTGTCTCAATGTCACTTGCCCTGGTGTGTGAGGGAGAGAGGAAACAAATCAAGGTTCTGTTGCTCAATTCTAGTAATAACTTCAACAGATCACATTTTTCCACTGAAAGTGGAAGAGAGGAACCAGCCAGTTATTTTATTGGCATTTAAGATGCCAAAACAGGAAGCACTTATCAGCTGCATGTGAGTGAAAACATCAACGACAATTTAATTTAAAGCTATTCTCCCCTAAAAGGGTACACATTTTTTTCTACATTTTTTCCCCTGTTTTTAAAGCTAAGAAAGGAAATACAGCTATTTTAGGACTCTGAATTCAAGGCTACATCAGAATAATGAAAACATTCTGGCAGGAAGCATTTCTAGCAGTATTTTCTTCCTTAAAAAGTTAAATTTTTAAAATCATGTTGAAAGGCTCATTATGCATAAAGAAACACATTTATATATATATATATATATATATATATATATATACACACAGGTGTCCACAAAAAAAAAAATCACACTTTAAATTCTAAGTATTACAATAATGCTTGCTTCACTGCTATATCAAAGTGAGCACTACACTATTTTTTTGCCACAATGTAGAGAGGATTTTTAAGTTAAACTTACCACCCAGTTTCAACATAATCACACACTGGGTAACTGAACCTGTTCTCTGACCTGCAAGATTTCTCATAACCCCAGCAGGATTTCAGTTTCTTCAAGTGTTTCTGCAACACAGAATGACTGAATCAGGTTTTGCAACAGGAAAATGGGAAATGACTTCAGTAAGCTGTTAGCTTTTAAATGACATCTTGCTCATAAATCTTGCATAAAAGGCTTTTGGTTTGGTCTGTTTTCAAACAGAGTTTGAGAAACAACACCCAGATTCATCCTGCACAGCAGAGGCTCCAAAGAGGACACCCATGCACATCAATGTCACTCTTGTCTTTTATAGGTTCTAAGACAAATCCTTTCCCTGAATAATTGGCAAGGAGACCAATTAACCACCATCTTTAACCGCTGCATCAAACCACCCCAACAGGATATTTGAACAAACAAACAGAAAAAAAGCAAACCTACTTTATATGGGCATAGAGCATCCTGCTTACAGATGTCAGCAATGTGCTGGTTATTGTGCAGAAAGTAGGGGATGTGCTCATCTGGCAAGTTGATGGCTTTGTAGCTGTAGAATGGCTCTTCTGGAATGTTTGGGAATTCAGTAGGATTTTCAGCTTGGGAATTCGCCAGAATTTCTTGCAGTAGCAATCCAAACACAAGCAACATAAACATGGCAACCTGTGAGTTCTGTACTTTACAAATAAAATAGAAAACAGAAAGAAATTAACATATCTGCAGCATTTCAAGCACACAGGACAGAATTCAGTCAGAGTCAGACATACAGTCAAAGAATTTGTACTTGCATTTCTGGGCTGGTTTCTTTTTCCTGTGAAGACCAAACTTTCACTGAGAGGCCAGACTGCTCAACCTCAGGATTATCTTTGAATCATTAGTCATTGAGTGTTACTATGCACTACAAACTCCCAGTCAAGCTAAACTGGGTGTGTTTACTTTAGCTAAATGCCAAGGGATCCTGAGAGTTCAGTGTGGAAACCAAGTATAGAGCATGAAATATCAAGCGAGAAGGGAAAAAAAAGTAGAAGAGTTGGGGGGAGGGGTGAGAAAAGAAGGATTTTTAGTTGTAAAATAAGTATAAAAACAACACATTCTCCATTTTGAGCTAATAAATAGGGAGACAAAAATAGAGGGTCATAGCTAAGTCTTACAGGACGCCTGTTTTTAGTGCTTAACATCATGTTAAAGAAACTTGACTACTGAGTATATTCTATATATAAATTTATATATAATAGAAGTGTATTTATATATATACACATGTACACACACACAGAGGCCCACACATCTGTATACCCTAAAGCTGACTGCATACCTTCCTGATAATGGAACCTTCTCATCTAACACCCCTGCTTTGAACCATTAAACTTCCTGAGGAAAAGAAATGTATGGCCTGTATCTAAACTCCACCTTTTTTGGAGTTATAATTTGCTAAAATTTGCATGTTTGCTTTCAACTGAAGCCTTTAGCAAAATTCCTACGATACAAGTAGTTTTACCTGTTTGGTTTGAGAGGAACCACTTCAGCTTTCCCAGGTACAGAAGCCTAGAGCAGGAGAGGAAGGTGGAGTTAGGTATGTCCTGCAAAAGGAGATTTCCTCAGGACACTGTCCTGCGCCTGGGGGCACGTTCCCAGCAATGCCACAGCCCGGGCACTGCGCTGAGCCGGCACTCGGGGGCTCACACAGCGCGGGGCACGGGCAATTTCACACGGATCCCACCTCTCCCATCACAAACCGGGCGCTGGCACCAAAACACGCGGCCCTTCCCCACCCCCGGGCACTGTCACATCGGGAACGTGTCCGGCATCCTGTGCCAGGCCGTGCTGGATTCCATGATGGACCCAGACCCGGACCCAGACCCGGACCCAGCCTCCGGCCCGGTCGGACCTGGTGCTTGACCCACGATTGTCATACCCGCGTTAGACCCGGCACCGCCGCCCTGCCCTGCGCTCCCTGCCCCGGCACGGCATCGCGTCTCACCGCGTATCGCACCGCGTGTTTCACCGCCAATCTCAGCCCCGCCGGCCCCGAGGAGCCCCGCGGCCCACGGGACCGGCCGCTCCTCCTGTTCGGCGCTCGCCGCCGGCCTCAATCCTCATGTCCGGGGGCAGCGCTCGGCGCGGCCCCGCCGGCTCCGTGCGGGTGCGAGGGAGGGACGGGCGGCACCGCCGCTCCCGCCCCGGGACCGCCGCCGGCAGCAGCCGGGACCGCCCCGCCCGGGGCGGCGGGAACGGGGGAAGGAGGCAGGGAGGGAAGGAAGGGAAGGAAGGCAGGCAGGGAAGGAGGAGCCGCCGGGCCGGGGCGGAGGCGCAGTGCAGGGCGCGGGTCGGGCTCCGGCGGCGCGGCTCAGGTGGGGCCCGCAGCGAAGGCACCTGCCCGCGGGGAGCAGCGGCGGAGCAGCCGCGTCTTCCTTCTGCTGCCGGAAATTAAGCGCTGCCGCCCCGGGAGCTGCGAGCGCAGGATGCGGAGGAAAAGGGCCTTTTCCTGCCGCGGCCCGGCAGGAAGCGCAGGCTCCGGCACCCCATTGTTCCAGGCGTCCCCCCCGAGCCCAGGCCGGCAGCAGTGGGGCCGGGGCCGGCCCGGGACGGCCGCGCTCAGCAACACCGCCCGGCGCACGGGCAGAGGCTCGGCGATGCCCTCCCCGCTGTCCCTGACACACGGCAGCGCTCCTGCCGGCACCCCGCACCCTCCTCTGGTGTGACCCAATTCCCGCAGTGACGAGCGCCGGGGGAGGCACGGGCGCTAACACTGAAGAGCTTTGAATCCTCCCGTACAGCCCAGACCTCTTCTCCCTTCGTTCCCAGGTGGGAAACGAGGAACAAACGCTCAGCCCGAGCCAGGAAACCTGCGAGAGAACGCGGGGGCCGGCAGAGGTGCTGACCCCACAGAGACACCGCTTACTTGAATAAAGGAAATTAATCTGAATTTCACATTATCCACAACCCCATCGCTGCGGTGCATTTCGAAATAAACTAGCCCCTCGCACATAAATACCCACGGTACCGCAAGCCTTCAACTGGCATCTGTACCCGTATTCCAACTATATCTGGTATCTTCTACCTTAAGTAATATTTTCCTTGCACAGCACTCGTTCACACCCATCCACCCACCCTCCCCCGAATTATTTTTAAGTCTTTTCTCAAAGAGAACCAGAGCACACTGTTAGCGGAAAATTTTATTTTATGCTGACCCGTGCTTTTTACAGTTTATACATACTTTACAACTAGAAACCAAGGGGTTTAATTTCACTGTGATAACAATTTCACCTCTTATTATAGCCCTTAGTAAAATGTAAGCACATAAATTACAACAAACGTGTAGCAGGAAAAAAATAACCCTTCTTTCATGTGAATTTGAGATGGGATTTTGAACATGGGCTCTTGAGCTCCTGAAGAAAGTGAGTACCAGAGTAATCTATCCCTCATCCAAACCCACCCACATCCACAGAGGCCTTTCCATCAGCAATTCAGCTCCCTCTGAACACTACACTGAGTAACCTTTAAATAACATTTCTTCATACTTGCATATCCAGTGAAAATGAGAGCTAAATTAGTTGCTTTCAGAAGGAATGTTCTAAATACATTTAGACAAAAGTGAGTACTAGAATTCTAACCTAATTCCTTTCATTTTGCACGTTACTCTTCTAGGCAATCTCAGTAAGAGCAATGAATTGAGTGTGTTCAAGCAGACATTAATGTTTCTTCAAAACAAGCACAAAGTTAGATCAAAGATGAGCAAACCAGGATATTTTAAAGTCTATGTTACCTTCCAACAGCCACTTTGTTTTCTAAGGCTTTGATGATTAAGACACAGAAGGCCATCTGATTCTCAGGTGATAATAAAGATTGCACTACAAGGGAATATAGAATCCAAAAATAATCAATACAAATACTTACATCTACTTTAGTAAAATTTAAAAATCTTATACCTTTTCTGTTTTTACATCTAAAACAGTTAATGCTGATTGCATGTTAAAATTTCCCTTTTACCTAAGCTTTTGTACACAAGATAGCCCAAGACATTCTCAGAACTGTCAGTCCTTCAGGACTATAAAATAATTTATTTTTCTTTGCTGCATTTGTCTGCCAAGAACATAAAAAAAGGTGAAAACCAGGAAGTTATGGATTCACTGTAGTAGATAAAAGCTGAACAGAATTTGTAATCTTTGACCATCACAAAGAGTTGTTTTCTTCTTAAGAAAAGGCTCAACTAACCCTTATACATCATAATTCTAAATCAGTAAAATTCCAGCAAGTGTTTTAATATGGACTGATTTTTGCTTAGGTTTGATTGGTTTGGGGTTTTCCAGAAACTCAGAGTAACCAACCAGGCTTTAATATGAAGGTAAAGTGTTAAATTCTGAGGCTTTTAGAAGGAAAATCGTACCACCATGGTTTCCAAAACTGAAATGAAGACAAGAGGGTAATTCCCTCCCATCTCCCCATGGAAAAAAAAAAAAAAAAAAAAAAAGGAAGGTAAAAAATTATTTTTATTAAAGCAGTTAGAAATTTCTATGACAGATGGGGAGTTACAAGAAATTTAAGTGTTCTGGCTCTATGCCTTAATGAAATCTTCAGTAACTGCCTGAATCTCAAATCAGACTAGGATTTTCCATGAACATTCTCTTGCTTGAGTAACTTCAGTGAGGAATAAATCCTTAACACCCACAGTAAAATCATATTACCAAGAGGCATTTCTGCAGAAGCAACTCCTCACCCTTCACAACCTTTGTGTGTCAGGCCACCAAATACCCAAGCAGGAAAAGAGTTCCCAAATTACAACATGCACTGGCCTGGGAAAAAAAAAACCTCTCCCAACAGAGGCACTGGTCTGATAAGCAAAGAATTTCAACTGCCCAGTATTTCACACGAGTAGGTTCTGAGATGCAGCAAAATATTTGCTCTCTGGAATGCAGAGAGAAAGACACAGCTCCTTCTCAGCATTCCCAAGGGTCCCATTCAAACATTTCCTCTGACATTACCAAAAATGCAGCTCAGCTCCAAGTCACATGAGTGCTGTTTGACCAATACCTTGCTGAAGGAATGGCATGAGAAATACTCTGCAGCCACTGGAGACTTGCTCTATTATAAAGCCACAGTTCAGTTTTACAATATGTCTAACCCTTGCTACTTATAGAAAAGGAACCATGAGATCTGCAGCAATTTATTTTTAAAAAATCATTTTCCTGCATTCTTCTGAACTGTTCTAGCTACTGTTAAAAATCAGCTACTAAATCTAGAACAGATATTTAACAGCTGAGATTTCTGGTGTTAAAAGCTGAACACATTTATCATTACAAGCAGAGCTGCTGTCTCCAGACTGCTCATGAGAACACAAGCAATATACAGGATGAAGCTGTAATTTGAAGTCTCATCTGAGTCTCACATTCTGCTTTAGAGGACTTAGTGTTAAGTAGTCAGACTAATCTGATTTGTCTAAGAATAATCACCCTGACATGTTCAGATGTTGTAAGCACAAATCTAAGATTTTCCTGTCATAAAAACATCTACTAGGTATGCTTCAGACAGCAAGTCCCTGCTGCTTAGTTATTAAAAATTACCTGATGAGATTTTAGAAAAACTCATATGAACACTTGAGACAGACTTCTAATGTGATTTTCAGAGGTTTACAAAGAATATGAATCAAGAGCTGCTTTAGTACTACTCATGCCTTCCAGTGCTGTCTCACAAGGCAACAACCATAATTTCTGCTGTTTATGTAAAATGGCCCACCATTTAGCAAGAACTTAAATAAAGGGATGACTGAAGAAAAAAAAATTAAATATTGCACAAATAATTTAACTGCAGACAGAACAGGACACTTAAAGCATTGATTCTTCTGTCAACATATGAACTCTATTATATAGTCACATTTTCTATAATACAGGGTTTTTTACAAGACATTTAAATTCAGCATTTACATAAACAGTTATCTTTACAGTCTGTCACCATACAATGCTAACAGTTCCACAAGGAAATTAATTTTGTCTTTGTTTTAAAAGTTCATCTATCTGAGTCTTGTACATGTTTTTCACATCTTCCAGATCCAGTCGGAGCTCCTCAGCCTCCTCTGCCTTCTCCCCATACATCTGGAGAATGGTGTTGTACCTCTGATCCAAATCCTGCAAGGATTTTAACACAGGGTTATCTCACTGCTTGTTATTCTCAGCTTCAAACAAGCTGCTGCTGGGACAGTGCCAGGGGAAATAAGGGCAGCACCACCTCATCAAAGTGTAACCACAGTGAAGCACTCAGTAAACTCTTAAAAAGTACTTTGTGCTTTGAACACAGCTAGATTTATATTCTAGATGCTAAAGGAAGATATTCCAAAGATCATAAAAAGAATTAGTGCTGGCTTCAGAGGACATACTGAAGCACCTTGATGTTCAGTTGCTATAGGCATTAAAAACAGAAAACTGCACTGTTTTACTGCAGGAATGACCAGTTTGGGAAATGTTTCATGAGAAAACTAAACATTCTATATTCATAAATTATTCTAAAACTTTTCAAATATTTCAATTTAAATTCTTAAACATTAGGACCCAATTATTTGCCCTATTTCCTGTACCTCTACTGGACACATGTTCAGCTTCTGCATCAACCTCATAAACCCATGCTATTTATCAAACCCTTCCTCTATTAAAAAATCCAGTTCTAGACAAGTTCCTAAATGACAGAAACAAAAATGGTCTCTCCCTGGTTTAGCACACAGTCTTATGCACAGCACATGTTTCCAAAAACATTGTTTTGAAGTGACTCCCTAACCATGGAGTGGGCATTTTTAGATTCTATTCTATATAAAATAAAATTTAAAAAAACCACCAAAAACCAGGCTCTTCAGTCACTTATGCTTAGAGACAGATTTGAATATATTCCTAAACTGATAGGACTACTCCTAAAGAAATGCAATTATCTACATTTTAAGATGGATTTACACCACAAACGCATTTACCTTTAACTGTGTGCGTAATTTGGGTATTTCCTTCACTTTTTCTTCAAGTTCATCATTTTGATTTGTTAATTTAACCAGCTCTTCTGCCATTATTGATCGAGTTTTCTCCAGGTTTCCAATTTCCAGCTAGGGTAAACACATATAACAAGGAGAAGAAGGAAAGAATTCACTGTATTTATAAAAAATCATATCAAAATAAAGTAATTAAGGCTTATTCTTAACCAGACTGTGAAACAGCACATCTCAGATCCACTCTCACTTTCTCCTCAAATCTCAGTGTCCTGGATATTTTACTTTTCAGACAGACAGGTTTTCTGGATAGGTCCTTGCCAAAACAAAAAAGGAACCAACAAATTCTTCTTGTGCTCATCCCTACACAGCTATGATGGTTCACAGAATTCTTGTAACACACCCAAGCTTTCTGAAAAGATACCTGTAGATGTGAAATCTCTCCCTCTCTTAGTTTTAGCTGTGACTGAAGGTTTTCAATTATACTTGAACCTGATCCCATCCTTATTGCATCATAGAGATTGCTGCCACTGGTAGTTATTGGTCCAAACGAGTGATCATGAGGATCATCCTACAAACAGAAGGTTAGAGAAGCTGAAAATTAGACAAAAAAACATGGCCATTTTGGAATCTTCCCACTCCTAAATCTGGCATAATTTAAAATTTAAAATACACTGTGCTAGGCAAGCATTTCAATGATTAAAGCTTGTTTTCAAAACAAAATCTTGAGGTGAATGGATACAATTTGGGATAGCTCCCTACTGGCAAGTTCTCCTGACACTTCTACAGGTGCCATTTAACACTGACAGCATGAACTGGACTGACAGGGGAGGAGCAGCAGTAGCAGACAGCAGAGCACAGCAGTCAGTGATGCTGCCTAGGGAGCAGGGGTGTGCCCTAAACCAGGAGTGCAAGTAAAAATAAATCAATTGTATATTTTACAGTCACAGACATCCTGTAAGCAGATTTCAGACGTTTCTGGTCAGGATGTTACCTTGTCTAAGGCCGATACACTCTTGAAGAGTCATTTTCTATGTTACTAGAAGTTCTTGAAGAGGAAAGTAAGTGGTCTGTCAAGAAGAAAAAAGCCATTATAGGTGATCTATCCTACCTGTGAGAGGAACGAGGTCTGAAGACCTGCCATGTCCACCCCACTTATGGAACTGGAGCGGGACATTGACGGTGTACTTGATACAGTTTCAACTGTGAATGACTTTCGGTCCTTAAAAACAAACAAAGATATCCAATATCACCAGCTGGAAAAAGAAAAACAGTCACAGCAAGCTAAAAGAGATTCTATAAAGAGCATCCCCTTTTCCACCAACAACCATAGAACTCTATGTGATAGATTTTCTACTTGCCCCATACCTAAAACATATGAAAGTTCAACAGCAAAGAATTTCTGTGCTGTAACACAGCCTATCTTCAAGATCTTGGACCTCTTAGGAAATTAAGACAGAAGCTACAAATTACACCGAAAAAAGATTCTCTTTCAATTAGTCAAGAAAGGCTCAGAGGCATTTTGTATATCCAAATGTATCACAGAAAGAATACCTCACACCCAGAAGAATGTCTTCTAGAATGAATGTTAAGGCCTTTATATTCTCTTTAAATAAAGTGTACAGATTAAATTCCAGGATTTTTCTAATGCTAATAATTTACTGATACCTATTCAAGACTGGCTCCTTTTTCCAGGCAGCATCTACAAGCATGCTAACCTCTGAAGGGGAAAGCACTTCGATTTTAGGACTGGAATCAGTAACAAACAACTGAAATAGTTTTACTGAATACTAACTGCTAATTAGTGGTAATGAATTTAATGACTATTGAGGATTGCTCTGTGACTTGTGACTTCAGCTGGAAAGTATGTGGAACATTACACACAGTCAACAAAACAGGAATTCGGTGGAAGCAAGGCTGGTTGTCTAAGCAAAGGAAACAAGTAGCTGCAGAAGAAAAAGGATCCAAGAGTGCTCAAAGAACACAGAGGATTGAGACAACAATCCGTATTTTACCTTTTATCAGATTAAACAGACTATTACTCAAAATTTATTTCACAACACCTATTTCACTGGAAAGATAGTGCCAGGTATGAAGAGTTTCAGGTATAGATGTCTACTGAAATAAAGACAATATCAGTCAGACTTATAAATGTTAGGTTTTGGCACCTTCTCCTTTGCTGCTTCCTGGACAAGAACCGCCTTCTTTCTCTCCTGTTCAACCTTCATCCTCTCCATTTCTAACTGAGTAGCCAGCAGTGCCTGCAAAGAGAAGTACAAGCTGTTATCTCCTGCTAGCTCAGATTGCAAGCATAACAGAGTTTAAAGCTGAACTAAGCAATACCTTTTCTTTCTTTGCATCTTCCAAGGTTTTTGCATACTCATCTTTGAGCCCTTCTAGTTCAACCTCATACCTCCAGGGAGGAAGGAAAGGGGTAAAGTTAGTAAGTAAGTATTCTCCATTCTAGTCTCTGTAGATTCAGATACTTTAAAAACAAACACAGCTGCAAGGCTACAAAATGTTATCAATGTAACACTTTAAATCTTCAAATTTGTACTTGAAACAAAGTACAAAATATTTTTGTAACATTCTGCCAACACTTTGCACAGTCATATCAACACTCCATTTCACTGCATTAGAAAGAAAGGCTGTTAACAAAAATGAACTCACCTGCTGTTCTCATTTTCCATTTTCTTCAATTTGTTTCTCTCCACTTCCAGCTGAGCCTGAAGACGGGTATTTTCTTGCCTTAAAAGACTATTTTGAGATTCAGAAGAAGACATCTGAATTTTATTAGCAAGAAGTTCCTCTGTAGCAGCCCGTTCTCTCTCAGCAGCTGCTGCTAGAAGAGTTTGAGACTCACCTAATAGTAAGAAGAAAACATGGAATTTAACCTTTTTTGATCAAACATCTAGAATATGAGCCATTTACTTATATATCAAAATTGAATTTGAGATATTTTTATATGCAACTAATATTTCTTTAAAAATACATCTTGTTTTCTTTTGTAAAGGAAATTAAATATTTTCCACACAGAGAGGATCAAAGCAATGCAGAACGAACAGATTTCAGACTCTTTCTACAACTACAGATTGTTTCCAGAAAGGAAATAATTTCTTTGGGTCCACCTTTGGGCTTTTAATGTATTTTTCATTTAAAACAACAGATTACTACTGTATCAAATAATATACGTATCATCACTTATGCAGGTAAGTGATATGTATCATCATAGCATATATGTACATATATTGATAATATAATACAAGATAATATCATCATAATATGATGATACAATATGTGTATCATCACCTAGTCAGGTAAGTGATTCCAAACTTTACAATTTGGAAATGTCAGCATCAGGCTCCATACTGGAATACTTTCAGTGTCTCAATGCCCTTAGGTGCTGTAAGGACATGTACACCTTACACTCTTGTGTTACAGACTGTTTTACAGAGAACCAGTGGATTACCTGCCCAAGAACCTTGGCATAACCCGCCCAGACCATTTCCTTACAGGAAAGCATTTGGTGCTCCTCTCTGGCAAGTGTTAATTTGGCCCTTTACATTTACCTTCCCACATCTCACATCTTCACCCAGAGCCTGCCAGCTCAGCAGAAGCTAAACCATCTTACCCAGCCTGTCAGAAAGGTTCTTCTCCAGTTTCTCCCAAGCAGAAGTCTGGGCTCCCAGCGTGGCCTGCAGGTTCTCTATCTGCCTCAGGAGGGGCCGTGTAGCAGAGGTTACACTTTGGCTCAGCTCTTGGTTCCTGCTCTCTGCTTCTTGGAGTCTCTGAAATCACAAATTAAATATAATTTAAATTATATGATGGGTTGAAATATTCGTACAGAGTTCATCTAAATACATAGCAGCTGCTTTACATTCTAAGATTACTGCTTTACAATCCAATGTTCATGTGGCTCAAACTCAAAGTAAAGTGTGAAAGAGAGAAGTTAAACATTCTTAGATACATAATAGAGCAAGGGCCCAGAAATTCCAGAGTTCTGGGCATCATTTGAAACATTTTGACAACAATCTATATTCTGGCCCTTAAGAGCAATAAAAATATTCTTAAGCAGCAGATAAAGTTATTCAGAAGTGCATTTGCCAGCAATTTTACACAACTATCACAAAATCAATGTTTGTATTTTGGCTCATATTAAAAAAGGACAGCATTCTATTTAAGAGGCATCATAAAAAACTAAGACATTTTTTCCACTATGTCATTTAAAAAACCATTTCCATTAATATTTTTATTGCTCCTCCATAAAGGACAACCACTGGAGATGACAAGGAAAATAAAGCCTCTCTTTCAGGCTGTTCATGTAGCATTTTAATTTTTTTTTTCATGGTAGCATTTTATTTTTGGGTTTTTAGAAGTCCTCCTTGCAGATGCAAGTGGGCATCATCTGTTTGTTACAGTACCTGTTGTAGTTCACCAATTTCCTGCCGTAAATAATCTTCTTTTCTTGCTGCCTGCTGCTCTGCACGTTGCAGTGCCAGCCTCAGGTCTGCCACCTAAATAAACAAGAAATTGTTACTAAACTCTTGCCAAAAGTTCTATCATCACCTCTTCCTTGCCACAGTCCCACACCATTTT